>NC_071467.1:155417714-156017714 GCF_028500815.1 Rissa tridactyla | reverse complement strand
TGCCCAGGAGGAGGGACTAACAGCAGCAGAGGGGAAGGGCGTCGAGCGCGGCCAACCGCAACACAGGGAGGTAGAGGCGCTGACCAGTACGGAGAGGGGATAACGGCCAGCTAGCCAATGGGAGCGGGGGAGCCGCGTCAGGAGACGGCTCCGCCCAGCAGGGCGCGGCCATTTCCGGCAGGGCGGTGGGCGGGTAGGGCCGTGGCGGCGCTGCGCTCTTTGTACGGGTGGTGCGCTAAGGGGTATCCGGGTGCAGAGGGTCGGGCTCCGTTGCCTGCTGAGCTCCGACGGCGAGGCGCGGTTCTGGGACGCTTTTCCGTCAGCGGTCGCCAGTGAGGCGGCACCGAGGCCCGGGGCACGCAGCTGCACGGCGGAACCTGGCCTAGGCAGAGGAGGGGCAGGTTGGCCAGGCTGGGCCTCGGTGGGTGCGGTACCAGCCAGGCCAGGGCACGGCAGGAGGGCAGCCCCCAAGCCTCATCTGGGGAGCGACCGGTGTCTTACTGTGCTGTTGCTGTGACCTGTAAAGCTGAGAGGAGCCTTTAACTTGCCTTTGTAATCAGGAGGTTTGACTGTTTCTAAGGTCAAGTGCTGCTGCTTGTCTCCACCCACTCGTGGAAACCAAAGGACTGTACCAAAGCGCCGCCTCCTACAGATGGGCCCATGTTTGTGGCAAACAGTTCCAGGACTGAATTTCTGATCAGTTCTAGGAGTGTTCTTTCAGGTAGATGCCATAACCATGTGACTAGAGTCATAGAGCTTTTTGTTTGTCTCTCCAGCACATTTAATCTCGGACGTTTTTCTTTACTCCATAGTAGCACCCCGTCAATTAAAGAGGTCAAGTGTGTGCCGTGCAGATCACAGTCTGGCGCTCCGAGAGGTGGGGAATACTGGCCAGTTGTCTCCCCTCCTTCACTGACAGCTACAGTTTGTAGAAGACAGTTTCTGTGTTAGTCAAGCTCTGAAATTGCCTAACTCATTAAGGTTTTTAAGGGACAGAGAAAGAAATACCCAGTTTATGGATAGGAATCAAGCATAGGCAAGATGTCAAGATGAACTGCTGGGATAGAGTAGTTCTAGATATGCCCAGATATGCAGTCTAATGGTGGAGGAACTTCAGTACCAGCCTCTGTAGAAACTTCACACCACCAACTGAGTACCTTCTGAACAAGAATTCTTTTTCTGGTTTGTCGCCTGTCCACAGATTTGGATTTATGGTTAGATCCCATAAAAGGCCTAGAAATGACGTTTCACAAGTCTTCGAGGCATTACTCTTTCTGATTGCCTCTCAGCTCATGTTCTAGCATTTCAGTCTGGTTTGGGTTGATTTTTCCTGTGAGCAGGACAGATGGCCTTTCATTGAGAAATACCATTAGCAGAACCGAAATGTTCAGACTGACAGTTAATATCTTACAGGGTGTACGGAGCTTGATGAAAGGAGAGCAGGAGGTGATTTAAGCGGAAGCCACTTGAAGCCAGCACAGAGCATCAAAAAGAAAAAAAAGTAAGAATATGCCAGCTGCTGCATATCCCTTTAACTATAGAAAACACAACATAAGAGCATTAATGTTAATATTGTATTATTCATAAGTACATTACAAATGTAATATTAATTAACACAAGAACATTAATAATAATGCACTCTGAAAAAGGACTAAAATGTACAAAGATTACTTTTTATCCTGAGTCACTGTTTAGCATGAGATCACAGTAACTGGAGATCGAGCTTTGTAGGAATACTGAAAACATCCTTCACCATATTGATCTCTTGCTAGTTTCATTGTTCCAGATGAAAAAAAAAAATGCATCAAATTTTTCTTCTATCATTCTAATGCAACTAAAGCTACATAAATCTGTGAAAAGTACTCTTAACTACTGAGATGGACATTCAAACCAGCATCTCATATGAAGACAACAGAATTAACCGACCCTCCTGAGAGTGAAGCTCTTTCGGAATATAAACTTCTACCCTAAAAACCAGAGATGGGATCTATTTATACTTGGGGCACATATGACATACATGAAGGAGCAGAGGTACGCAGTGACGTTCAGGCTACACAGTGGGGGGATACCAGAAAAGTATCCCTGTAGATTATGGGGAAAAGAGATTTTATTTTTCCTAGTAATAACTATTGAGAACTTCCATACAGGCACTTTAGAAGCTGACTGTCAGAAACAACTATAGTTCCTGTTTTGGGCAAACCAACAAAACACTTCACTTGGAGTGATGTTTGTGAGCACCAGGTCTGACAGGTCCTGGTGGATAATGAGAGGTTAAAGGGCAGCCAAAAAGGATGAGAGCCCCACAATAAACCCTTCTCACAAAACAGACAAGGGAGAGACCTCCCAGGCCTTTAACCAAAGACACTTTCAGGATCAGGTGTTTTATGTCACCTGTATCATTTTCCCTCTTGCTCCCCTCCAGACTTGCCTTGTACATTCAAACAAGCTATTTGTCTTGGAAATAAAATATCCTCATTTTTTGTAATGCGTTTTTATGCGTTTTATTGAAACCTCAGAACTTCTACTCCACCCCACGTAAAGAGAAGCATGTCTGAAGTGATATATGCATTCCTTTGAGACTCGATTTCCTTTGAGACTCGATTTAATTTATGCATCTCTTGAAGTCTGCCGACTGTTTCCAAACACACTACTAACAGGCAAAAAGCAGTTTCTTGTCACCAGTGGGAAGTCTTTCATTTCACCTGAAAATCCAACCAGCTGCAAATCACTGATAGAATCTTGCTATCTACTAAGACAAAGGGAAATGCAACCCCCACCAAACTGGAAGAAAATTCTCCAGCAAGTTAAACATGAAGACGGTAAACCCCAGAATGAAGTAAATGCTGAACAAACCTGGGATTTGACCCCAACCTAGAATGCATAGACTCTTGAGCCTCTCCTCAGTTTTCAGCTTTGCCAAGAAAAATTAAGGGTTTTTTTCCCACCCTTCACATCCAACCTGCCCTTTTTAAGCTTCCTGTTTACTTGTTCTAATGTTTAAGACCTCCAGCTCACCCTTCTCAGTGATAGACCTATGCTTGTTCCTGGTCTCCCTGAAGAACGCTTCTCGGAAGCCTGCTCCTGCCCTGGAGTCATAGCTCTTCAAAAAGCATTTGTCTAAGTGATATGCTTATGTGCAGAGCAAACAACAGCCTGGTTTTTTTTTCTGAATTGGGAGGTAAATACCTCCCAGACCTAACTAATCTGCTGTTGTTCGTTTCACCCTTCTTTCTTAAAAGGCCTATTTCAGGAAAGTGGGTTGGCTTCAGCCTGCTTCAGAGAAGACAGATGGCTTTACAGTAAAAATGTAAGACATGTATGCTAAATATATAAGTAGGATGTTGTATTTGCATTTAGTTTTGCTATCTCAAGTATGACGGAAAGGGTGTTATGATGGATGGCTTGCAAATGTTTTTGTATAGCATGAAGTGATGACTGATGATAAAGGAAACCGCTCTTCTGGGAAGGAGTTATTAGGAGGTTTCCTATATGAAGGAAGAAATAGCCCTCGAGCGCTTTTCTCCTCTAGATCTATTGTTCTTTTTTTCTTTCTTTCGGTTTGAGCTCTGGACAGGAGGCTCTGCCTTTTCCTGCTACTTTTACAAGTTTGGAAAATCTTAATTTGGGAGATTCATCTATTAACCTGCTCTGTTGCTGGTTTCCTAAGCCTTGTATCTTGTCTTCTCAAGTCCAGCCACAGGCGCAGAAGGAGGTCTGGAAGGCGTTTTCCAGGACAACCTAATTTTTGCCACTCTGTTTACTGTAGTGACTATTAAAAAAGCTTCTTGGCTGTTGATAAGATGCTAACAAGTACCGTCCCCTGTTTCCCTAGGCTCCTGTATTGCTATCTGTCTCTTGTTTTAAAGCAAGTAGTTTGTGAAAAGCAGGTGGCGTCTTTTGTTCTGTACTTGTTCCTATACAGTACTCAATGCCCGCTACTCTTGTAGTGCCATGACAAAACCAAACTAGTAACAGGGCTAGAGTGACAATAGGCCACTTGCTGTTCTTTTGTCATGAAAAAGCAACTGCATCCGCACAAGGCCTGTTAATTTTCAGGTCAGAGTCACCGCATATCAAGGAAAAAAGTTGTTTAAGCCCCTGTCTTATTGCAGCATTTTGCATTTCTTCCTCAGGAAAAAAAAAATGGTCGTATCTGTATTGCCCCCTGCTGCTAGAGAGTGAGCTGCTCCAGAGGATAAGTCACCAAGTGTTTTCCCAGGGAATTTTCAAATGTGGATCCTTGTGCTCTCACTGGACATTTTTTTCCTTCATACTTATAGCTAAAACTGTTATGGTACTGTAGTATTATATTAGGATGAAGTAATTTTGGTAGGAATAATGAGGTTTAAACAAATGTCTAGTTAGGAACCGAGCAGCTGAGGACTGGAGTTGTGACTTAGCTGAGATAACGGCAGCAGCACCAACTATAAAGAGAATTCAAAGCATCAGTGGCATTTGGTCAGGTTGTGTTCAGGCTTCCTCCCAGGCAGCTCTGTTCTGCCTCTTGTCCATCTTCTTTTGCCTGTTCTGTCTCCTGCTTTTCCCATCCTTAAAGCCATTTAGCTACTCATTTTGCTCCCTTCCTTGCTCCTTTTGCTGGCTTTGAAGAAGGGAACAGGCTAAAATTATGGTAACTTCTCAACCAGTTAGGCTGGTTATCTCATAGAATGACCTCCAGTAATTGAAAAGATGCTAGTAAATAGGTAAAACACACTATTTTTGTCTGCATCAATGCAGCTGCAATTAAGACATGACTGCACAGAAGGATGTAGAAAGGAAAAAGAAGACGAAAGAGAACAGCAGGCGTACTTGTAGCTTGGAAGCACATGAAAAGAAAATGTAATATTTTCAGCCCTCACTCTGAGGCACATATTCTTCTGGCCTTTTCACAGACCTCTTCTGAGGCAGCTAGATAATCTGCAGGAAGAGAGAAAATAATTAGGCAAAGGCCTCTTGACTTTCACAATCTGCTACAATGAATAAGAATTTTAGGTGAAGGCTTCTTCTAAGTGTTAATCAGCAAAGGAATTAATCACATTTCAATTATGTGTTGTAAGCTTCAAAGTGAACAGCCTACTTGCAGAATATAGTGGTTGGCTTTGATTCACTGTTTCTGTCACATCATCTGCAGATGCCGTAGAAAAAGTCCAGATTCAGTATTATCCAGCCATTCTATATTAAAAAATACGGAACCCCAGTGGTGTTTCAGGAAAGTTTCGTCTCCCTTGTCAGTCTGCAGCGGTCCACTCGGGCAACAGTTATGATGAAACACAACCCAGCCTTTTAAATATCAGCATTGTTGATGAGGCAAGTTGACGCCGGGGAGAGGCAGGTTGACAGTGAATCGTCGAGGCGGGGGGAGGCGGTCGTGCCGCCATTTGCCCCCCTTCTTGTCGTTCTGGTGGGGCCTGCTGCCGCGACGGCGACCTTCTCCAGGCGGCCGCTCCGTGTTCCGTTACCACACCTCGGGTCAAATGCAGCACAACGGGTTGGCAACCTCCGGTACCGAGCCCTGTGCCGGTGGCGTTTCCGAGCCTCCGGGGCGGGGAGAGGCCCGGGTGGCGGCGAGGAGCGGCCCGTCGCCATGGCGGCCAGCGGGGGCTGCTTCCGCCCGCCGCCGGATGTCGCCGGGAGGGCTCCTCGCCACTGAGGCGCGTCGCTGCCGGAGCGCGGCGCCGGGCTCGTCGCCGTTGCCCCTCCCGCCCTCATCCTCCTCCTTCCCTCCGTCGTTCTCGGCCCTGCCCCTTCCCGCCCGCCGCCCCGGCTGTGGCTGACAGGTGAGTGCGGGGGCTCGGGGCGCCCCGCTCCCCTCAGCGGGGCGCAGACCCTCCGCCATCTTCCCGCCCGGTGAGACACCCCCCCACACTCCCAGCCGGCCGCCGACGGCGGCAGCGGCTCCCCCGAGGAGCTGCGGGCGCAGGGGGAGCCGCGGGGCCGGGCAGGGCCGGGGGTGGCGGGGAAAGCGCGGGCGGCGGGCACGGTGCCGGGCCCGGTGGCGGGCCCGCGGCGTGCGGCGGAGCTCCCGCCTCGGCATCCTCTGCCCGCCCGTCGTGCTCCGGCGTGTTTCCGCGTGAAATGACTTGCGCATTTTTTCTTAAAAAACGAAATAACCGAAAATAAGCCCTTCTTCCTCTTCTCCTATGTGGTGGTCTTTATTTTATATTTTTTTTTAAAGATTTTTTTTAACACGTCCAGCCGCAGGCTGTAGGGGTGGCTCCAGGTCTGCAGGCAGGGAAGGCGAGGTGCCAGCTGAGGAGACCCTGCTCGCGAACTTTGTTTATGTGCGGCTGCATGTCCTCAGGACGAGCCAGGCTTGGCACCTCCTTAGTCTGCAGGTTGAGTTCAGGTCCTCTGACACACGTACGAATGGAGTAAAAATGAAACACCCAAATTCCCTGAAGCGCGGCACAGACGCATGAGGAAGTGAGGTGCTGTTTGTGGTGGGGCAGGGTAGATCTGGCCTTGGGCAGCGGGGGGATCATAGAATTGTCTAGGTTGGAAGGGGCCTGTCAGCTCATCGAGTCCAAAAGATGTCACCTCAAGTCATAGAGATGACTTAGAACCTTCTGAGACGGGTAAACATTATGTCTATAAAGAGCCATTTGCAGTATTTGTCTCTTTTCCTGAGCTAAAGAAGGTGAAAACAGATTTGAGGGAAGAATTAATATGCTTAATGTAACCAGAGGTTGAGCATGTTAGGTTCCAGTTGTAGAAGGAAATTAAGTAAAAAGATTGCGCTTATGCAAAGACAAGGAAAACTTTTTCAAGTTAAGCCTTGAACCCTTGTTTAAGGAAATCTTGGTGTTTGCAAGAAAAGAGAAACTTCTGTGTTTTCATCCCTCTTGTTAAATCTTCCAGCTTGTCAAAATTTGTTTCATTATAGCGTTTTAAAGTATGCTTTCTGTAACAGTAATTTGTGGAAGATTTACATAAAGAACTGGTGGAACAGCTTCTTTGAAGTGATTCAGTGTCATTGAGTACACCTTGAAATTATACAAACGGCTATTGTTCAGGCACCCATTTTGCAACATCACAGCAGTGTCTTTCTCCTTAAGCAAATTTCTAAAACTGTTTTCCAAGCAAGCCTGCTGTTGGCGTTTCTTATGGGATATTTGCTAAAGTGAGCTGGTAACCTCAAGAATCCTCAAGTATGGTTTCTAATGAGTAGTTTAGGTTAGATAAGATCTTGTGTGAGTGTGTCAGCCCTAATGTGTCTTCTTGTAATGACTTTAAATGTAGCTTTGTGTGTTGTGGACTTGGGCAATTATTTTAACAAAAGGTGCCTGCATTCAACATTTGGGGTTAAGGCCACTGTAATGTGGGTTTGTTTGTTTTTTAATGCCAGTTGTTTATGTGTACGTTTGTCCCTAAACTAGGTTTATCACGTTAAATCTAAAGGTAACTCTTTCTAAGGTGAGACTGTAATATAGTCATGCTCTTCCACCATCTTTCTTTTAAATTTAGGACTTCTTGCAGTCTCTAGTATGGACTGAAATGCTTGATAGGGTGGGTACAGTCATGGCAGAAATATTGTGAGTGTGGTGTCTTAAAGTGTCTTGAAAGAAGAGCTTACTTCTACAAAATCCAGAAACTGCAAGCGAGAACTAGTATGTGTCAAGTAAGGAGAAATTAAGCACTATTGTATTTTATATGTTTGAGATGAGATTGGGATCGTTTTATGTCATGGAGCTAAGTTTTTAAGTCTTGGAGCTAAGACTTGTCTTGTGAGGTGAAGGCCAGGGTGAGGGGCTTGTTCCAGAGATTACTGTTTCAAACCTCTGCAGGGAGAGTTTGTACTGTATGCATGACTACTGAGGAATGGACAGGAATCGAGATGGTCTCCTTGCAAACCAGAGTGATTTGTTACTTTCTGGTCCTTGAGTAATACCCACTGACTATTTTAAGAATATCTTAGTATTTCAAGATGGAAGGAGTGGGTACTTGCAGTGCCTGTTGGAAGATTTGGTAGTTCTCTGTGGTAGGCCATATGAGGAAATGCTTCAAGAATGTGCTGTACAAAGGTTATTTATTGGTGCTTCAGAAAAGCTTGCTAAACGTATGATAGCTAGTGTCAAAGTTACTTGGTTTTGTTATATCTTAAGCAGTAAAAGATTCTAATTTACTAGCAAGTAATATATTGCCAAATGAAGAGCAATGACATTAGAGGTCACTCTGCTCGCATGAAAGCGTAATAGCAATTTATCTAGTACATTGGAAGTAAGTACCTAAATATTGTTTGTTTAGAGACTAGCACAGTAGGATTCTGGCCTCTGACTGTGGTGCAGTGCTTCCTTAAACAAATACCTGGTTAAACTGCCTTTGCTCTTGAACTTCCTTAGGATTTCTCACCCTCAGGTCTTGTATTTGCATACCTGTGCATACATGTAGACTGCTTTTAAGCTATTAGGGATTTGCTAATACAGGAACGGGAGCTAAAATGTCTGTGAAACAGCTAAGGAAATAGAACAGGAAATAGCCTTCAAACATATTTTAGGATTTAACCAGCAGTAAGTAATTTAGCAGGACCTGATGCTGTCTGTGGAACTCCTCAATAAAGTCAGCTAATTAATACCTGTTAATAAAACAAGGTACAATATATACTCATAGGTAACTAACTAGCGTTAAATGTAAGAACATATTGTACCCTATACCATCTAATCTAGCCAAAACAGCAAGCATGCTCAGTGAGCTTAGGTGGCACAGATCTCAAAGGAGAGTTTTAGGCTTTCAGGACATCAGCAATTTTACTTAACAGGTCTTGGTCTGATAATTATTAGTAGACCCAGGCAGGTTTCTTTTATATTCTAAATTAAAAAAAAAATTACCCAAGTTTGGTAATTATTGTTGTTTAATTTTAGTTAAAATAAGTCTGTATGATTGAGACTATCATTTTCTTGCTTTAGTAGACAGTTTGGCAGGCTGGGTCTGAGCTGCATTTTGGTGTGATTGCAGCATTTGCTGACATAGTTGAATTAGCAAGATCAAAGCTTGCTAGCAGCAAAACTGGGCTGGCTTATGCTTGGAAGCTGATGTTAGAAGCTTGCTCAGAGTAGTTACTTACTAATGTGTTAAAGCTTTTATTGTTGATTTCCAGCTGTATAACATACTTACAGTTCATCGGTGCCACTTCTTTACTATACTTTCTATCAAAAGGAGATTGTCACCTTTTCAGTGGTTGGATGCTTTCCCCATTTCCTTTTGGTGGAACACCAGTTTTGTTTGAAAGTATGCTGCACTAAATTTAGAAAAAAAAAAAAAAAAAGATGTTTTAATGCTTGAGTGGATTTCATAAGATTTAAGCACACTTATCAGTGGTTCTAGCGTCATATGTGATGATCTGGAATGGTTTTGTTTCCTAAATATTTATCTTTAGCAGTACAATTAGTCTTACAAAGTCTGTTTAGCCTGATCTTTCTCAGGTGTGCAGTATTCTTGGAGCCTGCACTGAATTAATGGCACTTGAATGTACAGCATCCTTGAAACAAATTGTTCACTGAAGACCTCAAAATGGAAGTTTTACTCCTTTAAATTTGATTTCTTTGCATATTAATAAAGATTGTAGTGGCGTACGTTGATACTTAAATTCCCTTAACTCATGAGTAATGCTGTCAAACCGAGTTACATGTAATTAAGAACTTAATAACTATAATCATTCTCCTGTCTTTCCCCTTTCCCTCCCCGCTTTGTGGAAAAAAAACCATGTTAATTGGCATCTTTGTATCTTAAGGTTTCAATGTTGCACAGGACAACAGTTACTATTGTAAAAAGCCTTTGTTTCTTATGTAGTATACACTGAAATTTTGTTCTAAACCAGGTTTGAAAATGAGATACCTGAGACAGTCTTAAGAGGTTTAAGAGCACACACAAATACAGTAAAATTGTTTCTGTGTTTTTTTTGGTTTAGGCGCGTTTTTTTCTTTTTTCTTTTTTTTAACACAATCCTTTAAATATTAAGTATTACTATTGCTAAACTCTAGACAAAATGGAGCAGGGAGATCTTGTGTAAGACACATTGCTGAAACTTCCCGATGCTTTCTCTTTACAGACTTGCGTGTTGTCTTGAATGAACAAAAAAGGCAATGCAATACTGTAGCCATTCTGTCTGTGCTTTGACACTTCTTAAAACAGATTTTCTCCCTGGCTTCAGCAGTGTGCATACCCCAGGAATTCTTTCCTTTCAGCAGTCTGCTTGTTCTGTGTTCAAGAGTAGAAGAAGTAGGCAAGTATAATTAGTTGGTTGCTGCAATGAATTTTTAAGTCTAGTAAGACCAGTGTGTGCACTGTTGTTTGGTGCCATTTCTCTGTTGTAGCTGAATAAAGCAGTACTTGATTACACATCTGCTCGTTACTGTTACTCTGATGAAATATTTCCTGTGACTGAATACATAGTAACATCTGCTACAGAAAGGTAGGTGGCAGAACTTTAATTTAACACACTGTAAAATATGCCATGAGTTTAATTAAACAGTATAACTGAAATACCGAAGTATCTTTGCATTCAGAAAGGAGTAATCACCTGTGGTCTAGATGTTTTCTAGGACATCTTTTTCTTCCCTACTTCTGATGATTGACTTTGTCAGAAATTCATTTGCTATCGTTCTCTTGAGACTTTGACAGGTTATTATGTGAAGAACACTATGCAAATGTAGCATTTTCCAAAATGATTGAGCAGAATAGCTCAATATGTCTCATAAGCTCACTTTTTAATAACACAGTACTTGTGAACTGACACCCTTAATAAATATAGTTTAGTAATACAACACTCCTCCCCCTTTCCTGTTTTTTTTTTTCCTTGAAAAGTACTTCTGTTCAGCTTTTTTTACTCTTGATTGCTAATTTTTAGGTTTTGTGAATTCAGCTTCATTTGGCTCAGGAAACGAGTCCCATACTTCTTGGTGATTTTTCATCCTACTTCTAGAATTACTAAGTAGAAGGAAAGTGAATTTAGTGAATTTATCTTTTCAGAACCCATGTGTAACACTCAGAAGTTATGATTAACTACATCTGACTAACAATATATAATAGGTCATTTTGAAGCCTTTTTTTCTTACTTCATTTGTCTGGGATTTGGTGCTTATCCTTGACGTGTGTTGATGTTTTCCCTCACCCCCCCCTTTCCTGTCGTCTGGTGTGTTCTAACTACAAAAGTTTCAAAAATGTGAAAGACTTACTGGTTTGTATACTACTGACTGTTTCACTAATCAATATTTAATATGGTTTTCATAGGATATGTAACATGACACTGATATTCTGGACAGGTAATTTTCATTGTTTGAAAACCTTACATAATAAGGGGAATCAGGTAACTGCTAGAAATGAGCACCTTATTTATTTATTTTTTTAGTATCATATTGCCAAGGATCTGTTTTGTGAAATCTACTCTTGAAAAACCTGCAGCCTTTTACTGTTACAGTTAGCATCAACATAGTTCTGAAATTGTCAAAGTGAAGTCAATATTTAAAGGGACACTGTCACGTTTTTAAACTGAATTTACATCCTGAATAAATTATTGCTCGCTTATTGAAAGCCTGTAAGGCTATTTGGTGGAATTCAGAATGATATTAAAGGCAGTGAAGCTAGTCCTCTTCGGCTTCTCCTTCCTGTCCTCTGTATGCACATGCCTGCTTGTTGCCTCTTTGGTTTCAGCTTTGCTGTGGCTGTGTGTACCCTCTGCAGAGCCTGGGGAAGAGCGTGCATGCTTCCTCTCTCCAGAGCAGCGCATGAGTGACGTGGTCACGCTGGGGCATGAGGAGAGCACGATTTCTGGCAAGGACACTGGCTGCAGGTGAAGTGCTGCTACCAAATAGATATAACAACAGAGGTGTTTCTTACCTAAATCTCTTCTGTTTGCTTATGAGCTGTGAAAGTAGAAACTTTTGTGTAGTTAGTGCGAGAATTTCACTATGTAAAAAAGTAATCTCGTGTATTTGACTGTGTCCCTTTAAATTCTATGTGCTAGAACGTATAGCTGCCAAATCTATGTGTACTGATACTGAGTGGTGCAGTTGATTCGCTTGAAGGACGGGATGCCATCCAGAGGGACCTTGACAGGCTTGAGGAGTGGGCCCATGTGAACCTCATGAAGTTCAGCAAGGCAAAGTGCAAGGTCCCGCACCTTGGGTTGGGGCAATCCCCAATATCGATACAGACTGGAGGATGAAGGAATCGAGAGCAGACTGTGGAGAAGGACATGGGGGTACTGGCGGATGAAAAGAAGCAGACATGAGGCAGCAATGTACGTTCTCAGCCCAGAAAACCAGTTGTAACCAATGGTACGAGAGAGACGTGGGCCTGTTAGAGCGGGTCCAGAGGAGGGCCACAAAAATTGTCAGAGGGCTGGAGCACCTCTCCTATGAAGAAAGACTGAGAGAGTTGGGGTTGTTCAGCCTGGAGAAGAGGTGTCTCTGGGGACACCTTATTGTATCCTTTCAATACTTACAGGGAGTTTATAAGAAAGGCAGAGAGAGACTTTTTACCAGGGCTTGTAGTGACAGGACAAGGGGTAATGGTTTTAAACTAAAAGAGGGTAGATTTAGATTGAACCTAAGGAAGAAATTCTTTACAATGAGGGTGGTGAAACGGTGGCACAGGTTGCCCAGAGAGGTGGTAGATGCCCCATCCCTGGAAACATTCGAGGTCAGGTCGGACGGGGCTCTGAGCAACCAGGTCTAGTTGAAGGTGTCCCTGCTCATTGCAGGGGGTTGGACTAGATGACTCTTAAAGGTTCCTTCCAACCCAAACTATTCTGTGATCCTACGAAGCAATCCAGAAAAGGGTATTTATTGGTGAAGTCCTCTGAAATGAAGTCGGTTGGCAGCAGACAGCAAATGGAAGTTAACATAGTTAAAACAATGCTTGGTAAGGCATAAACCATTTTAATATCTTGGTGTATAACTACAGCTCAGGAGACATATTTGACTTAGAATTAGAAATTAGATTTTTCTTTTTTTTTCCCCCACAGCTTAAGTGAAACTGGTTAAATGATTTATGTGATTATATTTAACTGTGTATGTATAGATATAAAACTGTTTAACACATCTATGTGGTACACACAATTTGGTGCCTCAGGCCTTAAAATGGTAACCCAAACGCTGCAGAAACTGTCAAACTGAAAGCCACTGAAAGAGTGCTTCCGAAGGGAGATAGGAAGGAGGGTGGAAGAGAGGAGAATATACATGTGTGTGGGATCTGATCATGTTTTGAGAAGAAACAGAAATGTGATGAGCACTGAAAACCTGTTCCTAATTCTTGACCATATGTCCAAGAACTGGAAGATACTTAGTGAAGCCCAGAAAATTGGCAGTAACTTGTTTATGGGATGGGCTTTTTTTAGTTTCAGTCCTGTCTTTCTATGGCAGAGGAATCTAGCCACAGTGAAAAAAGAAATCTAGTCAAATAAGAAACTGCCCAATGGTAGTTCTTTCTCTTCTTTCTTCTTTAATTTGTGAATATAGCTAATTAGTTACTACTGATTAATCACACATAAAAAGCTCTGATGGGATTAGGTGCAGGGAAGGACTGTGCAGAGTCCAGAGGAAATGAAAAAAGATCATTTCAGTGCAGTACAAGATACTGGTGCAACCTGAATTTTATTTTAGATTCACTGTGGAATTGGTGTCAGGTTACTGGAACTTGGGTGTTCCAAAAGCTAATTAAAATACCAAGTTTTTTTAATGAGAAAATTTGAAGATGGATGGGCATCAAAACCTTAACTAAATCTAGTCTCATTTTGATATAAATTTATATATATTTATATATTTTAATGTTTGTGGTATAAAAACCAAAGCAAATTTAAATCTGTTTTTATTCATGGTGCATACTGTGTTTTTAGTAAGATATGCTTTTCCTTGGCTTTATGATATGTTAAAAAGCTGAAAATACCATGTCAAAACCACCAACCTGGTTAATGGCTAGTCTTGTTAATAGCGCTGGTGCTCATTCCTAGCTTGAGATCTAGCGTGTTGGCGGATCTTAAATTGGAAGCGGCCCTGGGTTTGGTTTAAATTTTCTCTGAGCAACTTATTTAAAAGGAAGCTCAGTTGCCTTGTTAGCTTTGCCAGCTCTGCTCTCCTATTTCTCTGCAAACTATTGCAGCTATTTGAAGTTGAAATTGTTGTTTCAGAAATCATTTATGCTGGAGAATGAATTTTTATTTTGTTCTCAATGTTCATGATTGAAAAATTTTGAGTAATCAATCCTAAAACATTTGAAATGTTTAATAACTGGTACTCCATGAAACTAATAATAATTTCTGCTGAATATCAGGTTTAAATTAAAAAAATATCCAGTAATTAATTGTTTGTAAAAATAAGATTTTGACAGTAAAGAACATATTCTCCACGTTTATGCAAGAAATCAAACATAATTTGATTTTTCTTAAAAGGGGAAAGCAGTAGATCATGCATGGTAATATTAATTGGTGATACTGTCAGGTGTTTTTAGGGATATTAAAGTGCATATTTGGCTTTAACAAGCTGACAAAAATTAACAACAACAGCCTGGTACATCAGGTGCACTTGTCACTGTTCATTAGATCATGGGCACTTTTACTATCAAGAAAGTGAAAATGTGAGCTGTCAAAAATGGTGGAAAGTAGTTTTCAGAACTTCTGTTATTAAAATTATTTTCTGCTTATGTTTAAACAAGCACATCTGTTAAATTTTGTGTACTAACACTTGATTTTGCATAGTACACTTTTAACCTGACAGTGTCCCTAAATTATCATGTCTGTTTGCTTTCATTTTCCAGCTGGGTTTTAATTTTGCATGCATTTCGGTGAAATATAGTATGCATAATAGTTGTTTCCTGGAAGCATTTTGGGGCTGTCTCTGCTAGTGTTCTCCAAAATGAGCGGAATTTATTTTTCTTTTGTGAAGGTTTGTTATCTAATGAATACGTAATGCAGAAATGATTCCACTTAATTTACATATATGCGTATGTGTTTTTGAACTTAATGTTGTTTGAAGAGTAGCTGTAAGTAATAGGGATCCCTTCTTTTTAATGACAACCCAAACAACTCCAAAATTTAGTAGAACTAAATACTTCTATTGCGAGAAAAAAAAATTTAAACTCTAGTTAGTTTGGCAGAGCAATTTGTAATGTGTAATGCTTGTCCTTAGTTTATCATAGGAGCCTCTGTGAAGTTGTTTTTTTGAAGTAATGCCAATAGAAAGTGGAAGTTGTGCATCTGCTCGCCAAGCAAAGCAGAAACGTAAATCTCACAGTCTTTCAATCCGAAGAACCAACAGTTCCGAGCAAGAACGGGCAGGACTGCAGAGAGACATGCTGGAGGGGCAGGTAAGATAATATGCTGCTGCTTGGGTAACTGACTGTCTTCGGAGACTATTGATGTGGATGTTGATAGTGTTACAGGTTGTATTCAGACCTGTGGAGCTTTTTATTGGCTTTTGTGTATTTTTACATGAATGACAAAACCATGAAGAAATACAAAGAAACAGCCTCTTTATTTCACTGTACCTCCCCTCCACCCCATCTCTTAAAGTTGAAGATTGATTCTTGATTTCATAAGTTTGGATTTGGAATAGTAGTAACACAGGAATATGAATAAACCAAAATGTTTGTTATTACGACCCTGATAGGGAAGGTATTAGCGGGAACACTGTTCTGTGTTCCTTTCCGTAAAGTAAACAAATATTGCCTGCTTGACAGGTGTGAGCTAAATTAAATTTTTGTTTGTGGTTTTGTTTTTTGTTTGTTTGTTTGTTTTTTAATTTGGCTCAAATGAAGGTGTAATCTGAGTATTAAATTTAAGGGAAAGAAAAACAACTGCAAACTTCCGTAATTTTCTTAATCATGTCAGTCTGTGTAGTGGATGCAATCCAGAGCCACGTGGAGTGCTTCACCTAGCAATATTAAGAGTAAGTGTTGGTAAGGCTCCTATAGGAAGTGTTTGAAGTAGTGCTGCCAAAGATAAGCAAATAGCAGTTTGAAAACTATTTACTGTCAAATTGAATATGCAGCGTTAATGTGTGCCTGGCAAAGATGATGCAAAACTTGATTTTTATCAGAGAGGTGTTTTGAAATACTGATGGTGTTTGGCTATGAGAAACCCCACTTTTTCAGCTCCGCAGATACTCTGGAGGAAAAACCTACTGTTCTCTCAGTGTTGTGACGGATTTTTTTTTTAATTGAATGTATTATTCAGTTAATTACAGCGTTAGTTTTCTGGGAACTAAGAGGGCCCACGTTGTTCCTTGTAGTCATCTAGAAGTCAGAGAATATAAGTATTTGGATCAAAAACTGTTAGTGCATTTCGGCTATTAAAGCCTTACTTCAGGAAAAGAGTGAAGGGCAGCTGAGAGGTCAAGCCATGTTGTCACTTCTGTGTAGTAAACCAAAATTTCGAGCTGTTTTAGTATTTCTTATCAAACTCTGTAAGTGTATTATGCTGTAAATGTAAATGTTTTAAATGTTTTATGTATCATCTTAGTTATGTTGACTTTAACCTTGAACAGCCAGTAGCAGATTCTAACAAGTACAGAGTGTTAATGCCCCTTCATAGTGGAGCTGTAAACCACAGGAGATCTAGAAAAGTACTTTTGCAGATAAACAGGTAACATTATTACATGGTATTTTAATAAGCTAATTTAAATGATGTCAACTTTAAAGAGAGTAAAGGAAGTTGATGCATTTTACCATGCTAGTTACTTTAGGGCAGGTTTAGATTTGCTTATGTTTTCAGGCTCTGGGAAGGGGATTGAAAACCTTTACTACATCTCTTTCTGTTTTGAAAGTTGTAGGATAACTTAGTTTCTTTATAACCTTACTATATGGAATTATTGGGTATTGAATCAGAAATAATTCTTCTAACTGCAGTGTTTCTCTCTCAATAGTGTTTCATTTGTATAGTATTCTTTTGTAATCAATTTTGGTTCAAGTTGGTTTTAATCGGGATCTGTTTCACGTTCTGGCTGACTGTGATTGTATGAACAAAAGTACTGTCTCAAGGGAGAGGCAGGTGAAGATGCAGAAAGGAATATCCTAGGGGGACATAAGGAGCATAGGACGACTTCTTTCAGCACAGTGTCACAGCTTAAAGTAACTGTGAAACTGGTGTAAAACTGAATTATCCACAGAGCAGGTGTGCTCTACATCCTGGCTATTTAGTCGTTTCTCTTGCTCTTCTCTTTAAAATTGATGTTCAAAAATAACTTACAAAATCGGGATCATGATAGGCTTTTCTAACTGTTTCTGAAGACAATCATCTTGACTCTATGAACGAATATGTGAGTGAGATTAAATTCTGGTTGTTTAGATGCTGACTTGGTGGAAGGCTTGTGCTGCCCTCTGATGGCTAATATGCACACACTTTGTCCTAATTCAATTAGTTTATAGGAATGGAACAAATTTATTTTGGTTTGAGTTTGCTGGAACACTTAAGAACAAAACAAGCTATAATCATCCTTAAACTTGCGTTGAATAATGAAGTTCACTCAAATTTGGGTGGTGTCATGTGCTCCCACTCCCATGGGAGTTTGTACTCCCGTTCTAGTAACGCTGCTTCTGTACCTCTAGACCTGAAAGGTTTGTGCTGTGGCAGAAGCTGAGTCAATTTTCTTCTTTTGCTCGTAGCTGATGATTTCAAGATCTTGAAATTACATACTTTTGCTATTTTTATAAAAAGTAGATGTTGCTGATGGGCACAGTCCCCGTATAGTTGATAGATGAACATTGATATATTGGTAATATGGTATACATGATACCATATTAATTTCACTTCAGAATTTGGTAACTTGTTTCCTTGCATAGATATTTCTCAGTTTTTGAATACAGATGCATTATTTACAGGTTTGTCCAGTAATAAGTTGTTGTCTTACTGAATTCTGAGATGACAGGTTAGCTACACTCCAAAGGAGTAGTTGAGCTTTTTCATCATTAGGGTAAGGCTCAGTTAAGTGGAAACTTCTCTCAAAACAAAAGTTTATAGCTGCCTACCTAGATAAATAATAAATGCAGTAAGGCAACTTACATATTGTAGTAATTACACATAGTTGGTTTTGTGCCTTGGAATTGCTATGTTGATTATACTGAAGAAAAAAAATCAGCCCTCCTCTGTGAATTTGCTTCAAAATACTTTCTGTGAAGAGGAGATGCTTAAATAATATCTGGGGAGGGCAGGATTAGAAATTGCAGTTTCCTTCACACTTAGTTATGGTTAGTGACAAAAGTAGGTAAATGTTGAAAATACGTTTAAAAGCTTAGTTTGTCCCAAGCTTTGGTAATAAGGTGCTTTGTGATGACAACTTCGTAACCTAATGCATAGTCAACTTCTGAACTACTTTGTCAACCACAGGTATTCTTTTGTCTTGAACTGGAAGTATCTTGACATTGTATTATACATTTCTCCCCCTTTTTTCTTTAATGAGTTGTACATGGATCTTGGTTTTATAATTTGTCTCTAGTAAAAACAAAAAAAAAAACCCACACGTGATTTGAATTCTTGTCCCTTGAAAGAGAAAGAGTATGTAAAATGAAAAATTTTTGTGATGCACAGAGCTTTTTGTTTTCTGTTCTATGCTAGTAGTAGTTTTAATTTCTCTGTTTGCTGGGAGATGGAGAGAACTGTTAAAATCAGCTGAAGATGGAAGGGTATCTACATAAAATATGTGTAAAGAAAAATATAAACCCTGATATTTTGCCTCCTAGGATTCTAAACTACCATCTTCTGTCCGGAATACACTCCTTGAACTTTTTGGGCAAATAGAGCGGGAGTTTGAAAACCTGTATATTGAAAATTTGGAATGTGAGTATCTATTTTTTTCCAGCAACATATGAATTTTTTGGATTTAGGATATAGTAGCACTAATTGAGATGCTTACCCTGGATAGCGTACTTAGTGTACCTTTTCTGCGAGGAGTTCAAGAATTGTTTTGAATTTGTATCTTTTCAGAAAAATCGCTTTCTTAGCTCTTTGACACAAGTAGTGAGAACTGATGTGTGTCATCCTCCTTGACTCTTAGGCAAAGAAAATGAAGTATCTGTCTCCTTGTCATTGTAGGCTCTGGTATATACTCCGTTCAGGCATTGAAGTTTGTGGCTTTGTTGTATATTTACAGGCTTAATTTTAATGATGTAATATTAGTAAATAAAATTGATCAAGTGCCTTGAAAAAGTGTAAAATGTGGTGTTTCCGGGTCATACTACTTAGTACATTGCCTAACCAGCACCTGCAACTACTCATGAATTTTGAAGTAGAGCACTTGGATAAAAATTCCAGGTGGTATCTGCACAGAATGTTCTTTGTTTAATGGCAATGCAATCATATGGTAATAATGTAAGTGATCCAAGGTGATGTAAGAGGATCCATAGTAAGTAACGCAGGCAGTCAGACAATAAAGCCTCTGCTCAGTTTTCCTTGCTGGATCTTGGAAGCTGTGTTGCGTGGCTTTGCTTCTGAGTTGTGGAGTCTGTCTGGTTTTTTTCCACACCTAATCTGTTCCCACAGTTAAATCAAACACTCCTGTCAAAAAAACATTCTTCCGTGCTGTTTGAAAATGTACTGTTTTTTTATTGTCTTAAAGCCTTGAGATTGCGTTGGTTAAAGGCTATCATCAACACTGCACATTTTTTAGTGACAATTTTCACAACAGAGTTTTCTTGCTACCGGTTGACTGTTAGCAAGAAAAGTAGGGATTGTTCCCTGCAGCCCCACTTCAAAAATGTTTGTCAGAAAACAAGTGGCGAATTTGTTTGTACCCTCCAGAGTATGATTGTTTTCCTTCTATTCTGCTTTTGTTTCTTCGTCTTCCTCCTTCACCTCACTGTTCTAGTTCACACCTTTCAGGCAATTCTTGTATCGGCCTGGCTTGCTTGTTTCAGTCATCTGTTACTACAGACCTGTCTCTATTTACTTCTCTTTCATATTGTCTTTGTTTTATAAAAGTTTAGGTGTATGTGACTGAAAACACGGAAAGAATCTTGCTTTGCTCATTTCAAGCACTTGGATGTGGTATGCAAGTGTAAACTGACTTTTCCAGTGCTTAGAACTGAGAGTTCTGTGAATTTCTCAGAAACAGCAAGAAGCATACTCTTGATGGGTCACGTTCTCCCACATTTCAAAGCCTGGGAGAGAATGACTTCTTTAAAAAAAAAAATCCTAAGAACTTGTGGAAAGACAGGCCTAGGCTTATTCTTAGGAACAGCCCAAAACTGCTTGGTTAAAGCCTCTCAATAGGATTTCACTTGAGGAGAACGCTTAAAGAATATCAGCCCAGATTTTGAGGAAAAACTATAATGTTCTTTATGAAATGAAGTTGAGCAACTTTAAAACAGCCCAGCCACTGGAAATCACTTATGAGTACCTAATTTATTTTAGTTATGACATCACTCTGTCTTGTGTTGAAATGGCACTGGTGAGAGTTATAAATAATTGACAGAAAAGCATATTCTTCTTACAGTTACATGCTTTGTCTGATATGCAATGAAATGTTCTGATCATATTTAATGTTCTAAAACACTTGAATGTAAAATATATGTGTCATTCTATGTTTTTTTAATGGATTTCAAAGTATAAAAAATTACACTGCACTACCTTTCTTACTGGAACTCTAGCAGTAGGCATATTCAGGGGAGAATACTATTTCATGATGAATAAAATCTTTGTCAAGAAATTACGTACTAATTCTGTGGCTAAAATACTTATGATACTGCAAATTTTCTGTCTTCTGTTGGATTTAATTCACTATAGGTGTGCCATGTATTTCACAAAAGCTGTTTTTTGCTAATCTTAGTCACATTTATTAGTAAAAGTAGCAGTAATTGTAAGCCACTAATACTTTCCTTGGAATCTGGGTCAAGGTTGATCTCTGGAAAATTCAGCATGAGTCTTGGTTTATGTCTTGGTGAGACCTGCTTTTATAAAATCACAGTTGGTCTCCTTTCCTGTCCTTAGCATAAAATAGATTACTTACTTACCATAACAATTCTTAAGTAGTATGTTAATGATATTGTTAATGATACTAATTTTTTTTTTATTAATGTGAATTTTTTTTTTATCGTTAGTACGTAGAGAGATTGATACACTTAATGAGCGTTTAGCAGCTGAAGGACAGACAATTGATGGAGCTGAACTCAGCAAAGGACAACTGAAAACAAAAGGTAAGAGAACCTCAAAGAATCCTGAACTAGTATTTTTGAATTTACTGTTTTTATATTCACCCGGCCAAAACTTAGAATCTTATTGAAAGGAATTAATATCAGTTACTTATACAAATAAGCTAATGCTGTATTTGAAATCTCTTCCTCTGAATTTATTTGTCTCAACAGCCAGTCATAGTACCAGTCAGCTTTCTCAGAAATTAAAGACAACTTACAAGGCATCTACTAGCAAGGTATGAGACAAATTAAACCTCTACTCATCAGTGTGTACTCGTGAGACTAATATGGCTGTCTTTAAGTTGTAAATTGTGGTTTCCTTAGGCTGAGTAATGCTGTTCTTTAAGTAAACCTGCCTCATAAGGAACAGTATCTTTATCTCTGATTCATCAGTTACCCATTACTTCAACCACACTATATGACATTTTTACAATAATTGCTTATCTTTTTTAAAGTATGAATGTTGGAGAGGAGAGCATGTGTGCACACGTGTATATGTGAGATTACTCTTTTGCAAAGAGAACTAAAATAATTACTGAGTTTCGTGAGGCAAATTGAGAACTTGGTAGTGAATTTCTGAGTAAAGATTTGGGTATTGCAGTTGAAATGGGGATTTAAATAGGCATCTATATGTGTACTATTATAGTTTGGGTTTTTTAAAAATAATTTTTATTTTTTAGGTATAAGACTAGAACAGTTTGTTTCCTTTATGTTGCAAGCCTTGCAAATTAGTAGCTAGCGATCTTTTTTGCCTGGTCTCTTAGCTCAGTTACCGTTTCCAATGCTTTTAATTTTGCCCATCTGCATCTGTCAGGTATTTTGGTTTTCTCTTTCTCTCCCCTTTTTCAGTTTTCGTAGAGAGTTTACCTGCTGCTCTTTTTGCCCCCATCTCAGGGTCATTTCACAATACATTATTAAGATTAAATGAAATGTGAGGAAACCACAGTGGGATCTGGTATGCGAACCAACTGTATAAGAAGCTCCATGCTGACCCATATTGCAGCCTAATGAGTGGTTATAGAATGACTGTAGGTGTCTTGGAAATACCATCTGTTAAGTAGTCTGAAAGTTTGAGAGTCAGAATAAGAGTAGTGTGGTGAAATAGATCTAAGTTACTGTGTTTTATTTGGTCTCCTTTTGATTTTATTGTTTTTCAGACTTTCTTCTTTATTCTTGCCAATCTGATGCATAGAGGTGCCTCTTCCTTTTTCTTAAGAGTTAATGACTTACAAATTTTTTAATGAGGCCACTTAAATAGTGAGAACATGATATTAATAGGGACAATATAGTATTAGTACACCTACTATGTAGCTATGGGTTAGTACTTTCTCTAGTGTGGTATTGGGGTTTTTTCGTTTTTTGGTGTGTTTGGTGGTTTTTTGGTTTGGTTTTTTTTTAAGGCTGGTGTTAAATGCTTGTCTTCTTTCACTTGCTTGCAATGTAGCGCTCATATTCTTTCCCGGGCAAGGCAGGTGGACCTCGCAACTTCAGCGTGGGAAGCTGGGAAGTATGGGGTGGAGACTCCTGGGTAACTGCTTTGCTTCATGGTGTTCTGATATGCATGCACAGCAAAGTAGTCATGAGTAGTGGAACATGAAGAATTTAATACCTTGTTATAGACGTACATATCTAGTATATCAATTGATAACCAACAGGTGTTTGAATGTGCTGATATATTTCTTTCCACAACTCTGAATCTGATTTTACTGAAGGGTAGGCAAGGAGAGCTGAGGGAAATGATAAAGTTGAGAGCATCTCTCTCTGGTGTGTTCTTTGACACCTTTCTACACACCATGGGAGTGGCTTTATTTCAGCTGCTGCTTCCTTCCTGCACAGAAGAGCTGAAGCTGCAACCTTTTGTCTCTTGACCCATGAAGAGACTATAACCGAAAGTCAGGAAAGACTATAACTAAGTTTCTAACAAACTAATCTTTCTGTCTGTATCCTGACTGGAGGCAGTTAGAATTACCTAATACACTATCTGGGAAAATAGCATTTGAAGAGCTTTAAGAGTTCAACAGCTTTGAAATTCTTATGTCGTATGTATTTTTGTGAGCGTTGAATGAACAATGCTGTTCATCAAAAATGGGTTGTATTTCAAACTCAGTGGGGTAGTGGATCGCAACTTTTTTCTTCATCCCATCCATTATACTGTTACTTTATGCCCAATTTAAAGCTTGTCAGAAGTCTTTTTTTTTTTAATCTTTTTTCCCTGTGGGTAATTTCAAGAAACTTAAGTTTTACAAACCAGTTGTTTTGTGTAACTGCACACGATTACATTTTTCTGATTGCCAGTTTAGGTTTGTTCTGAAAAGAGCTTTCAATATTTGCTTGTTCTAATGAGAAAGCTGATCCTTGACTGCTTTAATATTGATAAAACATGCTAAGACTGAAGCTGTTCATTTTCTTGGGAAAAATGCTGAGGTAAACGTGCTTAATTTGAGTTCTTCATAGAAAATTCCCATACCTGGATACTTTTCGTCACTTAGCTGAGTTAGGAGTCTGAATATTAAGTTGGCAAAACTTATATGAGAAAAGGATGCTTTTAGCAGCATATAGAGTAGATTTAGTGCTTAGTAATCTGAAAATAATTTTTTGTATATGTTAATGGAGAAGATCCTGTAATTTAACTGCAGTTGTTTGTAGATGCAGGAATTGCTGTGTGAAATTCATGTTTTGATGTTAGCAAGATGTTACTGCTGATGTTAACAGTCTCTGCCTATAGCAGTTGTTAAGACATCAGGAAAACGTTAACAGTTTGTGCAGAATCCTAAAATAAACTGAAATGATATAACTCGCTCCTCATAAACTAACTTCCATGATCACTGATTCTATTGGATCAGGAAAAGGACTCTTAAAGCAAGGTATTTCTTCACCCAGCAGTTGAAGGGTATGAAACCTGTTGGAAGATGTAATTTTTGACCTCACTGCGTACTGTTGCTCCACAGGAAGTTCTGTTCATCAGTCACAGTGTAATGCTGCTGGACTGGTTCGGAGTTGACCAAGTTTTCATTCTTATTTCTAATGTGTCCTGTCTGCTTAAGAGACATTTTTATAAGGTGTTTCAATTTGTTTGCCATACAGCTGTTTCCATTTGTATTTGGTTTTCAATTGTTTACATGGCAAACAATTGGTTTTGTGGTGTTTCAGTTTGCAATTTTCTACTGTTTACATGGCTAACAATTGTTTTCATATTAACAAATCTCTGTGTAGAAGAAAGTACATGAAACTATGTGGATTTAAGGAAGAGGACAGACAAAGCAGAAATACACTCGATATGGTTGCTCACTTTACTTGCATTTGTATATGATACTCCAGGATCTGGTGAAGTTATTTTAAAAACTTTTTCTGCAGTGCAGAGGCCTCTTTTTAGCAAGTTGTATGTTACTTAAGTATTTCCTTTCCTTTATTGGAAAATTGTGCACGTATGGTTAAGGAACCAGGAAGTAATCCAGGCACTATCTAGTTTATCCAATTACTGGTATGTGAAGTGAGGGACAACAAAAAAGAAGGAAAGAAGGCGGGGGGGGAGATATGTAGGAAAAGTGTGCCTTAAATATCTGTATCTGGATATTTAGTCTTAGATAGTGTCCTTGATCTCTTACCTTCTGTGTGTTCATTCAAGACTGCTAAATACTCCAAAAAGAGTTTTACAGCCTTTCCATTAAATGATCAATGAAAGAACTATCCAGCAGTTTTTGGAAAATCTGTGCTTCTTGACAAGTTGGAGGTTTGACTCAACATTAGAAAGACAGAATGCAAGCATAGTTCGAGTGTGGGGTTGAGAGCTGAAACCTTCAAGTTTGGAATTTGAGTTGAGCGCTATATTGTTCCTTCACTTTTTACTTAATTCTGCTGTTCCACTTCTCATACATGATTCCCTTTAGTTTAAGGGCTATATTCAATGTGAAAGTTGCATCTGTAGGATTGTATTCAAAGCCTATGAAACTCTGCAGTATGGTTGAACTAATCATCTTTACCATTAACCCATTTTCTTTTCAATGCATCCTTAATGATTGTTCCTTCTTCAGCTGTGAAAATGAAATGCGTATTAGCTGTTAATTTGGAATTCAAATAGGGCATTATCATTTCATCATTGGAAAGCTGACATGCTCAGGATTTGGAATGCTTTTGCAGATATTCTTTAACTTTTAAAAACCTTTTTGGAAGTAATTTGCTTTAATGACATATTTAAGAACTTCCTTTTCGATACAAAAAACTAATGGGATTTTAACCTTATTTTATTGTATCTGAAGTGTAGACTGAATTAGTTTTCTAACTTTTACTAAGCTGTTGATAAGTCTTAATGTGATTTGTGTTGAAGCATTAGAGGTTTTGACTTAACTGGTCAGATAGATACCTGCCCATAACTGCATGCAGAGGAAAACACAAATTGAAGTCGTCTTCTTGTTTTAGTTTTAACAAAGCTTTTCAGGTAGTCTTTCTCAAAGTAGAGTTATGACCTTCAAGGCTTGGGGGGTAAAACCAGGGTATTTTTAACAGTGGTTTTGCTCTTATTGAAGTAATTTTTCACCACTCCTGGTTTCACTTGTCTCTGGAAGTGTTACAGCGAGACAAACTTTTTGTAGATATTGCATGTTTTCAGCCTTCCTGTACTATAACGCCTTGTAGTTTTACCATTCTTGCTAGACTTTTTCTTCTTTTCATTTCATATTACTTATGCACATACTAATTTGGATTTAATGAGTCTTCTCAGTTTTCCTCTAACAGCATTGGCTTTGAGGGAACGTGCTTATCAAATGCTGAGTTTGACATATCTCTAAAAAAATGCTTTGTTACACAAATAAACTGCCATATGCTCTCGGATTAATGTTTGATTTGATTTAGCTTTTTGCAGTTTTGAGGAAAAATGGTGGTCACTTTCAAATGGGAATGTTTCTGGATTTTACTAGAATTATCTAATAAGTAGTACAGTTTTTCAAAGATGTTACACTGGGTGACATGGATTGTCTTTAAGTTATCAGATGTATCCTTGTTTGGGAATAGGCGAGAAAAGTTTTGGGTTTTTTTTGTTTTGGTTTTTGTTTTGTGGGGTTTTTTGTTTAAAAATTACAATCCTTTACACAAACAGAATGGGAAGTGCACACTCTGTTTGTACAACGCATTATTGCAATGAGGTTGTGTTATTGTGGTACACAATAGTTTATCTTGCCTTTTGTAAAAAGGGAGGATTATTAAAAAAGAAAACAAAATGTAATTGAGATGCATTTGCATCCAAACTCACTTTCCAACCATCAAATGTCAAATTCTTGAAAATAGTGAGCTGTCAGAGCACTGAAGAATCGTGATGAAAACGTTAGTATCTATTTGTATTTGTGAGATACTTAATCTTGGGTCAATGTGGAAAAATAATGTTGGTCTCTCTGCTATTTCAGATTGTATCCAGTTTTAAAACTACAACATCAAGGGCAATCTGTCAACTAGTAAAGGAATATGTTGGCCACAGGGATGGTATTTGGGATGTCAGTGTGGCGAAAACTCAACCAGTGGTGTTGGGAACTGCATCTGCTGGTAAAGTTTTGTGTTGCTTGAATCTTTAGAAAATTCTGGTTTAGTCCCTCAACTATAGCAAACGTAGGTCAAAAGCATACTGGAATACTGAGCTCCGCACTGAGTGAGTCGATTTAAAGAAGTTCAATAGCTGAAAAATTCTTATATTGGAATTTCCTTGAAATGCATTTAACCTTCAGAAGTTCAGGCATCCTTGTTGATCTTTCTGCCGGTTAACTTCCATGCAGGTCACGCTCTCCTTAGTCAGCTCTAGCCTCTTGGATGGTGTAAATGGGGGGGTTGGGGAGCTGCTGGCTTGGAGAGGTCTTTCACAAAGAATGCTATATGGCTGTGTACAGAGATCCCCACCAACTTTCTATCATAGTATTGTTTAGCCTTTGTTTTATAGAAGCCATGAACTTAGTCACAGTTTGCATATTTTTGTATTCTTACATTCATCTGCCTTTTGTCTAAGGATGTAGGGGCAGCTAAAAATCTTAATTTTTGGTTCTTATTAACTTACTAGCTTGCTTCCTTCCCACTTGAGAGGGAACAGGTACTAATGAATAAGTCACTAAATCTATTATAATACAAAAATCCATCTAGAGGATTGTGTGGCTTTGGAAAATGATTAGGGAAATAAACCATAACCAGTTAGAATTGGTCAGTTTCAAGTGACAGTCTTTTGAAACTGGAACAGAATCTGAAGACACTTACTGGACATAAATATTAAGGACCAGAAATCTCTACTTCATAAACAGTTCTGTTACCATTTTTGTGTGCTCACTGAAGGACACATTTTGTCTTTATGTGGGACGACTTGTCTTTGTCCTGATTTAACTTGGAAACAGCCTTTCTCCAATTCAGCATTAAGGTTCACCCCACTTACAAATACTTATATTAATTATTTATTTGGGGTGCGGGAGGGTAAGGAGTGGCATTTGGAGCGATTTTCTTTGAGTAAGTTTTTGTAGTGCTCTGCGGTGACCTATATGCATTTGGGACTTCTGTGCAGGAAGTAAATAGTTTGTGCATAGAACTCTTGTTTGTAGTGACTGACGGACTTTTTCACCACTGAATTCTTTCTGTCTTCTTTTTGAGTCTCATCATGCACGGTTGGAGCATTATACATAAGTATATAACCAAGTTAGGAAAAATATCAGAAGTAGAATTTGCCTTTCAATACATACTGCAAATTAATCCAATGGGGACAGCACCTTTACTTTTTTTAGGAGATGTGTATAAAGTTATAATGATAGGAAGCTTTTATATTTTATATATAAGGTGATAATCAAGAGGATTTGGTCTGTTCTACATTTGAAATCTATTTCATATGGTATGCTCTACATTTGACGATAACTTGTTTGTTGAATCGGTTAAAAGTGAAAAACATACATTTGTGACAGTATTTACAGCTACTTTTTAATCTTTGTAGATCACACTGCTTTGCTGTGGAGCATAGAAACAGGGAAATGCCTTACCAAGTATGTAGGGCATGTTGGATCAGGTAAGATTAAGGGCATGTTGTGAAAACTGGAAACAGTGTGGGAGGGTGAAATGTGTTTTGGACAACTACAGAAATGTTTATTGCGGTTTCAGTTGCAGGTTTGCCAACACCATTAACAAGTCAATTGGGAAGTTCCACTAATCTTCATACAGAGAATGTTTTCTAACGTGATTCTTTCTTGGAGAGGCGTATTAAGACAGTTCTGTAAATGCTAAATGAATAAACAAGTCCATATAAAGAAATTTACAGGCACAGTTATGATACTTAGAAGTTAAATGTCAGAACTGATTGAGGTCTCATGCGTATGCAGAACATGAGAAGCTTATATAAGCAGAAATTAGCTGTTTTGCAGGATCTGTGTTATATTTGAGATACAAAATACAGATGCTGGCTGCACGTCTATTTTCACTTCTTTGTTTAAAACATGATCCCATATATAATTTTTTGCGTAGTATTAAAATCATAGAATCATAGAAAATCTTGTTTTGAAGACAGTTAATTCAATATAGGCATTTGTCTTCCCTCTATACCAGTATGAATATTTCAGAAACTGTTTTTTAAACCCGTTCTTGGGTGGAGAGGTGCAGTGCGTGCTTTTGATGTTAATTTTTGGTGTCCAATTTGACAAGCACCTGATTAGCCCCCTTCTGTCTCATAACGGGTTACAATACCAGGTTTTACAGTCCAACGGTGAAAAGGTTTTCCATACCTTTAACTTGCTGTTGAGAGTTGAGCACTTTGAGTGATCATTTCCTGGAGCGTAGAGTCGTGCACCCAGAAAATAAGGAACACAATTATTGACCTGGTATGTTTGGTTAAATAACTCGGCTAGCACATCACGTGAACTTTGTGGCAAAGATACAAAAAGAATTAAGTTTTCCAGAGAGTGGTCAACTGCTTCAACCATAAGTTCTACTTTTTCCTCCTGCTATATGATTTCTAGCTCCTACAGCACAAAGATACTAATAGATAGATGCATAGAAACAACAGGTAACACTTTCATTAGTTCAGAGATATCAGGTTGCTTGCTGCATGGAGAGGGTACCTTTAGCCTCCACAACGTCACATTTAAAAACTCCAATCGCTTGCATTTTCATGCTGATAGTTTGTTTTTTTTTAAATTGCTATTTGGATAACCATGAAAATAATAAAAGCTCTAACCTGTATTTAAACAGTTGTGTGTAAACTAAATAAAATATATACATATATACTATAACTTATAAAATTATATACTTGATATTAAAAATAATGCCTTTTTCATTTAGTAAAACTTCTTTACTTGTTTACGTTTGATGCTTGATTTGAAATGGAGCAAAGGTGTTGGGTGCCAGCAGTTGGTGCACTGTTGAGTTAATTCGGTGTGAACAATTTAAGGAGTATCTTCTTAAACTCATTACAGCACCCTCTCCTGACAACATAAGCATCTATTTTACTTGATTTCTAAGTTCTTTCTTGAAGAGCTGTTGAAGAGAAGCTTATGGATTATGCAAATGAAAGTGCTTAGTAATGAAAAGTAATTGAATCTTATGCATTGAAATAAAAAATTAAGAGCAGTGTTGTAGGCTAATAGAATTCTTTCAGGTCTAGTTTAAAACAATCATGTTTTGATTACATATGATTGCAGGACTGAAATGTAATTTGTATTATTTGCATTAGGTTTTTAGGCATTTGTTCTTGCAATCTTAAGTAAAAATCAGAAAGTTGATGGTCATGTATAGTAAGTTTTCATTATGTTAGGAGTAGTTATGAATACTTAAATTCTCTTTATGGAAGTCCAGAGCATTATCTCCTGTCAGCTTACATGTGATTCTTTGAATGTAGTTTGTTTATCCTCTATAATGTGAAACACTTGTACTAGATTCAGGAAATAACTTGCTAGAAAGTGTGTATTGTCTATAATCAACTATAGTTGCTTTCCTTGATACTACATAGGTTTATGTACTCAAATAAAATTCCTTTCTACTTTATCTTACCCAAGAGATTACTATACTACAAAAAAATTACTTAAAACTGGACTTCTGATTTTCCAGTGCTTTTAATGATAAAACATTATGAAATAATTCTTCTAGTCTACTAGCGTAAAACTTTGCTTTGTTTCCCACAGTAAATTCCATAAAGTTTCACCCAACTGAGCAAGTGGCTCTTACAGGTATGTAAAGTTTTTTCATATGCTGAGTATGTTAATCATGATGGAAAAATAAGCGTAATTTGCTAGCTTCTTTTTGCTTGTAGTGTGTCTCCCTCCTGCTTTGTCAGTATCCCTGTTGATTGAATTATTTTTGTATTTTAAGGCATAACAAATTAGAGCTAGATCTTTCCATCTGTGTTTTCATGTCATTGTCATTTCTGCTTACCTGCTCCAAGCCAGACACTTAGAGTCATACATCAGCTGAATGTTCACAAGTCCATGGGCCTGATGGGATTCACTAGAGTACTGAAGGAGCTACTGGATGTTATGGCAGGACCCTTCTCTGACTTACAGAAACCAAAACAACTGAACAAAAGCTGCCCATAGGTAGATTTTTGTTCTGTTATTTTTCTGAGAGGTAGTTCTACAAGGTATTTCCACTGAAAGTTTTCAGGGGACCTGTTCTCTAGTGTTACTTGATTGATTTAGCACTGATTAAAATCAAAAAATCTTCCTCCCTGATCCAGAATACTGACACCAGAAATAATACAAGGTTGACCTTTCTTCTAGCCTTCTTACTTGGTCTATTCTATGAGAGATTTTTCCGAGTGCTTTCATGTACATTGGACTTGCCAGATCTATCCGTACTCACAACAGACTTTCTTCTCGATCTAGAGCTCTCAGCACTGTACCCGTAGGTATTAGAGCATGTTTGTTCTGTCCATAACAAGGACAGGCTTGAGTTTCTCCTTAGTTGGTAATAGATAAGTCTATTTCAAAAGCAAATGAACTCTAAAATCAGATGGTACCTCCTGAGCTATAAACTGGTGCTAGTTAAGCTGATTTGTTTAAGGCAGGAGCATAATAGCTTCACACTTGCTCTTTTTGGTCTTCTCATTAAAACCACACAAAAAAATGTTTAATGGAAGATGTCATTGAATGAAGAACAATCCCAGTATTTGAGAAACAGCAAATGAAGGATGGCACCTGTTAATGTGTTAAATGCCTTCTTCAAATGTTACATATTAGAACAGCAGTGATATTCATGTTCTGATAGGTAGTGTTTAAGTGGATGTTTTCACTGTAGGAATGATTAATTTTGCATAACGAGTTATGTTCTTATCAGTTTTAAAGCCAGGAAAGTAACCATTGATGTTGAGACTCACTTACCAAAAAGGTCATAATGGTATCTCTTAGAAAAAGATGCAACTCATACTGTTGCCAAATGTAATGTTAAAGCTTGTTTTTATTGTTCACGGAAATGCTTTTATTTAATATCTTTTTTTTTTTTTTTTTACCCCTCTTCCCCCTGTGCAGCATCTGGAGACCAGACAGCTCACATCTGGAGATACATAGTACAGTTGCCTACACCTCAGCCAACTGCAGACTGCAATGTAAGTAATCAACTTACTGCAACTAAACTAATTGCACAGCAATTTCATTGGATACAGGTTTTATGATAAGGCTGAATGTTAAATTTATACATAATTAAAAAAATTACATGATTTCAGGATTGCAAAAGGTGGGATTTTAAGATTTTAGTTTAACAGATATAGTTCAGCCTTTCAAAAAGGACTCGCTTCGTGTTTTCAAAGATCTGTGGTGCAGAACAGAATATGCAGCTGCAAGTATGGTAATTGACTTCTTATTCAAGGTAATAAACATGGAAGTAAACGAACTGTTGAGTAAAATGTTTTGTAATAATTCAAATCATAAGTAATAATGAACTTCTGTTTAAACGAGTTAAATTCTTGCAGCTTAACTTACTGAGGCACCTGTGTTAGCTATGGTTGCTACGAATTGAAAACTGATGGCAAAGACTTGTATTTTTGGCACTTATTTTATTGTATCTTTATCGATTTCTAATCGACCCTTGCCAGCACTCATCACACTATCTGATGATGTTGTCCCTAGGCTTTTATTTAGTCGGTATTTACTGTAGACTGTTAAATGCTGTATTTCACTTAAAAGCACCCTTACTAAATTGTGAAGACAAACGTAGTTTCCAGCATGAGCTTCTCAGTAAGCTGAGTAGGGGCAAGAGATGGCTGTATAACGAGAGATAGATTTCTGAATGGAAAATGTTTGATTCAGTTTATTTGATTTGGCATTTCCTTTTTTAAAGAACAGTACAAATGTCATCTCTTTCACATTCAAATATCAGGAAAGAAAAGCATGTCTTGCATAAGTGAAATAGGATTCAGAGATTGATGCTTCATGGTATCGCAAAATAATTTATTTTGCATCCAGTTTTACATCAGCAGTGCATGATGACTATGTATTGACCAGCAGACAAATATTGATGTCGTGATTTTGATTCTAATGGGTAAAAATACGGCTGTAAATGATTGTCTTCCCAAAGATTAAGACAGTCAGTGTCCTGTTAGATGCTTCCTATCCTTAAAAACTGAAAGGAAAAAAGTCCCTTGGTAAATGTGCTGCAATGAAACTCGAGGATAATACAGTAAGGGGAATATGAAAAGACTTACCAGGTAGTAAAGGGGACAGATACTCCGAGCTAAACAGTTCAGAAGGGACTTTTTTAAATGAAGTAGTTACTAAAACTGCATTGACTCATTGGTATTACTTCTTCAGCTAAATTTTTGATAGTGAATACCTGAATAGGCTAGATTCTGCAGACTTAAGTTACCCACTCACATTTACATTAAGGGGATTGGGAAACATTTACACTGTGAAATGTAACTTTAGAGACGTTCCTTCCTGTTTATTCTGAATTTGGGTTTTTTGCTTGCATTCTACAGCAAATGTCTGGAGAAGATGAAGTTGAGTTCTCAGATAAAGATGAACCTGATGGGGATGGAGATGGTTCTAGCGACTGTCCCACTGTCAGAGCCCCATTAACTTCACTCAAAAGCCATCAAGGAGTGGTCATAGCAGCCGACTGGCTTGTTGGGGGGAAGCAAGCTGTGACAGCATCGTGGGATAGGACAGCAAATCTGTATGATGTAGAGACTTCCGAACTTGTCCATTCCCTTACAGGTATCTGTTCACTCACAAAAAGATAAATTAGTGTGTATTTTTATATGTGGGATTACTTGTAGATATCAACACATAGGGGAAAGCAAGTTGTTTCTCTGGACTACGGTGTGAGTGTGTACAAAACTTGAGCTGCTGCTCAATATTGTAATGGTTTCTAAAATTCCAACCTTATTAATCCTCTGAGCGTGAATTTGTGTTCTTCTAAGCTTGTGATATATCCTATGAAGTAGTTGTTTTTAAACTGATTGTAGCCAAATTTTATTTCTTGCAAAGTGTTTTTGTTCTGTTTATGGCATATTAAGTAGCAATTTGCTACTTAATATTGGTGTGAAGTTTGGTTCTTTTTGCTTTTAAATATAGTTCTAAACTTTAACAGCAGTAGTAACATTAGAGTTCAGAATGATTATTCTTCTTTTGCTGTTTGGGGAAAAATAAGTCATCAGCATTTCATTCCAAGCGTATGTGGAAATGAAAAGTCTTATTTTCATTACCTTACATGTTCTCATCTGTGATTGTAGGGCATGACCAAGAGCTAACACATTGTTGTACACATCCCACCCAACGTCTTGTGGTGACATCATCACGCGATACAACCTTCCGTCTGTGGGATTTCAGAGATCCTTCTATCCATTCTGTGAATGTCTTTCAGGGCCACACAGAGTAAGTGACAGTTCCTTCACAGGTTTTTACAAGTTCCAAAAGTATAAATGTATCCAGTTGCTAATCTGAACAAAACTGTTCCTGTGCTCTTTTTGAGGTACTAAGTTCATTCCCCTGTTTTATGAGGCTGATTTTCACAGAAACCCCTAACTGTCCTCCTTCAAATGTAACACAGCAGTACTTAATTTCCAAAACAGCAGCCAGGGCTCTTGGTGTAATATTGCTTATATAGTAAGTGTAGGTAAAAGTTCTTACAGTTAAAGGCAATTGAAGGTATAAGGTTGGTTTTGGCATTGGTTATGCCCGTAGTTTAGGGGTATTGCTGTAATGAAGTCGATCAAGCAGATTACCTCTGCTTGTCATGATACTGTGTGTGAAATAAAGGTTACTTCTTTGGAACCAGTTGCGGACGGGGGAAAGGCAGGATTAATTTTTACTTCTAAAGCTTCTAATTTGTACATAAAATAAGAAATTAAAGTAAGGACACTGATTACCATGTTCTGTCAAAACAGTGGTTTTGGTGTAACATTTTTAGTTACCGATTTAGGCTTTACGTTTTTATAGTGGCTACTGTTGAATATGGGCAAACGTAGTCATGAATCTGTGTTATGGTGTTGACTTACCTTTCTGTTAATCAGAACTTTGATACATGGCAAATGCAGGAGTAACTTGGAAATACTTTATCCAAGGAAGTGAATCTTTTTTTAAAGATTTTTGGAATGTTTGAACTTGACTGTTTCAGAAACAGATTTCACCTCCCTTCTTCAGAATAAAAGATGATTGTTAATCCTAGCTCAAAACAAAACCCATAAATATCTATTGCATTAAAACTGAGTTTCAGTATCCACTTTCTCATTTTTCCATCTGTTGGCTAACCTATATATAAAGTAAAACCTTTCAAGCCCCACCCTGCCCCAGACTCCTCAGCTTGATAAATTATTTGGTGAACGACAATCATCCCATATAAGTAGCCATCTTCTCCTGCTAGAAGAGTAAGCTTAGTTTTATGGCCTGCATCCTGGAATTGTTTCATGCCATAATTTTTGTACTCTTCTGTTGCTTTTTCTAGAATGACTTGTAAAAGTTGGAAGTCTTTGTGTCCACTGGTGCTTGCATTTTTTTCTGAGCTAATTAATTGCTTTGTCCCAGGACATTTTTTCAGAGAAAGGACCGTGATTGACATTAGTGTTTTTCCATATGTGTGCTGACCAAATGATGTTGATGTGGGGTGATGGTGCATACTGTAGAAGCTGTTAGTTGGTATTTTGGCCTTTATCACTGAGACCTATAAACTATCAGGAAGTTTATTTTTTTATGAATGGAATAGACCTTGAGCAACCTCTTAGGTCACTTTTATTCCAGCTTTTAATTGTCTTCATATTTGTGTTTGTGTCTTGTATTGTCTGTCTCCATTTTGTTCTTTGAATGTATCAGTTTTTAGTGTTGACAAAGGCTTTTTCATCAAATACACTCTAACTTCTAAGAATCTCAAAACTGACTTTACTGTTCAATGGCTAAGGTTGTTCAGCTCTCTGTTTTGTTGAAGAGGTGATTCTGTTACGGAAAACAAGTATTTTATGAGGAATGAAGTCAGAGGGGAAGACAGGAGCTTGGTATTTTGCAGTCAAGACATACTTTGAGGGATTTTATTTTTTGGTCCACTATTGTACTGCCTATTAGCAAAATATTTTTAAACTACTACTCTCGAATCAACATGTAACAATCTTCTCACATTAAGCAGCATAGAAGAAACTGGTTTATCTGTTGACTGGAAAATACAAATACAGAAGACTTTTTTTGGCTTTCCTGAATATCTGTTTGAATAATTTGCCAAGTTTTTAATATTTTGACAGGCTCTTGGAATTGGTTCTGTAAATTGGATGTTACAGTTATTAGTGCTGATAATTTAAAGTCCTCAGCCATAAGTTTTAACAGCCTCTTGCTAAGTAGTAGTACCTGATGAATAGCTGTCTAGAGCTCATAGAGCAGCTTTTTTTTTTCCCCTGTGTATTTCACCAGATCGACTCCTAATGCGTTAAACTACTATAATTAGATGCCAAACATCTCAATCATGAGGCCAACACACAGTTTATTGTGTTGTAGCCCCCAAAATCTTATTCCATCCTGATACTCCTCACAAGGGATCCAAACCATCACCGAATCCCAGAGATGCATGGCTCAGAGTTGAAGTTTTTGGTCCCTCACACCCTGTTTGACCCTGCCCAGCGCTCCCTTCTGTCTCAAATGCTGTAAAGCTCCTCTTGGGGCTGAGTGCTTTGACAACAGAACTAAACCGGACCCTGAAGAGCGAGGTCAGTGCTGACGAAGGCTCCCGGCCAGAGTGATGCAGCCTTCCCGCAGAGCATCACGCCCGTGGTCCCACGCACAGAGAGGGGCTGGGGGCTCTGTGGGGCCCGACCCTAGAGGGGGAGTGGAGCAGACGGCCTCTGCTTCTTGAAGCTTTGCATCTGACGTGGGATTCCTGCCACCAAGAGCAGTTTTCTGTTTTGGGAATGTGAGAGAGGGGATTGAGGCTTTAAACCTACTCGGAAATGCAGGTTTTTTTGTTCACTGCAATGTTGCACTTTTTGTCTGCTTGTGTACTGAAGACATTCATGGATAGTGTAATTTCAACTTCCTTTGCAGTAGCCTTAGTGAGTTAGCTTTAAGATTTAGTCAAAATGGCACATTATCTTGTAAAAAATGTAACAGAATGATGCTGATGGATTGTGAGGCTAAGGTATCCTGTTATATGCAGAGTATGATTTTATAAAATTAATTGACATCTGAAAATGGAAAGCAGTTGCTGTGCATTGCCTTGTACCATAAAGTGATGTTCTGTCAAAACAGGTGTATATGTACCAGCTATGAGAGTTTATTTGTATTTCAAGTAGGTAGACTAAGAAATCACCTATTATTTTGGTGTTCTGAGCATATGGTGGCTCGCTTTATTAAAAGTAGAATACTTCTTATTGTCTACTACTGTGACAGTCCAAGAAAATAAATTATCCTCCAGTAAGGCCAGAAGGAATCTGCTGTGATCAGCATATCTGTCTCAAGCTTCATGCATTGATGCCTGTTTTGAATTAGGAGGTAATTTTAGAAGAATTGCCAACTGTATATTAGGTTGTTCCAATGATAAGGATTTCAGCTTAGCCCTTGGTAAATCCTGTATGTTGCTCAGTGTGTAGTTAACCTCCCTGTTAAACTTTTTGTGCCTCCCTTGAATAGCTTCATTTCTAGCTGATGGATTTTATCTTGAAGAGCTTTGTTTCCTATATTAATAGATACTTAGGTGATGATAGAAGTTTCCTATACTTTTTTTCTCTGCAAATTACTAGGGTTTTTTTTATAAGTTACCTATTTTGCCTCAGAGTGTGTTTTGCAATATATTTTGACATTTATGTATCCAAAGACCAGGTTTAGTGCATTGTTAGTACTGCTGCACTTCAAGCCTGCATTTGTCTGAGTCTGCAAAGTACATTCAGGTCTTTTTCGAAGTTGCATCTTCCTCGGGAAGCTTCCAAATCTGTAAACATTGCTTGTTTACATGTTTCTTACAAATGGCTGTTTCACTTCAGTGTTGTGACTTAGGTGCCTGTGCTCTGCTCGCATAGTGATAAAAATATCTTGTCACATTTTCTTTTAGGTTTACCATACCCCCAGTTCGTCTCACTACTTATTCTCTACTGATTAAAAAATAAAGAAATGGTGTGGAAATAAGACTGATTTTTGCTTAAATGTAAAACTTTGTTATTGTCCGATCCTGTGCACACACCAGTAGGATTTTATATTACTAATGCTGTTAGTCACATCCCTCTGTGAGGCGTTTAACAGAGCCTTGGGAAAAGATTACATTCATATTATCATCCAGACGCTTACTTGTTGCATGTTAATTAAATTGACTTCCTGAGTGAAAGCCTCCAAAAATTATATTGGGGACTCAAATTCCGACACCTTTTTTCCAGCAGATACTGCTTTAAAATACGTTTGATAATGTATAGCACTAGCTGTTCTCCTGTTGAGAAATTATTGCATTTAGAGGTTATTGATTAGAACTCTTCAAGTTGAACTAAGGTGGTGCTCTGAAGAGCAAAACGCTTTGAACATCTACCTGGCAATTTTCATTCCAGCTTCGCTCCTGCTTTTGTTTGCCAACCCCTGCACAGCCATCTTGTCCAGGGCTCTGAAGGCCATTCTTTTGCCAACCTGGTGACCTAGTTGAACAGCTCTGGCGCTGACATTCTCTTGCATATGTACTTGATGAGATTTCATGTCTCTTCAGGTACTCTGCGTGTGCTGAGCTCTTTCTTGATGTGCAGAGCCTTCTACAGTGTTTGTATTGGACATCTTTAGCATTTGTAGCTTAAAAAAAAAATCTTAGTCTGTAGAGGTCCAGTCAAGTACTTTACAGATTTTATGCGTTAGTTCTGACAATTTGGTAACACTGGAAATAATTAAATACCCGGTTGGCAACAGAATGCTTATTAGCTAGTGTGTTCGTGTACATCTTTTAAACCATAAGCTGCTTTCGGTATGTATTTGTAGTATGTTGATGCTTAAGGGCAACTCAAGAGTTAGTTGCTAGATACTAAAGTGTTTTGTTTTGTTTAGAGACAGTCAAAGGTACACAGTGGTTGGGCACATATTTCTTGAAATGCTTGAATAAAAATGTGCAGAACTTCCACACCTGGGCTTGCAAATATCATCCTTCGAAGAGTAAAATGTTGTTTTCAGGAGCAGCTTTGGGTTGCAATCCTTAAGTGAATATCCTGTGTTAATGCTTATTGGTTGTTCGGTTTATAGTTATGCGCCAACTTGTCATGGTGACTAAACGCATTTTTGTCTTCAAAAAAAAGAAAAATTTGAGCAGGTACATTTGACTTAACTAGAAAAATTGCAAAGTTTGTTTATGACTTCTTAAACTTACTAATCTTTGTAGCTAGACTGAGCCAGTGCATCAAACATGAATGTGTGTTAGCTGTTGAATCTATATCTTTGTGTTACTTTCTGGGCAAGCTCAGAAAATTGCTGAAAGTGTATCTTATGTTATTTCTGATGAAGAGATGAACAAAGTGACTTACAACACTTTCAGAATACAGCATATGCTTTCTCCTTTCACTCTTGTTGCGTGGCTATAGGAGATCAGAAAGGAAGGTTCTTCATTTGCTGTTGGTATGTCTCTGAATGGAGCTGGAATAGAACTTTGAAACTAAAGAACGGCAAATATGTCTTGCTTCTTCAACTCTTCATCTTCATACTCCTATGCCTGATGGAAAATAGGAATTAAAAAAATTTAAAAATACTTAAGCAGCAGCCAATTAGTATGCTGGGCTGAATCTGACATTGAATTGGGAATTAATGTCAAAATGGCATTCTGTATCAAGAGGCTGTCGTGGTTTAGCCTCAGACGGCAACAAAGAACCACGTGTCGCTCGCTCGTGCCTTCCTAACACAGGAAGAATCGTAAGAAAAGGCAAGACTCTTGGGTTGAGACAAAGGCAGTTTAACAGAACAGCAAAGGGAACAGACAAACAACACCACCACGGATAGGGGAATATACAAACGCGATTACGGAACCGCCGCTCCCTCGCCGCTCGCCGGACGGACCCGGGCTGCCCCAGCCCGCTTTTAAGCAGCAACTTCCTGCCCCCTCCCCCGGCAGCTCAGGGTGGGCGTGGCTCACATGGCATGGAATACCAGGAAAAGTTAACCCTATCCCCACCGGAACCAGGACATTATCCACCCCTTATTCCATACCATCTATGCCATGCCCAGCAGGTTCCAATGAATTGCCACCACTTTCCCCTGTTATATATATATATATACACACACATATAATGCCCTTAGTTTATGGGTCATCCCTCCAAAGTGTCCGTTGAGTTCTTTTAATCCACGGCTTTGGGCTCCATCTGTTAAAACAGTCTCTCAGGGCAGGTGAGATGCTGGGTGGTTCTGGTCTGTTGCATGCTGTATTTTTTTCGGAGCTTGTGACTGGTGCACCTGGTGTGGCTCATGCACGCAGTCCGTGGGCTGAAGATGTGGATCTTGAGGAAACTGCTGGGCGCCGGCTGCTGAGATCAGTTCTTATCCCATCATCCCTGTGCCTTACTTGTAGTACAACTGATAGCAATTATAGCAATTAACAGCACACAATCTGATTCATTGGCTATTCTCGCCCAAAATCAGATCTCCATGAGGTACACATCGGACTTCCCCATCCTGCCGCATCACCCACCAAGTGCACCCAGGTCCTTGGGCAAAAGCAATCCCACGGATGGGTTTGCCTTTGCCTGAGGCAGGACTAACCCAGACTGTCTTCCCTAGCATATTCTTCATGTGCACTACGGGGACTCTATCCCCTTCTACAGTACGTGGAAATTTTGATTGGGCAGGGCCAGCCCGATTGTTAGATCCCCTGGTGTTAACTAGCCAGGTAGCTTTTGCTAAATGCGTATCCCAGTGTTTGAAAGTCCCACCACCCATTGCTCTCAGTGTAGTTTTTAACAGTCCATTGTATCGTTCTATCTTCCCAGAGGCTGGGGCGTGATAGGGGATGTGATACACCCACTCGATACCATGCTCTTTGGCCCAGGTGTCTATGAGGCTGTTTCGGAAATGAGTCCCGTTGTCCGACTCAATTCTCTCTGGGGTACCATGTCGCCACAGGACTTGCTTTTCAAGGCCCAGGATAGTGTTCCGGGCAGTGGCATGGGGCACAGGGTATGTTTCCAGCCATCCAGTGGTTGCTTCCACCATTGTGAGCACATAGCGCTTGCCTTGACGGGTTTGTGGCAGTGTGATATAATCAATCTGCCAGGCCTCCCCATATTTGTATTTCAGCCATCGCCCTCCATACCAAAGAGGCTTCAAACGCTTGGCTTGTTTGATCGCAGCGCATGTCTCACATTCATGGATGACCTGTGCAATAGTGTCCATGGTCAAGTCCACCCCTCGGTCACGAGCCCATCTATATGTCGCATCTCTCCCTTGGTGGCCTGAGGAGTCATGGGCCCACCGAGCTATGAATAGTTCACCCTTATGTTGCCAGTCCAGATCCACCTGAGCCACTTCAATCCTAGCGGCCCGATCCACCTGCTGGTTGTTCTGATGTTCCTCCGTGGCCCGATTCTTCGGTACGTGGGCATCTACATGGCGTACTTTCACAACCAGATTCTCTATCCGGGCAGCAATATCTTGCCATAGGTCAGCAGCCCAGATGGGTTTGCCTCTGCGCTGCCAGTTGCCCTGCTTCCACTGCTGTAACCATCCCCACAGAGCATTTGCCACCATCCATGAGTCAGTGTAGAGATAAAGTACTGGCCATTTTTCTCGCTCAGCAATGTCCAAAGCCAGCTGAATAGCCTTCACCTCTGCAAACTGGCTCGATTCACCCTGTCCCTCACTGGCTTCTGCAACCCGTCGTGTAGGACTCCACACAGCAGCCTTCCACTTTCGATGCTTTCCCACAATACGGCAGGACCCATCAGTGAACAAGGCATATTTCTTCTCATTTTCTGGCAGTTTATTATATGGTGGGGCCTCTTCTGCACGCGTCACCTCCTCCTCTGGTGACATTCCGAAATCCTTGCCTTCTGGCCAGTCCATGATCACTTCCAGAATTCCCGGGCGACTGGGGTTTCCCATTCGAGTTCGCTGCGTGATCAGTGCAATCCACTTACTCCATGTAGCATCGGTTGCATGATGTGTGGTGGGGACCCTTTCTTTGAACATCCAACCCAGCACCGGCAGTCAAGGTGCTAAGAGGAGCTGTGCTTCTGTACCGACTACTTCCGAAGCAGCTCGAACCCCTTCATATGCTGCCAATATCTCTTTTTCTGTTGGAGTGTAGCGGGCTTCGGATCCTCTGTATCCACGACTCCAAAACCCTAGGGGTCGACCTCGAGTCTCCCCTGGTGCTTTCTGCCAGAGGCTCCAGGTAGGGCCGTTCTCCCCGGCTGCAGTGTAGAGCACATTTTTAACATCTTGTCCTGCCCGGACTGGCCCCAGGGCCACTGCATGGACTATTTCCTGTTTGATTTGTTCAAAAGCTTGTCGTTGCTCAGGACCCCATTTAAAATCATTCTTCTTCCAGGTTACTTGATACAGAGGGCTTACAATTTGACTGTAATCTGGGATATGCATTCTCCAAAAACCCACAATACCTAAGAAAGCCTGTGTTTCCTTTTTACTAGTTGGTGGAGACATAGCTGCTATTTTGTTGATCACATCCATTGGAATCTGACGGCGTCCATCTTGCCATTTTATTCCTAAAAACTGGATCTCCTGCGCAGGTCCCTTGACCTTACTTCGCTTTATAGCAAAACCAGCATTCAAAAGGATTTGGACTACTTTACTCCCTTTCTCAAAAACTTCTTCTGCTGTGTTTCCCCATACAATGATGTCATCAATGTACTGCAGATGTTCTGGAGCTTCACCCTGTTCCAGTGCAGTCTGGATCAGTCCATGGCAAATGGTGGGGCTGTGTTTCCACCCCTGGGGCAGTCGATTCCAGGTGTATTGGATGCCCCTCCAAGTGAAAGCAAACTGTGGCCTGCACTCTGCTGCCAAAGGGATTGAGAAGAATGCATTCGCTATATCAATCGTGGCATACCACTTGGCTGCCTTGGACTCCAGTTCGTACTGGAGTTCTAGCATGTCCGGCACAGCAGCACTCAGCGGTGGCGTGACTTCATTCAGACCACGATAGTCTACAGTTAGCCTCCACTCTCCATTAGATTTTCGCACCGGCCATATGGGACTGTTAAAGGGTGAGCGAGTCTTGCTGATCACTCCTTGAACCTCTAGTTGACGAATCAGCTCATGGATGGGAATCAGAGAGTCTCGGTTAGTGCGATACTGCCGCCGATGCACCGTTGTGGTAGCAATCGGCACCTGTTGTTCTTTGACCCTCAACAACCCCACAACAGAAGAATCCTCCGAGAGACCAGGCAAGGCAGACAACTGTTTAACTTCCTCTGTCTCCAAAGCAGCTATGCCAAAGGCCCAGCGGTACCCTTTTGGGTCCTTAAAATACCCTCTCCTGAGGTAATCTATACCAAGGATGCATGGAGCCTCTGGGCCAGTCACAATGGGATGCTTTTGCCACTCATTCCCAGTTAGGCTCGCTTCTGCCTCCAGTACAGTCAACTCTTGGGATCCCCCTGTCACCCCAGAAATACAAATGGGTTCTGCCCCTCTATAGCTTGATGGTATTAAAGTACACTGCGCACCCGTGTCCACTAGAGCCTTATACTCCTGTGGGTCTGATGTGCCAGGCCATCGAATCCACACTGTCCAATAAACCCGGTTGTCCCTTTCCTCCACCTGGCCGGAGGCAGGGCCCCCCTAATACTGGTCATAGTATCCATTACTCACTTCTTGCATAAATGACTTGGAAGTTCCTTCAAGAGGATCAGAAGCAAGATCAGGCCTTCTGCTTTGTCTGGGGAACGGCCCACTGGAAACTGGGGCGGCACTTTTCCTAGAGGGATCCCCTTTTGTGGTTGTCCTTCCTTGCAACTCCTGTACCCGTGTCCGCAGGATCGAAGTAGGTTGTCCATCCCACTTCCTCATGTCCTCTCCGTGGTCCCGCAGGTAGAACCACAGGGTGCCTCGTGGTGTGTACCCTCCGTACTCTCTTTCTTGAGTGGGGAAATGCCTGCTTCTAATAGCTGAGATGCTGGCCCGTGCAGGTGGGGAGTAGAACATATTCTCTTCAAGTTGCTGGACCTTCCGCGACAGTTTCTCCACAGCTGAGACAAGGAGGGAAGAGAGACTTTCTTCATATCGCCGGAGCCGGCCAGCTACCTCATCCACCGTTGGTCCCTCTTCACCTTTCCATTCCATTACTGCCAGGGAGTTGGCATATGACGATGGTGCGCTCCGTACAAACTTCCGCCACATGGGCCTTGTGCATCGCACCTCATCAGGGTCTGTGGGTAAGTCTGCATTGTCCAAGTCATAATAAATCATCTCCCGCACGGCTAATTCTCTCAGGTACTGGATACCTCTTTCCATGGTAGTCCACTTGCTTGGCTGACATACAACATCCTCGCTGAAGGGGTACCTCTCCCTCACGCCTAACAGGAGTCGTTTCCAGAGGCTGAGGGCTTGGGTCTTTTTCCCGATCGCCTTGTCAATGCCACCTTCCCTAGACAGGGATCCCAGCTGCCTGGCCTCCCTACCCTCTAATTCCAGGCTACTGGCCCCATTATCCCAGCACCGGAGCAGCCAGGTGACAATGTGCTCGCCTGAAAGTCGGCTAAAATCTTTTCGCATATCCCGCAGCTCACTCAAGGATAGGGATCGAGTAATTATCTCTGGTTCTGCCTCTTCCTCCTGCTCTCGTGATGGCCCTGGTTCATCATCATCTCTTACTAAGCGAACTGATTTCTTTGTGTACTTCTTCTTTTGTATGGGGGCAACTGATACCGGCACGGGTTGGTTCCCTGGTTCAGTGGCAGTGGCTACCACGGGGGCTGCAGCAGCCGCAGGCGCCGCCGGTCTGGTTTCCATCTCTTCCCCTTGAGGGTGCTGCATAATTCTGAGCAGTGCCTGGTAGATACTGGCCAGGGCCCAGCACAGCGCGGTGAGTTGTGCCTCTCTAGAATAGCCACAGCATTTTCCCTTCAAATATTCTACCACTTTATCAGGGTCCTGTAATTGTTCAGGGGTGAAGTCCCAGACCATTGGAGGTGAGTAGTTCTCTAGGTACCTGCCCGTGCTCTCCCAAATGCCGTGCCACCCCTGACTATCCAGCCTCGGAGCAGATCTCCGGGTGGTAGTCTTAAATAGTCGTGTAACCCTAAACAAGACCTGGAACGTATTCAGGAGACATAGCACTAGGAACACGCTAGTTTGAGTATCCCAAGGATATTCAAAATTCTCAAAAGCTGTCATACCTGACCCGAAGGAGAAAAGGGAGGCAAAAGGGCTGGGGAAATTATTAACAAATTCTGAGAGACGGTGTCCAATGTACGGACAGGACAGCAAAACCACATAAACACCCCAAAATAGCCGCCTGAACAGTGATGTTATCATATCATAAACAGATATCGCACAGGACAGCAGAATGATAATCCTCATCCCTTTTCCAGACATGGTAAACAGCATCGCAGGGAGTACATAAGCCATATAGGAATTTATGTAACACAGCCATGAGAACAAACCAAGCAACATGATGACCAGTGACTACTTACCTAATAAAATAAATGCATACAAAAAAAACCAAAACCGTTTTTTTCCACGTTCTAGTTGGATTCTGTCGTTATCTCAACCCTTCGAGCCCCACGTTGGGCGCCAAAAAGGACTGTCTTGGTTTAGCCTCAGACGGCAACAAAGAACCACGTGTCACTCGCTCGTGCCTTCCAAACACAGGAAGAATCGTAAGAAAAGGCAAGACTCTTGGGTTGAGACAAAGGCAGTTTAACAGAACAGCAAAGGGAACAGGCAAACAACAACAACACAGATAGGGGAATATACAAACGCGATTACGGAACCGCCACTCCCCCACCGCTCACTGGACCCGAGCCGCCCCAGCCCGCTTTTAAGCAGCAACTTCCTGCCCCCTCCCCCGGCAGCTCAGGGTGGGCGTGGCTCACATGGCATGGAATACCAGGAAAAGTTAACCCTATCCCCACCGGAACCAGGACAGAGGCTAATAACTGCTTTAGTTTCGTGGACACTCAAGTTTGCCAAGGTCAGCTGGTTTTCCCAGATTCTTTATTCTGTAAGATTTAGTCCTCATACCCCACTATGTGTCTGTCTTGTTCTTGAAAGACCACGTGATGGCACGGGGGAAAATGCCTGCTCTTCAGGCAGCAATGTCATTAGCCATCCCTGTTGGGAAGTAGTCTTATTCTAGATATCTCTAATATTATGAGGTAGTTGTGAGGTATTCTGATTCAGCCATGTTTTCCTGCTGAAGCTAAAGCATATCTAGATGCAGTTCTGAAAATACAAGTTTTGCATCCCTTGCATTTCATTGAAAAAGCCTTCAAACTTGCCTTTCAAACACTGCTTTGATCCCACATTTGCATGTGCATATTCTTTACATGAAGATTATCACCTGGACTTAAGGCTCTAGGGTTAGCTTTTTTAATTTCGTGCCTCTAAACATACACATACAAAAACTTTTGGGTTTACATTTATTACATACATGTAATGGTGCATGTTAGGATTTCAGTAGGGTTCTTAGAGTTGTTAGCAGTCTCATTAGCTGATAGCTGAAGCACCTGGCTTTGAATTTGTCTACCTTCCCATGTTGTTAGCTTCTTTGTGAATCTGTTTCAGGACAGAGTGGGGCCAGGATGTTTCACTTGCCTTCAGCTCCTCCAAGTTACCCGTATTTGCTCTCTTGCACAGCTTGAATACCCCATTTTCTATTCTAACCTTTCTGCGACCCAACTTTTTATACAGAAGTGTTCTTTACAATTGTAAAGTTGTTAAGGCAACTTGAAGTTGTTAATTCTTGTCCTAATAAGGGCCAAGAAAAACAAATGCTATGATGTTTTATCCTTTCTGGTAAGCATTCTTTTATTTTTGTTTATATACCTATATATATATCTACGCATATAAACTTGAAGAATATGCATTTATTCCTTTTTTTTAATAGATCTGGGCATACCATTTTCTGTAAGGTTTATTGCAGTGACAGTGGATAAAAAGCTAACAGGTGAAGATGTTACTGGCTATTAAGCTCCACAAGTAGGTTGTCTTATGGCCCTCTTTGTACCAGTTTTGACAAATATTTGTTTGCCGTTTGGTAGAATTTAGGTTGGTTCATGGTGGTATGGTCGTAAGTTTATTATTCTTTGGATGTTTTCGATGGGTGTTTTGTTTTCAGTAGATGCATGCATCTCTTATTTTCATGTGTCAAGAATAACTCCAAAGAAAACAGAAAAGAATTAAGATTTTATTAGGCTATTGCTACCATGTGCATATAAATGTACCATGGCTGGGTTTGCAAGCCACAATAACTACCATTCAACTTAAAATGTTTACAGAGAAAAGCTATCATTAAACTAGGAGGGAAGGCATGAAAATCTGATGTTACAGAATTGATATTAGGGAGATCCTGTAACTACGACAGATCTTTTTTTTTTGTGAGGACAGATAGACTTACTCTGTTCTGAAATGTTTTTTTGCCATACTTGTTTTAAGAGAATAATCAAAACTTCCTGAAGCTTCCTGCTTCCTGTAAAGGAAAGTTCTTAGATATTATAGTGAAAATCAGTTGCAAGGAGGCTTTGCTATAGGAAATATTCCTGGGAGTTCTAAATAGCTCATCTTACTAAGTTCTCTACTATAGAACCAATACTGTAGACTTCGCAATGGAGAGAGGCATGTTGCAACCATTCTTTTGGCGTTCTGGAAAGTGATTAGTTCCATAACCGTTAGTTTTATGTCAGTATTTGAATAGTTTGGCAAGTAAGGGAAGTTACAATACTGTCATGGAGTTATCGAAATGATGAAAAAGCAATTTGAAAGATAATATTCTTTGACAGTTTTGTTTCCTTTATGCTCTTGAACCTTTTCTGTTGTCAATGGTAAACTTTCTTATGGTAAAAAGTACTTCCTAATTAACAAAGAAAAAAAAATTAACTACTCCTTAGGCTATAAGAGTAAGTGCTTAAAATTAAAAGCCCTGTAGGTGAAAGAAAAAAAATAATCCTTTAGGTGTTTTATTTTGGGGAATGAGGTTTGTAACATAGAGGTTTAGCTGTACTTAATGTTGGCCATTAGGGTTTTGACAGTCACTTTAAAGATGTGGGCAATAAATCTGTGTCCAGTTGTTTATGAGTGCTTTAAGCTTCCCTGCAGTAGGTGGAGAGAATCTTAATTCCATTCTTGAATGCACGCACTAAAAAGTGCTATGATTTTTTTCCAAATGACCCACAAAAGAGGATAGCCGAAGGCCGTTTCTTTGTATCCTATTGAGTAGAGCATAACGTTTTATAACGTGGTGTCATTGTAAAGCTCACATAACATATGCAGCAATACTGCAGGGATAAATGGACCTTTTTTAATCCCATCATAAATGTAATGGAATTGACTTTAAAGATGTCTGCACCTTAACTAATTTACTAACTTGCCATTGAGTAATTCTCATAAAAGCTAGTGATTGTTTTCAATCCTGTATAATTTCATTATTTTAAGACAGTCAGAAAAGGAGATACTGGCAATTTTCTCTAAATGTCACGAAACACGTATATCTGGAATAGACATTGTTGACTTAAACACTAAAAAAAATAACTCTTCAGTGCTAACAGTTACCTCTGAATTCCCTCCTCTCCCCGTTTTGTGTTAATTCCTTCATGGTTTGTTTTTACTGTTCCTCAATTTGGAGGAAAAAGTTCTGCTGATATTTGGAGATAAATCCTCAAACAGACGTTGTGAATTGTGTGTGTAGCTCTTCATGGGATCAACCTTCAGCACTTCTAAAACCTGAATGCACAATCAGACGTGGAGGTGTTAGTGTGCTCCTTACCTGGTACTCCCAGGGCCAGAGCTGTCGCCATTTAAAATGGGCAAACTGTTGTCCGGATCCAGAGGTTTTAAACCCAGGTCCTGGCGTCCTGACAGGCTGCAGAGTGCTCTGTGTGGGGTTACACTTCGTTCCCCTAAAAGAAAGGAAACTTGTGCAAGAAGTACTGTCCCAAATGCAGATTCCTTTAGGTTTTGTTCATGAATTTTACTACTTAAAGTGAGAGAGGCATATTTGAGCCCTCAAATTTTGCTGTTTAACTACAGTTTGGTGTACATAGAACAAATTCATCTGAAAGCTCTGGTGTAGTCCATTTTCTCCAGAACTTTGTCCCACACACAGATTAATGCTTACGAGTAGATGCCTTTTCAAAAACATGTTGTCTCCAAGTGTTCCATGATACATCCCAGTATAAGCTGCAAACCAAAATGGAAAGAGCAGTGTTAACTTCTTGTTTTGGTGTGTTGCCAGTAAGGCTTCTGCATCAGCATTTCATGGTCCAACTTTTTCAACATCTTTCCTTTTTTTTTTTTTTTTCTTTTTTTTTTTTTCACTCCCCTACGTGTGAAATTTCAGCAGATTGTTATGCAAAACAGTTTTGTGTCTCAGTGTGACTGGGGAGACATCTGTTCAGCCTAATGAGGAGTGCTAGCGCTACAGAATTTCTGTTGATTGAGACCCACGGAGGGAGCGGGATGTTGGAGGCCAGGCAGCGGTGTGTGGTGAGGAAGTGCCACGCTGTCAGCTGGAAGTACACGCTCGGCTGCTCCCTACGACAAGATAAATGAGTTTTGCTGGGGTTTGGCGGAGGCTGAAGCTTTGCTGGAGAATAGTTGTAGCGCACCAAACTCCCGGTGGGACCCACGGTTTGAAGTGTCATGAGACTGCTTCCTCTTTGCCAGTTTTTTTTTTTTAATGTCCTACAATACCTGTCATCTTTTTGAGTTATTAAAAACCTAATGTCTTCTAGCATTCCATTAACACGGGATCTGATGATCTTTTGTTGACGCTTTTTATTAATTTAGCCAAGAGGATGTTAAACACAGGTTTTGCTGGGTTAGAACAAACTGAGGACTAGTATAAACAGAAAGTAAAAATAGCCCCATGAAAATGCAGAAACAAGTCTTCTAAAGAATTTTTGTGATGTGGGTTAGGGAGGCAAACTTTTGAAAGACTATTTGTATATTGGCTGCTCTGCCAACTTCTTTCTTCCCCCCAAGACTTTGCTTCCCTTTGCTTTCCTTTCTTCTCACCTTCCCTCTTGGTTGGACTGAAATCCTGTTTTAGTTTATAAGTAGGCAGTGGTCTTTCTTCTTGTTGCTATTTTGTCTTTAAAAAAAAAAAAAAAGAGGTGCATCTGTCTCACTGTAAGAGACGTTCCAGATTAGAATAGCAGAGGAGAGTAAGCACGCTCTGTAGTGTATAAGAAAACCAATGAGCGCAGCACTTGCTTGTGTTTTTCTTAAGTCAGTGCTGTTGTGCATGTTCTTCAATTTAAATGTATGTGGTTTTTAAGTATCAACTCAATACCTTCCACTTAAAAAAAACAAAACTGTCTTTACTGACATGACAATCAAGTTCTGATGACCCTCCCCGGAGTTGTCAAGTTTGTGAGAATGATACTGCTTTTGGCCTTTCTACACTTGATACTAAGTTACTTAAAACTTCTAGGCTTGCAGTATTATTTTGGCAATGAGATATCTTTGAGAATTGAATCGAGTGTACCTGTAGGTTCCCCTAGAAGAGTAATATTTCATTTTTTTAAAGCATAATGTCTATGACTATTATGCAGTACATCCATATACTGTTTGCTTTGAAACTGTGACCAAAATTCTTGATCATAAACAGTGGGTGCAGTAAGAAGTGCTTTTATATCTAGCCTTTATTCAAAGGAATTCAAAGCTGCTTATGAAGAATGCTGGTTTTGTAGTTATGTGTGCTTGCAATTAGTGCATATCCTTGCAGTGTCTTACAGGGATGAGCTATTGGGAGGGTAGGCAGAGGACTAAGACTATGAAACACCTTTAAAGATGTCACTGAAAATGGCTCATCAGCCTTCCCTTTGCCTTTCTATCACTTGCCCAGTCGCCAAAGGGACCTACAGCAGGACTTCATTGCATTTTTGTTGTAAAATCTTTTTCTTAGTGTACCCAGTAACATCTGAACAAACAGTTAAACCGAAAGCACTATAGAAAAGAATTTTGTTTTCTTTGAGAGTCTTCTTGTTTTTACAGGAGTGGAAATAGTTGAGCTAACCTAGAGTTGGCATTCTGTTTGCATGGCGATAGTTTCAAAAGTTTTCATTTGAAAGGTGATAAATCTAAGAATGAGAGAACTTTATGTAGTCAAAGAAACAACTATGCTTGACAGTGATAAGTGATAAAGGAGAACCAATATGAGAGCAAAGAATCTGTAAAGCGTTTAAAGTTGTGGAAAAAAAGCATCCAAAATTGGAGGGTTATTTTAAGACAGTTTCACAACATATTCCAACTGTAATTGGAATAAAATGTATGATGGGAAAAGAGATCAGATCTGTGTGTTGGCAGTGGAATACTAAAACGTTCTGTATTCACTCACCTGGAGCTTTTCTATGACAAATTCCTTATACTGTTGTGTATAAGGAAGTCTCCCAACATATGTGCAAAGTATGGAGATTTAACAGAGAATTTCAAAACTGTAAACAACGCTTTTTTTCAGACGTGTCACAGCAGTATGGAGTATTTTGCAGTGTTTACAGAGGTATTTGCAGCTTGTATAAAGAGCTAGTGAGGAGAGAATTGCAGGTGTTGGTAAGTTTAATGGAGGTCAGGCAGGTGGAAGACAAGTTCTGTGCTAAAAACATACCAACCCTATTCTGCAGTAATTTGACGACGTGAATGAGTTTTCTTCCCAAATGCGAAGGGGCCTGATGAAAGAGATCTCATCGGTTGTGGCCTTCATGTATGTTTTAACTTTTTGACTTTTGGTTCATAAAGTCCAGAAGATTAGGTGAAGACCTCTTGGTTCTTATTGTAGTCATCTCCCTGGTAGCTTAGCTGCACTCTAATAATGCATTAGGAAACTTGGTATCATGAATAAAGTGGGCCTTCATCCTAATTAAACCTTAATTTGGTGTCAGTTTAAATTAAGAGGCTTGCATAAACTGGTCCATTGTGACCTGGCTAGTGCTAATCTTAATCAGCAGCTTGGATAGGACATGAATTCAAATTTCTGCAGAACAACCAAAGTGACAGTAACAACTGACAACATAAATTAAAATTTCTAAATTCTAAGAAATTGATGTGCGTGACCCAAGTTACAAGATAGGTCATTAAATCAAATCTGTAGAAACAGAGTTGAGAAGCCTTCCCTAACGATTTTAGGGAGAGACAAAAATACTTTGTTAGTACATTGTGTGGTCAGAAAGTAACTGGTTTTGAATTGAGAATTCATGCAGTTCTAAAATGAAAATAGTAGTACAAAAAATTTAATTGGTTAATATAAAATACTAGGCAACAGATTTTTAAAAAAATTACCTCATCATCGTAACTAGTCATTTGACCTCAGCAGTATACTGTTCTCTGAAAGCATAAAATACAAAGATAATAAAATTCTAAAATAAAATTCTGTATATGGTATCTTCTGACAGTAATATGTTGCACTTCCAATTGCTGGAAACGTTCTTGGGAGACTTTCTCTGGCTGCCCATGTGCATTTATAGACATAATGGGTAAAATTTGAAGAACTGTCTGGCCATACTTTTTATTACTACTGCTTGCCATTTTTTTTATGTGACTCTCAGACTTCACCTACTTGTAAAATAGGAATAGGAGTCACAATTAGAAATTATTAGATTGCTGTAGCTATTGCTAGTGGAGTTATACCGGAAGCTCTGTGTGTGTATTACAGCATGTGTAGGTGTGGGTACAAAATAGCTTCAGCTACATCTCACATCAGGTATTTTGGATCTCCTCAGTGTCTGTGCTGTGAACGACGAATGTCTGAGGTAGTTCTACAGAGGTCTTGGATGAAAATTAAAAGAACTTGACTACTTGTCTCAAAACGCTTGAGAGGAAGAATTGTACTGTATGCTGCTGATTCAGTTTTGGTTGTCTGATAAGCCTACTGGACATTAATACGGAACTTCAAAAGTGAATTAAGGTTTCAAGAGTGGACATGTTTAGCTGATGTTAGGACCAGTGGAATATGACAGATGCCTCCAGAGTGACTGTCCACTGTTTGGCTTCTTTTCTTAGCACTTGCGTCGGTCAAGCCCTGTATACCTGAAGTGACACAGCTTCTTCTAAGAATATTTTTTTATTCTAAAACACCCACTTGGAGTCTTAATCTTTCAGGCTGCTTTGGTTAAAAAAAAAAAAAAAAAGGAAGAAAAAAAAAGAAAAGGCAAGTTACATATTTTAAAGGAAACACAGGAACAGAAAATAGAGCTTTAAATCAGATGCTAGTTTAATAAAGAACTTTAGAGCTTGACATCTTTCTTTTCACTCCTGATTGTTTAGCACTGTGACATCTGCAGTTTTCACTGTGGGAGACAATGTGGTTTCTGGTAGCGATGACCGTACTGTAAAAGTTTGGGATTTGAAAAACATGAGGTCTCCTATTGCAACCATCCGTACAGATTCTGCAGTTAACAGGTAAGCAGATCTCCGAGTTGTTATTTTTTTAATTCACTGAATATACATTTACTTTTAGTCACTAAAATTAAAATTGAGATCTATGAGATTCTGAAAAAGATCTGAAGTGGTTTTATAAAATGCAGATATAGTCAACATTAATTCTCAGTAAATACATTGTATTGCTTTTCTGAGTTGGTTTTTTTTTTTTATGGGAAGCAAATATTAAGGCTGTTTGAGCATCTAGTACAATAGAAAACACCTTAATGGTTTAATACTTTGTTTTCTTTTTTCACTTGTGAATTCTAATCAGGAAAAACTCAGCTGTATCACTTTTCCTGAGTTTAAACTTGTACTGTCAATTTCTGTTTGCCAGGCTCACTGTTTTGTACATAACCTACTTCTGTCTCTTCTGTGCAGGATTAACGTGTGTGTTGGCCAAAGAATCATCGCCCTTCCGCATGACAACCGACAGGTTAGGTTATTTGACATGTCAGGAGTGCGATTGGCACGCCTCCCGCGCAGTAATAGACAGGTAAGTGAATGTTTATGGCCTTAAAGTATGTCTGCTCTTCTTTCATACCAGGTTAAAACTAGGATTTGGTCTGTCTAGTTTCAAAGATGGACAAATGCTGAAAGATAATTGTCTAAACAAATATGCTGTTGTTACTGAAAATGTTATTGAAAATGAAAAACATGCAAATAAGTAACGTATTTCAAATTTTTTTTATTGGAATTGGAAACGATGTTTCGACTGGATTTCATCATAATTTTTCTCCTTACTAAAGTGAAATTAATGTCTGCCTTCTCTATGAAATGGAAAAAATGTGTAAGAGCATTTAAAATGGGTTTGAATGTCTTGATGTGAATTGTGTCAGAGAAGTGACTCACTAAAAGGTTTAATTTTTTTTCAATTACGTAGTGTTTAATTTGTTACATAAAGAAACATAAAAGAAAAAAAGTGGGGGTCAGTTTTGTGAGCTCACCTTGTATGACTTGGTGATAACTTTTTTTTTCTTCTTCCCTGCATTATGCACATAAATTCTTGATATTTGGTACCAAGTAGTAAACCATCCTTAGGCAGCCATCAAGCGTTGTGCATTTGTGGTGCTATTTGGCACGGCAAGCATCGCTAATGGAGCAGATCAGACTAAGTGAAGCTGATTGGATTATGCCACTTCAATGGGCATTTTTGGGTGCAGCAGCTCTTGACAGAATTTAGGAAGGAGTTTTAAGACTGACTTAGTGTTTTTTAGTTTCTTTTCTAGTTCAGGGGTTTTTTTAGTCTATTGTTTAGTCTTGATTTTTCTTTTTTTTTTTCTTTAATATTTCCATTCAGGCTGACACTACTGAAATCATGGCAACTTTTTTTTTTTTTTTAACTTAAAAGTTGCTCAGAATCCTCCTTGGGGCATTTTTGGCACTATTGGATTTGAACAATAGATAAGTCATTGCTTTCCCTCAGCATGACATTCCTCCTGCTGTAGTATTATCCTTTCTGAATTATGAACGTGATGGACACTTAATGTTGTGCTTTGTAACAAAGTAGTTGCCAAAGTAGTTCCATATTTTAAGGTTGCTTTTATAAATGAAATGTAATTAGATGGCAAACCTACCTTGGAAAACGTAAAAGTTTTGATGCACTTGTTTCTATGCTTCTGTCGTTACGGACCCGGTGCTGGCATTAAGGAGTCTCATCGTTATAAAGATTTTTACCTTGCAGGTGAAAGTAGCGATTACCTTTAGGATTCTCAAGTACCATTTATAAAAAAAAGCGTGAGCATTAGCAAGTTTGCATTTTGAGTCACGCTAACTTGTTGACATGGAAGCTTTCAAAACATCTCGTAAGTAATAACTGCTGTCTCCTGAACTGTCACAGGGCCACAGAAGGATGGTTTGCTGCACAGCGTGGAGTGAGGACCATCCCATATGTAACCTCTTCACATGTGGATTTGATCGTCAGGCTATCGGCTGGAACATCAACATCCCTGCTTTGTTACAAGAAAAATGAAATGCTGGAAGAATTTTTGCGTTTTATGTTGCCATGGACTTCTACACTTTTGCAGACTTTTCTGAATACTGGTCTGCTCTCGCTGTAAAAGCTCTTCCTTAAGTGGAGACTTTAGCAAATGTTGTTCTTGTTACCACATTGTGCACAGTTTGCATGGATTGTACAGAAAATGTGATTTTTTTAAAATTAGTTTGTCTTGTGTATGAACTTTTATATTTTGGCATCCACTGGTCAATATGTTCACTGTTGCATAGAGCACATAAATGTTCATAAGTTATTTAGCATTTAATAGATACACAGTAGGGCATTACATTTGTGACATAAATGTGAAACTTACGTAATTAACGTAGAGAGTGTATAGCAGTCTGTTACGTTTTTCCATGACTCTACATATCTGCCTTGTGTTCAAAAGAATCTGCAGGGCTAAAACTTTGAAGTGAAGTGTGAATTTCACTAGCTGTACGATTGTAAACATTTTCCTGTTTGCATCTGATTTGGAATACTTTTTTTAGTGCTGCAGTATAGTGCAACTTCAACTCCATTTTTATTCCGGTTACTGGAGGAATAGTAGATTTGAGAAGGAAAATGCAAGCAAGTTGTAGTAAGTGTAGACTGTCAGGTTCATTCGGAATGCTTTTTGTACTTGTTGTTTTGAAAAAGAAAAATATTCATTCTGCCCTTATATAAAGTAATTCTAAAATTTCATGGCATTTCATACTAGCAAAAATCCAGAATATTGTGATTCTAATCACTGAAATCTAGTCAAGCAAATTTTGAAGCACTTTAGTTTATAGCTATTGTTATAAACCATTTATGAAAGTTTGACTTTACCAGTGAATGTGAGCTGACCTTTGTAAGAAGGATTGCTTCTTTTTGGTCATCTGCCCAGAAAGGAAATAGTGGTTTTGGGGGTGGTTGTTTTTGTCTTTTTTTTTTTTTTTTAATATACCTACAGTGAGCATACTTTTAATTGTGTTCACTTCCCATATTTTTATTTTGAGCCAGCAATACAAAGTTAAATGAGTACTACCTCAAAAATGAATGTTGGTCAAGATGCATTGAATCTCTCTGTAGCCTAGAAAAAAGCACTTTTGGTCTCTGGCTGAAGTACTATCTCTGACATGAGAGGAAAGACAATCATACTAAATGTGATCCTTAAGATAATTAACACTTAAAGCTAATGGAGCAATACAATAAGTAAACATCATCTGTCACCTTTCTCTTCTCAGCCATGGCAAGGATTGCTGCAGTCTCTGTTTCGTTCCAGAAGCGGGTAATTTACATAGGTCTCCCTTCTTTCTCCCAAATGATCTTACTCTGGTTTTGCTCCTCACTGTGCTTAGCCTGTTTTGCACTGGCGGTGGGGTGTTACACCACAGCTGCTGATGACATAAATGAATGCAGGTGGCAGCTGACATCTTTAAAAGAACGAAAAGGCTGCTTCAGACAGACACTTCTTTTTAGCTGAAGGGAGATAACTGCCCCTAACTGTCTGACATATCACAGTATCAGATGAAGGGTGAGGGGATGCCAAGGGTGCACTCCGACAACGGGAATCGTGGAGTTTATGGTGGGTTGGCATAAGATAAGTATTACGAACTTTTAATCTCATTATTGTGATTTTGTGCAACTATAGCTGTGCTCATGTCCTGTACAGCATTGTTCATAATGACATCAAGGCAGATGTGTTAACTGGTTCTCCTGTTAACTAACATATAAACGCATTGGAGTGCAATGGGATGGGATGGTGAATGCTTCATTGAGTAATTTATAGGGAAACTGGGGTCCTAGAAATGGGTTTGAAGTATCACATTGAGGAAGCTGAAGGTATTTAATGGAGAATGTATGTTAGTATCTTTATCGTACAGGTCATCATAGCAGATTGATACCTTGGGTTTTTTTCTGGTTGTCACTTTTTTCCTTTTTTTTTTTTTTTTTTAATATAAGAAATATACAGAATTGTACTGAAGTAACCTAAAAATACCAAAACTAGTGAGGGTGGAGAAAGCAGCTGCAGAGTTTTAAGTGTTCTGGTAACAAGGGTTAAAGGATGGTGTCAATGTTTGTTTTCACTTTTCTTTTTGTCTGGGTTTTTAGCTCTTGGGTAAAGCCATTTGTTGTTGGGTTGCAGGTTTTATTCTTTAAGAAAAAAAGACTCAACGTTTTCTTATAGTTGGTAGCAGGGAGGACTTTACCTAGGTTGATGCTGTTTAAAAAAGAGAAAAATGTCTCCAGCCAGTAGAAGCCGTTTCTCCAGCATGGCCTGCATGTAGTACCTAGAGCAATGATTGTCCTTTTATTACCTGAGGCGGGGGAGAGGGTCACTGGTTTTGGTCCTGCTAAACTAAATTGTCTGTTTAAGCTTCTCTAATACATATGTAATGCAGGACCACTAGACTCTATGCAGTTTAATCATCATTGCTGCAAACTTTTTATATCACCAGAGGGGACAATCCTCTGGCACCAGGAACAGGATGATTACACACTTTAACTTTGGAAAAAAAAAAAAAATCAACCAAACAAGGTGCTAGAGCCACGTTCTTGTGAGCAGGCTAATACTTAATCAGCTAAACACTTAACTATCACTTATCTTAATTTTATATACTGTACTGAAGGTTAAGCTGAGGCTGACGTTCCCCTTGAAGCAAATCACACAAGAGCCGTGGTAGTGACTAAATATGTAGAAAACATTTCATGGCTTTGAATGTTCTGAAGAGTGTTTTTTCAGCACTGAACAATGTCCAGCATTTCATAAAATGGAGGAAAGTTGCAGTTACAATTTCAGTATTGTGCAGAATTTCACAGAAACCTCGTCACTGGGCAAAATCAAGCTTTTATGTCTTTCTCTCATGCGATGCACATCAGTTTTCACAAAGTTTGTGTATACTTTGCAATCAGAAAGATCTGTAATGAAACATCTTTGTTGCCTAAATCTGTGAAAACCACCTTTTTGGAAAAAAGAATTTATAAGTTATGTGGAACCACTTTTTATTATTCTGCTAATTTGTTTCTAGATGTAAAATGTTTTTCTTCATTACAATTCAAAATGCATTAAAACATTCAACAATTTTTTTTCTTTTTTCAAGTTGCTGTTCTTCTGTGTTGCATCAAGGTTGCTATTAATCTTTGTATTTCGCTTTGTTAGTAGTCAAAGGATCTTCCTCTCCACTTTCCACTCTTTTCTACTCAAAGAGTTCGTTTCCACGGCATTGCTGGGCACAGTTCTTCTGGAAGAAGGCCAAGTCTGTCCCTTACAGCCTGTCCCTTGGGTAGGACTTTGGTAGCGCAATCAGTCATGCTGCCGGTATAGTATGTAGACTGAAAAGATGCTCAGACCTGCATTTATACTGTCTTCTCCAGATTTGCATGAAAAATTTTGTAATTATGTTTTGTTTGGTTCTTTTTTTAATATAGGTTATGCAGAAGTCTCCGTGCGACTTTTCACAGTGCTCTATAAATTGTTATTTTAAATAAAATCTAAACCGGTTTTAATATGTTTAGAATACAGTGACATTGGTGCAAAACTTCCCTGATGGGAGAACCCTACCGTCGGTTTTTCGATGGGTTAAAATAAAGGTTGTTTGCTTGTTGTACCCATATTATCCCAAACATAAAGCTTTGCAATGTTAAAATAAATCCCCCAAAACTCGGTGTGGTAGTAAGCCATGCCCCTGGGTTTGGGATGTCTTGGCGAGTGCTGCCTAGCCCGCACCTGGGTGTGGAATATTGCTTTATGCATACTGTGTTTTCCTTCAGTGTGCGTTAGGATCCCTTATTGTCACATTTTGAATCCTCAAGAGCTGATGCTCTGGAAAACTATTATTAATCGGTGTCGCTGGTGATATCAACCAGAAATAAAAAAGCAAAGTTACAATGTGGCACAACTGAGGTGGGGTCTGGATTGAGATTGAACGCCAAACCCTGATTTAGCTGATTTTAATCAAGGAATTTAAAACAAGTCAGGGCTTATTGCAAGTGAACTAAACTTGTGATGCTTGTAACCGTCTTAAACCTAATGACCTAAGTTACGTATACCCCTTACAAAGGCCATTTCCATTCGCATTTTGAGGGGAGAGGATTTGAAGTATGTGTTGAAGCCTAATTATCTTTTTTTTTTTTCTTTTAACCTGTGAGTAAATACCGTGCACAAATAAGTGGTTTCAGTAGGATGTCTGTGTTCTAACCTGAAGATAAGCTGCAGAAGAACCGCTCCGTCACGCATCACAGTGTGCTCTTTAGACTGGTGCAGAAATTTTATTTAATGCTCCATTGGGACCAAAGTATGTCACTGAAAAATTACTCATCCTTGTGATATTTTATTTTTAAGTAGTGTTGTTACCTTTTCTAATTCCCACAGGTCATAGTTTTCAGAACATAAGTAATTTGCAGGAGCTTACAGAGGAAATCCTGTTTAATTCAGACTGTAAATCCTGGTCAAAACGTACCAGTGACTGGGGAGAGGCGTCACACTGCGGATGTGCTGTGGGGCTGCTTGTCAGCATGCTCTGCGTGCGAGTATTCATTAGCACCAGGAGGTGCCATTTCTCAGAGGTGACGAGGTGAGGCTGGTGAGCGTGTGCGGCACCTAACCCAAGTGCCCAAATTAGCAGCTGAAGTGCCTTGTGTAATTTTGGGGAGTTTCTGAAGGGTGGTTCAGTGCTCCATATGGAGTTTAAGCATTCAGACTTGATCTGCTGGAGGGTAGGAAGGCTCTACAGAGGGATCTGGATGGGCTGAGGCCAATGGTATGAGCTTCAACAAGGCCAAGTGCTGGATCCTGCACTTGGGTCACAACAACCCCGTGCAGTGCTGCAGTCTTGGGGAGGAGTGGCTGGAGAGCTGCTGAGTGGAAAAGGACCTGGGGGTGTTGGTCGGCTGCCGGCTGAATGTGAACTGGCAGTGTGGCCAGGTGGCCAAGAAGGCCAACAGCATCCTGGCTTGTATCGGGAACAGTGTGGTGAGTAGGACTAGGGCAGTGATTGTCCCCCTGTACTGGGCACTGGTGATGCCCCACCTCGAGTACTGCGTCCAGTTTTGGGCCCCTCGCTACAGGAGGGACATTGGGGTGCTGGAGGGCGTCCAGAGAAGGTCAACGAAGCTGGTGAGGGGTCTGGAGAACAAGTCTTACGAGGAGCAGCTGAGGGAGCTGTGGGTGTTCAGCCTGGAGAAAAGGAGGCTGAGGGGAGACCTTCTCGCTCTCTACAGCTCCGTCAAAGGAGGTTGTAGTGAGGTGGGGGGTGATCTCTTCTCCCAAGTAACAGCCGACAGGACACGAGAAAATGGCCTCATGTTGCACCAGAGAAGGCTGAGGGTGGGATAAACTCTGCTGGGAAGCTGGAGTCTAGTGGATGCTCCTGACTTGATGAGGAGGAGGGAAAGGAGAGATGGGAACAGGGCAGGGACAGCCTGCAGAGGGAGGAGCAGCAGGGACTGACCACGCTGGGAAATGTGGATATCGGGATGTGCTTGCATCCAGAGTCTGGTATGGGAGCTGCAGGAAGTTCAACATCATCTTTGCTTTTTTTAAAGAATAGGCTATTCGTTTCAATACTCTTGGTTTGGGGAAAAACGTGCTTGCTTGTATAGACCCAATTTTAATTGCATATACTCCAATCTCTATTTCAAGTGCTGTAATGGTGCTGAGATCACTCAAGTAGCTGATGCATTCACTGCTAGGGTTTGTAATTGTAGCAGCGGATTACATACAGACAAGCTCCATGTATGAACTCAAGGTACGTACAGCAGCAGAGCTCGTGGCTTATTAGGAGTCACTCCTGGACTGGAAATCTCTTGACTGAGCAATTGATTTGGAAGAAGACTTATACTGTTTTACATGGTCCCTTCAAGAATATGTGGCTAGTCTACAAAGAAAGCATTTTAAGTTTGACACGACTTCAGAGCAAAATGCTCTGAACACTTGCCTTAATTCTGTTTATTTCAATTTAGTCTGAATCGACCAGGGAATGTCTTCTGGCTAAGCCAAAATAGAGGCATCCAAATGTATAGATTACACCAGGGAGACAGCACTGTATTTTCAGTAGGGTCTTAGTTCTGGAAATGATGAAATTGGCCTTTCCTTCAAATTTTCTCTTTGTTGAGATATCAAAATTTGACACATGCCCTCCCAAATTTAAGTAAGTAAAAAGATTATTTTTGGCTTCAGTGATCAAACTTCTGACTCGAGTCCAGTTGGCCTCAATAACTTTTGGTCAAAATATATCCATGAGAATACAGACAGTGTTAGTCTTACACAAAGGTGGCATTTTGGCATTCCATTACCTGATGGAAAGGAAAACAACTGGTTAACTTCACCAATTTAATGCTCTAAGCCTATGTAAGTTTAGCATTTAATACTTTTAATGAATGTTTTTTCCTCTAAGTAAGTGCTTCATTTGGATAAAGGCAGGAATCTGATTTTAATTTTCTTGTTAGCTTTTTAAACCTTATCTAAATCTTTGCTGTGTCACAGAGATCATCCTTGTTTGGTCACAAAACTGAACCTGGGTATTTTGGTGGAACAATGTGTGTCCTCGGAGGCTGTAATTGCTGAGCTATAGTAAGGTGAGTAAATCCGAACAATAATAGAGAGTAAAATCTGATACAGGACACAACAAACACCACGGAAACCAGGTTGATAGTATGATAAAACCTTGGAGTACAGGATGAAAGTATTAGGGAAAAGGGAGAGAAATGAAGGAAAAGCAAAATTTTTCAGTGGCAGTTTACGGGTAGAGGGAGTAGTGGTGATATCATTATTAATTAAGATTGTTTTTTCAGTGTGGATAATTGCAGGACATGTTGTTTTGGCCTCTTATCTTTTATGAAGCTTGCGAAAGCCGTCTCCGCCAGAAGGCTGTCAAAAAGTTGGATGCTGTCATTGAACAGTGCAACCTTCGGAAGTGCTGAGCTCCCGTCAGCGTTCTGTGCAGGCTGGCGGGTGGTTAGTAGTTCGGAAAATCAGATTCATGGGCCTAAATATGGATGCAGAAACTTCATTTTAGATGCCTGTTCTTGAAAACTATACCCTAATTTTTTCTGCATGTTTTATGTTGCTGCCGAATTAATGAACTGAAAAGTTCTCAGACGCAAATGCATGGTTTACTGAAATAAAAGCAGAGAGATGATTTTCCCTCCCAAATTACATAAGGGTACTTTGAGTTTACTACTGGAAAACTGAAGCTATGTTACGTCAGTTCCAAATATAACTACTTACTGATCAGTGAATAAACATATTCCTTCAGATATACGTTGCTCCTCTTGCAAAAATTTTTTCACCTGTGCAGAAGTCACAGCATAAGTTTTCCAAAGAAAAGGAAACTGAAGGTTTATCTGAACATACTTTTATATATATAAATATACGAATAAAATCCCCCCCAGTTCTGCCATTATGAGCAGAACTAAGGAAATCAAACCTGAACCTTTTTATAGGGTCCCTATTTATAGGGCCTTGACCATTCGAGCTGTTGCTGTATTTCTGAGAAACCACCCGTACGATGAGTAGGGTTACAGTTAGAGCGCTCCTGTGCTTAACCTGACGACACCACTGGATGCCCACCTGCAGACGAGCTACCAAGGGGGATCTTCTATGCCTAAAACCCAGTGTAAAAGCAGGCAGTGGTAGAGGAGGTACAGACTTCTGAAGTCGGCAAGTGAACAGCTTTTATTTACCTTGGTGGAGGCAAAGGGTCTTGACCTTGAATGCCAATTACTGTATCTGAAATGGCACAAAAAAGCCAGACTAAAGTCAGCATCTGTGAGAGAGGAGGAGGAACAGGCTGTGGGACAGGGAGGGTGACATCCTGTTTTTGCCAATTTTCTTTTGCAGGAGCCGGTGTGATTCAGTGCGGTGACACCCGGGGGCAGGAGCACCCGAGTGTCTGAGCGGAGGCTGTGGGCGCGAGTCGCAGTTCAGGCAGATCCTGACTGTTGTTTTCACAGGTTGAGAAATCAGGTTAAGTCTTAAAAAAAAGACCCACTTCCCCAAACTCCTAGAAGGTTTTTTGTAACTGAAATTTCAGAAAGATTGGCATAATATTCTCCTTACCAAAGAGACCGCACTTTCTATTATTGATTATAAGAGGCTTTGCCGAAAGGGTGAGCACGTGTTCTAGTAATCTCATTGGGCGTGAAGCCTCCCCCAGCAAGGTATTAACTGTGCCTGTAGTAGCACTGCGCATTGCCCCGGGCGCTCTAGAAATGCTGTGTGTAATGCTACGTATCTGTAAGTATCTTACTTGTTGGGCACTTAAGTATCTAAGCATGTTCTGGTCCTTCCAAACCCCATCCCTCCACGCAGTGCTGTTGGACTCAATGAGCCTTCAGCAATCAAGTGTTTGCAGAGTCTCAGCTGCTCGTTTGAGTTTTTACCTTGACCCACCTAGATCTGTATTTGAAATACAACATATTTCTGCTCTCCCACTAGAAAGCCATAACCACTGAGATATCCTCTTCCACTCTCCTCTCCCCCTCACCGAAAAAGGAATTTTTTTCGCCTTTCAGTGTCTTCCTGGCTCAAAGTGACTTGAAGGGAGCCGAGAAAGGTAAAGCCAAACACGTGAACAAGTCGACGTCAGGCTTTTTCCTAAGCAGCTTCTGTGATGCCACAATCAACTGCTCTGTCAATAGCCTTTGTATTTATTTCCCATACCAAAGGCCAAAGATTAACTTATCCGGACGTCCACTCCACCTTGCAACAAAGCCCTGTGTTATACTCGATAACATGCAGAGCTATTTTAATCCGGCTTAATTTGATCTTGATCTTTAGTTAATATCCTTTTGATTTTTCCTCTAACCTGTTTTCCTGAAGTTTACAAGTATAAAATCATAGGAGAAATGGTATCTAAATTCTGATCCACTTTGTTAATAAGCTGATTACAAGTATTTAAAGTTATCTCCTCTTCTCCAGATGCAACAGAACAAATGACCTCTAAACACTGGTAGTCTTGCCAACAAGTTACAGAGCTCTTGCTGGAAATAAACAATGTCAAAATGCAGATGCAGACCTTGGTCCTGCAAGTTGAACCATCGTAAAAGTCCAGCTGAGCTTGGTGGAGCCCTATCAAGGCACAGATTTTCAGTCCTGCAGTTCCATCAAATGTGCAATTTTTGACTTGAAGAAACTGCCAATAAACTGGGTGATTTACACAAAATGTTTGGTGAGTATCATGGAGTGATTTCTCCGCAATGCGGTGAGTAAGTTTTTCCACCATCTGGGGTTAGAGGCAGCATAGCCTAGTGCTTGGCCCAAGGACAGCAAAGATGCTGCTGCTGACCATGCTTGCCTCCTGCCTCTATTCCTCGTGCCTTTGGTTGTCTTTTTTTACATCATAATTTCTTGGACAGGGTCAACCCCCTTATTGTGTGTTTGGATGGTGGCTGGTGAGCCGGAGGCTCCAATACAGGCGCTCTGTCTCTGGGGCAGGGGGCTGTGGGTGTTCGTGCTTCCCATAGCGCAGCGACAAGAGGGATCGCTCCTGGGGTGACATCCAACAGTTGGTGCAAATGCGGGTCAGGCCCGATTTGGGGATGTGGGACCGGTGGGGCATGAAGACCTGGTTTGGATCCTCCTCTGGGGACCTGTGGAGGGGCAGTTAGAAGACGAATGAGAGCATGGGTTTTTTAGTGCTCGAGTGCTGTGGAAGGAAGCTCCTTGCCCCAAGGGAATCCAACTACCTGGGCCAGAGGGACTTGAAGTGATGGGGCTTGTCCATGAGACACCGGTGGATTGCCAGACTTGCAGGAGAGCTCTGGCCATCAGAAAGCTGCAGGCACTGGGACAGTGTCTTGTGCTTGCTGAGGGATTGGCCCTTTGCAGATGTGTTGAGAATAACTCTTGTCCAAGGGCTCTACACAGAAAATGTGCTGCGTGCCAAGAGCGCTGCTGTAGGCCCACACCATTTTTCCCTATACGAGAGCCCATCTCCTCTCTGCGACGCTGATTTTATACTGGTGTAGCTCCATTACCAACATCAGCTTTACACTGGGTATCTGAGAGCAGAGACAGATTCTTTTTCTTATTTGTGAAGAAAACAAGTCTTTTCTTCTTTGTTAGGAATGGCTCTGCAGGGAAAAGATTGCAGTTTCCTGCCCATATGCTCCCTGGTCCTTTCAAGGGAAAGATGTCATTGTTTTAAAAATGAACAATTATCCAGGAATCTACATATACTTAAAAGACATTAAATGAGGAAATCTCTGACACTGCCCCTAGAGCTGCATAATTTAATAAATAATACGCAAGGCTAAATTCTTAATTTTGGTATTTATCTTTCAATTTTTTCAATTTAACTAATTTTCAAAGAGTAAATCAGTGCCAAGATATGTAAAAACTTCAGGGAAGAATGAAAGAAACATTCTGGCTGTGGCTGGACAACAGGTATGCGACAGATTTGTGCCAGAAGATGGTGTTTGACAGTGGTTTGACTGGTGGCCACTAAACCATCTCTCCTACCCATGTCAAAGACTTGTTGACGAGCCGTTGGGTGGGCACGCTTGGGACCGCCACCTCCAGCCATCCCACCATTCCTTCCTGGAGCTTCCACCTTAGGGTGTCCCTGGAGCCTTTTCTTCTCCAGGCCGAACCACCCCGACACTCTCAGTGTGTCCCCATAGGAGACATTGGAGAGCAATTTCAGCATCCACGCAAGACGTGCCCTCATCTCACAGCTCTTCCGAAGTTCTACTCTGTTGCTAATGCACCTGCCTTATTTTTCTTCTTTTTCCAGAAATTTTGTATCATGTGCACTTATCAAAAGCTCTCCCTGGCTGAGCAGAGCTGCTGGCCCTAGGTGTCTCCCAGCGAGGGATGTTTGAGCACACGGCGATGTGTCGTTAGGAATAAACACCAGCAGAGGGCACGCCAAGATATGGAGACGGGAAAAAATAAAATTACGTATGTTCAGTTTGTCTGAGGAGTTGGGCAAAACTCTGTTGGTTCATAATTCATGTGCCTGTAGGACATTGTAAGGGAATGTAATTGGTCTGTCAGGGCAGTGGTGGTATTTTGCTTTGAAAAATGCTATCAACAAAATATCTTAAAACAACTACGAATGTAGCATGATTTTAGATGTGCTGATGGGAAAAGAGCCTCCCTTCCCCTGACTTACCTGTTCCTCTTCCATTAACCTTTTCTCCACAACAGTTAGGAAAAGGTAATAGTATAAGTGGAGTTTTGCTCTTTTAAAGGCATAGAAGCTTTTTGCATTTTAATAATTGCATCTCTCATTTTTATATAATCTTAATTAAGTAAACGTTAGCTTCTGTTGCTCTTCAGAGCTAGATTTACACTATGTAGATTTGTGTCATGAGATGTTTTCCAGCTTTCCTCTGTGGCTGTAGCTGAACTTGGCAAGGGATGCAAAGAATAAGAAGGGCTTCTATGGGTATGTCAGTCAGAAAAGGAAGGTCAAAGAAAGCCTACCCCCCCTTTGCAAGACTGGCAAACTGGTAACAATGGATGAGGTACTCAACAGCATTTTTGCCTCAGTCTTCGCTAGCAACATCTCTCCCCGCACCTCTCGAGTGGATGGACTACAATACAGGGACTGGGGGAACAAAGTCCCTCCAACAGTTAAGAGAAGATCAAGTTCGTGACCGCCTGAGGAACCTGAACATACGGAAATCTGTGGAACCTGACGAGATGCATCCCAGAGTCCTGAGGGAATTGGCTGATGTGGTTGCCAAGCCACTCTCCATGATATTTGAAAGGTCATGGCAGTCAGGTGAAGTCCCTGATGACTGGAAAAAGGGAAACGTTGCACCTGTTTTTAAAAAGGGTAGAAAGGAGGGCCCTGGGAACGATCAAACTGTCAGCCTCACCTCTGTGCCTGGGAAGATCGTGGGACAGATACTCCTTGAAGCTATGCTAAGGCACGTGGAGGACAGAGGGGTGACTCGAGACAGCCAGCATGGCATCACCAAGGGCAAGTCCTGCCTGACCAACTTAGTGGCCTTCTGTGATGGAGTGACTACATCAGTGGACAAGAGGAGAGTTATGGATGTTGTCTATCTGGATTTCAGTAAGGTCTTCGACATGGTCTCCTACAATATCCTTCTCTCTAAATTGGAGAGACATGGATTTGATTGGTGGACTGTTCAGTGGATGAGGAATTGGTTGGATGGTCGCTTCTAGAGGGTGGTGGTCAACGGCTCAATGTTCAGATGGAGATCAGTGACAAGTGGTGTCCCCTGGGGGTCTGTAATGGGACCAGCACTGTTCAATATCATCAATGACATAGACAGTGGGATCGAGTGCACCCTCAACAAGTTTGCAGATGACACCAAGCTGAGTGGTGTGTTTGATGTGCCTGAGGGATGGGATGCCATCAGAGGGACTTGGAAAGGCTTGAGAAGTGGGCCTGTGTGAACCTCATGAGGTTCAACAAGGCCAAGTCAAGGTCTTGCACCTGGGTTGGGGCAACCCCTGGTATCAATACAGGCCAGAGGATGAAGGTATGGAGAGCAGCTGTGCCAAGAAGGACTTAGGGGTACCGGTCGATGAAGATCTGGACATGAGCCGGTAATCTGTGCTTGCAGCCCAGAAGGCCAACAGTATCATGGGCTGCATCAAAAGCATGTCCAGCAGGTTGAAGGAGGTGATTCTGCTGCTCTACTCCACGCTGGTGAGACTGCATCCCTGGAGTACTGCATCCAGCTCTGAAGCCCTTAGCACAGGAAGGACATTGAAGTGAGTCCAGAGGAGGGCCACAAAGATGATTAAAGGGAAGGAGCACCTCTCCTATGGGGACACACTGAGAGAGTTGGGGTGGTTCAGCCTGGAGAAGAAAAGGCTCCAGGGAGACTTTATTGCAGCCTTCCAGTACTAAATGGTTTTAAACTAAAAGAGGGTAGATATAGACTAGATATAAGGAAGAAAATTTTTATGCTGAGGGCGGTGAAACACTGGCCCAGGTTGCCCAGAGAGGTGGTAGATGCCCCATCCTTGGAAACGTTCAGGGTCAGGTTGGATGGCATTCTGAGCAACCTGATCTAGTTGAGGATGTCCCTGCCCACGGCAGGGGGGGGTTGCACTAGATGACCTCTGAAGGTCCCTTCCAACCCAAAGTATTCTATGATTCTATGATTAATATGGTAGTCTGGATGGGACTGTGCACATGGAATGCCCAAATGTGAATCTTCCTGGAGAATAAAACATCTCCTATGTGATTGTCATATGGTAGATGCAAGCAGCTAGCTAGCACCAATATACAACTGCCTCCTACCAGGAATATTAATGACATCTGTTGATTAATTTACTTTAATTTTGCACCATGCAATGGACGGGTCTGCCCAAAAACCCCATGGAAAGACGTCAAGTCCGGGGTGTCCCCTGCTCTGTCCACAGGATGGCTTCAGGCTGGTGCTTGCTTTGTGCTGGACCTCCACCGCTGCTGCGGGGACAAGGTGGTGGTGGGATGAGGTGGTGATGGGACCAGGGGCTGGTGGGATGAGGTGCTAAAATGACTTCATAGCCCAGATCAACTCAGGTGCAAGGGAGCTGATGCTCGCTGTGGGCAGAGAGTGGAATGGAAAATTTGTAGCATGTAGAAAAGAAAAATCTAAGCTTGTTTTTTTTAAATATTCAAAGATAATAAAGTGTTTTAGCTAATCAGGTGCAGTGTTTAATCCAACTCTCCTGCACCCTTTAGTTTCTCATAGATAGGAACACAACTCTTTCCTCAGAGTCACTAAAATGTGGTTTTATTTTGGCAGGTGGATACAGGGGGCTTGGTCCTTACTTGCATCAAGCTAACACCGGTCTGGAGCAGGCACTGTGTTGCCTGGGGCTGCGCTGCAAACCCGAGGAAGGGTCAGACTCGGTGCTCCCCACTCAGTTGCTGCTCACCAATGCTAGGTCATGACGGCAAAGCCAGTCTGACCCAGTAAACTGACCTGTAATACCTGCCGGAGAGCTCCTCGTTCTCTTTAGAAACACACAGGTAGTGCCTGCAGCTGGGCTGAGATGGTGAGATGCTGAGGTGCAGGGGGTCTTAACCTGCCAGGTGATGGCCAGGGGCAGTTCTGGCCCCACCACTGGCTCCCCCGCCTGGCTGGCTGGGGCTCATTAAGGGGGGTCCTATTTAGCACAGTGTTTTCCTACGGAAAATCCTCTGTCGAGGGAGAATGGATCATGTTAAAAACTCAAATTCCCTCAAAAGACAAGTTTTCTGCAAGTTCCCAGCATAGTTAAGACTCCTCACTGTATGGAAATGAATAGTGGCCCTCCCCCTGCCATGTCTTTTGGGCTCTAGGCACAAAGCAGTCAGCTAAAACCATCCTGACTTACATGAGAAGAGCTTCATTCAATGAAATATTATCCATACGTGCTCATAATGGAGTGAGGTGAGATCCCTCCCCAGGAAAGCCTTGCTCAGATGGACACCTGGGGTCAGCTGGAGACAGCTGGGATGACTCCAAAGCCCCATCAGGTGGTGGTGACTCCGATACCTCTGTTGAGTCTGTCTGTGGCTCGCATGGGCTTGAATCGAGCACTTTACGGCTGGATATAATCACAGTTATAAATGTGTAAATGGGTAAAACAGCCTGCACATAGCTTCTACCCAGGCATGGCAGTTACATAAAGTACAAAGTGGCTCCTTCCTTAGTTTTTTTCAGTTTTTTTTTCTTTAATTGTTGGGTGAGAGGTTAATGGCACAAGTTCATGGGTGAAAGCAGCTGCAAGGTGTTTGTTGTTACTCATTTAGGATTTATTTCTCTCTCTTTGTTGTCTTTTAGGTGATATTTCTTTGAGAAATACTTCGCCACCCAAAACTACATGTTGTGGCTGACCAACATAGTTTGCAAAGACATCAAGTAATGTCTACCCCAGAAAAGTTGCATTACTTTGAGGTAACGTGGTTTTTCAAAGTAAACTAAGCAGTCTTTGATTCTTTCAGTTAAGCAGCAAAAAGATCCCCAAATGAAATGAGGAGTTTGAAGTAAACCAAAACATCTTCTTCAATCCAGCCAAAAATGTGTTATTTTTCTCTTCAGAAAGGAAATAACCTGACACTTAGACATTTTCTATAGTCCAAACTGTGCTTGTAAAAGCAATGTGTGGGCGGAAAGCATCAGGCACTTTATGAGAAGATTTTCTTTAATACAGATACAGTAATATTTCCAATACTGCCTTTGGTACTCAATCAATCTCCAATAAAAAAACCCCTTCTCCTGAATTAGAACAGCAACAAAAAAATCCTCAAAAAACTTGTTTTGGTTGGGCAAAACGTGTATAAACTCTAACTAACAGAGAACTGGTGGAGCAATAAACAAACATGTTTAGCACCTAAGGCGCTGGTACCCTCCACGGACTCTAAGAGTTCATTAAACCTTGCCCTGTAAACTTATGGACCAATTTTGTCTCATGCTGTCTACTCCGCCAAGTTCTTGCTCTGTAATTCCCTGAACAGGATAAACTCCTAAGCATTCAGCCAGCAGCAAGAGGAGCAGCAGCTGAGCGTGAGCAGCAGTCCCACCGCCTTGCTCGCTGCCATGCCTGCAGCTCGCTTCGCTCCCTGCTTTAAACGATCATTATAATCAATGGAGTAATCAGGGAAATAACCTGCGTTGCTGCCTGTGCCTTTCTGCTGGGCGCTTGCTGCATGCCCCACTCCCTCCCCAGCATCAGGATGCCACTGGTCTGCCACTGGGGACCTGGGACCTGGCCTGGGCTGACAGCACGTGCCGGCGATAGGTGGTGATGGTGCTGGGTCAACAGAGTTCATCTCAGCTCCCTCCAGCCACCTCTAAAAAAGGAGGCGTCGCAACGGCGATAGGTACCTACGCCCAGCTTACACCGAGCGTGTAGCTTGTGGAAGGCAAATGTCATAGGAGAGAAATTCCCACATACGCTCCATAGGTATATCCGCAAAGTTTTAAGTTGGCGTGTTGGTCCCAGCGAGTGAGGAGCAACTGGGAGGGATTTATGAAACATTTGCAAAATCGCAAAGTTAAATGCAAATGTTTGTATTTTTATGTCTCTTTCCATTATAGCAATATATATATATATTCAGCAAAATGGCAGTTCTGAAGTATAGGAAGCTATCATGCTAAGGAAGATGGTTAAAAAAGCAAAATGTCTACCTAGAATTATTTCCTTTTTTCCACCCTTCATATACTTATTTTCTTCTCTGTGAGCTGGGTCTGTGTTTATCACAACTTAGTCCGAGGCTATGTGGCAGCCACTCTGTGCTATTAACCGAAGCTGTCGTATATTCTTTATAGATTACAGACCTCAGAAATGCCTTAGAAAACTTGGAATGCAGTCACTAGGCCTCTTCTGTGCTCCTCTAACTGGCAAATCATGCAAAGCTCCTAGAAAGAGAAAAATGTAAGCTAGCAGATCGTAACCAGTGACTTGTAAATAGCTTTTCATCCCTCAGAAAGTCACGCTTTTAAAGTCCAATAGATGCGGCCGTGGCTGGTTCTCAGAGGGGATCTGTGACCCTCTGTTGCCTTCCAGAACGAAGCCTCCATTCCTGCCTGTCCTGGACGCTGAGTGGATGAGTGTTCAAATGGTGACACAGCTTGTGCTAAAAATGCTTGTACTGGGCAGGACCGAGCAGTTCCCCTTCCTGGTTTCAGGCAGAGAAGGAGGATGGGCAATACTTCGCGCTGAGGGTGAGCAATATTTTGACCTTTTGTTTTATAAGGATGATGCTGTTTGAAAACACCCAACCTTGCAGCTGGGAGTAGGGAGGTGGGAATCACAGTGCTCTGGCAGGGCCTAGGGAGGGTGGTGCATACCCTCCATTGGATGCCCATCTCTGAATGGGCTACCAAGGAGTTTGGTACCAAGGAGTTTAGTTCCTCATCTCTGAATGGGCTACCAAGATGATTAGGGGACTGGAACACCTCTCTTGTGAAGAAAGGCTGTGAAGGATTTGGTTCTCTTCAGTCTGGAAAAAAGACAGCTGAGGGGGGGGACCTTATCAACACTTATAAATACTGAAAGGGTGGGTGTCAGGAGGATGGGGCCAGGCTCTTTTCAGTGGTGCCCGGGGACAGGACAAGAGGTAACGGGCACAAACTTGAGCACAGGAAGTTCCACCTAAACATGAGGAGGAACTTCTTTACTTTGAGGGTGGCAGAGCCCTGGCACAGGCTGCCCAGAGAGGTGGTGGAGTCTCCGTCACTGGAGACATTCAAAACCCGCCTGGATGCGTACTTGTGCAACCTGCTCTGGGTGACCCTGCTTTGACAGGGGGGTTGGACTAGATGATCGCCAGAGGTCCTTTCCAACCCTATGATTCTATGAATGGTCATTTCCAAACATTAGTCTGTTATAAAAAAGAGTGGGTGTATCTCTTCCATGCCCCCCGCTGTGTTTACAGACAGCGATCACAAACCACTGGAGCCCAGTCTGGCGGCTGTGTAATAGGTGGGCAGCATCTTCCTGCAGCCCCAGGGTCTGGCTGCTCAGGGACGCTCGGGTATGGTGGTATGGTGCCAAGGTAACATTAGATGGGGTGCCTCTGAAAATGGCTAAGTTGTGAGAAAGGGCTGTGTGAGAGAGACCTATGAGAAGCTGATCCATAAGTGATGCACCCATTGGTTCAGGAGTTGCATTAATGTCAGTTGGTTGCCCTTGATCCTTACCCAATCTGACCCAAAGACTTGTCTTCCTGATTTGACCGTGGACCTGTCTCATCACCACAGGCTTGCCCAGCAATTGCTGTGCTGTGGCTGTCCCTGGTTTCCATCACCAGAGCTGCCTGGCTCTCCGTGCTCAGGGATGGTGGGACTGTGCTGTTCTGAGTGGGATTGCTGCCTGCCATCCTCACTTTCAAGCCCTGGCTAGGGGGTCACCTTCCCTTATGGTGTAGCTAGTTGCTCCCTAAGAGTTTTATTTCTTAGCGTTATCTAAATCCCATGATTTTGCCACCAGGAGTCCATAGCCTATTCAGTTTCATTGACCACCATTCGAGCACTATTTTAACTACACGTTAAGCAAGGTTGACTTTCTGAAATGGGGCTAAGCCTACTGTTGTAGGAGGACAGTGCTGAATTCAGATGATTTGGGATTTGAACGTTTCCTATTGAAACCAACACCAGGCTCCAGCTAATTTCAACAACAAAAGCCGTAACGAAATGTAGAACTACACATATTTAAGTCACTAGGTGGGAATGAAACACTTCACTGTGCTCTGGATATTGTTCGGAGTTTCACAGTAGTTACCTTTGTGCGGGCACACATTTTCAGTATATTTCGAATAACTGGAATAATTATATATTTTACAGTTCTAGTAAGTGGTTAATACAGATGATATGTTCCTACAGAGAAAGAATGATAACAAGCTCAGTAATTACAGGGAATGGGAATTAAACTTGAGGAACTGCATGGGCACAGTAGAATTGCAGTCATGAATTTTGGTTTTGCTTGATACCAAGAACACATAGTTGCTGGAGATGAATAATAACACTGAAATATGCATCATCCCAAGCAGTAGTTTAACTTTGTGTACATGCATGTCAAATCTAAGTTGAATGTTTGTCTTGAAGCATATGATTATTAAAGAAATATAAACCCTGGCCTGCAGAGATCAAGTATGAATATCTAGTGTATTTTGAAAACTGTGCAGCGATATTTTTATTTCAGATTGGGCACGTGCTATAGCTAAATTAATGGGGCTTTTCAAAACTTTTCTCTGAAATGTTCTTTTCCTAGTTTCTGAGTTCCAGAGTTCTGAGTTCTTGTGCAGCATCTCATACAGTGATAATAACGATGACACAAGGTGGAGCACAGAGCTAGACCATGATGAACTTTATATTGTGGTATTCCCGTGCGCGTTGTCCAGGAGACGGTGCGGGGCCACCCCACCCCTGCCCAGCCCATGGCCATCACCCCAAGGTGACAAGCTTTGCTCGAGCCTCCCCGTTGTGGATCTCAAGCGCGTGGTCACACAGGTGAAAGGTGCAGACCCCTGCTCCTGAAAGCCGCCTCTGGGCAGACAGCTTGTCATCTGTTCCTGAATATTTCAGGCTTTGTGCGTGCTCTGCTTCTGGGCTATGCCCTTCTTTCTTGTCCCCTTAAAGCCCAAGGCTCCTTTTCCCACGTGGTCTGTGCCCAGCAGTGTCAGCTGGCAGGTGGTGTGACTTGTTGGCCCAGTGCATTTTGAGGCTGACTTCTTACTGAGTCTTTCTTTACAAGCTCTTTTGGAGAAGTTGCTGCTGCTCATTAATCTCATAGAGGGCCAGACTCACTCTTGGCCCTTAATGATATATAGCATTTGATCAATTCTGTACTGATTAGTGTTGGTCATTTCTGGCTTAAAAAGGGTAACTCCTATCTGACTCACTAATGTTTTGGGCTGTAAATTCTCTTTTAGCACATTAGCACTGCTTTGTAGCGTGATATTTGATGGATGAATGTGTATGTTATCTATAGCCTATTTTCTTGAAGCTCAGCCCAGAAAAGCTGTGTCCGCTACTCTCTCTGGGAATGTTGCAGGGTACCTTCATTTTCAGTCTTAACCACATTTAGACATAGTGCTGCTGTTTTAAATTGGGGTAATGAAATCTTGACAAGTGGTTTGGACAAACACAACACAAGCAATAACAGAGGCTTTAATAAAATGAAAGGATTTCCAGGGAATACCTTCATTTCTTCCCTCCTCTAATTTAATTCTTTCTGAGAATAATCAGACCATAACATAAGACTAAATTCAAGAGATGAAGTTCAGCTGGAGAGGAAATAATGTCCATAAAATGTTTTCAAAGGTTGTTCATTTGTTTGAAATGAGTTCTGTGAGTTGGACTGATGTGCCTTAAATACTTTATAAGCAAAAATACTTTGCACTTGAAGTACCTTTTCATCTCGGGTTCTCAGAGTGTTTTAAAGGAAGGGGGAAGGATAATGTTGCTACTGCCTGTTGCCAACTAACGGCAGACGTCTGAGTCTTTCAAGGCAGCTCCTCCAGACCGGACTCCAGTGGGGTGTGGGTTGGGGGGACATCCATCCCACGACCTGGTGTATGCACAGGAGGGCCGTATCTGCCTTCCACATCCTCCTCCCCACTGTGAGCTCTCACTCCAGCTTCAGTCCGCGATGTGGGAAAAGTACAAAGGTTTTCTTGTGTGTTTTGGGGCATTTGGCTGGAGAACCAGAGGTGCAGTGTCAAAATAGCTATTGGTTTGTTAAGGAAACCTCGGTCAGAGTGAGCTTCGGTTCAGATGATCAAAGTAACCTTCACTCAGGTCCAGCGAAACTCCAGATGCCCCCCTTCCCCTCCCCTGCATGGTGAATAAATAGCAAACGCTCAGTGTTGGCAGAAACACTCTGTCACCCAGTCTCTCCTCTAAAGGCACGTGCTCCTTTGCCTGTGGTTGTGGTAACGCTGGTGAGCTTCACGGGGCGGGTTTGCCTGCATTACAGCTAATTTACTCAGCAGGGTGGGTATCTTCTAAATCCCATAGTCTGACAGCCAGCAAAAACTCTCCCAGAGCTCCAGGGATAATGACTAGTCCTACTGAAGCAGAGAAAAAAATGCAGCCTTTATCCCTCCTGCTGCTGTGAAATCTTGAACATCCGTGGCATATCAGGTGGCAAGGGGGTGGTGGCTGGGGAGGGGCCGGGGCACAGCGCAGCACCTTTTAACATGGGAAAGAACTGAGGATTATTTCATACTTTTGGATGTTGGCTACAGTGTGCTACCAGTTCAGTCTAGCTGAAACGGCCTGTTTTAAGTCAGGACCCAGTGAATAGGACACTTCATTTCCAGGGGAGAGGTGAGTCCCTCTACTGAGGTTCCCTGTATCCCACGGTTTCTCCTGGATACATAACTTTTAGACAGAGGCCTAACAAAAGCCAGCCAGGGGATGATGAGACTGTGTGCTTCATTAGTACCTTTTGTGTTTCAATGGACAGTGGGGCAATTAACACAGGGATCATTACACTGCAATTTTGATCATTTGCTCTGCTTATTCATCACAGTACCTCCTCTGAGAATACCAGAGACTGAGGCTAAGCACAGGAATAATTCATGTAGTTTCTTCTTTCAGATTTCTATCACCTTTTTGGGGTCTAATTGTTTTACAGCCTTCATTCCTGAGGTACTTAAGGCAAATATACACAGCACCTTGCATATAAACTGTGGTTTTTGGCTTCTGGTTGAGGTTGTTTTCTGCTTGCACCACAGACCAGTAGCTCCACCTGAAAAAACCCTCAAAGCGACAGCCTCAAGGTATTAGACCAAAGTCTAATAAAATATTATGAGAACCACAAAACAAGCCAGAATAAGCCCAAAGGGGTACCTGCTTTGGTTCTAATCCAAAAGACTAATGTAAAAACATTACAGAATGGCTTTATTGGGCCAAACCACCTCCAATTACCCAGTGTTTGTTTTTGACAAAAGATGATGGATGCCCTTCGAGAAGAGTATAAGAACTGGACAAACAGTGGTAGTGACATTTCTCAAGAATACTCTCCCAGCCTCCAGCAGCAAGACCTTTCTGAGCCAGATATGATGTCTTCATATTTCCTAGCTTTAGATGGATTTTTCTTACATTAATTTATTTATTATATGCATCATGAGAGGAATAATCCGTAAGCCTTTCCTAGGGCAGGAGAGGGATTGAGGAGGTCCATTTCTCCAAAGGGCCTACATCATCTTCTGCCTACAGTCCCAACCTGCAGGTCGGGAGATGTGGGACCCATTTCCACCGGTGTCACTGAGTGGGACTGGTGTGGATCACTGCCCTTTCTGCCCCGCTATTGCTCTTTTCCTTTTTGCCTTCTCCCTCTCCCACCAGTTGCCATTAGCTTGGCCTCAAAATCTCTCTGCAGAAGCCAGACCTGTTCTACTGTGGATTTCAGACGTGGAGACATAGGTTGTACTTGTCCAAAATGTGCTGAAGGAGGACTCTGAGGGCACCAAAGGGGGATGCGCCCAGAAGAAAAAAGGACATAAAGTAGCTTTAATTTTAGGCAAATAACTTCTCTGGGCCTCTCTTTCCTGCATCTATAAAATGCTTCTCTCTATAATGTCAACAGATGCTGTTGGAAAACCTGTGTCACGTGTCCTACACCATGCAGGACTATGACTGTGTAAAGGGTCTTTTTGAAAATCTGAAGAGAGAAACTGCATAGAAATGCTGTAAAAATTTCCTGTTGGAAAGTTGGCTTTTAAGATATGGCCACTGGGTAGGATTTTAAAATCTGAGGAAATGCAAAGACTTTTATTTCCAAGTGGCAGGATAACGTCAAGGGTAAAATATCTTGTATTTTAAAAGATGTGGAATTAAACTTTGAGGGCAGTTTTCAAAAGCTTTGACCAAAAATCAGTCTTAGGTTCCTAAGTCACTTAATCTTTACTTCTGTTTCAAAGTGCTGGCAACACTTACTGTGTAGCTGAAGGTCTGCACTGAAAAGATATGGGTCATTTCTGCTAAAATCCATGCAATTATTGAAGTTTTCAAACATTCAGAATAAATTAAATGAGTATCAGCGGAATATTCACAAATGGAATATTTTATTTTGTAGAAAACTGGAAACGCCGTTTGACCGCTTGTTAATGAGGATGTTAACAAATCAGGTTTCCCATTATTTGATTAGCACAGGCACTAATGTATTCTGCTTATGAAGCTGATGCAAAGAGGAATGCAGAGCCCAGTCGGTTCAGAGCTGGAAGAAGGTTTTCTTATTCTGCAAAGATTTAATTTGCCCTTCCTGCTCAGTACCAAGCTGATACAAAGGCCTCTCAGTAAGAAAAAGAATTGTGCTTAGGGCTCGGCATATGCAGTGTGGAGACTGCAAACATCCCGGCTGGTGGGAGAGGCTGATGCCTGGAGAGGATCCAGCTCTGAGGGCTTATCCCCACTGGGAGCAGACACTTTCCAGACCCCAACACTCCCTGTGGACCTTCTCCATGGCATCCTCCTGCACCTGGCTCAGACAGAGCGAGCAGCGTCACTGAAAAGCCGCTGACCCCGCTCACTGCAATGGCAGGCTATAGCTTGGCAGCAGTGTCGCAGGGGTGGGCTCCGTCTCCGCTGCCCTGCAGGGACGGGAGGAGGCTCCCAAGGGAGATCCGGGACCTGACTGTGCGTGTCCAACAGCCCAGGCAAGGTCCTAAAATGATGGTCCTCCGCTCTAAGGGAGACCTCTGCTAGGGTCTGCCCCTGAGCTCTGCCCAGGACCTACGTGCGTGGTATGGAGACTCCTTGGAGTATTCAGATTCTGATGAACCAGCAGTTTCTAATTTAAAAAAATAGTTGTTTCAGTAAGTGTTTCCTGGCTGGAGCTGTTGAAGTATTTTAGTCTGTGCTAACAGTGTCATATTGCTAGTAGGGGAAGCTCATTCCACCTAATTGTACTAAGCGTGTGGTGATGGAGATGGGAACCTAATTATCTTCATCAAATTGATTTCATTTTGGTTACCACACGGCTATTAGAGGAATGACAATAAATTTTGGTCTCTTTGATCAGGACTGGAGTTTAACCAACATTTCTAAAGTCATTAATGTGTTATGCCTCCCCCAGGCTAATGATTTGATTACCATGTAAATGTACCGGAGCCAAACACTTCAGCTATACATTATGGGTGATGGATAGAAAGTTTTGAAAAAATACATGTTGCACCTAAATACACCAGCAGTGAAACACAGAGGATGCCAGGGAGCTACTGGCAGGCAGGGAGAGACAAACACTTCATTTTAAACCAGCCCAGAGCACAGAAGTGCCGAGGCACCCACGACAGTCAGGTCCGGCTCCGGCCACCTTGGGTGCTTCCCTGCAGGAGGGTGACAGAAGTGCTGAACTGCCACTGGGAAGAAACTGGGACATTTCTTAGTTAGCTTTTGTTCTTATACCTCTATAAATAAATACATATATAGTTATGTAGTATTAAGGTACTTCATGGAATTTTATCTATGTGGGTTTTTAGTCTTATTTTTCAATGTGCCAAAAATATGGGTTACATCAGGTAGTGCATCATGGCATATTAATATAACTTGTGCCTACTTTAGAATATGTGTGTATATATGTGTATATACATGTTGATAGTATGCATGTTACGAATGTGCTATGGCTATCACTTGCACACCGCAACACGATATGACATATTAATAGATTTTTACATTTAAATATCCCATGATGTATTTTAGTGTGTTTTATTTTAAACCCTTTCTGGCTAGCTGCTATCATTTTTTTTTCTTTTACAGATAGATTGGTATTGAAAGAAAACATTTTGGTGCTTTAGCTCAGGCGACTTAGGGTACCAGTTCAAAACCTTTGATGTTTTGTAGCTCACGAGCTGCTAAATCACAGAGTCCCAAATGTTCGGGGCTGCCCAAATGATGTATTTAGTAATGCCCGCAGGTTGCCCCACTGCCCAGCTGAATCCTTGGCCCCAGTTACACCCGATGTACAGCGAGAGCCAAAGGCATACGTGGATCCTTCAAAGCCCTTGCATGGCTATAGGCTGCCATCCCAGCTGCCTGCACAACTTGTCCCTTCACTAGTCCCCTTCTTGCCCTCCCCCTTGGACATGTAGGGGTAAAATATGCCCACTGCCCACCAGGTACTAGAGGGAAACCAGCCTGGACAGGAATATGCAGTCAGTCCTCTTTCGGGTTGTCCTGGTTTGAGCGACACAGGATTAATTTCTCTTTCAGTAATTTTACTTTTCAGTAAGGTCCCTTCTAATACTTGGGAAAACTGCATTTTTAGAAGATTCTACTGTCTGAATTTGTGAAAATGTTTACTTTATAGCCACCTGTGATGTGCAGGTTTCAAGGTCTCACTGTTTTCGAGCTCGCCAGATGCAGGGATGAGGAGGAGCAAGACCCGGGCACTTGACCCAAGCTGGCCAAGGATTATTTCATACCATGAATGTCACATTCAATATAAATTAGAAAGTTTGCTGAGGAGTTTCTGTCTTCCTTGATGGTCGTGATCCTGAGAACTCCTTGCCCTGGTGCTGGACCCCTGAGCCCTTCCCTTCCTCCCAAAGCCGCAGTGCTTGCAGTGTCCAGCATTTGCTGTTCCTGCTGGGAGTGCACAGCTTCCTGCTGATGGAATGGTTTGACTATAATCCTTGTATATTTTATATGGGTATTGGGATCAATACTGGTTCTTTATTATTATTGATGTTAATTCTTTAGTCTTATTCTATTGAATCTGTATTTCAACCCTTGGGTTTCCTTGTTTTTTCCCGATTCCCCTTCCCAGGTGAAGAGGGGTCATAGGGTGATGGAATAATTGTCTAGACAACAAAAAATTGTTGTAGCTTCTTCAAATTGTAACACAGGTAGAGGATTTGGCCCCACATTGCTTGGGCAGGTACTGTCTCTCCACCAGAGCTGCAGAGGGTTGGAGCTGGAGGGGATCCAGTGTGGTCTCGCCACCGGGCGGAATCAAACACGGGCCTTGCGCTCCTCACGGGTTTCTGCCTAGGTCATGCTGAAAGTCCTGCGACAACAAAGATTCCCCAGCCTTCACAGACAATCTATTTCTGAGGGCAATTAAAGAAATTAAGGTACTCCCACTGCACAGGAGCATTGCACACCATCTCTGCCCTTTCCTGCCCCGGGCTTCGTGCTGGGGGAGCAGAAAGGCTCATGGAGGAGCAAGATGTTCACCCAAAGGGTGCATGGCCTGGCAGAGGCACTTCTCACCTGCAGGACTTTGCTGTGGCCACCTTGGCACTCTGTGCCTCAGTTTCTCGTCAGTAATGAGGCAACATAAAAACTATGTGCCATTCAGTGTCCTGGTAAGGGCAGGGGATGGATTAGATGTACCACAGCCAACATGAGGCTATTAGGAACAACAGACATCTTGCCTATGTATAAAAATCTGGTTTTAGGGATAAAATCTTCAACCTTGCCCAAGAAAAGCCCTAGAAAGGCTGTGACACACTCCGTGGAGGAGAGGGCAGAGGAGCTGGAAGGGGCGGGAGGGACTGTGAGGATGGTCCTCCTGCCTTTTGGGCTTCACACACCATCCTGTGTGTAGAGATCAGCATTTCCAACAGCCTGGCCTTGTCTCACCAGCATCCCTGCAAATGCTGCTGTTGCCCATTTATTATCGGGCCTGGGAATTCCTGGTATTTCAGCTGAATTCCCCCCTCTTTCCCTGGAGCCTGATGCTGCTGCCAGTGCAGAGGCAGCGCTGTGCTGACTGGGCCCCTGGACGAACTCGCAGTTTCCCCACGGGGCTGGAGATACCCCAGGACAGCCACAGGTCGCTTGGAGGCGGCAAGGAAAGACAGATACGTGCAGTATTGCAAGAGAGGGAGAAAAAAGCAGAAACACACTGGTGCTTAAAGACGAGTCTGCAGAGCTAATGGCTCTTCACCACAGAGAAGGAAAATTCCACCTCCGTGCCCCCATCCCTCTCTGCTGCCCTCGCCCCTCTCCCAGCCTCCCCTGGCTCTGCAGCCTCTCGACCCCATGGAAAATGACTTCAACTCCCCAGGCCGAGAGATATTTATCTTATATTTTTGCTGTGTCAGTTTTCTGTCCATTTAGTGATTTGAAGCAATGGGTAGGATGGCAGGGAAAGGAAGGCAGGGAGAGGAGGAAAAGGGGATTTCCCCTTTTTGGGGCAGCAATTGGTGAGTTTGGCTGTACTGTGGGGCTGTGCCCTTAGGGAACTTCCACAAACAGAGGTAGAGAAGACCAGCTCGATTTTTGATTTGATTTGATGGATTTACAGCAGATACTGACTCAACTTCAAAAGTGGGGGGAAAAAAGGGTTATCTGTTTGCTAGCCCAGCCCTTCCAGTGCACAGTCATTCGTAAAGAGGCTTCAACCACAGGTCAGCATTTATTGTCCATGTGGAGGAAAAGGGAGATTCGTGTGACTTTCCTGAAGCCTGGAAAGACGCATGTGGGAGCAGGCCTTGCCTCTCCTCCTGCCTTCTCCTGGGTTATAAACCACCCGTCCTTCCTGGCAGCGTATGCCTGCTCCAGCTTTGCGGAAGGCAGCAGGAGAGGAGCAGGTAGTGAGTGACGCTGAGAGGTAGGAAATCTCAAAAAGAATCAAAATACATTAAATGGTCACATCCACGAATAAACACAGTTCTCTAGTTGAGAGAAATGTATTCAGTGCAAGTGCTCCTGTCACGGTGCCTGTCCGAAGAGCCACCCTGTTATATTTCAGTGAGAACAGGCAGCAAGAAGCCCCCATCCACATATCAACAGCAATAACCCCCGCGCTGTGCCCTAGATGGATGCTTTCCATGCTGCCGATGGGCTGCCATGTGCAGGTTTTCCGTCTTTTCCCAGTATGTTATCATCTCTTATTCTACAAATGGTGCTCTCATCGCACAAAGTATTTAGGCGTGTAAAGAGTTTTTTTCCAAGGAAGGGAAATAACAACACAAGGAGAACAGCAGTTTCTCCGGCAGGGAGCTCTGAGAAATACAGAGGCCTCACAAGTGAACACGTGCGTTTCTCCAGTGTTATTTGTGAGCTCTTTTCAGTTACGTGTGTCCACAGGGAGGTGAGGGCTGATGGCCTGGGTGTAGATGTAAGGGTGTACGGGGACCTGCGTTTGCAGCATCGCTGTCACCGCACAGAGCCGTCCCTTTGCCTGCCTTCCTTCTTGCCCCCTGCGCTGGGTTGGCACAAGCGCGTGTGTGGTGCTGCGGTGAACCATGTGGAGCGCTTGGGCCTGCTCTGAAATAATATCCCAGGCTAAAAAAGCAAAAGAGAAGGAGACCAGGTTTTCAGCAGGATCAGCCTTCCTGCCCTGCATCACCGGGCCCCTGCCTGGACTCCAGGGCCAGGGACATAGAGGGGAATTGCACAAGGAGCAATGCTTTTTTCAGGGGCAGTCCTGGCTTAAATGCAACTAAAACTACAGCTTAAACAGCAGGACATATAGCCCCGTCTCTACCCCCTTTTCTTGGAGGGGAGGCTCTGGCCAGCTGCCAGGCCGTTGAGTCCTGGTTCAGCATGTAGGATGGAGTCCTTAAGCAAATACATATAAATATATATATACACACATACACACACTCATATATGCCAAAGCTGCCAGCTCATGGGCTACAGCAGCTCCTTGGATACACGGAGGGTTTTTCCTTTGGAAAGCAAACCAAAGGCCAGCCCTGGCAAGCCGGAGGCGGCTGGTTTGTTTGCTCGCTCGCTTTTCCTGGGCAGCTCCTGCCATTTCCCCGGTGCAGGCTGCTGCTGCCAGGGCTCGGGGAGGAGGATGCGAAGGACTGAAGGGCTCTAGTCTGTTAATTTATTTTAATGAATATAAATTAATGCAGTTTTCTTTTCTCTGGCTTGCAGATATTAAAGGCCAGTATGACGCATCAGCACAATCTATCTTATCATCGGTGGCAATAATACATTAATCACCTCCGACGGAGGCTCCTGCAGCCCTGTTGTAGGGGGGAGCAGCCACGCAGGGCTGGGTGCAGGCGAAGGACCACGCGTGGCTCTCCAGCAGGCACAGGACAACACGCACGGGGCAACCCAGGTGATTTCCACACCCAGCACCTCTGCAGCAACTTGTCCCCGTGCAGCTTAGGACCCCTCTAGCAGTAAAAAAGACAGCTTAGAAGGTAGAAAGACTATCAACCTAGTCAGCCAGTAATAATAATAATAATAATAATAATAATAATAATAATAATAATAATAATAATAAAATAGTAACAGTGGAGTCAGGAGCTATTGCAAACCTCCCTGTAAAAGATGGAGAGAGCTGCTTCATGTAAGATGTATTTTTAGTTTGATTTTCTGTTTCTCCACATGTTGTTTTACGTTTATCTATATTAACAGCAGATAGTTGTCAGTGCTAGCAGAGGAACCCAAAAACACCTGACCTCGGTGGCACTCTGACACTAAAAACAGTCAGGCTGGGACATGAACATGTAGCTTTTTTTCTTAGTAAGAGTTGGCAAGGAGAAAGATGTAGCAGCAGAAACTTCGTATGTGTATGGTAAAAAAAAAAAAAAAAAAGAAAAAGCTACGAATTAAAATGACATTGTGGACCTGGTGCTGGGACAGACGTGCTGAACTGCTGTTGTGATATGTTGGAGGCCACGCTAAAGTGTCCTTCCCATCTTCCCATGAAGGTCTGTCTAATCTTACCTGCAATGGCTGAATAGAGATTTTTCACCATGAAAACTGGAGGAAGGATGACAAAAGAGGAGAGAAATTAGCAGCAGGAGTAAAGTATGGCACTCCCTGGCCAATCCCATAAGCACTAAAACGCTTCACCAGTTTAATGTCATTTCACAGGGTAATCTTCAGCCAGCCTTGTCTAGAGACGCTCGCAGCCTGCTTCGGCGCTCAGTGGTGCAAATCATTGAGTTGCACTCTGAAAATACAAGGAGAAGGAATGATGAAGTGTTTTCATGTACCTTTTTCATGTGACCTTAACCACCCAATTCCCTTCGTAGACAGAATTCTGCTCACTTACAATAGTCTGAGTCTTTGGAAGTCAATGGATTTGCATTAAGGTGGCAGAGTTTTACCTTAGTTGGGCAATCTCATAGTGCAGTAAGCCAAATTTATTTTTTGGTACATTTCACTGACATTTTTGGGATAGGGTGATGTCCGCATCACCCCTTGAGTGAAAAAGGGGTTATTCTCAAAATTACCGCGTCTTCACTTTTGCCACAGTTCTTCAAGAGAGACCAGTAGTCAATGAGACAAATAGATGGACAGATTAGCTGCTTCTGATCTCTGCCTCACCCCTTAAGTAACCGAAAAAGAAGATAAAAGGATATTTTAGGAAACTTACACAGAAAACACAGCTGAACTTGTACAGCAGATATTTCAAATACTGAGAAAGGTTCTTCAAATTTATTTCCGCTTGTTAGAGGGTCAAAGAGTTACTGGGTCAGATATGAAGAAAATAGATTTGGGAAATGCTGAGCCACCACAAGGAAATTCTAATGCGAAGAGTCAGACGGCAGTGATGGATGGCTTTGGTTTTCCAGCAAGTACAGATGTGTCAGGGCTAGGAACCAAGTTTTGTCACACACAAAAAAGTTTCATATGGAATCAGTTCTCTTAGCTTTCAAATTGAAATATGAATTTGATATCAACCTAACCCTGTTGCTTGCTGCCAGTAGTGACCCTTTCAATGACTTAAATGGCAGCAAAGTTATGTTAAGAATAAACTCCCTCACCAAATCTCTACATAGAATATATGTTAATTTAGTCAGCAACGAAAACTTATGGCTGGAACTTATGGCCTTCTTTCCAGAATTTGAAGACGTTCACACTTATCTTTAAAAGCAGACCAATCTGTTTCATGTATCAGCCATTGGAATAATGTCACCAGGGAAGTTGTGACTTCCCCATCATTGGACGCTTTTAAGATTCAGCTGGATGGGGTGCTGGGCCATCTGGACCAGATGATCCTTGAGGTCCCTTCCAACCTTGTATTCTATGGTTCTTGATTCTATGATTCATATATATGTACTGTATTCTTTTCTTACACAATAATAGTATTAATACTCAAAAGCCAGCTCCCCGTAATGAGGAATTGTCACTGGTTTTTAAAATGGAGAAACAGAAGTTCCTGTGGCTTGCAGGCTCTTTGTCTGGGAGTCACCTCCCCCAAGTCCTCTGAATGCAGGAGTCCAGACTACCTCTCCCTTAAGTGGAGAGAGGTTGGACTCTTAAGAAGACAAGTTCTCCACATCTCTTAGATGCTGTGTTTAGTGGCGTGAATCACTTCATGGAGGCACTTTTCTCTATCCAGGAGGCTTAGAAAATGGATTTGAACCAGACACCTAAGCTCTGGGTGGATGAAGTGGTTAAGGTGAAGATAGGCCTTGAACAAAGAAGGTTTTTTGTGTGTTGTGAGGTAGTTGCCTGAAGGGCAGGAGCTCCCCTATCCTGAACATGGTTTGGGGGTCTTCACTTTCTTGTCTCTGCCTCACTTGAGACCATAAACCTAGACAATACTCCTTTCCTGGGTAAGTATCCCCAAACCAGCTACATTATCATGTCTTTCTTGTTCTCTCTCATGCCAAAATGTTATTAAATTATAATAAATAATTTAGCTTCTTCTGTATAGTGTAAAATGATATAAATGTGAGACACAACCTGTCCATGCCTTTCTTCCAGAGTGCCTGACTTTCTGGTGGTTGCAATACGTGCCTGTCCTGTTAGAGAGCAGCCTGAGGGGTTTATCAGTTGAGTTACTAGATGAAAAAGTTTTGCTGGGATGTGGTGTTGTAGAGGCTTTGAGAGGACCACAGGTAGGATGTGTGGGTGTAGTTCATGAATCTGGACAGGTCGAAGCATGGTGGGGATCAGCACCAGGCCACACACCAGGCACCCAGGACAAGGCATGGCTGGAAAAAGATGCATAGGCTTTAGTGGATATTTAATGCTGGAGGCTGAGCAGGGGTTTGGTACCCAAAAATGTGGTGTTTAGGTGTTGAAAACGACAGGTATGTTAACAAGAGCCTTTTGAATATCACCTCATCTCCCACTGAGATCTGTGATTTTGGACACAAGTCACGGTATTCTGTGTGATGGTCAAGATTTTAGGAGCCTGTGGTGTCAAGGAGATGTTGGCACATGTTCTTACTTCTGAAAATGCTTCCTTTTACTGTTGAGACCAGGATGAGAACAAGCAATTTGCTTTAGAAAAAAACCGCTTACTTTACAATCCACAGTAAAAATGTATCTTACTATAGATTTAACACTCTTAAGTGATTAACAACTTAGTTTACTTGTTAAAATGAAATTAAATAATAAAAGCAACCTGTAGCACAGAGTATGCTGTGGAAGGCAGGGTTGGGTGTAGCTGGGCTGGTGATGCTGGGAGGGAAGAGTCCTGCAGCTAAACCACCTCCCTGGTGGGTATGTGAAGTACAGCCTGTGCCTGAGCGTGGCTTTGAGGTCCCAGGAGAAGGAAAGGTAGGCACCGGTAGGAACTGGTCAGACCCGGCAGTATGTACCATTCTTCATATCTTTATTTTTCTTTGGGGGAGGTTGTTTTGGTAACATTGGGTGTAAAGGAAGGAGCTGTTTCTTCTTGGCTTTGATCATTTTGTGGCAGTGTAGGCTGCAAAGGCATCTGTTCAGGGCCAGAGGAGAATGAACGGGACCTTTTCCTCTCCACAGCAGAACAAGACGTTAATGGTCTAGTGGAAGTAATTCTGTATTGCAAAAGAAGTTGATAAAATAGAACATAAAATTCTCTAATAGAGGATTTAATTACCAGGAAAGCCAGACTGAATGAAGCATTTGAGCAGAACTATTTCATTGCTGAAAAAGCAATGATTATTAATCCCCTTTCTCCAAGGCCACATTATTTACTCAGGAGGCCTTGGAATACTAAGAAACCACACATGTCTATACGTGTGCATGTGCTTGTATGTCTCTGTGTTGGTTTGGGTGTTGGTTTTTTTTTGTTTGTTTGGGGTTTTTTTTGCACCCAAACAAACTGTCACTACTCTTTAAAAAGTCTCAGATTTGCTCTGACTTCACCCAGATTTCCAGCTAAACTGGTGTATCCACTTGATCAAGCTGAAACCAGCCAAAGTAATCAGGTCTCAGGGCTGGAAGGTAGGCACAACGGTAATGAATCAGAAGGCTTAAAAAGCTCTTAAATTGCTATTTCATTCTTCAACACACAAGCATGGCTATCAAGGTTTAACTGCAGCAGAAGGACTTATTTATTTTATTTGAGAAACGGGCACTTTTCTGAAGCCCTCTATTAGCCAATATATCAGCTTGTTCATGTTTTACATTGTTGTTTTTCCAATATACAGTTGGAAAAAAAATAACTGTGCCTGACGATGCTGGGGTGTATGCCTGTAAAGTTTTAAATGCAGTTCTGGTATTTAGCCTTTAAACTTAATGAGATTAAACACAGAATCCATCCATACAATTTTCCCTAATGACTGCTTTGTAGCTGTTTTCGGCAGCCAAATCGTGTCACGGTGTCTGCCATGGTCGGGCAGTAGCAGCTACTTCTGGAGGAGAAAACAGGCTGGAAACCACCTGCCGCGAACTCAGCTGTGGCCAAACTGCCCCAGAGCGGGCCGAGGGGCTGCCGGGCTGCTGGGAAGCCCCTGTAGGGACCTCCTCACCTCCACCCTCTGCCCTTCATGGCCTGAGCTGTGCTTGGTCTCTGCATTGGCACCAGGGCTGGTCTCAGCACGTCCCCTCTGCTGGTGCCACACGTGGTTTTCACCATGGTAGGAATTTGGGCGCTTATTTTTTTTGACACCAAAACACTGATAAGCTCATCACTCTGAGGGTGGATAGTGGCACAAAGAGCCTTTCTACGGGTGTAACTTCTCTCCTTTCTGTTTAGGACAGTTTTATGCTGCCATGACCATTTTTACTGGTAGGGAAGTAACTGCTGTGTCCGAGGCTGTGGTGAGGCAGAGACTATGGCGTTTGCTTTACCTCTATCCAGTTAAAGCAGTAAAGTTGATGTGTGCAAATACACTCTGAGATTTATCAGTACTGAGAATCTGTTGGTTTTATTATTCAGAGCAAAAATCCAACGTGGGTGGAGGAATCGGGTGTGTTCACAGGGACCTTTTTCCACACAGACCACTTCCCCCTGCAAACGCTTTCTTCTCCCCTCCCGCCATCCCACTCAAATACCTAATGACATAGATCCAAGCTAAAGAAATGTAACTCCAGCAAAGTCTTAGCTTGAAAATAAAGCTATGCATAGCCCCTGCCCTGCTGTGCTGGGGAACGAAACCCATGGGATTGTCCGTGTGGGTCCAGCACTGACCTCTTCAACATGAGGAAGGAAAGAGCTGAGGGGCTGGCGAGCTGGTGGAACTTTCTGTGAGCTGTTGGCCTCAGTTTTGTCCCAGATCTTCACAAGCAAGGGGACAGGAAAATCTCTTTCTAGACAATGTTTGCTGTTAGTGTATTTATACTTTAGGAGCTTCTGAAAGGCTTTGGAGGCTTTGGTAACACCAATGAACCCTGTGAGGACCGGCTGAGGGAAATCATCTGAAGGCACTAGGTGATGCTTATACACTAATGCACGTTAAACCTTTGCGTGGATGGTGTCATTTGGGCTTAGTGTGACTTTGGTCTGCTGTTGCTGAATATGAATAGTTTAAAGCAAGAGTAAACCAAGGCCACTCCACCAATGAGGAAGGCATCTGCAGAGATGCATTGACGTCAGACAGCACTTCAGGTTTCTTAATCAGCTTTATACAGCAAGTCCCATGCAGTCTGAGTTTGCAAAACCGTATTTGATTTTTATTAAGAAAGGTCTCAGATTAACCTGGAAAGATCAAATTAGAGATGGACCCAGTTCACTCTTCTTCCAGGATAAGACTGCGTCCCTGTAAGGCTTCTTCCACACCAGAGGGCACATCCATCTCTCACTACAAGTGTGCGATTCCTAGGGTGCATCAAATCCAAACTAAATAAGAACATGTTGTCTCTAGATCTATGGTAGACGTGTGCAAAAATGCATACCAGCATTTTGGAGCACATTCAAACTGAGTGCTAAGTCACAGTGAAAAATGGTCAACAAACAGTGAAAGAACAATTTTACTTGGCATTTTATTCACTTAACAGAAACATTCACTTATCAGGTATCACTGAAGTGCAATTTACAGAACTTAGCAGCAAATTCACATATGTAAATTCAGATTTATTTTCTTTTGTTGTCTTTTTTGTTTCTTTTTTTTTTACAAATATTACAAATGTACATCCATTAGTACAGTATTGCCATTCACTCATGCGTGTTATGTACAGAATCTTCACTACAGAATTACTACTGAGCAAGTTTTCCTTTGCTTCAGGAAACGCTGCCTGTAGGTCATGTGTGCTTCTGGGATGTGGTCCCATCACACTCCATCGCTGCACATAATGAGAAGAACTAGACATTTAAGGTCATATTCAACCCTCGTGCAAGCAGGTGCAACTCCATTGCCTTCAATGAGATCAGCTGATGCCCACTTGCAGCGGGAACTTGGTTTGGTTCCCCCTACTAAATTCGTTCCGGCAGCTGAATCCAGGATTGCATTTATGTATTTCTTGCAACAAAGGATAATTCAATCCCACCACACTTTTCTTTTTGTCCTTAAAAATAACCAGGAACGGTGTTTTGTTGTCACAGTAGCTGCAACACCGGCCTGTGGAGCTTTATGCGTTAGTTGAGCTGACGTCATGCCAGGGCTGGAGGAGGGTGGATGAGGGCAGGGAGATGTAAGGAGGAGCCTTGAGGTCTCTTGTGTGCTAGATAAAGACTAACTTGGAGAGGAAAAGTAGAAGACACTGCTTCCCCCTGCCTTATGGATCTCCGCATGAGAAATCTTGTCCTTCTCTCTGGTTGCCCTGTGGTTTCTCTCTCTTGGTGGGAGCAGCCGGAGCCCCTTGGACCACCACAGCTGGTGTCACCCACAGCTTCTCCCATACCTCCAGTTGTGGGCCTGATCCCCCACCCGCCCGCTGCCCCCCTGGGCACCTTTGCCACCCAGATCACACTGGGGGTCTGCACCAGTGACAGCTGTGTTAGAGGACGGGACTGTGTGGAGGTACCAGGAAGCTCCAGAAGGTACCAGAAATATTCTGAATGTTGATCAAAAGAGCTGACAAAGTGGCCAAAGTATTGACAAAGTGGTTACCACAAAATGCTTCCATTATTGAAACGTCTCAGTTTTTTTTTTTTTTTAACTATTTCTACTCTAAGGATATTTTTTTAAATATTTTTGGTAGTTAATATGGAATGTATTATTTTGCTGAAAAGGTTTCTGGAGGGGGAGAGCTTTGTTTTATCTAATTTAAAAATTCTAGTTTATCACAATTGTTTTTATACAAGACACTATAGATACATCTTGTAGTTTATAATCTAAAAATAAAATCTCATCAAAATACCGTAGCTATTCTATTGTGGGCATCAATAAACAATGTATTTACTGTATATGGCTCTCCAAACATGATAAACCCTATACAAAGAGCATCTATCTTTATTGATAGGAACAGTTTCCCGTGTAAAGGAAATTACATGGAAAAATATGAGCCTTGTGTTGTTTGAAAAGTAACTCAGCTTGACAATTCTGAGAAAATACCAAGACAATTATCACAAATCAGTAGCAGCATGTTATATACAGATTTAAAGAGAATCGCAGGAATAAAAAGAAAACAGTAGTTATATACCCGCAAGTCCTGTCATTTTAAAAACCAAAAACTGAAAGAAATACACAGGGTGCTTGACGGTTGGTTCTGCAGTGGGACTATCCAAGGTCAGTTCTCCCATGGCTGTATTTTCTGCATTCTGATGAAGTTTGGGATGGTTTAAAGATGAGATTACATCAGACCCAGCCACAGTTATGAAGAAAATATTTAACTGTTGGGTGCTACTCATCTACCAACTGAAAAACCCCACCTGCTTTTCAAACTGCAGATGAACATGAATAATATTGATAATAATAATAATAAATACTTGGCGTTTATACAGAGCTAGAGTCTGAACACTCTTACATTGAGTGAGACCTTACCCAAGCCTGTAGTTGCATCTGCTGCACTTCTGTCAATTGGACTATATGGGGAGGTAAAACTCCCTGCAAGAGCGACAGAATCTGGCTTACACCATTGCGTATGACCAGAGCACTTTGTTCCTGCCAAGTTCCTTAGATGTGAAGCAGGTAATTATTATTATCCCCATTTGACACATGGAGAAACTGAGGCAGGAAAGATCCAAGTATCATCTGTGCTCTCCAGTTTGGGTTGTCTTAGTCGTGGCTACCCAACCCGACAATTTTTCAGATGTAGGGAGCATCCTGAGCTCACACCCACTTAACTTAGAGCTGCAGAGCCTCACAAACTTTGAAATCTGGGTCCTGGCTGCCTGAAGCTCCAGAGCTGCCTCCATCATCACACCGGCCTTCACTGCCGGCCCCTGCGGAGCTGTGCACCTCTGCAGGCAGCACAGGGTTGAATCGCCCTCTTGAAGAGTATCTGCAGCCCGGCTGGTGTCTAAAGGTCAGGTGTGATGAACTGGGCCCACATAATTAAAATTTGCAGTGTGCAAAACTTGTGGCCAGATTTGAATATTTGGTGGGAAGTGATTTGTCCAAGGTGTCAGAGGGAATAAGTCTAAAAAACCAAGGGAATCCTGACGCCCAGCTTTGTGCTCTGAGCGAGCAGTGGAAAACGGAGTTTAAAAGTGCTGCACATCTTTGAGGTCCAAATTGTTTCTCACAGATTTAGGCAGCTAACAGGATGATTTTTGCATAGAGTTTAGACACCTTTTTTGTGGATGATTATGGATGCTCTGAGACCTGCTGTCATGCCGTGCGCCTGGGGTACTTCCGTCTTTGCTCACTATTTTCCATTATTCAGTGATGACTCTTGCATTGATTGTGTGAGAGAAAACAAACTCTATTTTGGATCAGACAGGTGGCAGCTAACGCCTCAAATCAGTAATAACCAACAGCAAAAAAACAATGAAAAGCAGAATCTTTGTGGGGGTGGCATTATAATTTGGGCAGGTACATTCTTGGGAAGGAATCATGAAAAAGCAGCTTTCTAAAGTCGAGTTCAGTGCATCGGGCACATTTCTATTTACGTATTTCCAATACAGAATTAAAAGCAAATATTCCCATGGAGGTTGCTATTAAATCTCAAACTGCTTCGATTCTCTCGGCTCACGCGTCCTGCCTAGCCTCCTCTCCAGCTGATTTGATCCGGTCATGTGGCAAAGGTGTCAAGTGATTTATACAGTTAGTAGGAACTGATCTTGCTCTGGGGGTTTCTTCACCCAGGTGCCCAGACCGGCTTTCTGAAACGCTTTAAACAGCTGCTGCTTGACAGACTGGTACGTCTGAGCCACCAGCTTTGCCTCGCTGTACACTGATGGCATGTCTCCATGGCTTGCTATTCGTGTGCTCAGCTGCAGAACAAAAATCAGGGAAGGGGAAAATAAATAAATAATAATAATAATGACGACAAAAAAAATCACCCGACGAGCCAAAAGAAACAGGAGGCTTCAGTAGCTGCATAATCTTCCTGTCTACATTTCATAAGCGACAAACAAACTATCGCTGTGCTTTGCGTGTTTGTTTTTGGTTTAACAACAAAAAAACAGGGAAACAATAAATGCCTGTGACGTGGTTTTGTGCCACCATGAAGAGGAACGGGGTAAAGAGCTTTGCCTTGGAGTGGGCACAGGCAGTAGCAAATCTTCGTGTGTTTTACAAAGGCAAAAACCTGCTTCTCAGGTTTTTAGGAAAAAAAGGGGAAAAAAATTCTTTGTGGGGATCTTTAAAGAATGTGCTCAGTTTTGCCCAGGAAGCTCAGTGCTTCCAAGTAATGCTGAGAAACAGAAGAAGGAGGGTCCCCCCTACATGATCTCTTTTTCCCTCTTTCATGTGTTACAGTAAGAGATGCCGTGAAACCTGCCCAGGGCGGGGCAGAAATCAGGCATCAGGATTTGAGCTGGTGAGGGACACCGGAGCCGCCGGCTGGGAGCCGCCTCAGGACACGACGCTTGGGAGGTGCTTTGCAGAAGAACTAAATAAATGACCTCCTCTGACCTGCCAAAGTCTTAGCGGTACTGAACCAGCAGTGGGGCTGTGACATTATACGAAAGAAACCAAAGTCTGGAAAATGCCTTAGAGCAAACAGACAGGGGAAAGCCCAACGCTTACAAGCCAGGGAAATAGCACCCTGTAGGAAAAAGCACCCTCACAGAACAGTCTCGGCAAGCAAACAACACTCTTTCCCTTCTCGTTCCACCCCACATGGATTGCAGAGCAATTCTTGACAGACCTCACTACAGAAAATTAATATTATAGCAGTGAAAGTAGGTGGGCTGAAGAGACACTTTGTGCTTTCCCTGCTGCTCCTCCTGGAAGTGGTGGTGTCAGGCTCACCACTTTGGTATCTGTGTCCTTCTCTCCCCCAACACTTCCTTGAAGGATCAGGCAAGAGGAGAAATGGTCATTCCAGAACCAGGAAAAATAAAGGAATATTTCCTTATTCCACATCAAGTTTCTTCTGGCATGTCCTACATCCCTAGGCTCCACCCTGTAGTTTTTGGCCATCCATCTGTCCTGCCACCGTCTCCTGTCTATGGGAAGTAAAGTGAAGTGTGAGGGCAGGTTGATTTTGATGCCATTTCAAATAAGGGGAGGTCATGGCCACCTTCCCTAGAGAAAGCAGGGCCGACAAGGGATGGTGACCCCTTGTCACTGATTAAGTACAACCTGTAGTTTTAATGTCATTAAATTGTACTGCCACTCAGTGTCATGACATCGGAGAGCCTTCAGCACTTGGCCGCTCACCTTGAGAGGAGCAGCTGTGTCATTATATGGATTTATCAACACATCGCGGGGAGTGGGAAGAGGAGGGGAATGGGCAATCCATAGCACTTGCTTTAGTCAGCTAACTTGAGTGAGATTGGGAACAGTTTAAGTTGGGAGTCTAAACCCTTGTGGAACAATGAAGTGAGGTAGATGCCTCCAAGGCAAGGACAAATATTTCTCTCAGGCCTGTCTTGAGTTTTTTCTGTTCATCTGAGCATGACTCTATCGCTAAGAACAGCCAGAACATCCATCTCCCTCCTGGTTTCTGCCATTGGGTTTCTCTGGACTCAGCTCTCGTGGCTGACCCCGTGAGGTCTTGGCTGCTGGTAACCTCCATCCTCTTGCAGGACGTAGGTCACCCATGAGGGACCATAGGACACCGGGCTGGTAGCAGCATCCCATCAGTGCTTCAGACCTACCTTGCCATGAAGCTTTGCCCACCGAGCGAAGAACATGTGCTTGCAGAGCCGCGAGGGACTGCCGCAGGTCCTCTTCCCTGTCGTGGCGTTGATAACCTCCAGGTCGGTGTTCCCCACAATCCAGTTCACACTGAAGCCAGGAGATTTTCCGGGCTGCCGAGCGTCAGCGTGGCTAACCCCTGGAGGGAGAGAAGGACACCAGTAACATCCAGTGCTCAACACCCTCAGAGGCTGCTAACGTGCGGTGGGTCGTTGTGGCACATGAGGCATTCTCGAGTGAACATGCTGACACTGTGCACTGCCTGTGTTGTTGTCACCGTTGGTTAAATGTTACCAGTCCAAGTACCTTGCAGAGACATAATTTAGCAATTCCTATAGATCTTTTTCCACCTTGCAGGCAAACTTTTCATTAGCCTAAGGAGAGCCATTAGATTGTAGTGTGTGGTATTGACAGGATTGTGAGAGCTGCTGAGTGAAATCTTTCAGAAAAGCTTTAATGGGATAACTGGATTTTAAAAGGAACTAAGCAGCAAAGTGCTTTTGCCATGAGTTCCTCCAGGTGAGCTTTCCACGGTCCAGCGTATTCATCTGCTATTACCTGCTGGGGCCTTTGCTGTGATGGGAACTCTGGACTGTAGGGGGTACAAACGGGGGATAAGAAAATACAAGACATGCATTTCATCATCACAGAGAGTTTATTAGATCCAGGTTAATAATGATCTTGTAGATGCCACAGACCTACACAGAAAACTCTTGCTCCTCACCTTGTGTCTGCCTGCGAGATTCCTACCCTGTACGGGTGCAACAGTCTCTTCAAGAGCTAGTTAGTGTCCTAATGGCAATATTTTGGATATCTTTAGGTGGAATGCATCTTATTTAGATAGCTACAATGATGATGTTTTCGGTCACCTGGGGTGACTGCATGACCTTTGTGTCATTCACACGGCCAGTTTTGGTCATCTGAATCACATACTGCAGTTCGTTGCCTACACGGGTGAGATCTCCCTTGGCTCTAAATGCAGATCAGGGCCTCAAGGTCAGGTGTGGGTGTCTACATGAGAGTTATTTTTAATCATGAAAATTCCTGTCTCTTCTTAACCATTTAGTGTAGTTCAACCTTTCCATGACTCCTATCGCTTTCTCATTCCTTGTACTTGAAACCAGGGAAGGAAAGAAGAGGTATAAAGGAAGTGGTTCGTTTATTTTCCAGCACAGGATAAATGCAACCAAGTGAGCTCTGCCTAGCCCTGCTCATTAGTGCTTTTGGGAGCAAAGAATCAACACTGGGAGCTTCCAAGGCTGGAAAAGACAGAGTGACCTGAAGCAGTTTGAATATTTTGGAAAACGTGGGCATTGGATGATGTGTCTGAATCCAGCTGCTGAGTCCCTTTCTACTAATTTGCTGTGTGGGCCACGAGCCTGCAAGACTGGCCAACAAACGCCACTGTGGTGAGCAGCAGGTGGGGATGGAGCTGGTGGGCAGGGGACGCCTGGCACGGCCGCCCCGGCACAGGCCAGCGCCAGGGCTGGATCTCTGCTTCCAAATGCAGCTCCCGCCGGAGCCCCCGCCTGCAGCAGCTCCAGCAATAGGTCACGGTTTGCACAGCTTGATGGGGACCTGCTTTCATTGCTCCTGGGTGGACGGCAACAGAGAAAGGCCCTTTGCATTTTCCGCTGAAGGGTTTCAAAGAACTTTTGTGGTGAGGGAGAAGTACTGATATGGGCTGTTCAGAGAGGAGGCGATTAAAGAAGCAAGATCAAAGCCCGTCCTTTCCATAGAGCCCCTTCTTGCACACCGTAAGCATCTGCTGATCTCAGGAGGAGCAGGAGGAGATGGGAGCTGGTGGGAACCTGGCATCCATCGCTGCGTTTAAACATGGTGAGCTTGGTGAGGCCCTGAAGGGGAGCAGGGAGACGTGGAGGGCTGTGCAGGGTCAGCAGTGGCAGAGATGCTGCTCCTGCCTCCTGCCTGGGGCCTCTCAGCATCATGGGAAGCAGTGTTGGTGAGGGACGTGCTCCGTCTCTGCTCCTTCCAAGTGCGGTCCCCTCTGCCCTAGGAGGGAGCCGCAAGAACCAGAGCGCGCACGGAGAAAGGTGGACATTGAAGGGAAAAAATTGGACGGCACAACCCCTTTGTATAGGTGACAAAGCTGGAATCGCAGAAATCATCTCAGTCACTGGGACTGAACTCGTTACCGTGTGTAGAAGAGAATTACAGCTAAGTCATAACCTCACCCAGGGTTTGTAAACACATTCATGTTGTATTAATACCTCTTTCAATTCCCCCCCGCTCCCTCCCGGCCCCGAGATAACAGATCAGTCTGCATCTAAAACTCCAGTTCACCGAGGCAACGGGATATAAACTGAGAGCTTGAAAATCAGATAGCTCTCTGGCGCTACTCAAACGCTTCTATACAGAACAAGATGCAAACAGATCAAAATCGGCTGTTTGACACTTTGCACCAGTCTCTGTCAAGATAGCACCCAAAAGCTTAGAGGACTGAGCGCCAAAAAACGTGACAGCAAACACCCTGCCGTACAAAGTTGCCGCAGGCCACTAAATAAATAAAAATGCTGTGAAAACACTGACCAGAGGGAAAGAAGGAAAGGCTGCATGGAGGACAGAGCAGGCTGTGGGTGCCCATCAGATGGGGGCTGTACACCCCTGCCCAGCCTGCGACCTCTCTCTGCTCTCGGGGGGCTACTGTGAGAGCCGGGAGCTTGCCCCAGTGCCTGGAAAACCTTCCGTGCTTGTTTGGCTTTCATGTTTCTTTTCCCAGCTATCACATGTAAGTACATGCGTTCAGGTAAGTAGACGATCACATCATTTTCTGAATGCAAGAGAATAGGCTTTAAAGAAAAAAACCATGAGACCCACGACAGATGCAAATATAGAGCCTAGATACAGTCTCTGATTGTTGTTTTTGATCCTTTTGAAACACTTTTTTCATGTTTTTCTTTTGATGAATAATTGTTCTGATTTTATTTGAAAGGCAACACCCAAATAACCTAGATCATTTTCTCTCCTTTATGTGAAACACCCTCCTTAAAACCAACACAACAGAGTACAATAGGAGACTGTAGAAACTGGAGGGAAAAGAGAAGTCTTTGTACAAATAACATGGAATTGAGTATTGTGGGATATGAACTGAAATCTGTCCTCATTCTCCTCTCTCACCCAGCAAACCCTCATGCCTCTTCAGGATACCCTTTAGAATGGCCTCGATCTTTAAAGAAAAAGAAATAAAAATGACACAGGGCTTTTTTGTTTACCCCCAAGAGTAATCCCAGTGCATGAGTGGATTTCCATCTTGCTGGCACTGGTGTGAGTGGAAAACCTCACTGACTATTTTTCTGTGGGGCCAGGGAGTTATCTCAGGATATCTCATCCCACGCTGTGACTCTCCTCTCCATTGAAATGTTTGTGCCGCTATGATCAAGTGACAACATTGGCATCCATATAATTGAAGGCCTCCTGCAATTTGAAATCCCTGGCTGGTCCGATCCCCGAGAGGCGCGTGGGTGGCGGAGTTGCCTGGCTGAGGTTGCTGAAGTTTGGTCCCTATTGCATTTGCTTTGGCTTTTGCTAGGTGCCCATCTCCTTAGTCACTGGATATGCTGTCGGCAGAGTTTTCCAGGTAAAAGAAACACAGCACAAGCCTCAGCAATGTAAGTTTTAAGCAGTATTGGCTCCCTGGGATTTGTGGGGGAGGGAAGATGATTACAAATAATGGCTTTAGAGACAAAAACAATATAGACAGAGAGAGACGGATTCCTCCCATTGCTTCTCCTGGGCTGAAGAAAACCCACAAGCACAACCAAAAGCAAAGCAAAAGCTTTTCCAAACAGAAGTCTCAGGGAAGGAGGAAGCCAGCCATGAAACATGCAGATATTTAAAGTGACACAAGGGCCCCTCTATTGCATTTCTAACTCCCTGGAAATCTCTGGCAATGACTCTTGGACATAAATACACACTTGGGCCAAGTATGAGCCATTACTTTTACTCTGCAAGGCCAACCCTGCAAAGCAATAGCTGTTCTGTGGTTAAATCTCTTATTAAATGACTTATTGTGTTTTCAGTCCTTCAACAGTTCAAGTGTGTTTCCCTGTACATCCTGCAGACACAGTGAAAGCGGGTGTGATTGTGATCTTAATGTACGGGTGGAATTATAATGAGTTAGGGCTGGCACAGGATGAGATCAGCTTCCCCAGTGGGAGATGGCAGGGGCTTCTGGCAGACAGGGGTGGGTTGCCAAAACAACAGCCAGGTTTGGGAAATGGGGAGGTTTTTCCTGACGAGCTGCGAGTCCTTTCCTTCCTCCCATGATGTGGCGTGGGAAGGAAGATGGGGCTGAGACTGCCCATGCTGGACCAGGGCAGGAGGGACAGGAGCGGGTATGAGGTGCAGCAGGAGTGTGGAGCACGGTTTCCCGCATCCTTGCATTGCATGGTCTTTGGCTAGCTGCACTGAAGAGTTAAAAAATGGAGATAAGCTGTTCAAAAAAGGATAAGCCTTTTTGACCTACTCACCTCATAACACGTACATGCACATTACGCTTACCAGATGTGCTAAACCACACAGAACCTGAGAATTTCCCCAGTGGCTAAACTATCACTTCTGTCTCAGCCAAACTAATTTTGTCACAAGGACACACATGAAAAAAAAAACTAAAAAAACCAGAGAATATGAAACAGATAAGGGATAAAATACCACTCTCCTGACTAAGGAACCTAGAGGACTTTGAAAGGCGATCGTGTACTGCACTGGAGCATCTTGACCTTCCAACTCTGTAACCCTGACATCGTATTGGTGTCTCAGGGAATCCTCCTGAAGAACAATTATCAGAGTCTAAGAGTAAAATAAGGGCCTAACTGCAGAACTGGTGTCCCTTAGCACTCACACGCCTCATGAGGATCTGAAAGCATTCATGACTTTGCGGGATTTTGCTGGGATGAGGCTGGGCTGCTAGTGCCTGGCTGGGGGTTAAGGAAGTGGGAGTCAGGGGGATGGAGAAGAAAGGAGCAGAGAATTGGAGTGGGACAGGGGCTGGTAAGAAGTGGTGGCAGTGAGAGAAGCCCAAAAGATAGCTGGAAACCACGGGGATGCTCACACGACAGGCAGCAGCCTCGTCAGACGGCAGCAATGCCTCCCTGTGGTCCGCTGAGCAGGCAGGGTCTCCTGCATGAACAACCAGCGCTTATGCCGTGGCCATCTGCTCCAAACACGATGGCCAGCAAGTGGTGAAGGAGCAGGGCCTCTGATTTAGGGGCAGTAGGTGGTGGGGCTGCACGCGTGGTGCCAGAGGTGCGAGGGCTGCTTCTCCTGACTCTGCACATTCGTGTGTTCGCTGGGTGATGGAGAGCTGGATGGGAGACAGTTAAACCCAAAATTTACTGAAAACTTCCTCCCTGGTTTTCAGAAATCTTTTACTTAGTCATACACTTTTTTCCACTTTGAGCATTCTTCGTGCAGTGTTTGTTTTCCCAGTCAGCTTATATCCACTACTGATTTTTTTGCGGTCGCTGCATACAAAAAAGGAACTGGATTTAAATGTATCAGTTTCTTCATTCTACAAATTCATACTCTGCAGGAATAAAAGAAGGCATGGGCTAATGGTTTACTTACAAACAAGTAAACTTTTCTGTTGGTGACCGGCACAATTAGTGATGGGAGAGGGGATCATTTGTCTTGCAGGCAGGTGTTTGCTTACCACTGAGAAGCAGCTGATTGCGCCGGTATGAAGCTGGCAGCTGACCAATGTCTTCTATTCTATGGCTCATTACCCGGGAAAGGTGACCAGTGTGACAGAGGCTTCCCACAATGATGCTGTGCAAGTACATGGGTTCAATGAAGGAACTGAGGAGAGCACCTTGGAGCCCAAGGATGTTCCATCTGGAAAAGAAATTCAGGAGAAATAAAACACACGGGTGGAGGAACGGCCACAAGAGAGCTGCCCTGGGAAAATCAGCAAAGGCCACCACACGGGTTGGAGGGACGTAAAGGATGAAACCATTCCTGACCATGTCCTATGATGCAGGAAGCACTGCGCTGTTGGATTATTATACACCCGTGGACTGATTCCCCCTCTACGATGGTTTTAGATTACTGTGATGCCACTGACTTAAGCGATGTATTTCTGTCTTGTGTTATTGCAAACAGAGGCCTCTTGTTGAGAGCTATTCTTTATAAAAGCATTTTGTGTTTGATGAATGTTCATTTAGCAAGTCTTTAGCAGAATTTCATTTTTTTTCTGCATCTATAATTTTACATTTGCCATGGTAGAGCTAAAATGCGAGCTTTTGTTATTCTACCCTTATTAACCATTTGTTATACATTAGTACCAACCCCTAGTCATACACACAAGATAACACATGACTTAGATGGCCAAACTTCCCACAAAATTGTTGCGGATAATTTTCAAAAGCTTCACAGGCTGACATTTCCTTGCACAAATGATCATGCAGATATGAAGACACCCGTAAGAATCAAATCCTGTTCCTGAAGAGAAACAAAAGAGTTACACTTTTAGGGAATTTATTTGTAACCGATAGTTTGACCTGCTCTAAAGTGTTCAGAGTGATGGATATTGTTGCTGTCTTAATGATGCAACAGAGTGATGGTGGAAACCTTGGGGCCTTCAACCTGTTAATGACCGCAAGCTCCATACTACTGCTGTGGGATTAGGTGCCAGAACTGTTCTGCATTTCAATAGCCTACAAATTTGTACATCAAGCCAGGCACAAATATGACAGGACGGTCGCTCTAAATTCTTCAGGGGACAGGTAATTGGTTAAAAAGTAGAAAAATTAAAAAAGGGGAAAGAAGTCATGATGCAGTTACCTTCCTGGCAAACCCATTTTGCTCAGCCCATCTATCAAGAAGTTGTTCCCGCCACACAAACACACAGACACGTGCTCTCTTACACCTGGATAATATTTTTATGGAAGTCGAATGCTGTCAATTTGTATGAACAGTTTTGAGTTCAGGAGTTCAAACTGAAAATGGTTCAGAAAATGTAGTTTTGGAGAGTGTATTTTGGCTCATTAAGACCCAAAACACCGGCAACATTTGGAACTCCGTAGCTGACTGGAGGAAAAGGTGAGAGGTGGCCTGCTATTTAAGGCAACATCCAGTGGCTGCCATGCTAAATAATGTGTTTAAAGCACAATCTCCATCAGCAGCAAGCATTATGTAGCTAATTTCTTACATCATTGTTCTTTTCATTAATTAACATTTCTCAACCGTTAGTGCAATTATTGCAGTGCCTCTGTGCTGTATGTCTCTTTTCATGATTAATAAGGAGTCATTATATTTCCCTTTCCTGAAGCAGTCAATTAACATGGAATACTTTCCATTAATTACTGAATGTTTAAAACCAGCATGCTGTACCTGGAGAGCAATCTGCTCTAGGAACCTGTGACACCAATTGCTTTAAAAGTTCTCTTTAAATTTTATTCCAAAAACACAAGCAATTTAGCTGGCTATATTAATTTGCCTCCGAAGCAGGGCTGTGAATGAGAAACATCTTTTAATCTCATGCAAGAAAAGGCAGCCATCTGGCTGCTGAGGATTTCAGAGTCAGACTCTCCCCGTCTCCCTCTGTAAATGCAGGTCATTAAAGTAATGTGTTCATCTACATAAAACTCAAATGGAATATAAAAGGTAATATTTATATACAAACAATTTAGTCCCACAATTTAAACAGTCATTGGTTTTATGAAACATTTACTTTAGTCGATCAGATTTGCATAACTTCATTTGGGGAAAAAAAAGTGTGGTCATTCCTGCAAATAACATCACTTTTAAAGGAAAGAACTAGCTGCCTCTTTGAGTAAATATCTTATCGTGATGCAAAATTAATAATGCAAGCTTAAGAAATAGAGTCGAGCTCAGCCAACGGTACTGTGCCTCCGACCAGCTTCCAAGGCGTATAAAAAAATTAGACAGTGATATCTTTGTCCAGATGGAAACTTGTAAGATATCAGTGTTGTTTTCAACATTTGACATTTCCTTTAAAAAACCACTTGTATATTTGATTGAAGGAAAGAAAAAACCAGCTAAACAGAAAAACAACATATGTTCAACAATATTGGAATTTTAGCAATATGCACAACACAAGAAATCATCTGAGCTTTATTTACCCAAATAGGGGATTGTGTTCAGAGCATAAATTACAAGGTAATAATGATTATTTAATTTAAATTCTTTGCAAGGAACCTGCTTTTTCTTTAGAGATATTTCTCTGCCTAATTTTGAACGTGTTCATCCTAGTGTAAAAAGGGATTCGGATGTCAGTGGAATTACATTATTGGAAATCATAGTATAAGCATAACAGGTCATCCTCTATATATTAAAAGCACCTCATAAACGTTAATTAATTCTCACAGTGCTGCTGTGAGGTAAAGCCCCATTTTTATACACCCTGGGGAATCAAGGCAGAAAGGCAGTATGATTTGCTGAAGACTGCTGCATTATTCGGAGGCAAAGCTTGAGTCCACTGCCTCTGGATTCAATAGTTGATCCCCAAGACAATCCTGTTTTCCCATCCCAAAAGAAATCCCAGGCAGCTGTTGGGGGTAATGAAACCTGTGTATCAGCCACGGTGGGTTTTGACTTCAAAGTAGCTACAAAACAGATTGGAAGAGGGGTCAGACCAAAGAAACAAAGGACATGCAGGTTGTGAAAGCAAGCTGTGCCTGATGGGTAGAAAGTGGTGTAAAAAGGGACTCAACCCAGAACCAGGTGGCATCCTACAGTAGAAACGACAGAGAAATCAGAAAAGGTGCCGACACTGAGAAGGCAATATTCTGTGGGGGCTGCTTGCTGGGTCTCCTTGAGCAATGCCAAGGCTGGTGTCCTCCTTGGTGGTGTTGGAGAAATGGGACAAGGGTGGTGGCACTGCTACCTGTACGCTGGCCACTTCCCAGTTCGACACACCACTGTTTTAGCAGTTTTTTATCCCTCTTCTTTCGGAGAAGAGGGATAAAAAAGCACAGAAGGAGCTTTGCTTTCAAGACTGACAAAGTGGTTGGACACTTTTTTCATTCTGGAAAGCATCCCTGAGCATGTGCATGAGTCCCACTAAGTCAGCACAAGTCCCAGGAAAAGAGGGGTCTTGTGCAGAGCTGGGCGAAATGAGACCCTTGCACTGTTGCTCTCCTTCAGAGCACGGTAAAAACACATTAATGATGGGTGGAAGTTTCATCTACTCATTCTGCTTCTGCTCTGTGCAAAGACCTACCTTGGAGGGCAGCCAGTTCAGTATTTTGCATAAATAATAGATTTAACAGACAAATATTTGGGGAAGGGTCTTTTATCCTGTGTATTGTTCATCTCTTGACCAATACACATGGCTAACGTACTGACTTGTTCCTTTGATATCTGAACACCTATGGGATTATTTGTAAGTAGAGGATGGGGAGAGATCTGTCTGAGCAACAGAGAAACTATCAATAAGGGTGTTCATTTTTGAAGGAGCTATTTCTCTGTAGCCTAATTTAGGTCCATGAAAGTAGCTGTGTTCCCATCTGTAACAAAGTGCTCTCTTCAAATGTAGCTTTTCAAAATAAAATTATTATTCAGAGCACTGCAGTGTTACATTTTGGGTGCTCAATATATCAAAGTGACTTTTCTCGCTATGAGGAAATATGCTGGATCATTCTGAATTTTCCTAATTGTGCAAGATTTTAAGGGCTGTTTTCAAGGGCACGCATCTCTAATAACTTCTGTGCTGCGCGCTTCATAATAAACCTTCCAATAAAGTGAAAATCAACCCACTGCTTCCTTAGTCACAGATCTTATTTAAAAAAACCAAAAATCTTCAGCAAGCAGAATCAATAAAACCAAATGTCTCCCCTTTTCACTTAAATATGGGAGCTTTTGGCACTTTAAATGGAAGGAAAGTATACCCTTCCTTTTGTTCAAACAGCAGATATTACTGCACTGTTTACAAAGACAAAATCCCGCGTCCGGTTTTCAATATAGATAATCCTTGAATAAATATATTTTTGCCTGTTTGTCAATCACGGAAATGCCAGCGATGAGCTGGGAGGCATCCCAGAGCGGGCAGCCTTCCTTTCATTAGAGGCTGTGCTCCCCCAGCCCCGGATGCGGGGTGGGCTGGGGGTGAGCCCCCGCTGAGCCCCTGTGGGGGTCCCACATTCCTGGCATGCCGGGACCACGGCGAGGTGCGCCGTGAAATGTGTCCCCAGGTCATAACCACATGGCAGCCTCCCCACCTGCATGCTGTAGCATCAGCTCACCGTGGCCGCAGTGGCCCTCCCCAGGACCAACCGAAGTACGGATGACAAAAACACTGAGGAAGAGGGCTGGGGGCAAACCCGCGGGGGTGCAAAGGGCTGCAGCCTCACGCGGGCCTGCACGGGGCTCCTCGCCCATCGCCGAGATGTGGCGCAACGCCTGGAGCCCCTTCGCTGAGTATTCCTGGCATCGGTTTGCACATAGCGTTACTCAACTGCTGACACACTCCTGCCCTCGACCCCCTTCAAAAATGATACGCGGAGAAATTCGCACAATGCTTCAAAACATCTCAGGGAGCTGTGTCCACCCGCCATTGAAGCTTGGTGAGACTGGAGTGTCTCCTCAGGACCTTTGTAAACCTCGCCCACTAAAAAACACTGCTGAAGAATTTCAAAGGTTATTTTGTTAAGGCTTTTTATAAAAGAAGCCTTTTTTTTTTGGTCATTACTAAGAGCTTTAAGTCTTACCCGCTTGGCGTGTTGTTAACCTCCTGTGCCACAGTTTCTATTACCAATATTTCCAGCTATGCTTCACACAATATAAATTGTTATTCATGGTGGTCTGTGCTCAGCAGAACACCTGTGGTGTTCCTATTTATATGACCATTTAGCTATTATTGGTTTGGAAACTGGAACTAGTGCATTAGTTTTTGATCTGTATTTTAACAGTAGGTGGTTTATATATGTTTTCTGGAACATAACTTGTGGTGAAAGATTGAAATTGAAATCTCAGTCACACAGAAAGGGGTTAAGAGAGAGAATTACAAATCATGTGCACAAATCACCTCTAATTGAAGATCTAGCTGTGTTAATTGATTTTCATTTACATTAGCATGCAGCCTTTGAAGTAGCTTTTCTTAAGAGTTACCTTGTCAGACTCAGTCTTCTGTTAACAGTGGCTCTGGTCGACAGGCTACCACTAAAATAGATCTAAGAATGCCAATTTCTAACACTGACTTTTAGTCTTGCATTTTTATATGCTACATTTAAATACAGCTTAATGTGCTCAAATCATCTTGTAAAATGCTACTTCAGACTCCCACTGCTAAAGCCTGAAACAGTGCCTTGAAACTACATTACCTTGCGATACTCTGAACATATACTCCATAAAGATTCCTTCTTATTCTCTAGCTCGTGGGCCCAAATAATTCACAAACCTTAGCCACGGGACAAGAACAGACCAGCGATGCAAAGTCTGGAGGTCCTTTGTTACGGTTTGTGTCATTTTACAGGTGAGGTATAATTTAGATGTTCAAGGTCTTATTTAACCTCTGGGCTTAATGTCACTGTTTTTCTGAAGTATGAGGAAGTGGTGGCAAGAAAATACTTTTAAAGATGACCTTTTGAGAAGTGGTAGTAAAAAGCCAATTTTAAGGGTAGAGCTTACAAAATAAACACTGAATTCTGGTTTTTATTTGATGTATAAAGATGGTGTTTGTGAGGATTGTTCCCTTCAAATCCTGCACCTTGCAAAGTATGTTCCCCAAGCCTGCACCCTGCAAGAGGACCTGCAGATGCCCACTTCTGAAAGAGGACAAGTGTCACAGCTCATGCATTTACAGTTAAGTCTACACACTATTAGCGTGTGTAGATGCAAGTTTGACACACAGAAAGCTGGCATCTCTCCAAAGTAAATACATCAGCTAGATATCCAGTGAGCGTGAACATGCTCTGCCCTGGTCTCCAGTCCCCTTGCTGAGATCTATCAAGGAAGGTCTTGGGGAAGAGCAGTGCCCTGAAGAATTCAGTCTCTAAAGGGACACCCAGATAAGAACTAATGTTTTAAATAAACCTTAGTGTTGAGTGCTTGGACCAAGATCCTCACAATAATTTGCATACCATGCGCATGGTGGCAGAGGTGATGTGGTGACATAGGACCTGGGAACGCCTGTTTATACTATGGGTCTGCTGTGCTCTGGGGTGCCATGGTGGCCTCCTCCACACGCTCCCTGCAGTAGTGCACTTCTCTACCAAACCACGGGCAATGGCAATCATCAAACCCTTCTGTGCAGCTATCTGGGGGAGAATGCCCTGCTATTTTGGATTGGTTGGTGCTGGGAGAAATAATTTCTCCCATTTCTTTGCATGGAAGAAGAAGGGACGCAGGTGCTGGTGATGAGATGTATAAACTTGATGACTTTAGAGCATAGAACAGGAAACTTTGTGCAGAAGGGAGGTACATGTTGTCAAATCGGGGGCATGTTGGGCTAGGGGATGAGCCATGGTGGAAGGAGACTGGCCTGGAGCTCAGACAGTGTTGCCATGAGTCAGAGGACAGAGCCTATGGAAGGGAAGGCGGTTTCTCCACTCTGTGGCAGACTCTGAATTTGCCCTACAAGTCTATCTAGAGGGGTGATGGACTTGAGTAAGAGACGTGCATAGTTCTATCATGTTTTGTCCAGTCTTTCATATTTCTTCTGCTGTAGGAATAAGAAGTAGAGATATCTTGAAATTCTTATTTTACATATACTTGCATTTGATTGTGTGGACTATCACCTACCAACCTGGCGTACACGTCCGCACTGTGTGCTGTGGGAAGCCAGCAGCATTGTGCAGGGGAGAGGAGAGTCTTGGCACTGGGTGGCTTTGTGAGGCACAGACCATGTCACTGAAGGGGACACAAACAGAGAGCTGATGTCCCTGAGGCCCCAGGGTGACAAAGGGGTGCTGCAAATCCCGCCCTTGCAGCTGGTCGGAACCTGAGCACCTCAGTTCTCCCCGGTCTGAACATTTCTGAGCGTCCAAGACAGAATTTAGCGCTGAACCTTCTAATGTTTGGTTATTGCAATTAGATCATCAAAGAGGAGCTGAACTCTAGAGATATCCTGGGTTTTTTCTACCTAATTGTGTGTGCATGTGTGTGTACATGCCTGTGTGTTTGCGTGTGTGTGTACATGCCTGTGTGTTTACATGTGTACATATGTCAATTTTCCTTCAAAAATTTGTCTGCTCCCAAACAGCAGCTGCAGAGACTTCCACCACCAGCAGCATTAACCTTGCACTGACCTTCTAATAAGCAAAGGTACAAGCCACTGCTGCGTCCAGCCTTAGCATGAGAGAGGGAGATGAAAAGAGGTTTAATTTGGCCCATTGTATGAATGGGTTTGCTGTCACAAAAAGCCTAAATTCTCTTAGGGCTGTGATGTCTCCATTGACATAAAGGTCTTAATATAGGTTACGATTAACATCAAGAAAATGTCAAATGTCACAAAATTTTCCCCAAACAGCTGATCATTTTCAAAATTATTTTGCTCATGATATTGCTGCTTTTTCACAAGTGTATACAGTGTACAAAACAGAGAAAATGAACATCAAAATTTTAGGTGTTAGCATAATTAATGAACTATGGGCCTAAAGAACATGGTTTAATTCTAAAATCTATGGCACTGAGAGGCCGAACTCCCTTCAGCTGCCCTGTGAGACTCACAGAAGTTGGGAGTGTAAAAGCCAACACTCTCTTAAGTGTGGGTTATTTGGGGATTCACAGAGCCCAAACTTTAAATTTGCACATATAAATGCATAAGTTTTTAAAGCCAGAAGGAACCACCAAGATCTAGTCTGACCTCCTTTATAATGCAGTCGCAGAGTTTCACCTCGTAACTCCCTGCCTGAGCCAAATAACATGAGTATTCATGCCAGCAGTGTTTGTGCTTTAATTCAGTAAGGGAATAGGTATGATACCAGGCTGTTTATCCCGCAATCTCAACACAGCCACAGAGCCCAAATAATGCATACCAAGCATCAAATTCCCTCAAACTTGTGCTGATAGTAATAAAAATTGCTAAACGCCTTTGAATAACAAATAAATCTGATTAAACCGCTCTCTGCTTATGGCTATCCTGTGAGCAAGAAAGAACATAAATCGTTAGATGCATGATTTATAGAATATTATTCACTTTTCTGAGTAACTCCCTCCATTCCTGGTCTTTGATATTCTGATAGCAATGTCCTTTGCAAATAATGCAAAATGATGTATATTTTAGCAGCTGCTGGCTAGGTTCTCAAGAGGAAACATTCTCTAATAGCCCAGTGCTCCTGAGGGGCTTTTACAAGCAATAAAATCCAAAGTATACACGCCAGATTTTTGTCAAGTCTTGCTTATACAAACATGGATTTCAGCTTCAGAGATCTTTTTTTCTCGTTGCGAGACAAGTCCAGATGATGTGCAACCGGAGTCCCGCATCCTGCAGACATTTGAAGAGTCAACTGTCTATGTGGTAGAGCAAATATTTGGAGTCGGAAGTGTGGCACAGAAACCACCTACTGATCTCTGAGTGGGAGCGGGAGCGGGAAAAGGGCCCTCACACATTAATATCCTCATCCACCAAACTCTTTTCCTGCCTGCATTTTCTATGGCCAGAGGCAAAGACGACTGAAAACAGCCCTGTATGTGGTGAAACAAAGGTCAGGTGAAGAAACCTTTGATTTCTTCCTCTTACAGGTGAGGACAACAACAAAAATTGATTGTAGATCATATTTAATGTGGTAAACTGAAGTTTGGGAAAAATTTTACTGCAGATGTCCAAACCTCTCTCCAAGCTCTACACAAAATTTCTAGCAGCCATAAATCTCTCGCAGCGTTGTCACCGGTGACCAGCCCTGAGGGAACTGCTTATTTTCTGCCATGCAAGAGATGGTTTTGTGAACATTTCTTGCAATGTTGGCGCTTTGTGATTCCCAAACCAGAACTTGTGAGCCCAACTGAAGTTATGACACAATACGTTTACTTAGGAGCCTGGTGGAAATAAAATTGCAGGAGCAGGTCTCACTGTGTGACTGGGAGAGTGAAAGGAAGGGAAAGGCAGGAACTGAAAGTGCAGCTGGGGTTGGGAATGCCTCTAGAAAACCTTGGGCACTCTCTCCAGAAGCTATCAGACCCTTCACCATAGTACATGCCATAGCGATGCCCCCAGCACTCGCTGGACTCCCTTTGCCTTTCTCTGTTTCCCATGTGAAAGGGTATTTGTTTTTACTTTCAACTCCATGCTCTCTACTTTACTAACTGAATTTTTCTCCTCAGTATCCCTGTTTGGGCCCCTCTTGTTTGGTTTCCATCACTTCTAGGTGCTGGAGCCGCCCGAACCAGACCCACAAATAGCCTCCTCTATGGTCATTTCCCATCTCCATCCTTCCCCTTTCTTAGGAACAACCATTCCCTCTTCCTTGTAACCTTCATTGATTTCTGAATCTCTGTACTCTCTTGATCTTCTCCCTTCATCTGCTTATTCAGCAGTTGTTCCACCCATTTTCCCTACACCAGAGCTCTTAACCTGACCAAGCACCTAACAGTGTTTGGAAGTGTCCAGACTTCGGAAGCATTTGTAGTGCCACAACACTACCACCGTTCCTACAAATGTTGCTTTTTCCACCCCTTTTCTCAGCCTCTTTTTTAACTGTCCCTTACGGGTGAGAGTAAACATTTGCTGTTCAAAGTGGGGAATAATGATTGCTGATTTTTTTTTTTTTTTTTTTTTGTCTGGGAAAATATCATGCCCATTTGAGTTACAGTGCAAATAATATTGCAGTAATTCATACAATATTGCAATAATAATATCAAAGATGAGAGCTGCAAGACTTTTTTATGCTGGAAAAACTTTGTGGTAAACTCTTCTTTTTTTCCTTCACAGAATTTAATGCTCTTTAGATATGTGGCAACAAGGAAAGTATTCCCTGGAAGTGCTTAGCAGATGTGCTTGGAGACAACCCAGCTTCTGTTGGGTGTGCATTCCAGTCAACATCCCCATCACTAGCAAATACAATACTGTGCCCAAAGCTGATATTTAATTCCCTGGCTAATGACATTCAAAACCACAGAGAATGCAATATTTCTGTTCTCAAACTTACATTTGTTTAGTTTTTTGAGTTCATATGAGTCTGAATTTGGAAAGCCCAACTGCATCTAAACACAGTGCAGGAGACCCACTGAAAACAGTTTGGGTTTTCTGTTATCTCTTCATGAATAAATGAAAACATTATAGCAGAAGTTGCTCTTTATCCTTCGTGCAAACACAACAGTTGTGACGATTACAGAGCGTGGATTTTGTGAGTCTGTTAGTATTTCCATTTGCTGGTTCCATCATACATTTTTCTGCCAAAATGGCAGGATTTGCTAAGCTTACAGACTAATTGAACTTCAGTAGGTCATGCGGTTAAGGCTAAGAGCAGAATTTACGCATTTGAACTAAACAAAAGCTTTATGCTTTTTTGAAGGATTATGTTTATATTGGTCTTTAATAATTGGGCCAAATTCTCTGCCAATGTAATTTAACTGGGTTCTTAGGCAAGATATTCCAGTAAAGAATTTGATCATAACATTTACATTTTTATAGCTATAATGTAAGGTATTTTACATGTAGAGCTGTATCTATAGCTAATGCACATAATATAGATATAATTACGAGCATAAGTATCCATGCCTGTATAGATATATACTAATAGTATAATAAGTATGCATCCAAATGCACACACTTTGTTTTCGGTTTGGGATAGCCATCATTTACTATTAGCTAATGGCCTAAATTAGAACGGTGACTCTGTTTACATTTTATGTGCCACCATGTAATAATTCTGAAATATTTATTATATGGCAATTATTCTACATACATATATGCTGTATTTACGGGACAGAGCAGAAAGCCACAGAGGGGGCTGTAACATGAAAGATCTGCGATGACACTCAAAATAATAGAAATATTCTTAGCAGCTTTTAGGGCACTTAATCCAATAGGGTGCAGATGAGCTAAGTTTATCGGCATCATGGTTGGTTTGAAAGTTTTGGGGTAAATGATCCAAAAAGAGCAGAGTGGATGTATTTTATTTGCACACTGAAATTCTATTGGCAGAAATGCTGCAAAGAGGGTTTATATTTTTGTCACACTGTAAAAAGCAACTAACGACCCACGGAGAATTTGGGAAAATGCCCTATTTACATTCCATCCTGTTTCTATGGCTTATTTTTGCATACAAAGAAGGTCTTTGTTTCCACAGGGTTTGTCAGCACCTGCTAGTTATTCCCCACCGGTAGCCACAGTGCTCTGTGGCATCAAACTTTGTTTTCACATGCAAAGGGTTTTGCGATGTAGATACATCAGGTGCTACAGTACCTGGCGATTTTGTCTGTACAGGACATGGTGATGAGCTGCTCTCCCAGCAACACGCCGTCCCACGTCTGAGCTGCGTTATGACACCGGACGGGTATGGTTCCTTCTCCAGACTCAATCTTTGTTCGGAGGTGCCCACGGTATTTTCTCACTGTGTGCTTGCTGCTGTTCACTGGGCAAAACAAACACAAGGGTGGCAATAATTAAACTTTTTTGGAAAGAAACCGAGAGGCTGTGTTGATGCCGTAGCTTGCATTTGCAGAACCACCTGTGGAGGTCCTTTAATTTGGATTCAAAATTAGATGAGATTACAGCCCAAGAAAGCAGCACAATGGAGAAAAGTATGTGCTCCCTAGCACGGTTGTCTTTTCACATCCATCAAAACTTTCACACAGCACACGCTGAGCTCATGTTCCTGTTCCCATTCCTTTCCATATTTAAGAAGAACAGAGGTACTCTGTTTTTTAAAGAAACAGTACAATTTCTTGGTTTTAACCCGTGCTTATAGGATTGAGCTGTGTCAGGGGAATATTTGGAAAAACTTGGTTCAATGACTATGGTCAAAAACTCACCTGCCTGACCCAATCTAGTCCAAACTCCAGTATGATATTCAGTGGCATTTTCTGAATAATTTCAGAACTGAGGTTCTGGTTTGTTATCGTGAAATTTCACTGAAAATTCTCAAAACCTGAAGTTCTGAACTCTGGATCATAAGCAAGTCAAAACTCGGTAGTTACTCATCGCTTGCTTAAATTCCCTCTACAGTTTCTGTAAAGTGAGGTACCCTCCTGCCTTGCGTTGTACTGATACCTCTTACGCAATTTCCATCCATCAGTTGAGTGATATTCTATATTTCAGTGCAAGGCAGCTGCTTTTGGAGTGGTGCAGGGCAAGCAGCTAATGCACTTGTCCTGCGCCGCAATGAGCTTAACTGAGTCCTGCGGATATGCAGCAAGCACAAAAGATAATGACATTTCTAAAGTACTTCACCTTCATATTTTCGAAAAAGAGAAAACCTGAAGTTCATGATCAAAATCACCCTTCTCCTCTTTACACTGCTACTTTGCCCCTGTGTATTTTGGTTGTAAAAGGACAGCAAGGAACAGCGAGGAAATCCTCTGGGTCTGCTCACTGCCTTGCCCTCAGAGGGTTTCACTGGAGGGCTCCTTCTCCATGAAGCAGATCTTTCACGATTTCCCTCTAGCCCAAAGGAAAATAATGAAAGATGGTGCATGATAGCCTTTGCGTTCAAGGAAAAGGAGCCCTGCTTCTATGGACATGAGACTTTTGCCCATCTTTCCAACTGTCCTGTGTATTTTTCCATGGACTGCCCCTCAGCTGGACCAGAAGGCTTCTCCTTGTGAAGGTCATGCTCCTCGGCCCTCAGGGGGCTACAGGGCTGCCCAGGTTTCTGGCACCGAGTAACATCGGGGTGTCACAGGTTGCGGGGCTGATGGAAGCTCTGGCCGTGAGCAGGGGCTCTGTGCACGCTCCCCAGCCGCTCGCTCTCTCCCGCTGTCAGTTTTTGCCATCTTCGCTTTGTATGACCGTTGTCTGTGCTGCGAGCTCTGGCCGAAGCAATTGACTGACTTTGGCTGCTGCCAACGGATGGTTTACAGAAAAGGAATGGGAAAATAAATCACTTCAGCCCGTTGGGATTAGCAGAGGTAGCAAACACGTGTAGAACAGCAGAGTCAGCTGTGACCTGCCAGCAGACAGGTAGCTGAGCCCCCAGCGATCATTTCTTCACTTCCTTCCTGCTTTTTTAAAATTTAAGATGGGGATGTGTGTGCCAGACCAGGTATCAGTTGCATTGACTGGCCATGGCCAAAACCAATTCCCATCCAAACCCAAGCTCTATCATATCCGAAATGTTGGCAAAGGGTTTGTTTGTGCTGCTTCAGGAACTGGGATGAGAACAGTCATTGCACTGCCATCCCCATCAGCAGTGGTGTCCCAGCGGGGGGTGTGGGGCATCCTTGTACCCCCCTTGTCCCAGAGCACCTCACAAACCAAGACACTGCAGTAACCACCAGACCTGGAGTATTGTGGCTTCTCAAACTTCAATTCTGAGGGAAACTGGGAAGAGCCAATGGACAAATAAAAAATGCAATAAGAACAAATGACAAAGTCTCAGAAATGTGTCAGATCCCTCTCCCCTCAAATTTCAGGGATGTGCCAGCACTGTTGGGAAACCATTTTCATGTCCATGTGTGCCGATCCTTTGTACATCCCTCTTGTCTGGGATGCCTCCTGCAGTATCATTCAGAGGATGCTCTTTGGATGGGATTAGCTATCTGGGAAACGGTCCATATTTTTCTTGGGACTCTGTGGGGAAAGTCAGTTTTTAAAAACTTCAAGCAGCATTTTTTATTACTAAACTGCAGAGTCGTGGGGAAGGTGCCATGAAATTTGGGCAACAAAAGGAGAAAGTGATCGCTTCTGCTTAGCAAACACATCTAGCTGAGCAACAGCAAAAACGTATAGCAAAACCCCTTTGCTTTAGTCTGCACACACCGAGAAGTGATGGCACGGCAGAGCCAGACCTCTGCCAGGGAAGCAGTGAAGAGTGACTCAGGAGACTACTGCTGTTTTGACTGGTAGAAAGTTTGACTTTAAGCAAATCAGTTCTCTTTTCTTAAGCTTTCCCACAGGTATAATGAAGATAATGATGCTGCCTTCTTCTGCAAATTCATTTAAAGGTACTGCTCAAAAACTATTTATGAAAAACAGATGCTATCCTTTCAATAAAAATCTACCACAGGAGTCCACCTGCTGGAAATCCCGCAGGACAAAATGAATTTTGAGTGTTTATTTCTCCATCTTTTTTTTTTTTTTTTAGAAGAATATTTTCTCTTGCTACGACTTTCTTTCCCCATTTCCCTTCTCTCTCCACATTTCTCTTGCTTTCTCAGCTCCGTCCCCTGTAGGTGCCTCGGTCCCACAGATTACTCCCTTTTTCAGGCCGTTCACCATGTTGATACGCCTACATTTTGCATACATGTAAGGGGACCTGTAACTGCTGGGGAATTTTAGTGACTGCATGACAAGATGAGCAGCCCATCATTTATGTGACTTTGATTTCACTATGCAAATATTACCTAGTGAGGGGCAAAGCATCCCACAATGTGCTGACAGAGATAAGGAGCCAGTTCAGGGGAAGAAAAAGCAGCAGCCCTGCAAACAACTGTTGAGCACTCGGGGAATTTAAAGCATAGGCAAAAAATTTGGGGATCCAAAACATTTGTGTGAGCTTAGGGGGTCTGCTTATTTGATTTTTTTTATTTGTCTGTTCAATCTTCTGAGTTTCCCCCAGGACCGAAGGAAGTACAAAGGCTGAAGTACTCCACATCTGGTGGTTATTGTAGCATCTCAGCCCTGGCCTGCAAGTACCAAAAACTGAATAATAAAGTTTTTAAAAGCCTTTAGGAAATGTGTGACAGTGTGCAGATCATCTCAGTTTCCAAATGCTCATATTAACTCAGCCCACGTGTCAAACTTTGCTCCCCGTAATGTGCGCTCTACCCAGGGTGCAGCCAAGCAGACGGCATTAGCTGATAGGATTCAGGCAGCTGTGGCCAGTGTACGCTCACCCTGGGATACACTTCCACAGCACTGATAAGGGGTTTTAGCTGCTCAACTGCTATTAAATTCAATGGGTAGGGTGTGAGTAAAACCCCGTGCTGTACTGCCTGTCTCAGGCTGCTGACATTGCTGGGATAGCTGGCACGCATCCTCCAAAAGATGATCTGTGGCATTTTTGTAAAATACTAATAAACCAAAACCCTGAATACTTGCAGGTTGCCAATGATCAAATAAATCCACATCCACAATAGGAACGCACGTAGTTCTTGTTTAGCACTTCATTAAGTAATGCAGGAAGGTATAAATATTGAACAAAGAAAAAGAGGAGGCTCTGTGTGTTTTGCACTGAAGCTGCAGACAGACTCTGGCGCATAAGCTGCTTTCCAGCAGTAAAAAATGCAGTCCACTTGCTGGCACAGCCTGCTACTCATCATTTTAAAGCAGTCTCAGAAATATATTTATTTATGCAACTTAGAGTCGCATACTACAGCCTACTGCCATTCTGCTGTTCGGTATGATCAAAGCATCAGTGACTATGAGCATTTCTGATCTTTGCTGTGCTGGTTCTCCAACTGCTTAATCTCAACTAATTGCAGGGGAGAAGGCGTCTGAGGATGCCACTTCAACCAGAACAAAATGTCAATTCAAACCGGAATTGGAAAGGACAAATTTAAAAATCATTTGGAGTGGATTTATGATGTGTGCTACACTCAGATGTGGAAATTACTCCTGACAGCTCCTAAAATAAAAAGGTGCTGGATTATTAATTATTGGATTAGAAACTTAGACAGGTGCCTTGTATTTAAAATCAGTGAAACCCACTGATTTCAAGGCTCACCCCTTACTTTCATATTTTCTCCAGGACCAGTTCTGGCTCTAATGGTAATGAAAAAAGCCACCCCATATTTATTATTTAGTTGAAGAGTGAAGAGGAAATGGACGGTGATTAAACAGAATCACACGAGTAAGGCTCTGTCTGAAATTTTGCATGACTGCCTCAGAGGTTCATTTTCTATTTCCCTGCTTCAGTGGAGGCTGTTCGCTCCTCATGAAGGAAGAAATAGAACAGCCTATCTTGCATTTTTTCAGAGCTGGACCCTCCATTCATCAGCATGGTTTATAAAGCTTCCTTAGAGTGGTTTGAAACAAAGGGGTGGAAAGAGAAGTATTAACATCTGACTGCCTTTGTATCTTTGATGGTTATTAGAGAAGCACTTTCCTCAAGCAGATGCTGAATAAATGTACAATATTACTATTTCTGGAAGTGTTGAAGTGAGCATCAAAGCACACTGAAGGCTTTGGATGTGTCTCCTTTGCCGGGTGGGGTGGCTGGTCAGATAAATCTCTGCTGTGTTGTGCTTTAGTGAGCAGCAGACAATGAGGCTAAAATGCAATGGGCCAGCTTTTGAAAGCAAGAAACTTTAGGGACGTTCTGAAAGAAGACTGGATTTAGGGAAAAAAGAATATGGCAGGATTTATCACATTGAGGGCTAGGCAGGTAAAAGCAGTGGTCTCGTCTGAGAGTCTACAGAGCTGCCTCTGCGGCGAGTGCAGGGATGCATCCTTCCCAGGAGGGAACACAAGCACCTGCCTTGCATGGGGGAAAAATACATCCTGTTGAATCCCTTCAAGTCAATATAGGCTTTTAGAATGCAGGCCAGGAGGCCTATTGCACCTGAATGCAGCCCCAGGGGCTGCTCACTCCCAGAGCCATGTAGCACCTACTGTGCCTCGGCAGAGTTCAGTTCAGATCTGGGGTATGGACCCTATCATTAAGCCCTCTATACAAATATAAATACTGAATACATTCTTTATATCAGAGTGTTACAAAAGCTTGGACACATGTCATGTGTGGAACCAAAATTAACAGTTGAAATTGAACTACTTTACCTTTCCCCTTCTCCCTGCATCTTTCTTGGCTGAAATCCTGGCTTTGGACAGCAGTCAGGTATACCATGACCTGACAAAAGATGTTTCCTTCAGCATGCTATTCTTTCTCCTCATCATCAATCTTTAAATAACGTTTTTGAATCTTTCAATTTCTTCCATAATTTTTCATCTGCCAATAGTGTCAAGTGATGTACAGACCAGGTGTGAAAGCAAAGGCAATTTGCCTATTCATAGCTCATCAATATGCGGTGTTTAATCCATAAAAAGACTCAGCGATGGGAAAAACTTGAAGTTTGAATCCAAAAGAACTGAAAGAAAATGACTGCATTACTTGTCCTTATCTGTTTTAAGTATGCAGTAATTAAATTATGATTTATGGTTTGAGTTGTGTTGTTAGTAATTGTAGAAAGGGTGTAAGAATGGTACTCCATCATAGTTAAGTTCATCACTGAGTGTTTTAATGAAAACTCTTCATTTTGGTCCATCAAAATGCCTTCATATAGGATCATTGAGGGGTAAAATTTCATCTCTTCAGGTGATATAGCCTTTTACAAAGATTTTTTATTATTTTTGTAGACTAATATGAAATCTGTTGAATGCTTATCCTAGGGAAAGGGGCTAGAATGCCTTTCTGAAACTAACTGCTGGAGTGGAGAACAGCACTCCAACACATGACTCCATTTTGCCATTGGGCTAACTTCTAAGAAAGCCCTGGTCTCTCAGCAAGCTTTAAACCCTTGGGACAAAAAAATATTAATCTGAGAAACAGATTAAAATATGCACCCTACAAACCAGTTTTCTCTAACGTCTGTCTTTAAGGAACCCCTGGTATCAGAACGTGAGTAACTAGTTAAAATTCTCTTTAAAACAATTTGTTGGCAATGAAGTCATACACTGTTTCCTCTGAGAGTTATAAATAACTGTTACAGGCAAAGAGGAAGGCGCGGTACTGGGTCAGGCCTGGGGGAGATCCTTCATGCCACCTACAAACCCAGGCTGCAGACTCCAGCCTGCTCTGCAGTAGAAGTGCATTAGTATGTTGAAGCCAAAAGCAGGAAGATTTATCAGTGGAATTAAGATTCTGTGCATGTGGCAATCAAGGAAAGTACAACTCAAACACTTCAAGATTATTATTTTTAATCACTAATTGCTCCTCTCATCTAAAATCAGATGTGCAACGCCGTTGCTTTGGAAGTGCAGCTGCCCCCGCAGAGCAAAGCCTAGAGACCTGGCAAAGGTCTGCGCTGGCGCTGTGAACTCCGTGATGGAGAAAAATTCTGCTTCTGAAGCCTTCACGAGCCTCACCAGTCACAAAGGCACGTTAGCTGGCCTCCAGCAATGATCATCTCATCTTTGAGGGCGTGGGGAGCTGCTGCTGGTGGCTGGGTCATCAGCCAAGCAAAGCCGGGGCAGTGGCTGGAAGGTGCGTGCGGGGAGCGAGATGCCCCATCAGTTGGTTCACCTGTGTCCTACAGTATGCATCATTGTACCACCTTCCTATTACTTTTTTTTTTTAATGAAAAATATTTTCTTTTAAAGCCGGGCTTTATCTTCTAAATGTACTTTGTGTGAAAAATTGTCAACATCACTGGAATTGCCCATTTGGTGAAAACTCTCTCCCCTGCCATGTTTTAATCAAAAAATTTACACAAACATAAAGGAAATGTGTTATTCATCATAACCCTCTTTCTTTTATCAACAAAACATGCTGTTATTCATGTGGCTTTGGGATTTTTGTTGTTGTTTGGAAATTGAAATCTTCAAGAGCGATTTAAGAAAAATGTTGTGAAAGAAGTCAGCAAAATATGAAAACAGAAAATGAACCCCATGAGACAGAAACAACAGCGATCTGTCAACAATATTGACAGATATGCGGCCCCCCTGTGGTTGGTATGGGCCTAGAGAGGCTGTGGTTCCTGCTGTATCACCAGACATACCCTCGTTAAACTTCAGCTTCTGGAGCTGTAGATGGAAATTACTGACTCAAGTCCTACGGTCTATGGCTGGACAAATTCAGTCTAGATCATCAGGAAATGGTCCCCGTTGGCCTTAAAAATCTATGGATTGTGATTACTAAATTATTCTGAATAATGATATAATAGTGCTTAGAATATATAGTGCTCTCCATTTTAATATCCTGCTCTGAGCATTAATTACCCTTCCTCAAAGATGTGACAGCTGGATACCTTTTATTGCCATTGTACAGGTATGGGAATAGAAATGACCAGAGTAAGGCAAGCTGCTCAAGGCTAGCTAGAGAAGTACCAGCAGAGTCATGGTTAGGATTAAATTTTTTGTTTTCTTACGTAGCTGTCTTCAGATTTCTCTCCTTCTAAGGCTCTAAGAAACTCCCCAGGAGTACAAGGGCTTTCAAAAATCCCCCAGAGATCTTACCTGGACCTGGAGTTGCCTGAAAAGTTTATAAAACTCAGCTCATGGGCCTTACCTGTGACCCACACTTCATGGAAGGGTAAATTCGATCCGAGTGGGTGTAATTTTTGCCCACAGGGATTTTTCCCCAACTATGTTTTGATCTGTTCCACCCAAAATACGTGCTGTAATTAGGCACATATCTCTAGCAGGGTATGGGATGCTGGGGGTGGAAATGGGGCAGCCGTGTCCGGGAGCACGCGGTCTCTTTGTGCCTGCTTCAGGGGACCTTGGAGAACCTCAGACATTATTATTCCTTTGGCTGGACAAATTCTGGGACAAACAGCTTTTCTTGGTGAAATTTTCCACTACTATTCTGAAAGCTTCTCAGCCATGGCCTTTTGCTGATTAATGTAGCCTTTTTATCACATCTGAACGTTGCATCCAAATGCAGTGTTTTACAAAGCAGCAAAACCCATAACAAAGCAGAATCAATAAATACAGTGCAATTCCCTTTGGCGATTCAAGCATTCTGTTAAAATTAGGATCTGATTATAGCTGTGGAAACCTGTTTTCCTGAATCCTAACAAACACATTTTGCTTTACATGAAAGCTTTTCAAAGCTGTGGCCAATGATGGCTTTGAGCAACCCATCGTTTCCAGCATATTCTTTCTCTTTTCCCAGATAGACACACACCGCGCTGACACATCCTTCTAAAAAAATCTTATTTTCTACTTTAAAACTCCCCCTGAAACAACAAAACCCAAATAAGCAAAAGCAGCCAAGAATATCGCAAGGAGAGGGATTTGGGACATTTTCAATGCATTGTCAAAGCCAAAGAGTTCTCTCATGGTGTATCAGTTCTGACAAAGTTTTATAACAGAGACTGAAGAAAGGGAGCTGTCTAGCTCGGCTGATAGTGAATTCAGTGGAGCCCTGATCCATGGCTTGGGAAATATAGGTTCAAGTTCTTCTTTGAGTCTAAGTGGCCTTGCATGAAAAAGCTCACCCTGAACCAGACATGGAAGGATATGAAGTAGAGCTTTTTCTACCCCTTGTTAGTGTGCTGCTGACCAGGAGACACGAAAAATACAGGATACGATCCCGCTTTCCCACAATTATTTTATTTCAAAAATGTGCCTGACAGGCTCTGATTTCTTTCCAGATAGTCAGTACTTTGAGAACTGAAAGTTGTCCATGAAGTGAAGTGGTTATTCACTAGTCAGCTTTAGTAAAGCTCCACTAAAAAAGTAACCACCCAGCCTGGCAGAGGTGAATTACAAAATATGAAGTTGATTAATTGGCACTGAAAGCTTTAGGACTTCCAATGTAGCAAAACAAGAGCTGCTTTCAGAGGTGCATTCTGGGGTCAAGCATGACAATACCAACAATAAAACCACGAGAGCTTTCACAATTTCACCATACTCTTTCTAAGCCTGGACATCGCTAGTTTCTCTGTCAGGTTTAGGGGTTAGAGCTGACCCTAGGGATTGGCAAAAGGTCTAGCACGGCAAGCTGTGTAGGGCATCAGAACTCTTCTTTGGATTATCAAAATTGATGGGTTTTCCAGCAGCCAGAACACCTCGATCACGTATTTGCAGATCTTCTGGCACTGCTGCTCTGTCTAAGCAATTGGTCCATCTGAACATGGAGATGCAACAGCTGCTGCTTCTGCAGCTTTTCCCTCAGGTGACATCAGAAGGACTGCAGAGTTCACAGCAAAGGGCTTGGGCCAGTCCCCATATCTACTTGTTCTGGTTCCCCCAACATGAGTCTTTCCTCTCCACTCTCCTCCGTTCTCTCCCTCCCTGGCAGCCTTGGAGGAGTAGAGAATGCGTAGGAGATGTTGGGGGAGGAAAAGCTTCTTGCAGCGCTGGAGCTAGGTCGAACTGTTGCCTGTAGGTCCTGTGTGGGTGCTGTGCATTGGAAGAAGGAGAGGAGCTCAACTCATCCCAAAGCTCTCCAGAGCCTCCCCCTGCCGCCCCCCTCACAGGCCTTACACTGCTGTTTCTTGCCCACTCCCTCCATCAAAGCTGAACATCACACACTCTGTCCCCTGTCAAACTTTCCCACCCGCACTATGGTCATCCTGTCCCAGGGTCCCACTGATTCCTCTCAGCCACACTTCCTTCTCCTGAAGTCCCTTTGCCCACCTTTCCCAGAATAGGGATACTCCCTCATAGTCCCAGTATGGGCTTATGTTGGATGTTGGGGAGAAATGTCTGAAGTGGCTGCAGGCAGCACCACCTCCACACCTGGGAAGCCCTGAGCTGAATCACACCACTGCTTCGGCCTGCAGTGCTCGGCGGGAGAGAGGACCACTACACCTGGGCTGGGCTCTGCTAGCTTTGCCCATCCCAACCAGGAGCACGCTTCACCTCTGCTCCCAGCCATGGGTGATGTGTGTAAGTGATGGAGAGCACTAGCCAGAGGGGACAGTCCTGTGACTGTGCTTTCCCAAACAAGTTAACTTGAGTGAAAGCAGCCATGCTCTGAAACAGCATTTCAGCAGCCTGGGAGGACTGAGTTAGAAAACAGGGCAATTACATATAAACCCGATGACTGCTAAGAGTCCTGAGCAGGGATGAGCTCCTTGACAGACCAGCTTCTAGTTAACGGTAGAAAGTCTGCATTTCCTCTGTACTCACTTTGGTAAATTGAGGCTGGGTCAGTGGCACAGGCAGGAAGGGGCCATCGCTTCCACAGGACTTGATCTCAAAGGAGGATGACAAAGCGCGCGGTGCTCACACCCTGAACACAAACCTTTTGGATCCAGCCCAGTCCAGTCTTAATGAAGCAAAAGGACAATGCGCTCTCACCTTCTCTAATAACCAGTTCCCTAGCCCCTGAAGTAATCCGGGAGCCTCATGCTGTGTCTGCAATTTCTTCAGCATCCTTTACATGACAAAGCAATCTGGGCTGACCACAATAATTCACCCAGTGCTAGGATTATTTCTCCCGAGGCAGCGTTCAGTGCTATAGCCTACAGTGGTGCATGCATTTTTTTTTCTTTCACGTTACTTCTGGGCATGGTTCTCTATGATAATTTTGTTCTGAGATCCCCCAAGGTATTGTTCTGCTCAGTCATATGAGAAATAGGAAAATAATGCACCTTCACCCCAGTTCCACAGACGGGCCATTCATCAGCATAAAATCAACTTTACAACCTAGGAGGAAGCTTCTCCATGCACTGAATAGCTACGAATTTCCAATATGGTCTCCCAAGCTGCAGCAGGCCAGCAGCCGTGACGGAGCGATACGATATCTGGGAGCACTTGTACAACAGAAACAAAGAGCAGTGTCCAAGCCTAAAGGATGACCTATGGTTACCCTCGATTTTTATAATAAGGGCAGTATATTGATTTGTTAGGACCTGTAGTTTCTTGCAGTTACAGATATCTAATTTCTTTTCAGATCACTCGGTTATTTGGATGGTTCTTCTTGAAATGCTCCCTCCTCCCCCCCATCATCTACTCACAAGAACAGAATTTGACCTTTTAAAAAAACATGGGATTGGCAGAAGGAAGGCAGGGATTTCTTCCCCTTGCACATCCAATAATGTTCACCAAATCCAAAGCTTTTGGGAGTCATGCTAGCCCAGCTGGTCCCATAAGCATCCTCATTGTATTTCCATCCTGATACCTGCCTGCAGGACCCCGAATGCAGAGCTCTGGGGTTAAGAGTCTCCTGACAGTAGCAGGAGATGATTTGTGTCCATCTCTTGGAGATGGACGGGCTCCTTAGATGGCCTCTGTTTGAATCTGGCCCTCTCCAGCCACTCTGCTCAGATATGACTTTCAGGGACTCTGATCTGGGGATCACATACGGATGCAATCTGGGTCAGCCCCATCTGAACACAGAGTGCTGAGTCTCTCGTGTGAGCAGGGCAATGGTTCGAGGCTTTGGGGGTTAACAGAGAGCTTTTTAGCTGAGAACGGGCTGTAAAATCCAGCAGCCAGAGTCACAAGCAGGGAAAGCACAGGTTTGCACAGCAAAAGCACACTTGAAGTACAGAGCACAAACTTGTCTTTCTGGGTACTCTTCAGTTCCCCAACTTCTCTGAAAGCTGCTGTGCACATCTTCTCCCCAACACATCACCTACCAAGGCAATGATCCAGCTCACGTGGTTGCAAGTGGATCCTGTTTAGATGAGAGCTCTGTCAATGTGTGTGCATGAGAGCTTCAGCACAGCTGTAGGTTAATAGACAAGCAGGAGGAAGACCCCATGTGGAGCAGATGCAATGGTGTGTTTCAGACCTAAAGGGAGCGTGGGATAAAACAGGAGCTGGGCTATCAAGGAGTCAATGGTACAAGGCAATACAGCATGTTAGCAAGAGATAGAAAAGCAGCCCAAGGGAGAAGAATGGAGACAAGCCCTGGGGCAGATTCTGTTTGTCTCTTTGGCAATCCATGTAGTGAAAAAGAGAGAGCACGTCTCCAGGGGGAAGATGGACAATGAAGTAAAATCCTGCCAGGGAAGGAGGAGTAGGGAAATGAAGGATTTATTAGCTCAATTTTTTAAGCAATTCAGTTTGCTTTTCAAGAGGCTCTTGAAAAAAAAGGCAATGAGTCAAGAAGCCCTAAATTAGCTAGGAAGGCACTTTAGCAAATCAAGGGCTTGATTATTCTGTGGTTTGCCCTAGATTCAGGAGAAGGTATAAAATATGCAACAAATATTACAAGGCTAGCTGCCCCCATGCCTGCAGCTCCACCTCATGAGCTGGAGTGTGTGTCCTGTAATGGAAAACATCAGCTCCCTTGAAACCTCCAGGAAACCCACATTAACTTGATGCTGCGACACTGCCCTTGGGAGAAGTCAGAAATCCAGGCATACCTTGCTTGGAAATACACAAAGGGAAAAGGCACTGGAAAAGGAGATGTTGTCCCAGGGTCCCTGACCTACAGTACTGAACTGAAGCAAGGGCAAAAGTTGAGTGTGGGAAGGAGCAATCAGGGTGGTGAGGACACTGGGAACATGCTGCCTCTTCACCATATAGCTGTGCTACAACCTTGTGGGTGACCTTGGAAAATGATGAAGGGAAGAGTCTTGGGAAGGAGACTGACTGGAGAGAAGGAGCCAGGACAAACCCATAAAACCTCTCAGAACTGTCTGAAACCCCTCTGGCATTTCCCAGCCTCCTGTTCCTGCAACACCACCCACCCTGGCTGGTCTCCTCTCCCACTGTCACCCACTCCTGCACCTCTCCCCTCAGCCTCCTCCCCTGCTCTCTTGGATTGAACCTGCCTCTCCCAAAGCTTCAGCTGCCCTTGAATACCCTGTAAGCTCTCTTGCCTCTCTTGCAGCGTTCTGACCTACAGGCGTCAAAAAAGAGATAGAAAACTCCCCTCCATGCTCAGAGCAGCTCTGGTCCAGCTGGATTTTGCCTCTCTTTTAAAGCTGGCTAAGGATGTATCAATGAACAAGTCAGCTCACCTCTGACGCAAGAAGGGCATCACTGCAAATAAAAAATTTTTCTTTTTGTCCCTAATCTCTTACTTTCCCGCATGAACTTGGCATGGGTGTGGGCTCCCTGGATCTCTCCTCTGCATTGCAGCCTCTACATGAACCACAGTAAGGGCGGACTTTTACACAAGCCACTAACTTGGTACCCTGCACTATCCAGTAAGAAGTAAACTGGGTTTCAAGCGCATGCTAGCTTATCTCCTCCCTTGCCAGAACAAAGCTCCTAAGAAGGAAATGTGAGGTCTCCCTGAGGGTGCTGGGAAGACACGGTGGATAATAGGAAATTTTTGGAAGGAGATTTGAGAAGTGGATTTTACTCACTCCCTATATTGATAAAGGCTTATCATATTCCTCTGCAAAACCAGAAACCACATGGCGAGACACCGTTTTTAAATGTTAATGCATCTTTAGAGAATAATCAGTAACATTTGATGGCTTGCGCTAGCTCTAGGAGAGGCTTCTTTGTTGTTTAAGAAATGAAACAGCATTCATCTGGAGTTTCTTGTCATTACTGGATGAAAGAAAGGTTATTTCTTTAGTAAAAAAAAAAAAAAAAAGAAAAGAGAAGATCTGAATGATAAACATTATAAATTACTTATCTTCCCAGATGTCTCTGGGATAATGTGAGCTAAAAGGAAATGCTTATCTCACTGAAGGACAGCTTTTGGCAACATGGCTTTTTATACAGCGCTAAATTATTTCAAGAGCACAGGACAAAGGAGGAGGGATCTGCTTAAAAGAGTGAAATACAAACCAGACGTAGTGTCCCTTCATGTCCCACTACTGAGTCACTGCGTAACCTTGGGTAAGCCACACAGCTCTTTCTACCTCAGCTTCTGCACTGGGACAATAACTACTGTAAAAATCAACATGGAAAGTATTTTTGCGAGCCCAGTACAAGTTCACTGTATGAGTGTCAGGTGTTGTGTGATAGTATATTTTTAAACACAGCTTCCTGTATACACTGTTATCTGAAGCAGCATTCCCTCATTATCTGCCAGATTTATGTGCTTGTTGAAGCGATCCGTGATCCACCTCCAGGGCTGGGTTCAGCTGCGTATCGATAAGCAGCGCTGGCCGTCAGCTGCCCAAAGCACCTGCTTCCTCGGACATGAAAGAGCAGAATCAATCCCGGAGAGCCTTGCTTGTTCTCGAAAACACATCACATTTAAAAAATAATTACAGATTTTGGTGCTTCCCCTTCTGATGTCAAGGAAGGCATGCCCCAGGAAGCCTGCCTTCTGGAAAATGTGAGGGCCTTTAACCAAATATAAAACCTTTTTAGATATCTCTTGATGCACACTTGAAGCGGGAGGCCAAAATCACTATTCATTTTCGATATTCATAGGCACTTGTTTTTTTTTATTTTTAATTTTGTTTTTAAGATGATGCTGTCTCCTCATTTTGTTACCTCATCAGGAATTTGTCGATTTGCCGTTTGCCTTTTAAACGTTTACTTGCTTTTCTTCCTTTTATAAACCCTGCTGACAGAATGTAGAAATCGTGTCAGGTAAGGAAGCGTATTTCCTTCCTGAATAGGTGCATTCTGCTTTCTCGCCCCTGCAAGCTGCTGTTTCACACATGACAAAAAGATTCCAGTCTGGGGAGAATAATACCTAATCATTAATAAATAACTTGTACAAATAAGAACGAGGAGTGAAACTACCATCTGATGGATTTGCCTGTGAGGAAGTTAGGTCGTTGTGTGACCTTGGATGATTAATTTTACATTCCTGTGCCTATGCTTCCTCCTCCATCCATTCTTCTGTCTTGCCTGCTTCACAGTCAAGGTAGTCGGGGCAAGGACTATTTCTCATTATAGGTACATTTAGCAGCCGGCAGCATGGGTATTACAGCACTGTAAAACGCGTGTATGTGAAGCAATACCCAGGGGAAGAGGTAAGAGTGCACCTTGCGCATCGTGCGTTGGATCATGGAGTGACAGACGTGTGAAAACAAGCCACAGACCTCCCGATACCCCTGTCCCTTGTTGGGGGCATTCCCTGTGGGTAGGCAGGGGCAAAGCTGGTGCAGTTGGTACACAACAAGGACATGCCTCTGCCATGGCAGGGCGATGACAGGGACATGCACGTTTGGGGTGTTTCGAGATGAGAGTATTAGGTCATGTGGCGGAGATGGGATGTCCCTTCGTGGACAAGCAGCTCTGCTCTCGGTGGCTTACACAGTGGCTCAAGACCTGATTTGTTTAGAATTTAGAATGTGTTGGGTTGGAAGGGACCTTTAAAGGTCATCTAGTCCAAACCCCCTGCAGTAAGCAGCGACACCTTACTTGCAAGATTATCTCTAGAGAAGAAATTCCTGGAAAACCATGTTTCTACTTAAATGCCATAGGTATGGGCCCAGGGACTCCAAGGCTGGCACGGTGGACTTCATCTAGTCCATCTGCCACACAGCGATCATGGGGCTGGTCTGACATAGGCGGCGTGGGCTGGGAAGGATCCTTTCCTGAAGGGTTCTGACATTATTCGCTGCAAGGGCAGGTGGTATTTGGAGAGAGCCTGAACTTCGACCAACACCACAGATGTCCCATATCATATCATATAATATAATTTCATATCATATCATATCATATCATATCAATCATATCATACCACATCATATCATCGCTGTACCCCAGGTTCCAGCTGCTGCAACTGGGACAGCTCAGGTTTGGTGTAAGAAAAGTCCAGGCATCCCCAGCTAGAGACCTGATCCTCTGGTCCAGCCCATGGCCGTGGCTCCAAGTATCTCTTGCGTAGTAAGGACCCTTCCCAAGGCATTTATTTACTGTTGGGGTTGCATTTCCTAGCAGGAAATGCAGGCTGTTGGGGACGTATTCCCTAGCAGAGCCCCTGAGCCTCCCTCAGGCGCGCAGAGCAGTGTCCTGCTACCTTGCCCAGCTCTGATTTTCCCTGCACATCTTCCCCCAGTACACGGGACCAAGCACCGGTTGCACAGACACAGACACACACACACACACCACGCAGCCCGCAGTGTTTCTGCTCTTGACTGAAACATGTTTTCTGCAAGCAAACAAAGAAAGGACTGATTTAAAAAAAAAAAAAAAAAAAAAAAGAAAGAAAAGGAAAAAAACTAGGCAAAGGGGAAAAAGGAGAGGGAAGATTTTTTTTCTTACAGTCAGTTGTGATTTCGTAGGGGGAGTTGAGGCGCGCGTCTCCGCAGGGTGAAGTGCTCACGTACAGATGGAACAGGATGTTCTCCCGCAGCCTGTAGCCTCCCTCTTTTAATCGCACGAAGATTGATCGCTCCCAGTCTTCTCGCCGTTTGCTATGATCACAAAAGAGGTTCCAGGTCATTTGTTACACGCCAAATCAGAAACATTTCTGGTCTCTCTCTCTCTCTGTTTTTCTCTCTCTGTTTGTTTTTATTAGCACCTGGCATCATATATTTCCCCTAGTGACAACAAGAGAAAAACAGTAAACTTCTACAAGTGAAGAAATGTGTGAAGGGAGTAAAAACTGTCAAAGTGCTTTTGGCTTGCTTACCTAGAATGTATTCTAATGACAAAACCTGTGGATTTTTGAAGGCTGACTCTCCTTCCTCACATGCATGGTTGCATAAACACATTGATTTTAAAGAGGTTCTGGTGCATGAAGAAAGGAGAAGTTCTCTTAGTCTCTCACGTGAACAAATCAGCTCTGCTCATCACGATGCCTAGGCACGTGTTTAAATCCCATTAGCATCACTGCAACCGAGATGTGTGCTTATATGCTCCACTGAAAAGGGCCGCTAATGAAGCACCCAGGTTTTACGGCCCCTGACAACCCTCCCTGCCCCCCAGGTGTTGCTTTTCTTCCCCGTTCAACCAGTGCCACCTATGAGTGCTCCATCAAAGCCAGCGTCTTCTTGGTCGCTCGGCGTTTTTGGCAATCAGAAGCCATTCTGAAAAGCGAGGACAAAACTTGTGCGGGCTTCTCTCCGCTGAGTTGAGAAAAAGATACTTATTAAGATGAAGCTTTTATCTTCGCAGTGGTTCAGCAGCTAGATGGGGACACAGCGCACATATTCCATTAGCAGCAGCTGCCCGGGAGGCCGAACCCTCCCAGTCCTGCAGTTTGCAGCAATAGCTCGCATTAAGGCTATGCTGCCGTGTGGCTCCGCGGATGATTTACATTTGGGAAGACATGGGTGATTTCTCTGACAGACAGCTGCCTCTAATACGTACACTTGGGTGCTGGTCGTGATTATTATAATTTTGAAAGTGAAAACGTGATTAGTGAAATTATGATGAGAGACTCCTTTCCCTGTTGCCCCCGTCCTTCCCTCAACAACTCAAGGGTCGTTCTGTAGGAATATCTCTGAACAGAACGGCACCTGCAGCTAATGATTTTCCTAGGAGCCTCTTAATAAGCCGGAATCCTACCCGTTTAATTCACTATAGGACAGCCCATTAACCAAGGCGATTTCTGCTGGTTTCTCTGCCTCCTGTCAGTGCAAATGGGGGCTTTCTACTCAGCCTCCGAGCGAGTCCCTGGCTTTAATCCAAGCTGCCTCTGCCTGTTTTCTCCCGGTGCAGCCTCCGTGCTATTGAAGCTGTTTGGCTGTCACTCTTCCATGGTTTGGGTGTTTTGTCATTTTTTGATGCTGGGATGCGTTCGCTGTCAGGAGGAATTTACAGGCACATTAGCTCGCCTGTCAGGGACAAGGAGCCACGCCGGCTGCCGAGCTGAGGCTGCCACATGCGGCTCCTTCATTTTCTGCTGGCTGTGGTGGAATTTCCCAACTGCACTAATTATATTATCGCCCTGATACAAGCCTCTGAACTAATAAAATACTTGTAAGTACTGCTGCTTGGACTTTAGAGCGATTGCGGTCAGTTTTAAATAATTCAGTGCAAAATCAACTGGGAGAATACAAAGCTGTGCAGTCCTAACGCCTGCTATTATTATTATGTTAAACCTCAGCTGGGGGGGGAGGGGGCAGCTCACAGTACTTAGAAACAGTTGCTATGTAGGGTTGGAGCAGTCATTCTTTGCACTGGCTTTCAGGAGTTCACAGTAATCAGCACCCATCCTGTTTTTTCTGGTTATTCTTTTTCACTGATTAACCTTGCTCTCCTCCCTCTCCCCGAGTACCAAGGAGGGTCTGCGGCCAGCGTGGCTGGTGGGTTGGGTGACAGACAGCTGCCCTAAGAACACATGGCAGGGCTGGAGGGCAAGGCAGCTCGACTCTTCCTCCAGGAGGCTGAGATCCTCCATATCACATACGGTCCCGACCTGCCTTTGGGATGGTTTTCTGGGGGCTGAACTCCAACATGAGATTCATCGCCTCACAGCGGCTGAATAGGTCTAATAAGAAAACTCGGAGACTATTGTTATAAAGGAGTTTGGGATGCAATATCATCTATGGTGGCTTTGCAGAGAGTCTTGTGCACAGGAGGCTTGGGGGATTTCAAACCTCAGGGGGACCCAAGGACCTTGTAAAACTGGGCCAAGTGGAGCATGCGATGCACTTCTGCAAAGTCGCGTCTCCCCCAGCACCTCTACACTTCTGCCTTGCCCCTGGGATAGTAGTTTTGAGCTGTGACGAGGAGAATGAGTTTGCAGTAGCAGTGCTTTGCAAAGCCACTTTGCAATGAACAGAGAAGCCCCCACTGAGCCCACGAATGTAATTCATTATTAGAGTCATTTCCACATGCTGGCAGTGGCTAAAAAAGCAGAATTTGTCCCTAAACCTTTGCCTGTTATGAATTTCTGTGAGAGAGTTAGGATTTGAGGTTGATTCAAGAGGAACATTTAAGAATATGCTAAATTCTAATCTTGCACTTAAGTTCATTATGTAGTATAACACATGCATATGTTTTGAGCTGACTTTAAGAAGATTTAAGCACATACTTATGGTTTAATATATGCAAAGGGTTTTGCTGAAACAAGGCCTTACTTTCTACAAGAGAAACAGAGGAGCTGTTTTTAGCATGTGAACGTACGTACGGGAAGTTTCTAGTACTATATGCTACAGCACGGCACCCTAGAGAAACTAGCAGCAGGCTTAAAAGGGAAGGAGCTGTGTCCATTGAGATGTTAGTAGGACAAAGAAAGAAACAGCAGATGTATAACAAACAGCTGGTTTTCCTGGAAAAAAGTTTAACCGGACTGGATGAAGACTATTCTTTCCTTTTTATGTATAAAATAAACAGTGGTTTGCATCTAACTCGCTTTGCATCTAACTTAGCTTCTGGTAAAATCATCCCTCCAGCACCTGCAAGGCCACTTCAGCAGCAAGACTGCTATGGTGCTGATTTATTTTAAGAATAGGCTATTGGTTTTATTTTTCTTTAAAAAGGAAGAGTTGGATTTTCTTTTCTTCACTATTGGCCAGTTGGTATAAATAATCCCACTGAAATCAACATGAATTTTACTGCCATCATTGCGAGAGAACCAGAGTATGGTATTTGTGTACTTTTTGATGGTGATTTTTAGAAAAAGCTTCTCAAAAGGTCTTTCTTGTCCTTCTTTTGTACATCAGAAAATTTACGTCTTACTTTTCATCTTTTTCGTGAAAGTCTTGAGAACTGGAGGATTATGGTTGTCATAAAAATGAAATCTGGGAGGGCTAAGGTTTTTAATCAGACTGGTTAGAAGCTGTCAGGTTTTAGTTGCGCTTTTAGCTTTTATTTAACTCAAGCTCTAGACAATGAATTGTTGAAAGAAAGTTTCCTTTTGAAGTATTTGTCACTCTTGCTTCTTAGAGAGGATAAAGTTCCTATGCTGGATCTCTCTTTCCCAGGAAAAGTCAGGAAAGTCAGCAATATGAAAAGAAGGAAAAAAAATGTAATTTACATATTGCTGCAACTTTGGCTTGTGGATGGGATTGTTCTACAGTTTAAATATCCGAAGCAGTCACCCTATGCGCTCTTTATAGAAATGAAAAAAAATTGGCCCCAGTACATGGCAATTCATCTCACCCTCCACAGACACTTGCGTAGGTCTGCTGAGTCCCACCCCAGAGATGCCAATCTCTCTCCACTGGCGATAAGAGCCTGGGGGATCCAGTTCACGCTCGACTGACTAACTTTTAGACATCTCAAGTAAGGTGTCAAGAAGTAAATTCAACTCAGTGCATCCATCTCTCTTGGGCATTAATTCTCTGTCCTGGCCCTTGCTTTCTCCAGCCTGCTTGTCCCTGCTCTTTGAAGCCTTCATGCTGGACTCAGGCAAGGACACGTTTTGCTTTCACGGAGGTCAATGGCAGCATTTGTAAATTCCAGAAAAGTGGTTCCTTTTCCAGGACAGCTTCATATAGAAAAATAGTTCTTGTGCTGGAAGTTCCTGAAGTTTGAAATCCAGCTGCAGAGATCAGTTTGAGCAGGTAGACTTGGTGGGAGGACGATAAGTGGAAAATAGGGAATACTCTCCATACAACAAACTTGCCTGTTCCATAGGTAGAGATACAAAATTTAAGCTCTTTGAGGCAATAACTATGCTTTCATTGTTTTTTGGGGGTTAGGGAACCATCTTTTTGGTCTCAGTTCATGTATGACTTTGTACAACAGATTCCTGACCTGGGACAGGACTTAAATTTGGACTATGCTCATGCAACAACATAGAAACCATGTTTGTGTTTCCCCCAAGCCTGAGGAGCTGGTGTGCGGGGAGACCCAGTGGAGCTGAGTTAACATGTCTGTCCTAAAAACTGTGTCCTTTTAGCTATGCGGTAGCACCATGTGATTTCTCTGCCAGTGGGAGTTGTCTCTTTTTCTAGAGAGGAAGGGGTAAATGTGACTGCAACGTGCAGAAAATGCATTTTTCATTTCATTTTGAACACCCCAGTTCTCTCACCATATGAAAAAGCTCCCGATGATGGCATAAAACTGAGTGCAGCAATAAATACTAGAACTGAAGAATATATGATAACACAGAGTTTTGTTTCCCCGTGGACTTTAAGGAAGCAAACTCTGATTCGACAATATCTCCAGCTCTGTCTTTCAAAGGTGCTTAGCCTTCACAATTTTGGTTGAGATTTTTGTCATGTGCGCTGGTCAGGGAAGCAGCCGCGTCTGCTCTTGCCTGAACAGAGAGTGATTTGAAGTTATTGTGAACAGAGCTTGTGCTGCACTGAGGATTCTCTTAACAAAAGACTGTTAACATTGATCCAAATAAAATAATAATATGACTGAACATGTTAGGGAGGTGGATCAATACAATAGTTTAAGATACAGTGGTAGCACTTGTTTCCCAAGAGACAGTAGCACAAGGCAAGTACTAAGGCTGCCACACTGCTGAAAACATAATAATTTAATGTAAACTTGAAAGCAATTCAGATTGAAATAGAGAGAATATAGTTTTTGATTAAACCCTTCAAGGCTCTTGTCCCCCTTTGTTAGCCAAGCTCATCTACTCAATATACTCTCTTGCCTTCAACCCCAGCCTGAAGTGAAAATAACTATTATTCCTATTATTGTTGCTGCGGTGCAACAGGATCATAGGTGCTCACAAGAACATACAATCCTGCTCAGATGAATCCTTGTGTCTGTCACCTGATGGAAAACCCTTTGAAGCCAAAGGGCGTTTTTGCACTGAGGTTAATGGCCTTCAGATAAAGTCACACGAAAATGCAAGCAAAAATGGAGGGCAGAAGAATGACTGATAGATAAGGGGTTTTTTTTGTTGTTTTCTTTCCCTGCCTTCATTCCTTGGTTCCTTCCATATAATAACTGCCACCTCAGCTTCACTTCTGCTCAGTTTTTTATAGGATCATAGGATAATTCAGGCTGGAAAGGACCTCAGGTCTCTAGCCCAACCTCCTGCTCAAAGCACTTTGCCAGATTGCTGAGCGTTTTATCCACTCAGGTTTTGAAAACCTCCAGGACAGGATGGAGACTGTACAACCCTGAGGGGTGACCTGTTCCACTGCTTGCCTGTTCTCATGGGGACAGTTTGTCCTCATATTCAGACTGAGCTTCTCTTGTTTCAGTGTGTGCCCGTTGTCTATCATCTTCCCACTGCGCACCTTGGTAAAGATGGCAGCTCCACTGTATTGTTGACATATATTCTGCTGGGTTTGCCACCCCATTTCCAGGCTGACCAGGGGCCGGTCCCTCAGCCCCTCCACACAGGCCAAGTGCTTCTGCCCCTGAGCATTCGGGTGGCCTCTGCTGAACCTGCTTCAGATGGTTGATGTCTTTCCTGTATTGGGGGACCCAAAACTGCACGTGGTATTGTAGATGTGGTCTAATGAGTGCTGAGTGGGGGGGATGATCACATCCCTTGACTGACTCTTCACACAGCCCAGGATCCTATTGACCCTTTTTGTTGCCAGGCACGCTACTCTCTCATGTTCCGCTTGCTGTTTGCCTACAAACCCTGTCCCTTTTCAGCAGAGCTGCTCCCCAGCCAGTAAGGTTCCAGTCTGTGTTGTTGCAGGTCATTCTTTTCTCCTTGGGGTGGGACTTTCCATTTGTCTGTGCTGAGTTTTCGGTCAAAGATCCTGCTGGCCCAGTCCTCCAGCCTGTCTGGATGGCAGTCCAGTCCTCAAGCATATTGACTGGACCTCCCCACAATTTTATGTCCTCTGCAGAGCTTATAAGGAAGCACTACATAGCCTTTTCCAGATTGCTGACAGTCACAATTAGCGAGGTCCCAGGAGAGACTTCTACGGTACCCCACTTGTTACCATCTTCCAGGCAGTGTATGACCCATTAACTATTTAAATAGTAACAAAGTGGGTTTGACTGAAGACAGGAACAATAATTCCTCTGTAATGACTCTACATGCTATAACATTTTAAAACATCATAAAGGAGGAGTGAGTGATAGCATCTTGCACTTTGGCACAAAGTTTACTGTACTTTTAACACTCATTGCTTCTCCAGTGAGTCAATGCAGGCATTAATGATCAATAAATCACTTGCTAGAGGTATTTCAGCAGCAACAAGGAAGACAGGAAAATGTCTGCAGTGAGCAAAATGCCCCCCTTCCAGTTTCTGGCCAGTGAATGATGCTAATAAGCCTGCACGTAAAGATTTGTACAAAATCATCAGGCTTCATAAAACCCAACTTTATGAGTCATATCTAATAGCTGCTGAAAGAAAATCAGCTGAAGTAAAGGAGCTCATGACCCAGCACTCTAGACTATCTAACTCTCTCTTTTTTTCTCTGTGCAGTGTATTGGTCCTTCATCAGCCAAAGACTCAGAAACAACAACATAAAGGAACAAAAAGTTCAAATGTCTGGAGGATGGATCTGTTCCACTGAAGGCCATATAACATTCCCCAGGCATCAACAGAATTCAGTTACCTTAAGTGTAGCTCCAGCTGTGAGTAGAGGAAGTGAACAAATGCCCTTCTTGCCACAATTTCTGCATGGCAGTCGTTGACCGCGAGCCCTTGGTCATTAATGTATTCCCCATTTATACATTTAGTACCCGAGGACAGCACAATAACCTGAGCTTGCCTGATGTCCAAACCTGTAGGAAGAAAAACAAAAGGGTTGTGAAGTTGCCAGGGGTGAGTACGATATCATAATTTTTAAAGATCTCTCAGCCCACGCTTTGATGTGTCAGCCCAGACAGCACTAATGGGATGCTTGTAAAGGTGATGATACGGCCTTTGGAATATGCAGGAATCTCACATCTCTGTGTTATTAGAATAATAAGAGCTCTATTTCAGTCTTGCTGCTAATTCCAAGATAAAAGCTTGCCACGAAGTTTACTTGTTAAATCAATAACTACATCATAAGAGAGCACATGCTGTAGGGAGGTAATAAAGATCTCCTGCAGTGCTGATAAATGGCCAGGTTTTTATGAGCTGTTGAAGACATTTTCTGATGGGAACACACACTCCCTGTAATGTTAGTTTTCATTGCTGTTGCACTGTAAGTACTAAATAAAATGCAAGTAACACTTCTGGAGCTGCTCTTTAAAAATTTCAGAGAACAAACTGATGTGACTTTCAGTCCAGTTTATTTTTCCTTTCTCCAAGAGCAGTTACATCGGTGCCTTTTCCACTGTGGTCCCAGGGACGGATGATTCATCACTGAGACCAGCTTTGTTCCTCCCGTGCCTCTCCAGATAATGGTGATGGCAATTGAAAGACATGCCTTTCTTGGTCCAGATAGAAACTTTCTGGGATTAAAACCTGATTTCTTTGGAGTCAGCAGCAAAATGCCTACAGACTTCAATAGGACCTTGCTCTAAAATGTAGCTAATTCAGCCCTGTGGACAATTTCAAAGAAGACTTAAGAATGAACTGAGGCCAAACTGAAATGATTTATTAAACAGCACATTTCACGATGCATCTCTCCGAATACTGAAGAACAGAGGAGCAGTTCTTGGGAAAACTGGACTTTTCTGGCTGATGGGTGCTTCCTCTAGATGTGACAAGGAAGACTAAGAGTGTCGGACTGTGCTTGACAGCTGTACACCACAGTGTGTAGGCAAACACATGTACAGTATAGCAAGTCAGACTGCTGGGGTTGGCAGGGTTGTGGCCGTGTAGTGTCACCTGAGATGCCCTCCGGTGTCCTGACTAACCTCTGGCTGCTGCTCCGGGGAAGTGGGGGTGTCCAGGAGGTTCTGCGCCCTCCCCACACATCTCACATGGAAATCCATAAAGTGACTCAGTGGAAACAGATGCCTGTGTTTAAACAACTGAATCAAGCCCTCAAAGTCTGATGAGTCAGTGACGAAGTCAGGCCTGAGGCTGCAAGCACCCACAGGGGGAATGGAAACAATCTCACCATGGGTCACGGTGATGCTGTTTCTATGATGCCACTTTAGCTGTAGAAAAGCTTCAGGAATTATTTTATAGAGTCAGCAATATTACTTTTTTCTTATGATGAAGCCTATTGAACGGTAGAATAAACAAACATTGCAGAGGTTTTTTGAGTTGGAAGCAGCATGGCTGAGGCCATGTTCTCTCCCGATCCATTGGTGTGATATGAGAAACAGCTGAATGGAGAAGGAAAGTATATTTTAAACATAAAGAGCTAGTGCTGGCAGTGATGTGCCAGTTAGTAAATAGGACCAGTAATACTTCATAATCTCCACACAGCACTGGGACTAGCGGTTGGTGACATGTTATAGCACTGTTCCCAGGCTTAACATATACAACAGCAAATAATACCAAAATCATCTCATGCCTATATCAATACGACAGCTACATCAGTAATCCAAAACTTTTAGTAATATTGTGGCATTGCAGCATTGTGACATTTGTAGGAGAGGTGTAAGTATTGTGAAAAATCCAGTTAATCACATCTGACCCCCTCGTTGTGACAGTCTCATCCAGAAGTTGTTGAAGGTACTAGTGACAAAGTACACATCACTGTATGCCTGTGCCAGAAGTTTGATCTCTATTTGTCACTATAAATGTGGCCCTAAAAAAGTGTTTGGGAGTATTTATTAAACAAAAAAGAAACAAAAACAAAACGAAGAAGACTGGCAATCTAGAAAACCCAAGAAGAGGAGGATGGGAGCAATGGGAGAATGCAGTGGGGAAATGCAATTACGAAGTGTTTGCGTTTATTCCAGTTTTATTACTAGAGAAAAAGTTGAGGTGGACAAATGGCTCCTTCCCTAAAAGAAAAGTGTTTGTACACTAGAGTTGTTTTGATGTCACTTTGCTTTAGGGTCAGTGCTTTCATGAGAAAAATAACAGGTATCTTAGATCAGACAGGTGTCCATCTAAGTTAACTGCGTCTTCCACATGGACTAACACCAAACATTTCATGAGGCACTGCCTGCAACAGAGGTGTCTGAGTCCTGCTCAGCATCTCAAAAAGTAGCATATATTTTTCTGAGCAGCATATAGTATTTTCCTTGGTTGGAAGGTCCATGATAAGAATCAGCAATTTTTTTGTTCTACTTTATTTATTTAAGAACGTAGACAGAACCTTATTTTCCTCAGGACAGCAGAAGGACACCAGGGGGCAGTTCCCTTGTTCAGAAACCCATGAGCCTCTCTGCCTGCACCTGAAGGCCTCCATCAATACTCCTCAAGGCAGTCAGAGCGACTGCTTCCTTCTCCTTACATTAGCATACCACTGATGTCCCTCCCCGTCTCCCCCTTCACCTCACAGTCAAAGCACCAGGCTCTGCAAATACAGAGCAACCCATCTGGGGAAGCCATCCTGCTCTCCAGGAGCTGTACCTCACTCACCCCTCCCGATCAGTCCGCTGCATGGTGTGATGCCTTTTATTAATTCAAACATTTTATCCGTAAACAAGCTTAACTCTTTCATTTTTCTAGCATGAGTGTAAGATGAGGAATGCACCCAGGATTTTCTGTGAGGTCTGGATTTATTCAGAAAGGAAACACAAAGGCGCCCGACACCTACTGATGCAGCAATGATATGAGTCCCTCTGATGTTGTTTGCTGTCGCAATGTCCACGCGCACAGTAATAGCAAGTGTGCTCGGGGTGTTCATTTTTGGGTAAATTAACTCCATATGTTGGCTTTCAGTGATACAGGGCCCCAGTCGGCAGTCACGTGTGGACACAGCCTGGGGTGTCTGCCAGTCCTGGCAAGGTGCACATGTTTGCAGAACATCACTTAGATGTTGCCTGGGGCTGTAGGCGATGGCTTCCAAGAATTTGCAGAACTAGTCTGAGTGTTAAACATTAAAAATCTCCATGTATTTTCCATTTGTAATGACAGAAAATAATCCATGTTCCTCCAAGCTCAGAAATACCCAAGAGTTATGTCTCACTACTAGGGCACTCAGAAACACAGGTGTACATGACTTATGCATTAGCTCTGAAATATTTACACCTCGCTGGGGAGCCAAATGGGGAAAGTCATCTGTGACCACTGTAGCACCATTCAGTGCTGCACTGAGGGCACTCAGCATGATGAGAAATACTTCCAACAACCTGACAGTTGCCTGATGTGTTCAGGAACATAGATGCTAACAGATTGTCCTCTTGCATGCCTTGTTTTGTACATGCATAGAGTTGGAGGTTTATCCCTTGTAAAATGCTTGATATTCTTTCCAGTGAACGTAGGAGGAATTTGTCTCTGAGAATAAGACACGTGATGCCTAGATGATGAAGGCAAATTTTAACATTGACTGATCACACTGGCATTTTAGGCAGCATTTCCAACTCTTGAGCCTAGATACTTGCTGCAGTGATTCAGAATTAATAGGTACTTCTGTACATTTGTCTATTTTGCATAAAAAACAGCCATTACTAACTCGTTATTAACGTTTACTTCCTATTTTATTTTGCCAGCAGAATACTCGCAATTTCTCAAGTGATCTCTATTTACGAATGTCAAGCTACCTCCTAAACACTGATTAATCTAACCTCAGCCATGTGGCAGATCTAGACCCAGCACATCATCAAGTTGTGCCTAGGAAAGCTTTAGCGTTGGGTGTGGCAAAATCCTAAACTAGCCCTAACCTGGCTCCACCAGCCCTATGGCACCTTCCCTGCCTCGGGGTGGGCAGCAGGGTATGATCCTAGATGAGGATTGCTCTTGGCAAGACCCATGTTCTTAGGGAGAGGAGCCAATCTCAGACGAAAGCCCCAGGGATCTAACTGTGTTCAGGTCATTTGACAAACAAGAAGAAATGGGCTACATTATTATGACCTTAACTCTTGACCTGCTGATTGTCAGAGTTCATGAGGCATTTCTTCCCCTCGCCGCCTTCTGCGAAGTAATGTTTGAGGAGACATTAGGTTAAAAGTAACTAGTGAACGATTTATAACAGGCACCTGCATTAGGTTTCTATTATTTGCCTAAAGACTCCTAATAGTTTTCAATTTGAAAAGGAAATGGAGCAGGGGAAAGGAAATTGGGGAGCTGTGTCAGCAGCATACCGGCTGGGTCCTGGCTAATGCCGTGCTGATGGGAAGAGCCGTGAGAGTAGGAAGGGAATTCACCACGTTTTATTTTCAAAAATTCTGCCAATTAATTAGTTGGATTATAGAACAAAAATGTACCCATAAATGACACACCGTCTTTGATCGCAGCTTCAGTCTAATGATCTGGTGAGGTAATGAGTTTCTGGTGCTCGGCCGAAAGCCTGAGCTCCTCTTGGGGTCTACTAGGCAGGGTCTCCTCTCACAGCCAGGCAGGGGGACCTCGACCCCACTAATGTTCATTTTTTGTGTGTCAGTGATAGTCCAGACTTACGTCACAGCTGAGCCACTGAAAAGAAAATGGGTTTTATTATAAGCCATTTTCAGTTTGCTGACACCAGCGGTGGGATTCGTTTCAGCTATTCTGGATAACTAGAGTTTAGATGTCTGTAGCTAAGCTAATTGCAGTAGAGTCTCTTTATAGCCAACGGAGAGGAACTTTCCTGTGAGGTGATTCATTTGGCCTATTTTAGATATTTGCTTTTGGATAGTCTGAATTACACCTCAATATTGGCAGCTTCTCTTCATGAACTCTGAAGACCTGTAGACAGCCAGCAGAAGTACAGTTTTCTGTAGAGAGCTGCTAGTGGGAAGATTTCTCTCATTGTAAGTAATCACATATGCAAATTAAAAGTCCCCAAATCATAAGATGGCAAGCAGAGCAAACATAGTGCCTTTTAAATTTTTTTTTTCCTCATGTTTATACTTTTTGCGGTATTTTTTTCGGTCTTTTCTCCACAACAATTAAGGATAATTGTTTATATTAATGTTAATATATTCATGGCTGGTCATATTGCCTTGAGCTGGGCTATTACACACAAAGCAAACAATGCTGTCTTCCCTACATGATCTTCCAAAACATCAGTGCTGCAGCCACAGAGCTTGCAATAGCAATGATTCAGAAAGATGCTGACAGAAGAGGCAGTAAGTAAGAAAGAACATGAAGGTTTGCTCAGCAAATAAGTTGGATATGGAGAGAAAGGCTGTCGTCTTATGGACTACAGTTATGAGCTGTGCTTTCAAGCCAGTCGTGGCCATAAATGCAAACTGTCTACACCCATCTGCTTCGGGACGCAGCTCTACCAATAAAACCAGAGAGTTTTGGCTAGTCTAATCAATGTTTCTACTGACTTTAATAGAGTTACTCTCACTTCTAGTGTGCTATGATCATTAAGACATTCCATAATACAGAATTTGTAGCCCTGCATATTTATGTGTTGGAAAAGGAAAATCAAAATCACTAGGTAATTGCAAGAGGTGTTGACTGTTACGTGCAATCAGAAAACTGCTTTTGCTGACATGAAATCTGAATCACAGCGGTCGTACATAGAAAAACTTCTGTGAAATTCAGTAAGCTTAATTCACATTGGACAGGATGGAGTTTGCAACTGCTCATGCCAGCATACAACTGGGATCACACTTTGGCTTCTCAGCAGCTGGCACAACGCGTAGAGAAACACCAGTCAATGTGCGAGCGCCTATTTCGCTGCATGTATTAGACCCTGCTAGCGGTAATGAAATCTATCTTCTTTTTCAACGTGACACCGTGATGACAACTCACTGCTTGGAATATATGCATTTTAAATTAGAAAAAATAATCAGAAAAATCAGGTTTGATTAATTAAAAAAAAAACCCACCTCTTTTATTGGGTTGGAGACAACTGACACAAAATCCCATGCAGTAAAAAGGAAAGCCAGAAATAATGATAGTGTAACATCAGCCCTTGTGAATAATTCATGGGGTACAATTTCATGTTATTTTAAATGGTGCTGCTTCTTTCTCTGATAAGTAATAATTTTATGCTCTTTCTTTACCTTTTTTAACAAATCAGTCAAAAGGATTGTCTATTGTTATCTACAAAAAAGTGTATTTGGAATAATTTTCAAGGCAGTTAATAGAGCTCTGATCACAGAGGAGTGGTTTTTTTTTTTTTTTAATACCTTCTACTCATAGCTGGATAAGTTCAGGTTTCCATTTCAGGTTTGTTTAGGGAAGGAAAATTTCTCGATGCTACATAGCACTGACAAGTCCCGCATTATTTTCTGTTATCTTCTTCCCTGGCAGCTCTACCACATCCTTAGAATGGCTTTAATTTTGTAATAAGAGACAGTCAAGACACGAAAGGGCAATGATGCTGGAAAAGCTGCCTGTGGGGACATTCCGTGGGCACAGTCCTGAGCCCCACAGCCCCAGGGCAGGTCCCCAGCTGGTGCAGAGCCCTGCGGGGGACTGTGCCACCAGGCTGCAGGCAATGTCCCACACAAAACACTGCTGCAAAAGAGGCGAAGAGCTCTTCTCATCTCCTCCCTGAAAAAGAGCAGGAAAAGGTCACGTTTCTCTTAAAAGGCGTTGAGAGAGTTGTCCCTGTTGGTTAATGCTTGCATGGTAGGTCTATGGTTAGAAGTGAGGGATGTGTTTACCCAGGTCCACCAGTCTGGGCTCTCTCCATTTTGCCCGCAACTTGGTGATGCATCTACAACCCCCCTCTTTTCTGAGGTTTCAAGAGGAGTGAAATCAAGATGCATGTGCGAGGAGGGAGCTGAGAGGGTGTTGCACAGCATAGCCTGCCCTCCAGCTTCAATGTAGAATATGCACTCCTGTCACAGGGAGCTCTGCTGTCCCCAGCTCCCCAGCAGGGACAACAAAAACACACTCCAAATGAATAAATATAGAATCATAGAATGGTTCAAGTTAGAAGGGATCTTAAAGACCATCTAGTTCCAACCCCCCTGCCATGGGCAGGGACACTTCCCACTAGACCAGGCTGCTCAAAGCCCCATCCAGCCTGGCCTTGAACACTTCCAGGGATGAGGCATCCACAACTTCTCTGGGTAACCCATTCCAGTGCCTCACCACCCTCACAGTAAAGAAATTCTTCCTAATATCCAATCTGAATCTCCCCTCCTTCAGTTTAAAACCGTCCCCCGCCCCACCCCGTCCTATTGCTCCACTCCTTGATGAAGAGTCCCTCCCCATATCTCCTGTAGGCCCCCTTTAGGTACTGGAAGGCTGCTATAAGGTCTCCCCGGAGCCTTCTCTTCTCCAGGCTGAATAACTCCAAATCTCTCAGCCTGTCCTCACAGGAGAGGTGCTCCAGCCCTCTGATCATCTTCGTGGCCCTTTGCTGGACCTGCTCCAACAGGTCCATGTCCTTCCTGTGCTGAAGGTTCCAGAGCTGGATGCAGTACTCCAGGTGGGATATGTAGCCATAAGACAAGAAGCGTGGAGGGTAGGCATGATTAACACCATGCATATAGCTATTATCAGCAAGCATTAAAAAGCCAGCCGTAAAGACTGTGCTGCAGCTCAATTTCTTCCCCCCTCCCAATTTCTGCTGTACCAGTGGTGGTGATTGTGATCATTTTAGTGACAAACAGGAGCTTCAGTGAGTTCCTGGCTGTATCCCATAGCTCACAACTGGGTGTCCCAAGGAGCTGCCCTGAGGTGGATGGGAGCAGCTGATTTGAAGAAGTGCCCAAAAAAATGGGAAAGAAGCAGCATGTTAAAGGCTTATGAAATGTAAGAGCAGAAGTCTGAAAGACAAATACGTGGCTAGCACATATTAGGAATAAAGAAATTGCTAACAGTGAGGTTAAAGATATTTAGGAGTATAAATGGAATGTAGGCTTTGAAATGCTGGAGCCGTGCAGGGATTTCTTTTCCTGACGTCAAACTGTGTGTTATGTGAAAGTGAATATATTATATTTCTGTGGGAAGAGAGGGTGTAAAAGCAGCCTCTCAGAGCTTTGTATTTTCTTCCTTTATTAATGTGTTGGGTAACCCTGCCTCTGACTGCGCTGCCTAGGGAAGGCTGTTCTCTGCAGTGCTCTTCATGTCCGTCAGCGAACAAGCAGGAGCAGCGGCACAGTCCTCTCTTCCCTGATCTCTGACCCCTCCGTGCAGGGTATTGTCTGAGAGTGGCCGTGGCTCTCCTTTCGCAGCCCAGCACAGGAAACTTTCCCCAATACCACGGGGTGTTCCTTTGTGAACAAATTCCAAATTCAGTTCTGCCAGAAGAAAAATCCTTTTCCGACACAAGCCGGTTTTGAACTGCTTGATCACATCGTCGGATGCCTGTAAAAGGACTTCTGCACTAATCCATTCTGCAAGACGGTTCTATGCAGGTCTTCCCAGTAAGCCTCATTCACAGGGAGGATTTCCCAGCCCCGAAAAGCATGGAGATTGCCAAAGGGGAGATGAATCAGAAAACATGGGGGAAACTGCTGAGGGCTGCAGAGGAGTTACCCAGCAGGAAAGAGCACAAAAATGATGTATGTAATACTTTGGTAAGTGACAACTATGAATGTGGTATAAGTTCCTCCAAGTATCTGAGGGGTGCAAACCCAAGGAGAGAGGTGGGTTCTAAATGGACAATTTAGAGCAGTATAACTGAGGACCTGGGATGAAATCACAGAAAATAAAAGTCAGGCTGAATAACTGGTGAGAATTATTAACCATGAGATCCGTTAGACTAGAATGGTCTCCCACGGTAGTGTTGCAAGCCCCATTGCTAATTGATTCATTTAAATCTAGACCAGAAAAAGCACTCGGGAATGCACCACGGGGAACAATCTTGCACTTGCAGGGAAATGGACTGGATGTTTAGTGGTCTTTCCCAGTTTTAATTTCTATGGTCCATTTCTCTCCTCCCCTTAACAGACGGACAGGATGAAATCCCATCAGCTTTGATCAGCTCCTTCCACGGGAGCGTGGAAGGAGACAGTGCTGTGCTTGTGTGCACCAGTGCCCTTTCCCTTCCCTTCCTCAATGGGGGCTTTGGAAATCTGGAGCGGGAGATGGGACAGTCAGACCAGGCTCCTGCATACTTCATCCCCATACCATATCCTCACGGATTTTTTTTTAACCTAAATTGATAGTGGCAGAAACAATGTTATTTGAGGGTCCTTTCCCTTCCTGTGAGTTGGAACATTGTTTTTCTCCTCCGGAAAGGAGAGCTCTGTAGGGGCTTACAGATAATTACTAATTTTAAAACAGGGCTGAACTGCACTTTTCCTGCCAGGTCCTGAGTGCATATGTCTGTTTTTCTCTAATAAATGCTACACCACTGATAACTGAGCATTAAGTAAATTGACAGTCTTATATGCTACTAAGAACCTTAATTGCAGTGAGAAAGGTTGAAATCCTGAATGTGGATTTTGGCAGATAAGCACAAGAAGAACTTTTTTTTTTTTTTTAAAAAAGAGTGCACTTAAGAGTGTACTTGCATTTAAAAAGTCTTCCTATGTGTTTTACTAGGTGAGTAAAGTAAAAGCAATGGTTGATGTCACTAAGCCTTTATTCATGCAAGAAAATTCTGGTTTTAGGATGAGATACACTGTTTGTATTGAGATTGGGACAATTTCCAGTTTGGCTTATCACAGAACAGAATGAAAGTCTGAACCTTCCAGGTCCTTGCTTCACTCACTTAAGGATGGAAACAGTAGTGCTTATTTTTCATTTACATGTTTTATGTTAATTATTATATCCATCCTTGTGGCCAATGCAACTATATGTGACACAAAGCCAGGGCCTTGCCGGCATCCAGGTTTTGGGAGGTGTTAGTTACTATTTCAATCAGAAATATTCTTTAAGCAGCAAGAACCTAAGCCCAGAGACAGTAAATGGCCTGGGATAAAAGGCTCAGCATCTGAGAAGAGCTAGCTGCTCTGAAATGGAAACCAGAACAACCAGTGGCCACAGCAGGGAAGATGTTTGCCACTGGAGCTGCCCAGAAGGCACTAGTAAGAAGTTCTGGAGACACCTACAGCTTGTGCAGCAGGTGGAAAATGGGGGTTCAATTCCCTTCCCAGGCTGCGTCATTGTCCCATGGGAGTGCCTGAAACTGCTGACATGAGAGGGGTGTTTTCCCCTGTTCTTGCTGAGCCTGTGCTGCCAAACAGCTAAGAGGACAGAGTTGGGTTAGCCAATAACAGCAACGAGGGGCTGTGCGATGTGCTGGTTGGGGTCCTCACCTCCAAAAGTGAAGCCCTGGTTCCGTACTTTCTCCCAGCTGGTGCATGCAATTTATCTAATTTCTGTTTAGTGTAAAATGTATAATCAGGCCTGCACAGATGACCTTGAAACTGTTTTCCCCCACTCTGTGCAAGTACAGCAGGCTACAGGGCTGTGTCCTATCTCATATTTTCCATTTCTAAGTAATGTATCTTGAACTATTTTCTGTTCCTTAGCACTGATTTAACAGAAGAGATGAAGAAACACCCAACGCTGCTTTTGTAGGAGGAGTGCTTGCGGTGGCATGCCTAAGCACGCATTTTCAAAGAAGTGATGAACCTGGTGGACCCACAGTTTTAACTGAAAAACCTCAGACGTTCTTTGAGCAGAAACCTAAATCTGTTGGGCTGCAGGGATCCTGGTCTGCCCATTATAGGTCCACATTACAAAATCCAGGAATACAGTTGCAGCTGTGGAAAAGAGATGCTCTTATGGAGTTAAAAATTATTTGGACAGAATCTGAAGATTATCGGTTTAAGGTTTATAACCAGAGGAAAACAGATTTCTGAGAAAGAGTGACAGATATGGTTTCTAACTACATATCTGTTTACCTATTTTAAAATATTTTGAGAAAACCTGTCATCTGGTGGTGATGTGTCAACCTGGGCACATCTAAGAGGTGGATAATGTTTCTGGGAACGTCAAATGACTTTCTGCCACATTCTTAAGAGCATCAGGCAACAGAAGGTGAAGAGACCTCATGAGATTTTCAAAAGCATGTCAGCAATTGGGCACCCAATTTCCGTCTTGGGAATCTAAGTCTCACTGAAACCCTGACTCTCACTGGGACTAGGCTTTTAGCATCCATCTAACTATGCAAATAGGACCCAAGAGCCTAAATTACTCCTGTAACTCTCTTCTTGAAGGGATTTCCCCTAGGCACTAATGTGTAAATTATTCACAGTTCCTCTAACTGATTTGGCTACTTGAATCCCACCTGAGATTGAGCAAATTGATAGGGCCTGAATTTTCTACTATATTTTACTACTTTGCAACTTTCCTATTTAAACTAAGGATCAGAAATCAATTGGCCATCAATATTCCTGACTGTACTTAGACGTCAGGCTTTATGGGTCTTAACATGACTGTAAAGATCCATGGAGACATATTGTCTGCTTTTTTCTGTTATTCCACTTAGCAATGATTAAGATCCGTTCCATGAGATACGGATAATAATTTCTCATCTTTTATCACAGCATGAAATTGCTATTTAGGGCTCTTTTGTCCAGTTCATCTTTATTTCATACAAGATAACTGAGAAGACCTCCTAGTTTGCTCTTAACATCAAAATGATTGTCAGCCTAAAAAAAAAAAGATAGAAGAAGAGAGAAAATTGAAGTAAGAAATCAACTCATAACCTTCTTCTATGAATGCCACGCTCCTGTGAAAAGGACTGAACTTTCTTAATGCTTCATTTTTAACAGAAAGCATGACAAAAAGTTCCTATCAGTATTTAAACTGCTAAGATTTGTCAAACACGAATGAGAAAATAGTGTTTAAACAGCAGTCTCATTTTGTCCATAATGATTATGGGAGGGGTTTTTCTTTGCAAAAAGGACCTCAGTAATAATAGATCATCTCTGCATTGGTGACAGGAATTCTTTACTGCGTCCAGCCATTTCAGGTAAAGCACAAATGTATGCCCATATCTGTTCAGAGCTGGCAGAGGCAAACTCTGTCTGTGGTGTAAATAAACACTGCGAGTGCTGCCTGGTTATAGATCGCAGCACTTGGTGTGCAGCTCACACCTCCACCTCCCACCCCGCGTTGCCCTGGGCTGGGGCTTCCTATGTCCCAGCTGGGGCCAGGCACCACAGTCCGTGCTCTCTCCTCGATGATCCATGCACTGGTAAAGCTGGCTGCCCTGCCTGGTCACCCGTGGTGGGACCATGCTCTTCGCTGAACCTTGCAAGAATTGCTTCTCGCCAGTGGCTCCTCAGCCTCTGGTGATCCGATAATCTGTGACTCCGTGCATCAGGCATGGACGTACATGAGAGTGCTGCGGTTTTGCATTTGTTGGCCTGTGTTAGAAAATACTAGCTTGCTTGCCCTTGATTTTTTCCAACTGTATCAACGGGCCTAATTAGAATAATAAAAAAAAATTATTTCTCCCTGTAAACTTCTCAATAAAAAGGTACAACAGACCAGTGGGTCAAAAGATGTCCAAATTGCATCTGTGAGACAGAGTCCAATAGGAAGGAAGGGAGCTGGTAGGTTACCTTAATCTGTGACAACAAGAAACATTATGTCCATCTCTTGTTATTGCTCATCCTGAAATGAAATATTGGTTGACCCTGGCCAAGAGCCAAACACCCACCCAGCCTCTCGCTCACCCCCCTTTCCTGTGGGACTCGGAGAAAATAGAAGGAAGGCAAGAAGACTCGTGGACTGAGATAAAGATAGTTCATGGTTGCTTGGCAAGACAAATGCCATAAACCCAAACGTCTCCCTCTTTTCCTTTCTCTGAACTTTTACTGCTGAGCACAATGTCTTACGGTGTGGAATATGCCCTTCATCAACTGGGGACAGCTGTCCTGGTTATGCCCCCTCCCAGCCTTTTGCCTACCCCCAGCCTACTTTCTGGGGACTGGAGAGAGAGAGAGAAAGTCTAGTCTCTTGGCAAGCACTGTCTAGCAACAGCCACAGCATTGGTGTTATCAACCGTGCTTTAGCCACAAATGCAAAATGCTATGAGGAAAGTTAACTCCATCCATCACGTGCCTGGATATGCATGTTTTGAGGTGATGGTTTGTGTTTGACATGATGTTATCCAGGCTGTCTTTTCCACAGGTGAAATGATGGTCTTAATTCACCATATGTGAACCCATCATATCTTCAGAGAAGTCAGCATACAATAAAACTTAGGTCCTCATATTAATACTACGCTACAGTAACAACTATATTTATTGTTCCACTTAAAGACATTCCATGGGAATATGGAAGATCTGAATGCAATGTCTTACTTGTTAAACAATTTTTCCTAGAGTCAATCAGACAATTTTTTTTTGATAGAAAAATCTTCTCTGAATGTGTTTCAACAAAATTAGAATGTGTTAGAGGACCGGCAGATTTCAAATACATTACAACTGGAGAATTGTTAAATAATTTACTTCAACCGTTCCATCTTTTGAAATGTTTAGTTCAAGATCTGTTATGCTAGTTTTTGAATTATTATTATATTCATTTATTACATTACATCAGATCACATCAGCTGGTATCCAGTGTGATGACTTGCTCCTACCTAGGCAGATTGATAACCTTGAAAAAGGTTATCTTGATGTCTACTAATCAAATGTTTTGAAAACTTGCCTTCACAAGAGTACATTGAGATTTTAACTTTTCATCACAATTCAGAGCAAAGCATATCTAAGTACATTGGACTGCCTGTTTTTCTGACTGGCAATTTATTACTGCGGAACATTCACAGTCAGTCAATAACATCATTTTCTACATTTTTTTCTTTCTCCTACTTTGGAATTTGCCCTGGGTGTTACAGCATAAGTCAATTACAGTGCCCAAATGTAACTCTCTTTGGTTTCCCTGGGAAACTAAAACGGCAGAAAAAATGTCAGAGTTCAGGAAAAGAAAACCAATCTAACACACTTCTGTTTCGTCTGTAGAGATTTTGTATTATCTTAACAGCAGTTATCGCAGAATCACATTGTGCTTTTCACCAGCTTTGTCTGAAAACTGTACAAGCAGATAAATCTGTTTCTATTTGGGATGACATTAAATTGAAATGAAAGTAAAAGGAAATTAATTTTTGTCTGTTATGGTTGTGTATGGTACTAAAAGCAAGAAGACATTACCAGATTTGTTTTTGTTGATGTCATTAGTAAATTGTTTACAGAGATCTAAGGGTTTTTCTGCCAAATTATATGTTAAAAACACAGGAAATTGGTACTTATTGGAGTGTTTGATGTGGAAAACCTGTCTGTGACATCTTTGAACAGAGTGTGTCAAGATCCTTGCTACCTCTGGGAATGACGGTGGGGAACAGACCACAAATCTGCAGCTTTAGTACAGAAAATAATGACACAAATGGCAAATGATTCGTCTTGCCGTGGTTGGCAGACATTCTCGTGCTGGAATGAACTCAAATCTTCCTGGAAAATGTATGAATATAAGGCTGTTTCTAGCTTTGCATCTTCTGTGAATCACTTCATATCTGTGAGTTTCTTTTCTAGGCTCCACAAAACCAGTAAGATATTGACAAATTGGATGGCTGACAGATTGAAGGAATTCATAAAAGGGAATTCAAAATTAAAAAAGAAGCCCCGAGGGAAATAGTTTGTGAACATAAGCAGAATTACACTTTGTCTTAATGCTGACTAAGAAGAAATATGAAATACAAATGTGTAAAATCTCACTAAGGGCATAGGACTCATAAAAAAACCCAGTGGGAGGACGCTTTTACCCCTTCCCCAAAGAAAAGGCACAGACAGCCCCAGCTGCCCAGCAGGACTCGCAGGGCTCTGGATGTGCCCCTTCCCTCCCCAAGCACTGCAGGCACTCAGCAGCTGCCGTGTTGGAACATACGACGCCTCTGGGTGACTTTCCTTCCCACATGGCATGGGGTTTTACACTGTCCTTCATATGACTGTGTACTGGGCTTGCGTGGCAAGGTTTTGGTAGTGGAGGGGCTACGTGGCTTCTGTAAGAAGCTGCTAGAAGCTTCCCCCATGTCTGACAGAGCCAAAGCGAGCCGGCTCCAAGACAGACCTGCTGCTGGCCAAGGCCAGGCCCATCAGCGATGATGGTGGCACCTCCAGGATAACATATTTAAGAAGGGGAAAAAACTGCTGTGCCACAACAGCCAAAGAGAGGAGTGAGAATACGTGAGAGCAACAGCTCTGCAGACACCAACGTCAATGAAGAAGGAGGGGGAGGAGGTGCTTCAGGCACCAGAGCAGAGATTTCCCTGCAGCCCATGGTGAAGATGATGGTGAGGCAGGCTGTTCCTCTGCAGCCCGTGGAGGTCCACAGTGGAGCAGATGTCCACCTGCGGCCCATGGAGGACCCCACGCTGGAACAGGTGGATGCCCGAAGGAGGCCGTGACCCCGTGGGAAGCCTGCACTGAAGCAGGGTCCTGGCAGGACCTGTGGCCCCATGGAGAGGAGTCCACCCTGGAGCAGGTTTGCTGGCAGGACTTGTGACTCCATGGGGGATCCATGCTGGAGCAGTTCTTGAAGAATTGCTGCCCATGGGAAGGACCCATGTTAGAGAAGTTCATGGAGGACTGTCTCCCATGGGAGGAACCCCACACTGGAGCACGGGAAGAGTGTGAAGAGGAAGAAGCTGCAGAAACAAGGTGTGATGAATGGACTGCAACTCGCATTCTCTATCCTCCTGCACCGCTTGGAGAGAGGAGGTAGAGAAGTCCAGAAGGAAGTTGAGCCTGGGAAGAAGGGAGGGGTGGGGGGAAGGTGTTTTAAGATTTGGGTTTACTTCTCATTATTTGATTGGTAATAAATTAAATTAATCTTCCTGAGTTGAGTCTGTTTTGCCCATGATGGTAATTGCTGAGTGATTTCTCTGTCCTTATCTGGACACATGAGCCTTTTGTTATGTTTTCTCTCCCATGTCCACCTGAGGAGGGGAGTGATAGAATGACTTTGTTGGGCACCTGGAGTCCAGCCAGGGTCAACCCACCACAGACTGCTTCTTTGGTCATACAGCAACAAGGCTGCATTGGCTCCATCATGCTTTTTAAAGCAAGTCTAGACCTGGACTAAAAGATGGAGAGACTGTACCTTGGCAAGGTAGGAATGGGATGGAATTCTTACAGGGAAAACACTGAGTGTAAGAAAACTGAACAGGGACACTGAGCTGGGTACAGTCTCCCCTTGAAAAGTCGTTAGAGCAACAATTCTTGGCTCTTGTAACTTAACTACTTACACAAGGTGTATTTAAGCTTTCTTCCTTATGGTCCTCTTTGGAAAGGGCTCCTCTAAATAAATCATACCACTTTGTTTACATATGATGAGTGCCACAGTCAAGAAATCTGACTGTGACAAGGTAGCTGGGTCTAGTGTGCATCTTTCACATCCCAGTCAGTCACACTCTCCCTTTTATTTTTCTTGGTACTAGATATGTCTCCTGTGGTCTTATAGCACTTATACACCGTGTTTTGTGTTTGTACAACATTGTGCCTTTGCAGCACTTAAAAAATGGAAGTCTCATCCATTATCCCAGATCCTAAAGTAGTATACAAAATCATAGAATCATAGGATTGGAAGGGACCTCTGGAGATCATCTAGTCCAACCCCCCTGCCAGAGCAGGGTCACCCAGAGCAGGTTGCACAGGAACGCGTCCAGGTGGGTTTTGAATGTCTCCAGAGACAGAGACTCTACCACCTCTCTGGGCAGCCTGTTCCAGTGCTCTGCCACCCTCAGGGTAAAGAAGTTCCTTCCCATGTTTAGGTGGAACTTCCTGTGCTCAAGTTTGTGCCCATTACCTCTTGTCCTGTCCCCCGGCACCACTGAAAAGAGCCTGGCCCCATCCTCCTGACACCCACCCTTGCAGTATTTATAAGTGTTGATAAGGTCCCCCCTCAGCCGTCTTTTTTCCAGACTGAAGAGACCCAAATCCCTCAGCCTTTCCTCATAAGAGAGGTGTTCCAGTCCCCTAATCATCCTTGTAGCCCTTTGCTGCACCCTCTCCAGCAGTTCCCTGTCCTTCTTGAGCCGGGGAGCCCAGAACTGGACACAGTACTCCAGGTGTGGCCTCACCAAGGCAGAGTAGAGGGGGAGGATGACCTCCCTCGACCTGCTGGCCACACTCTTCTTGATGCACCCCAGGATGCCATTGGCCTTCTTGGCCACGAGGGCACATTGCTGGCTCATGGTCATCCTGTTGTCCACCAGGACTCCCAGGTCTCTTTCAGCTGAGCTGCTCTCCAGCAGGTCAGCGCCCAACCTGTACTGGTGCATGTGGTTACTCCTCCCCAGGTGCAGCACCCTACACTTGCCCTTATTGAATTTCATAAGGTTCCTCTTTGCCCAGGTCTCCGACCTGTCCAGGTCTCTCTGTATGGCGGCACAGCCTTCCGGTGTGTCAGCCACCCCTCCCAGCTTCGTGTCATTGGTGAACTTGCTGAGGGTGCACTCTACCCCCTCAGCCAGGTCATTGATGAATATATTGAAGAGGACTGGACCCAGTACTGACCCCTGGGGAACACCACTCGTCACTGACCTCCAACTAGACTCTGTGTCCCTAATCATGACCCTCTGAGCTCTGTCTTTCAAGCAGTTATCTATCCACCTTACTGTCCATTCATCAAGCCCACTCTTCCTAAGCTTCCCTATGAGGATGCTGTGGGAGACCGTGTTGAACGCCTTGCTTAAGTCAAGGTAGGCCACATCTACCGCCCTCCCCTCATCTATCCATCCAGTCATGCCATCATAGAAGGCTATCAGATTAGTCAGACATGATTTCCCCTTGGTGAATCCATGTTGAGTACTTCTGATAGCTTTCTTTTCCTCCACATGCCTTGAGATGATGCCCAGAACGAGCTGTTCCATCATCTTTCCAGGGATGGAGGTGAGGCTGACCGGCTTGTAGGTCACTTCCCGGCTCCCCCTTCTTGCCTTTTTTGAAGACTGGAGTGACATTGGCTTTCCTCCAGTCCTCAGGCACCTCGCCTGTTCTCCAGGACCTTTCAAAGATGACAAATCAAAGCAGATTAAGCATAATAATAACAAATTCAGCTGAGGAAAGTTCAGTTCCAGTCAGAGGTGGAAAAGACTTTTAGGTCAACCTCTCTACTTCTAATTTCAGGAGAGGCTTTCTCAATATTTTCACATCAGAAAGGAGGAGAGTAAGTTACTCTGCACAGAACTCTTAGCTGTATTTAGTTTCTGTGGTTGGAAAAGATCCAGCAGATAATCCCGTCTCCATCCTGTTGCCTCGCAATATTCACAAATGTCCCTATTGAATCCAGCTAATGTAATTGTTGAAAGGAAGGAGTAAGACAAGCCTAGATGAATTATACATGCCTCTTCCCTCTGAGTTTATCCTCTCATTTCTAAACTCAATCAATTGCTCCATGCGTCTGAATGAGAAGGAAGTTTATGGCAGCATCTCCACCGCTGACATCCTCATAAATACTCAGGTACCCCAACTGAGGTGTGCTCACAAAAAAGAAAGACCATCTATGCAACAGTTTCATCAAAGGGCTAAAGATTTCTGTATAGTATATGTCCATCAGTTAAGTCTTAACGGGATGAATATAAAATTTTCGTCCTGCTGATAAGTATTTCCCACAGTTAGAGCAGAGCAGAATTAAAACTATGCAAACCCTGGGTTTTGTTTCTTTTGATTGGAAAGGAAATGGGCCAAGATTTGCTTTTATTGTCTATCTAAAACAAGGTTTATGGTAGCCTTGTACAACAAGAACTCGGTGTTTCCAGATCTAAAACAGCAATTAATAAATAATACAACTTCTTATTGATAATTAAAACTACCCCATCTATCAGGAAATGCAAAATCAGGCAGGTCTGTATTTTGCCCTGTAAAGAAAGCAATGTAAGGACATATTTATGAATAAATCTTTACCTCTGTTGCCAATATTTTTTGTGTGAACTTACCTGAGGTGTAAATATTTAATGCTTCTTTTCTCCGCATTACTATTTATTTTTCGGTGTGGGAGTAAAGGCATCCTTCAATACTGTGGACCAGGTAAATAATGTATTATTTAGTCACGAAAAATGCCAGAGGAAAATAAATGAGAGGATATCTTACCGTTGGTCATCACAATGCTTGCAAGAGTTTTGTGGCGTGCATGCATGGAAGTGAAATTGTCTGTCAGCTCCTGGAACTTCTGTGCAACCATTTGGTATATGGAATCGGCAAAATCCTGAAAGAGACAGTCAGAAAGAATTTTTTCACTTTCTTTGATTGAGGCACTTGGGCGTTTCTGCAGATTAGTCACCTGCTGTCAACTGCTGAGAGGTCCCTTTTAGAATTAGACACCACCTACTTAAGCAAAGATAAAAGGAGTATTTCTCTGTCGACTACCCACATCACCCTCAGAAATGGCCAAATGAAATGAATTAAAGCTAGAGACCCATATTGACTAGGATTAGTGGTAAAGGGAGAAGATTTCAAGATTGACTTTTTTCAGCCTCCGAGACCTTGGTCCAGAATCAGTTCAAAGAAAATTTGTTGGTCCTTAAAGCATTTTATTGTTGTGAGCTGAAGAGGTGGACGCATTTCCCACAAAACCGCTCAGTTCCATGAGCCCACTGAAGCCTTCCATTAGCCCACTGAAGCCTAAGAGCTGAGCTGAGGCCTGGGTTATACGTAAAGACCACCTATTTCTGTATTCAAGGTGAGTTTTTAATGACTCACAGCTACTGAGATAAAATGATCAGCTCAGGAATCTGGGCTATATTTAATGCTGTCAGAGGAGTACCATGGTCTGCCTTGCTTCCACCTCGACAGCCACTGGGAGGAAGGGAAGGGGAACAATCTACCAAAGATGTTGGTTGCACGAGTTCACTGGTGTGCGGTAGTGCTGAAGACTGGTTTGACAGGTCTCCCCCTGTGCACAACAGCTTTGTTGATAGGTCGAATTTTCCCATGGACTGGGCTCTAGAGGCTGTGTGGTCTGAACCCTCAGGTCTGAGTGAGTCCAGTCACCAGGAGAGCCTTGGGAAGCCGATAACGGAAGCCAAGCTGGGTAAAAGGTCTAAAAGTGAATTCTGCACACTGCATATGGATGCATATGAAGCTAAACCAGCTCTGGTGCTCCTGAGAACACCACTACTTGGACCATTTCCCTGCTGCAAAGTTTAGTATCTTTTCATTTACTTAATCTCTGCACTTTGTTTGGCTCAGAGCCTTTCAAGCATACATTAGAGATAAGTCAGAGAAACACTGTTTGTGAGCATGAGTTGCTCCTAAAGTGCTTTGCAAGTTTGAACATATAAAAGTAAGAGCCAAAGGATTTTTTTCTTTTTTTTCATTTGCGCTGCATGATTTCCTGTGGGAAGCCAAGCTGTACATACAAATCCTTCTGGGAGCAGTTCCCGGGGACTAGATCTTACTCTGGGGTGATGACAGGAGACCTCCTGGCATCCAGCAGTCTGGTTAGCCCCGAGTGATCGTATCTTTGTTAGGAAAAGCGGCTCGACCAAGCAACAATTCCAGTCTTTCTCCTGGTGCTGGGCTAAGCTACCTGGGGAGGTCCCAGTAAAACAGGTCCCTTTGGATTCAACCGGTTTCTTTAAATGGGTTCATGGCACACGTGGAGGTGAGGCTGACTCTGATATTCAGCCTCCCTCACCCTGAAAGATCCAGAGCCATGCAGAAGTAAGGAAATGTATTTAAGAAGATCATACCCATTTTTTTTTTCCCCCCCAAACTGTTAATGTTGATGAAAACGTGTTGGCGAAAACACAGTATTTTAAATTGGGAGAACACACAGCTATTTTTCAGAGAAAAGCAGATTCTAATTCACAAATATTATCAGTAGTACTACTGCCACTGAGAGCCTCTGCGGGCTGTATACCATATGTTTCTACAGTTTGCTGCAGAAAGTCAGATTAATTTTTAAACATTATTATAGCAAATATAAAAAATCCAATTAAATAAATCATGACAACAAACCGGCAACACCCTTTTCATAAAACCTGGCATATTTTTTCCATGGAAAATCCTTGCGAGTGATTGCAATTTGCTCAAATAGGTTGTCTTTGACATACTAATTTTTCTTTGTTTTGCCAAATGCAGCTTTCCAAGGCATTGCTCTGGGAACAAACCATTTGCCCAAAAAGGCAGTTTAATGTAACATAGAATAAAATACACTGGCTTGTTGCAAAAGAAGGAAAGAGGCATATAACCCTTTCTGGGAGATGCATGCAAAATTCTATGCTAGAATTAGATGAAAACTAAGAAAAATTATCAAGAACAGTTTGACAGTTCCTAAATGGAATTTCACTTTGACTGCGTTTATACCTCTTCTAATCTAATTGTCCACAACCACCATGTGAGCAAAGTATTGCTCATACAGAGCTTCTGAAGGATGAATTTTGGGTCAATTCTCATTTGTCAAGCATCAGGGCACCCTTGTGATATAAATGCAATTATAGTTGCTTTACAGATGAATGAGTGAAGGCACTAAAAGGGTGAGGGACTGGTCCAGGGGAATAGCATGGAGCTGGGCACAGCCAGGTGTTCTGATTTCCTGATGCTCTGGCTAAGTGCTCAGCGCTGGAACACTGCCTGTCTTTCATAATATGAAAGTTTGCTCCTAAACTTGTTTTCCCTACTGAAGAGTGACTTCATCCATAACGGAAAACCAAAGTGTATTTGCAGGACTGATATAACTGGGTCCCATATGGTGAACTGAAAATCTGATCAGCTTTATTTAGACTAGAAATAAAGAAGAAGAAGAAGAAGAAAAAAAGAGTATCTCAATAAAACTATCTGCACCATCATTTAAAAAAAGAATCAAATCATAAATTTCATCTACTGCAGTATTGCAGTCCAATCCATGCCTGCATTTCTAGAGAACCCTCCAAATCTGCATCCCAGGGCATTTTGCACTCATTAAGAGTTAATTAGCTTAGAGGCACATACAATTCCTAAAAGAATCATTTTAAAAATGCTAAATAGAACAAATAACTTTTAACTTTGGATTTAGAAATCCCCACAGTCAGAGCTTTCTTTACTTCATTTGGCAGTAGGTTCCAAAGCCAGAGTGCAAAGAGTCTCACTAAAGGCAAAATAACGACATGACTTCAGATAACATTTGGGGACGATAAGGAATTCGGCATTTGCTGATCTCAAGGAGTGACCTGGGACATTAAAGAACAGCAAATCCATTAAATGTGAAGCCTCTTAGCTAAAATAAGTCAGGCGAATATTTTTTGTCTTGAATCCATTGCCTAAAACGATGCCAGTGAAATTAATAGAAGCAAAGGAGTGACAGACATGAATACAGGTAGGATGCAGGAAAAACAACCAGAAACATAGTGTCAAATCTAAGAGGTCATTTACAGGTTTCATATTGCCCCAGGTTTTCAAATGGATATTTCAAAGTACAATGGAAAGGAGGAAAAGGAGCAGTCTATTTTAGCAGATGGAGAAAAATAAGAAGTCAATAGATGGACTGCTCAGCCCTGTAAGGGATATGATACCCCGAGGATTGATGCATGTAATGCAGCGTAATTGTAGGGCCTTGAATCCTTGAAAAGCTGGCCCCATGTCAGAGCTGAGTATGAGGTTAGATTTCTGACCTATACCCATAAGTTACAAGAGGTGTAGAGTGCTGCCTTCCTCTCCAACACATGCCACGGCAGCTGTTTGGCCCAGTCCATCCATGTGCACCATTAGGTGATTCTGCCCCTCTACTCCGCTCTGGTGAGACCCCACCTGGAGTACTGCGTGCAGCTCTGGAGTTCTCACCACAAGAAGGACATGGACCTGTTGGAGCAAGTCCAGCGGAGGGCCACGAAGATGATCAGAGGGCTGGAGCACTTCTCCTGTGAGGACAGGCTGAGAGAGTTGGGGTTATTCAGCATGGAGAAGAGAAGGCTGCAGGGAGACCTTATTGCAGCCTTCTAGTACCCAAAGGGGGCCTACAGGAAGGATGGGGAGGGACTCTTTATCAGGGAGTGGAGCGATAGGATGAGGGGGGACGGTTTCAAACTGAAAGAGGGGAGATTTAGATTGGATATTAGGAAGAAATTCTGTACTGTGAGGGTGGTGAGACACTGGCACAGGTTGCCCAGAGAAGCTGTGGCTGCCCCATCCCTGGAAGTGTTCAAGGCCAGGCTGGATGGGGCTTTGAGCAGCCTGGTCTAGTGGGAGGTGTCCCTGACCACGGCCGGGGGGGTTGGAACTAGGTGATCTTTAGGGTTCCCTTCCAACCCAAACCACTCTGTGATTCTATGATTCTATGAATGAAATCAGTGACAGCATTTCTGTCTATATAGTCTTTAGACTGGATTTCAATGTTTTTACAACAACAAAACTGGTTACAAATATATCTAATGCATACAGGACAGATACAGTGGAGATCAGAGTTGGTACATTTACCCCTGCTCAGTTTAGAACCATTACAGAGATTTTCTTGCTTTACTGTTAAACAATAATCCTAGGCTATTAAGAGATACATATCCAGATGATCATTCCCGATAGGCTATAAACCATAAAAATTCAACTACTGATGGCTATTGTGAGCCTGGTTGCACTTTTGGGATACAGGCTAGGCTATATCGTCTGCCACTAGAAATAACTTAAAAACCATACACAAAAGGAACCATTCTTTTGTTATTGTCTATTATCAAAACAATTAATCTGAGAGAAAAGTTGTGTTTGGTGATACCACAGTTCATACTGCCAGATATGAGTGAAAATAAAAGTCTCCATCTGGAGTAAATACGAGAGCCAAATACATCTTGGCAGCTTCTGAACAACTATCGGGTTGGTAGTAGAAAAAGGGAAAATTTGAGAAGATGGGGGGAAAAAGAGTAGAAACATTCCTTGTGAAAGAAATTCAGTGCAATTAATAGAGGTGCATGCAATTGCACTGATCACCCAATGGCAGAGAAATAGCAGCCTGGGGCAAGGGGACAGAAGAGAAAGAAATAAAAAGATATGGACAGTCAGAACTCTGAAAACGTTTACCAAGGCACATAAGAAAATAAATCCTCAAATACTCTTTGAGTGCTGGACCTAGGAGGGACTTATGCTTAGGGTTTTAATCCCCTTGGAAAACTGGGGTCTGGTGCAAAAACGCCACTGAAGCCAGTGGAAGCATGCCTGAATCAAAAGTCCTCCAGGTAAGGCTCAACTGGCAAAGTTGGGAATTCAAGCTTGCCCGTGCCCTGGCTGGGCAGGGTGACCTTGCCCATGCCGGCTTTGTTGGGAGGAAAAACCACAACTTTCCAGAAGAACTGACCTTCCGGGTGCTGAGTTTCTTTCAAATCCCCTGCTTTCATTCCCCTGCTATCAAAATCTTAGCTTTCACAAGTCCTCACTTAGATTTTTCTGTACAAACTTTTGTCTCAGAGAAAATTTCTTTGAGATCAAAACTTTGCTCGGCCTTATTAATGCAGTCAGTGATATGAGTAAGGCAAATAAGACTACTAGGCCCACACCAAGGGGCAGATCTGCTCTTGGTTGCACTCAAGCCATGAACAGTGCCTAAATACCTACTGTCACTGGTGGAAGCAACAGTTACTCGTGCAGGTGCCTGGCAGATGAAAGAAAACATAATGCTAAAATTTTCACTGTGAAAAAAGACTGTGAGATCCTGCAATACCTAAAGAGCTGTATTTTAACATATACAAGGAGGCTGGAAAAATGAAAAATAGATGTCATTGCTATTAAAACTGCACTGTGTTGTCTGAAGTATTCATCTGTCCTTGATTACCATATCAAATTACTTGTGTTATTCACAAAGGAAAATCAAACTTTAGATCATAGCATTACAGAACCAAAAACTTTTAGTCATTTCGTGGCACTAATATTTCAAATGGTATAAATAATTAAATGTGTTCAAGTTTGCAATGGGAGTCTTCAGGGTAAAACTGACATTCAACAGGAGTAGTAAGGATATTAAAATCAATAGATTATAAAGGAGAAAGCCTTTAGTAAACATTTTCTATTGAAATCCTGTCTTAGGGTTTATAGGGTTGAAATATCAAAAAGGTTAGATTTGCATATGGATGGGAAGAAATATTCTGCTATACAGATATCACCAAGAGCTCTGTTTCTCCTGTCTCCCAAGTACTTTATTTTCTAGAAAATTATTGACATTTGGGGGGTAAATGTTGAACACGATGAATGGGGATCGGGTTGAATTAAGTTCACAACTCCCTTCACAGATAAAAGGAGATGCACACCTGGGTCTTTGTACTGGACGAGGGGGAAAAACGCACTCGTTGACAGTGGGAGTTTGTATTTTTTCCTATGGAGAACACTCACTGTCTAAATGGGAGGGGAGGAAAACGCGGCACAGAGAATATCAATCTCGAAGTGCTGCTCCTGGTCAGGGTGTGTAGCAATTTGCTACACAACACACTTTTTCCCAGGCTTGTAAATAAGTTTGCTGTAGCTAGCTGGAGATTCATCGCTAAGTGATTGTACCCTCGAGCCAATGAATTAGTCAGGCTCTTCCCAGGTACTACATCATCTTCAGGGTTTAGCCTTGAGAAGAGAAATAGCCCAGCGTTGTGGGCTGCCCTCCACCATCAGTCTTCTAGCATCCATTTAACACCAGGAGCTCCCCCAGCATGGTGGAAAGGGCTGAATGAGGCCCTAGAGGAACGGCCAGGCAGGGGTGGCCCGTGGAAGGAAGGAGGGCAGCGGGATGCAGGCAGGGGGTTGCAGGCTGGGTTCATTCCTTGCCCTGATTCCTGGCAACCCCTGTGCGAACCCCGGCTTTGCCATGAGCTCCACTTCTCCAGCGGTAAAAGGGGGACGATTTTTACCCACCCCTCATGGGAACTGTGAGGCAAATGGCACTTGACAGTGGTGAGACTCTCCAAGCAGGGTCATGCAAGGACTTCTGCAGCCAGACAGGAGGCTGCAGTCCACAGCCCCTCATAACTCAGCCTCCCTTCAGCATGCACAGGCATTTACAGAGTATTACTCAAAGAACAAGGCACTGCCAGGGAATTCATTGTGGTTCTTTCCTTGAGATGTGCTGTAATTATTTCTCTCTGATCATAACTCCTACAGTATTGATCATTATGTCTGGTTTTGGCTTATCCCTCAGGGCCAGCGTATGTGGGCTTTGTTTTATCTTAGATGGACGTGGTTTTATTTTGTCTGGCTCTACGTTTTCATTTCAGCTGACCGCGTTCGTATATCCTGATTCGGAGAGGTCTTCTCATTCACGCTTCTCAGAGGGGATTGGGCACATGCTGCACAGGCAGCAGCTGGGAGGACTTTCCCACACTGAGCTTCTAATGGAAACTCCAACAGCGGACTTCTGACACTGAATATCCTCACTGTTTTCTTATCAAGATTGATGGGGAAGATCAACTGCTCCTATTGATTCAATCAAAAGAATCACTTTCACCAACCCCCCTACCCCTCCCCCATCTGTTCATAGTCCTTATTTCTGTAATCATCAAATGTCCCGAATTTGGTCTGCATTCCTGAAGGCTCCGCATGGCTTGGCTGACCTTGGCTGACTTGGCCAACTTGTCCGGAGTGTGCAATGGGCTCCTGGTTTCAGAGCGATTGTTTGCTGGCTACTTCCCTCTCCTCCCCTCACCCCAGCTGGAGGCTGATTGCTCTGCTCATTTCCAGGCCCCACAAAACATATTTGCCTCCACGCCATTGCTTATATCATTAGTGATCATTTACTAAATATCAGCACTCTGCTGGCTGCTGCATGAGGCAGGGTTTGAAGATTGTCCCTGTGTGGCGGATGAAAGAATGGCAAAATGCCCCTAAAGACCCCAGAATTGGAGTCAGAATAGAAAATTCCTTCTTCCACCCACTTGTTTTTTGGGTTTCCCAGTAAAGCTATGGCTTTATGAAAATGATAGCCATCCCCTGCACTGGGGTTGGGAGGATACAGCATGCACAGAGAAAATAAGATGAGATAAAGGTAGAATGGGAGGGTTTGTTAAGGTCTGTATTTGGTGGATCTCAGTACCTTTATGCCTGGGAGGTTTCCCAATGACTTCTTTGGGTGTTCGGTTTGACCCTGTTCTAATAAATGGGAGGTCTGCTAAAAACTATTTTATCAGATTTTGATGAATTGTTCATATATCCAGTATATGCTTCAGCAATGATCGAAGACTACAGTGGGCTTCTCACTTGGTGTTTCCTGAGTGCCTAAATGCAAGCCAAAAGTCCTTCACTGTGTCTGAAACTTTTTTACTAGGGAATCCAAAGGTCTCCCAGTAAATTTTTTTAAAACCTCTTCAGTGAGATTTTCAGTCATGAATGGCAAAAAGGTACTGTGTCACTGTTCATAGAATTTTTTCTTAAAATGTTGAATTTTTTCAGGCAAATATCAGGTTTGAAATGAGGGGTAGAACCAAGTTTTATTGGGGCATTTGGAGAGGGATGGACAAATTTAGAAACTGATAGCTGTGATGTGAGTTCTGCTGCAAGGAAAAAGCTTCTGAATTTGCACATAGGTACTACTATGTTATCCTGTAAATGAGATTAATCAATGTTAAATATCTCAAAAGAAATTTGTCACAACAGTAGGAAGTACAAAGATCAAACAGTAATTTATTCTAAGAGCCTAGTGAAAAAAAAATTGTTGTGTTTTCTCAATATATCCCTTGACTACAGGGAATCAATCAAACAATATAATGTATCTTTTTATTTGTTTCAGAACCCCCCGGAGTGACTGAAAGAAAATAGAACACATAAAATAAGCATACTATTGAAAAAGGAAATGCTGTCAAATCCAAATGCCCCAGCTCCTCCAAAAAGTACGGTTTTCTATTTAGTAGGAAAACATTTTGTATGTAGGTTTAATTAGAATCTTTAAATTCACATTAGTGTGTTAATGTTAGGATGCTAACAGATGAGCCCCTCTCTTTGAGGTTGATTCATTGCTGTCTGCATTCATCTTGCTCTAAAAAGATGCTACCAATAAGTACCATTTCAATGAATTTAGAGGAAACAAGCTTTTCCACCGACATGAACAGTTGTTCCCTAAAGGAGGCCACGCTCAGTTTCCAGCTCTGCTTCTTCTGAGAACAGCTCTGCATTTATCGCTCTGGTAATGAAGAATGTCCATACCAATTTTGCAGAATCATTCTTGAAGTCAATACTGCACCTGCTAACAAACGCCAGAAAGGAGGGGTTGTTTGTTTGCCGTTTTTCTTTTCTTTTACTGATCCTTAACCCAAAAGCCTTCTTCCTACAGAGGCACACATAAGGTTGGCTGCAAGTGCTGAATAATTCAAAACAATGAAGTAGTGTTCGCTTTGCAGCCTTGTGCCTGCTTTAGGACAAGCCTCAGGTGTCAAGCTGTTGCACGCTACAGATATTAAATTAGCACGAATGGGTTTTCTTTAACTAGATAAAAGCTCTATAACACCACCAGTGCCTAAGAACGGCTAACTCTGTAAAAAGGCTTTTATGCTCTCTATAAAAAACTAGATTTTAGATTCATATTATGAGCCGTTTCTCTTTAATAAAACCAATGCTTTATCTGAGAAATGTCCTTTCAGTTTTCTGTTTCCTCACTTTATCTTTCTTAGGTGCATTAAAATGAATATCCTTTGGAAACTAACGGTGGCAAAACCCTCGTCACATACAATACTCTTGGCTGTTCGAGGTCCAGTCTCTTCCCGAAGCCTAACCAGTTAGCAGCTCTTGGGTAAATGTTCAAAGCAGGGAGAGAGCAGTGCTTGCTCAAATCCCTTGAGCATCACTTTGAAAATCTACGCCTGTGTGTTTATAGTTCTCATTAAGAAGCTGTGCTATTAAGAGCCTTCCCCATCACACATATGCTTTGTTAGATAAAGCAGGGTGCAGGCAGTGTCCAAAACAAATTTAATCTATTCTGAACTGCTGATCCCAGCAAGGCACTGCACGATTCAACTTTCTCAATTGCTGCAGAGCAAGGCATGTAACACACTGTGTGGCAATTACTATACTGACATTGGGATTTTTCCTTTCTTGTTGTTAAAGATCTTGCTGTCATTTGCTGTAATGATTCTCGAAATCCGGATGTAACCTTGCTAACAACCTTTCCCTTGGCTGGGAGGGGTGGCAAGGCAATCTACATTTCATGTTACCCTTCTCTGGGCTTCTCCTCAAATGTGTAATTAGCAGGGACAGTTCTCATCATCTACAGTGGCTTTGTGCCAGGAGAGGCAGAACTGTGATTTCTGCTGAATCCAGATTGCCACTGAGACACCCAACACAGCCATTTGGGACTGGTGTGTGCCTGGGGCCAGGGCTAAAACCAGTCTCTTCCTGACTTACTGTCCCTTACTGGACAAACAGAAGTAATTAACTTAACTTTTCTGAAATTAAGAAAGAGTTTTCCTCTTTCATATCTGCTGAGAACCTGCATCTGAAGCTAAAAATTCAGCATTAGTTTTAGCCCATGTTCTAAAACCCAAATATCACTTCCCCGTCACCTTCCCCTCCATCTCCAGTCAAGAAACTCCTAAACAGGTGTCCACACCTGGAACCTGGGAATGGCCTTATTAAACCCTGTGACAACCCCTGGGCAAAACCTCAGCAGAGTTGTCTTTAAGCAAGAGCCCAGGGAAGGATTGAGCGTGCGGCCAGGAGACTGTGGAGCAGGACTGTGTGGGCTGCCCTCCACAAGATGATCTTCCCTTGGGACCGTCCCCGTGAGAGTGGTGGAAGGGATCTGGACACAGTTGAGTGCAACGTTACAGCTTTCACTTACAGCTCAGATTTCTTACAGCAAATAAAAGTCTTTAATAAAACTTCCTCATCATGGGACAGTTGCTTTAAGTGATTTATTCACTGTGGGCAATAAAAGAAGAGCTTCTTGGGAAGAAAAAGACAAAGAATAAGTGGATAAACCCAGTAATTCAATTCAAAACCAATTATTTCGACTTTTTTTAGCTATTCACGCAAAAATCTCAAATCAGTTTACCTACAAATTGACCAAACCCTATAAAATTCATGTCATACAGGTAAATATATTTGTTCCTATATAACCGATGATTAAATTGAAAGACAACTAGCTTTAATATTTTGCTCAGGTAAGTAAGTGTAAAAGACAAGAAATAGAATGTGCAATTCTTAGCTTACAGCAAAAAAAAAGGCATAATATGAATAAATTTCTTTTATCAGCACACCATACCTCTGGAAGGATACCTCTGAGGATCTCTAAGGTGTCTGGTATTACATGTCTGGGATTCCGTGTACGGCCATGGGGTAAGAAAGAATCTCCCCAAGTTCAGACAGCAATTCCAGAGAGAAAAGGAATAACCAACTTCATACCCAGCTCTCAGAATATATAAAACTGTGTCGCCAATCTGTGTTTTTAAGGTAATTGCTGGATGTTAGCTCCTTGCTAAGATGCACATAACCTAAGGGGCACTCCAGTAAATCACATCCCGCATGTTCCTCTCTCCTGCTCTGCTCACGGGGCTCCTCAGCAAGGAGGAGCTGGCACACAAGCCTTGCGCTACCCTTTTCAGTGCACAGAACTGGCCTGCCAAAACCTGGGGAGGTTGTAGCATGCGAGGGCTACACAAAATTCTTGGACTCAAGAGCTGAATAATATGGACAGCAAAGTAAAACTTGCCACTCATAGCCCCCAAAAATAATAAAAGCAAAATCGCAAAGGATTTCAAAGCTGTCTGCCATTGCACCTTCGTCTTCTTGTCTTTCCTCATCCCTTCTCCTCCTGTGTTTTACCATTTCCCCCACCTCTTCTGTCAAGTGAATCTGTGCTGAGCCTCACAGAAGCATTGTCTAGGTGGTCTGGAAACCCAGACAAACTATTATACAAATCAAAGTCTGTCCAGTTTCTGATAACACCAAAACTAATTTATTTTTTGTTTATACTCCACTACCTTTGACAAAGCTTCCTCTGGAGATTTATATCTCCATCCTTACTGCCTTCCAACTGTTTGTCAATTTTTTTGTTTTGCAACCGACAAAAGAAAAAAAAATATCTGACATCAACCTTGGAAGAGGTACTGAGTGCAGAAGTTATTTTTTTTTCAGATGTGATAAAATCTTGCCTAAAACCATGTCCAACCTTTTCAGTAGAAAGTCCAGATGGCTTTGCAGCCTGTACAACAGACTTTATTCACTGATGCTTCTCTAAGTGTCAGCAGGGTGTTGTCTTCCAGAACTAGTAAATGCGCAATGAAAGGCAGCTCGGAGGGGAGAAATAAACACAAACAAAAAAACCCCTCACTCAAATCCCCCTACCTCCCCCCCCCCCCAATCAAATTAATCTGAGAATTTCTACATGCATCTGACTGAAAATTCCCCCTGGGTGGAGAAAGGCTTTGCAAACAACTGGAGGTGTAACGGATGGAGTAGCAGTTCAGGCGGCTCCAGGCTGAGCAGTGATTTACGCACTCACTGCTGACTCTCGGTCACCCTTGCCGGCATTGCAAATATTTCAGCTATAGGAAGGATCAGGACTCTTCCTGAGTCTGTATGTAGGCTTCAAACTGCAGCACCCCTTAGTCTTGTTTCCACTACGGTCAATCAGCACAAAGAAGCATTTATGAGTCTGACGGGGAGGGGGTGGGTGAAGGCTCAGGGATTTGGGCTGAGTTTCTGCCCCTGTGCCCGGATCCCCTGCAGCCTGATGCCAGGCACGCCGTCAGCTCTTGTCTCAGTTTCTAATTTGTAAAATGGGAAGATTTTGGTGAAGCCATGAGCGTGACTTCTTTGATATAGTGGGTAGTCAAAATACTGTCTTCAATTTATGGCCAAGCTTACCATGGGATTAGCGCTGTCCTGCCCATCCCTCCACCCTGCATAGCATCTCTGGACAGCTTTAGACCTAGGCCTATGGGAGGAGGAGCAGTAAAACATCCCTGCTATGGCCAGCACTGGCCCTGTGGCCATGCCGAGCCCTGATAGCAGCCGGATCCTGCACTCAGCAACTCGAGCATGGAGGACATCTGCCTGGTCTACACTAGGAGAAAAACTGCCCGCTTTTGGTACCACTTCTGAGTCCTCCAAGGGAATCAGGAAAAGTAAAAAGCTCCAACCAATATGAAGCTCATGCAACTATCATCATTTTAACCACCATCTGCATGATACTGGTGGCAGTGGTTAATACTGCATCCACCTTGTTAGGATTCCTGATTCTGTTCTAATTGTATAGCCTTTGAAGTTTGCACACCTCTTGCTCCACATCTGTGCAGAGTTTATCCCAACATGGCATGCTCCAGCACCAGAGAGCCTCGGTACGACTGCAAGACAAATAATAGGTGATAGCAACAATTGGGAAATTCTTAGAAGAGAGGAAAAAAAAAAAAAAGGAAAGGAAAGGGAAGGGAAGGGAAGGGGAAAGGGAAAGGGAAAGGGAAAGGGAAAGGGAAAGGGAAAGGGAAGGGAAGGGAAGGGAAGGGAAGGGAAGGGAAGGGAAGGGAAGGGAAGGGAAGGGAAGGGAAGGGAAGGGAAGGAAAGGAAAGGAAAGGAAAGGAAAGGAAAGGAAAGGAAAGGAAAGGAAAGGAAAGGAAAGGAAAGGAAAGGAAAGGAAAGGAAAGGAAAGGAAAGGAAAGGAAAGGAAAGGAAAGGAAAGGAAAGGAAAGAAGAAAAGGAAAAAAAAAAAAGAACGCTGGTGAACACAAAGCCCTTTCAGCATGTCTTCAGTTTTGTTTCTCGTTGACACACTACTCTCATTTTAAGTTGACAGCTGTGGTCCAGCCTTTGTCAGGTAATTAATCTGGGTAGTTCATTTTCACAGGTGAGAAGCAGGTTGGCACAGTCTCCTCTAGCAGAGGTTTGTGGGTATTTTTTTTTATTTTTAGAGCAGCACGGGTATGAAAGCGTGCGAGTGTGTGTGAACACGGACACAGGACATGCTCTCGGACCTGGCCGGCCATTTGTTCCATCCTCACGGGGGAGTTACGTGCTGCAGATATAACTCCTGTGCTTTGCAGGGTGAATGGAAGGAAACCTCAGACAGGAATTTAAAAGCATCATATTTGCTCTCACTTATTACAACTGACAAAACATTAAAAGCCCTGAGTTGCCTTGCCAAGGTTGAGTACCGCTGGTCTGACTCACACAACAACTTCTGTCTCTGTTTAGAAATGAAACTGATTAAGAAAAAGAAAAAAATAGATGGAGAGAGAAAGAAAGAAAAGCCATCACATCTCTTGGCGGGGAAATGGGGGGTGATCTACTGCATTTTAACATTTGGTTAGTTGGGAAGTAATGCAGTAATAATAATAATATTTTGCCCATACAGCGGTGACAGCTAAAATGAGCACATTTTCTTTTTTGCGATGCAGACAGTGCTCTGCAAGGTCACCGAGCTGGGAAACGTGATTCTATCGTTCGTGTGTCAAAGTGCCAGAATATCCTTTCACTGAAGCTGTACGCCTTCAAGCCATCCCCGAGCTCCACAGATCCACTTTCTTCTGTTTGATGGTTTCTCGCCACTTCCACGTTGTGCCCTAAGACATCTATCTTGACAAATGGCTGGGTAACACACGGCTGGGCAACACAATTGTACCTCAGCGTCTCTTGTCCTCCACAGCCAACACAGGCTTTCTTTATTTCTTCTTCCTTATATTCCTTCTTCCTTATATTTCATATTCCGTCATTTTATAATCTAGTATGCCCTTACAACCTAATCTGCATATTAGTCTGTTTTATCTGTCTCCTGGGGTATCCCATCTCTGTTTCCATGGGCACTCAGGAGATGGCTCAATTCAGATTGTGCTGTGAAAGGACGCAATGTTATGTCATACATTTTTGTGTCCTTGATTAGTGGTACTAAAACGTACTTTGAAACAAACAGCGTGGTGAGTTGTAACATCTCCCTGTCAAGGATAACAAGCCTTAGTCCCTAGGGGGAGGGTGCCATGATGGAAAGCAGTGCAGTGGTCCCACAGCAGTTGGCTACACCAGGAAGGGCTGTGTTAGGAGAGGTGAATTTAGGAAACTGAGTACTTTTCACCTTTTCTTGAATGTTTGGGGTTGTTATTTCTAGGTAAGCATTTCAGTAGCTACCCTCATTTCCAGTGGTCAGACCATGGAGTCATGCAAGACCTCTGAGTGATGCCCACATCCCAGCCATCTCTTCTCATAAGGGACTATTTCTCTCCCCTGACCGTACAGGGAGCCCAGATCTACTGGCTCTGAGCAGCAGATTAAAACAGTTGTGTATCCCTGCAGTTTCACTACTGAATACGTACCAGTAGTAAGAGATCAGAATAAAGTGATTTCCTTACACCAGAAAATGGAATAAAATCCCCTCTCCTAAATCCCGTTTAGCTCTACATTCATCACATTGCCATGCTTTTGTAGTGAAATGTTCACATCCTATTGAAATGTCCTAGATATTAATTTTCACTGCCAATAACAGGAGTCCTGTGCACTTAACATTGTCCTTGGAACGCAGTGAAAATATGTTTCAGCAGCTAATGAAATTAGCACAGACCCTGCGACCTGGAAAACAAACAGAATAAGAAAGTCTTACCCTTCCTGGCTAAAATGATGTGGTACAGCTGTATTTTGTCACGTACTTTATATATATATATATGCGCATATGTCATGCCAAATTGTAGACTGCCATTTTATATATATTAAGGTGGTTAAGGAGGCTTTTTTTAGCTGACATTTCCAACACATCTCAACAACTGTTTAGCTAGAATCTATGCCATGTGTCATGTATTTTATGGTTTCTTTAGCACATAAAGGGTTTAACTGTTGGAAGACTAACGCTCACTGGCTTCTAATAGGGATGGAGTAGTGTCATTCCTTTTTTATCTATCCAAACTTTAGCATGTCAGGCTTTACTGTTTTTATTTGGTCCTTAATATTTTTGTGCAAATAGAACTAGAAGAAGCACAGAACAAACTCTCACCAAAAAGATATAAACATGTCTTTCAAGGCAAGAATGATGGGAAATCTCTCAGGGTACAAAACTTGGAGACACTTGAAGGAACTTATTGCCTTTGCAAAACGTGTTGTCGTACCACAGAAAAGCTCAAAACCTGAGCTTTTCCTGGGGTTTTAAGTATCAAGCATGCGTAGGTAGATGGCTAGAGGCCTTTGAAGAGCTCAGTCTCATCGCAGGCCCGAACTGGATGCAAGTTCATCCTTTTATGTTATGTGATGCCAAGGACGTAAGTCTCAAATGTTTTCGGTATAGACATGACAGACCTGGTCAGAGGCTGTCACCATTTTGTTGAAGCAGCTATTGAATACCTGCGCCTCAGTTTCTCTGCCTGCATTTGCCTGCCTGAAGTGCCCCAGGGATCATGTCCCTTGTGTTTGCAAATGGCTGCAGAATGTAAGTCTCTGTGGTGAACCGAAGCATTGCCATCACAGAATTGGCACATCAGCAACACAGGACAGCCTGTCCCAATCCGCATCAAAGAGACAAAATGAAGACTTATTTCCTTTACAGGTGAAAAGCAACTATAAAACAAGTTGTTCAACAACTAGGAGATGACATCGCAAACCCATCCTTCCATCTGCGTGCCCCTGCATTTAAAATAAAGAGGTTAAGGTGCTAATTTTGCCTTCTTGATTGCCCTGTCGGGAAGGTGGAGGGGTGCGTGGGCTGTCACACCTTGCAGGACGGATGACACCCACTTTCCACCTCATGGCTCCAGCAGCAATTGCTTGCTTTGTGTACTGGTGGGTGGCAAATCAACAGCCGTGAGCTCTCTGGGGAGGTACGCAGCTGTCCCAACAGAAGATACAGCAGACATCAACTTCTACATCACTGGTTGGAAGCAGCCCCTGGGAAATGGTGTTTGGGCATGAACCTCCATCACAGCCAGCAGCACCGGTTAAGGACTACTTGTTTAAGGAGCAAATGGCCTACTGGGGTTTAGGGAGACCAAGAGCTGATTCTGTTTCTGGTTCAGGACCTGGTAAGAGTGAAATGCTTTTGCAGCTTGCACCAGCTTCACAAGTATTCAACATGAAGCTGAATAGCCTATATAATATATAATAGCCTAGCTGGTGGTCTTGTTCTTCCCCAGGAAGGTCAAGGATCCAGGAGCATTCATACCACAAAGATTTCTAGAAACCTCTTAACAGATAAGCAAAGTCCCTTTGACTACCTACTTTGAGAATTTTAGTTTAGAAAGCCTCAAATGTAAAACCCAACTCAAAAGGCATGGACTAGCACAAAATGAAGAAGAAGAAAGAAACAATTATTAATAACTGGCACATGTTCATGCCCGTTTTGGCAAAGGACCCACAGCTGATGAGCTCCTCAATTTGTAAAAACAGTGGGAGCTACATTCATTTCCATGTGGTAAGTCCAATTGGGCACGGCTGAGACTGCAGTCCCACGTGCCTTTTTTTTAGTGTCAAAGCCCTTCTAAACCCAAATTCTAAATCCACCATCACTGATAATTTTAGAAAACTTTTTGTTTTTTCTTTTCCCCTCACAAAGCCTCCCTGCCAGTCTGTAGTTGAGTTACATACGGAAAGAATTTAGAATCTGAGCCAAACCTTGGAGAAATCCACAGAAACATTTACCTTTGCTTAAGCAGGCTTTGGTTTAGGCTTCCTGCGTCTTTAAAAGTGGAACATTTCTGCTATTTCATGAGTTCAACTTTTTATGCAAAGCTTTTAAAAAAATTTGCTTGTGCATTTAATTTCAGTCTACATCTGTAGAAATTTGGAATAGCTAATGGCTATCAGTGATGCCTACCAACACATTTTTTCGGGCCAACTGGCATTGATGCATGCCCGTAGCATGTCTTTTGCTAACTAGTACTATTTCTAAAAATCTCAATGACTGAAAATCAGTCACTCAGAACTTACTGCAGGGGATTGCAAATAGCAGCTCTCAATTACGGAAGGCAGACAGACTATAAACCACCATGTGAAACACGGGATGGGATATGGAAAGAGGCTCACTCAATAGGAAAAAAACTTTACAAATGTTTCTTGGAAAAAAGCAAGATAAGATGACAACCAATTGTCCTCTGCCTTTCCTCCCAGATTTCTCCATTCTCACACAGTACTTGCTTGTTTGCCATTTTTTTACCCTTTGGCTTTTCACTATTTCTTCTGAATCACCCTCAGATGCTCTTTACTAAGGTTTATCTTGTTATCACACACTAACTGCTTTCACTTGTACCCTTCAGGTGTGCTTTTTTTTTTTTTTTTTATTCTTATTTCTCCTGCTGCCATTTCTAGTCGCCTCGGAGAAGAGGGGGACCCTGGGCATTACAGGTACATGGCATCAGGGCATAAGAAGGGAAGATGTACGATGCTGGGCCCGGGTGGTACGACCTAGCATTGGGCAGAGACACAACTTGCCACACAATGAGCCAAGGATACCCTGTGATCACCCCTGCCATCAGCCAGGAGACATTTTGCGACTGGATGAATACCGTAGGTTAGTAGGAGGACTATCTGCTAGTGAGATGAATGCAAGTCCTGCCATTGGATCAGGTACTGGATAAGGAGGGACCACATGTAACAGGAATTAAGCTCATTTCCTTCGGTGACTTTTCAGCTTTACCCCAATTTCAGAGCCTGCCCAGAGCTCCACACCACCACCCATGGGTGGAATAGGAGAGCAGAAAATAGATCAGCACCAGTGAAATCCCTGTCTCTTCGTTTTTTTGTGCTAGAGAAAGCCATCTAGAAACTAGGAAATCACTGTTGTGTATTTTACAGAACTTACAAAATTTCATCACTCTGACCTAAAATCTCCCTATCGTGCTTTTTGTGGGACATAAGGAAAAGCTTCCAACCACATGTGCTAGATTAATAAGAATGAAAAGTCATGAAGTCCAAGGTGAGCGATGGATACATGGGATAAATAGATGGGTGGAGGCAAAAGCTTTTTTGGTGAGTAGTGCTGCAAAAACCCCAACCATCTGAGATTGCACAACTTTACTGGTTTTAATGTAAATGCTTTTAGCTTACTACAGTCCTCCTTTTGCCTTGCTCAGAGGAGTGCTTACTCAAGCAGCACAAGGGACCACTGTACCAACTCCAAAGTGAATAAAGACACTCGTAGTCCCAGCTTGGACACACTAATTGCACAGGCAAGCGAGTGCACATGCGCTGACTAAAACAAGCTTGGCGGTGGTTGGGAAATGGCCCTGCTCTGCTGCACAGTCCCCTCTCGGATCTGTAGGCACATCCCACCACATAGGCACGGTTCTGCTACCCCTTCTTGCAGCTCCGGGCACGCACCACGGCTGGGTGAGTGCGAAGCATCCCGAGCGTCACCACTGCCAGCGTTTCCTACGCCTCCCGGCAAGCCATACATCATCAAATATTGGCAGGGGTCCAGCAGGCTGCCACTCCTGACATTTGATGTATAGCTTTAGGTGCTCTCGTTTTAATTCTAAGGAGTCAATGAGGGATCAAAGGAAATGTTGTATTTATCCCATGCAGCGTGACACGTCTCGAACCGGCGAGGGAGGAACTACAGGGCTACGTAATTCCCACCGGCTCTTTTCTTGGTGTCACACGCTTAAGAGGACGAAGGCCAGGCTTTTAGTCAGCAAGTGAATACTGTCGCCTGCCCTCCGACATTTCAAATATTTATTGTGTTAAATATCAACTTGGAGAATATTGCGTTCGTTTAAGCTTTTCACGTTCCAATGATTTTTTATTATTTCCATCGACCAAAATAAATGAAGAAAATGTTTCAGACTACACATGAAAGCATGTAAAAATCAATAACTGGATTTTAAAAGATCTAGAATGTCTTGAATACATTCATTTTTCAAACATTTTTCTCTGATCTTTAAATAGCTTTTCTTGGAGCATAACATTTTTTGAAAAGTCAAATACAGAGCATTAAGGGTATAATTACCATTTTAATTATAACTCAATCATCCTATCTACTTTGCATAGAAATTACCGCTTTTATGTCAGGATTTTGGGTACTCACAAACATTCAGGAGTAATTAATGCTAGAGGTTTTCACTGTATATGAACTTTACTTTGTAGCACTTATTTCAACCGGACTTCATTCAAAAAGTGTAAATATACTGAATTTTATATTCACAGCTTTCAAGCAAAAAAATCACCCTCCATAAATATCTGTAAAGCTAAGACGAAAAAAGACCAAGACCTGACAATCTTGAAAACAAAATGTATTTTCCTCCCTCTCTTCAAATGTGACCCCTCTATGTAAATCTGGCCAGATCAAATTCTGGTGGCAGTAATGAAAAAATTCCCACTAATCAGTATTTGACTAGACTCATTGAGCATTTCTGATAATTTTGCAAATATTTCTGGAAAGTATTTAAGATTAGAAATTTTATGTCTAGGCCCCTTTAAAATTTATTTTTCCTGGTTGAGTTTTTATTAAAAAATATATTTTTAGAGGTTTATTTTAGAAAATGAGTTTACCCTTGCAAAATTGCCTGTTGTATATCCCTCTGCAATTACATATACGTGTATGTGTGTGTGTACATGTGAAATTCAGCAAAATCAATTACAGCAGAGATGTTTTTCATCTGCTTAACACCATGATATAAGATTTAAGATATGTCTCCCTGTTGGTGTTGAAATAGGAAAGAAAATATTTTTACAGGTATAAATATAAGGAAATAAAATGACCCTCCATCTATAAATGGGCACTGTTTCTTATTTTACTGGATTTTTTCCTTTTCCACACATCAGGAAGGGCTATTCTGTGCATTTCTGTCCTTCTCCACGTGTTGCGTTGTGCGATTTGCTGGAGCAGCAGACGCCTTTTTTCCTTCATTTAAAAGCGTGATAAAGCCACGCAAATTCTACAAAGGAGCCTCACAGAACACGTCCTCTCTCTTTGTTCGGACATTAATGATATCACGACGTTTTCTGTGCTCGTTTATCTTTTTCCCGGCTCAAGTATTTTTGGGCAGAGAAAAAGACAATTCTCCCGAGAGCAAGGCGCTGGCTCAAGGTGCAGTGCTTCGCCCCCCAGAAGTGGCTGCCTTGGTGTGGTGCAGGGGGCTCTTCCGAAGCACGTGGAATGGCTTTTACCTTCAGAGAAAGCCTTGCATGAGAGCCCAGGCCCCATCGAGCCCCTCGTCCGGGAAGCGCTGCGGCATCCGGAGGGAAGATTCATGATGTCTATTATCAGCCTGCACTTGAGACAGATGCCTTACACTCTCAGCTGGGGAGCTACAAGCAGGTTACATCGGAAATGCACGCGATTAAAGCATTTATGCCAAATCGCATCGTGCATTCCGCATATATATGTGTAAATAGCTCTAACTTTTTTGATGGATGAATGAAAAATATTTTCTTGTTATACTCATCAGCAGCATAAAGTGAAGGTGAATAGATTTTACACTTGGACTGCTCTGCGCTCTTGACAGTTTTGCAAACAGCCCTCTCAGTCTCCCGCTGTCCCTAATCTTTGCCAGATGAAACTAGGATTCTGATGTCATTTTAACAATGGTATCTGAAATAAATAAATAAATAAATAAATAAATGAGTGGATAACAGATTTTACAAGAATCAGTCATCTGGCCTGATTGGGCATTGACTGGCACCTCGAGTAGTCACTTACCCCAGTGCTGGAGAATTTCATGCTGCCTGGTGCAGGGGAAGATTTCAGAAATGCCTAAGCCCATTGATTTCCTATAGACTTGAGTCTTGTCCACACAGAAAACTTGCACCTGCGGAATTTAAATCAGCTTCTATACTCTGCATGAAACTAAACCAGTGCAAACCTGTGTGCGGCCGTGTTATTGTCATGTACTTACATGTAGGGAGACAGGAATGAAAGATTTTTCCTCCCTCCCTATTTCATTTTTGAGCGAGAGACAACCCTAATTTCGCCTTCAGGCTCTGGAAAGCAGGAATTGGGCTGACAAGGTTTGGTTATCCCAGCGGATGACTCCAGTTATCCTTCTGGACAGGTTTTTTGTGTGTTTGAGCACTAACTTGATGGTTGAAGCAAAGTCCACTGCCCAGCGTGAGTTGTCCTAGTGCCCAGGGAGGGGACAACCTCCAAGCACAAGAGCTCAGATGGTGGAGAACTGCTTTCTACTCCTACTCCTGGCCCTGCATACCGACGTTGCTGAACCAACACATTACGGACAATAGGAACACACCCTGACTGAATCCAGATGACTTATGCCACGCAGCAAGGCCTTAACTAGGGTCTTCCATTCAGTAATAAACAGGGCTAGACTTTAATTAGGGACCTGGCAGAGCCTGTCCCCTATGTAATGCTGTCCTGGCAGGTAGTGGGCTGGACTGCAGCCTGATTTATTTGGTGTTTGTGGATGCTGCAGGTAGGATCCCTTTTCTGCTGAGGAGCTGACAGCTGCTGTGTCCGCAGCCAGGGCCCCTACATGAAGTCCACCATGGTGGCACACAGCAAGGACCTCCTGGGCATGAGAAGATGGAGGGAACTGCAGAGGCCCCAGCTAGCTGTGCCTGACGCCAAAGAAGTGCCTGAGCACGTGGTGGGCTCTGTGTTGGAAATGTGCCTAAAATAACATTTTTCCTCCCTTGAGCTACACTGTGTGGACCTTAATGGGAGCTGGAGCTGGTGGTCAGGCTTCTCTCAGAGCCAGCCGTGCTGGCTGGAGACACTGCCATCCCAGCAGCTCCTCAGCAATGCCCAGCTCCACTGGCAGCAGGAATCTGGTCCTTGCTCCAAAGCAAAGGCTTCAGATCACCTTTACTGTGGGCTTTAGGTTAACCCTTCATGTCCAGCGCACTCCTGCAGTGTGTCTCAGCATCTCAGCAGAAAAAGTTGCCTTTTGGTTTTTTGTTTTTTTTTTTTTTGAGTGGACACTGTTTTGTTAATCGGTTATGTCAGTACTCAGCTTAAAATAGATAGATCTGCTCATCTGCGTTACTGATCTGCTGCTGATCTTCTAATAAAACAAAACACCTTGCAGTCTTCGGAGTACCAGCAGTACCCGAGTTTTTGTATCGTATTTATACAGTGAAGTTTCTGGAATATTTATTCACAATGAAAAATTAGCCACTTTTCTAAATAAATTAAGCCATTCATCTGAGTGTGTTGATTCTAATCTATGCAGAGCTGTAGTAATTTCCCATTAAATGTTTGCAAAACCTCAACTTCAAACTGAGATCTATCTTCTTTGCTACAGGAATGAAAGAACAATACTAGAAAGCATCTGAAATAATTCATTTTTATCTTTATGTCACTCTACTGTAAATTTTAAAAGGGCTAGGCTCTAGTGCATTAAAGAATATTTTTCCCCAAACAAGCCCGGACTGCAAATGAACCCTGATCTCAAGACTCATGCAGAGAACAGGATTAATAGTAAAAATACAAAGTCAACGTAAACCATAATGGTGCTGTAATGATGCTGAGGACTGGACTGGTTCTTTCAGTTTGTTTCTTATAGAAGGCAAGAAAAAGAAAAAAAGGCATATATCCTTACCTAAAGAAAAATGACCATAGAGCAAGCAATAATTCTTACGTTGTGTTTCGGTAATACCTTCAATTTAACAACTGTCTGTGAAAAGGAGTTTCTCACAATGAGTTATTTAGTCACTATGCCATCTAGGGTATAACTGTCGCTCTGAAGGGAACATCCATGCTATGATTTGCTGTCAGTCTGTTGTACACTGTAAGTCCATTCATTTTTTCCCTTAACAGGTGAAGATAATGCTGTGATACACAGTAAAAGATAGATGATAAAAACAATTCTTTAAGAAAAAAAATAGACACAAGGGGTTTGGCAGGAAAATATGATAAAATGTTCCATTCTCCTTTTTAAAGTACTATCATAAAACACGTCTGAAGTGAAGTACAGATAACATAAACATCAGAGCATGGGCCTGCAATCCCAGCACGATATTGCATTAGGAGTAATCATGAAGCATTCCCACCATAGTTGCCTGTCACACATTATTAACAAGAGTGTTTAGGACTATTAAATAATTGTGTTAAATGATCAACTTATAAAAAAGGTGTTGTATTTCTATCAGTTGTGTTTGACCTCACAGAATTACGAATAATTTCAAACCCAAAGATTTTAAAGCCAGAAGGGACTATTTTGATCTTCTCATCCAGCTTCCAGCACAGCACTGACCATGAAAGCGTTGCAACAGCTTTTCCTGAAATTAGCTCCGTAACTCACAGCTTCGAAGAAAACCAAATGGAAAATACACTGCTCTATCCTGCTCCTGCTCATGGCAACTGGTAGAGGTTCCTGAAAACTGGAAGAGAGAAAATGTCACTCAAATGTCACTCTTTGCCTTCAAGAAAGGCAAAGAGGAAGATCCTGGGAACTACAGGCCTGACAGCCTCACGTCCATCCCTGGGAAGGTGGTAGACAAAATCCTCTTGGAATTTGGCTGCCCAGAGAGGTTGTGGAGTCTCCATCTGTGGACATACTCAAAACACAACTGGACGTGTGCCGAGACAATCTGCTCTAACTGATCCTGCTTGAGCAGGGGTTGGAAAAGATGAGCTCCAGAGATTCCTTCTAGCCTCAACTGTTCTGTGATTCTATTTATCAAAACCTTTTATGATCAGCTTCACACTTTCAACAAATTCCATAATTAGTGATTTTGTTTCTTTTTTTTGAATTTTTATTTAAATAATTCGAATCTTTCAACAGCAATCAGGGAGAAAGAAAACTAAAATAAATAAAAAGTCACAAGCTGTGGCAGCAAGATGCAAAGTGATGTATTTAGCGCTACGCTTAGTTCCCTGCCTAGGTTTCCAGTTGGTGATAGCCCTTTAAACTACAAAAGCAAAACTAGCCAGTGACACAACCAGTTACTTTTTTGTCACCCTCTCTTTAGGCCACTCAAAGATATCTGCATTGACATTAAAAAGCCATTGTAAGCAATTTAAACTCTGAATTGATCCTGACACATACATTCAGGTCTTCCTCATATGGCCTTTCAATAGCTCTCGATTCAAACTGAGACCAAGCATCACCCTATAACCAGAAGAGATAATTATGCTTTATTGATTAGCCCCTCAAGGTATGAATGGAAACCAGGCAGCTATTTGAGAACAGCCATCAATGTGGTTTTTAAATTGTAGTATCTCAGTCTTTTCCTTTCCAAATATTCCCTAAATGTGGTCCTCTAACATGGAATCTGCACCCAACAAAATTTTGCCACTGGCTTCAATGGAAACTAGTATGTCGATTTAGATTCATAAACGGTAACTTTATGTACGTCTCACAGCCGTGTCCCCGTGTTACCCACTGTTGTTGGTTTACCCTGACAGGCAGCTCAGCCCCACGCAGCCGCTTGCTCCCTCCCAGTTGGATGGGGGAGAAAATCAGAAAGTTAAAAGTGAAAAAACTCATTGGTTGAGATAAAGACAGTTTGACAGCTCTTTTATTAGTGCCTTAACTCTGAACGTCCCCTCTTCCTCCTTCTTCCCCCAGCTTTTATTGCTGAGCACAATGTCATATTCTATGCGATATCCCTTTGGTCAGTTGGGGGCCACTGTCCCAGCTGTGTCCCCTCCCAGTCCCTTGTTCTCCCCCCACATCTTCGCTGGCGGGGCAGGACGAGAAGCAGAGAAGGCCTTGACTCTGTGTAAGCACTGCTCAGCAATAGCTAACACATCCCTGTGTTATCAACACTGTTTTGGTCACAAATCCAAAACGTAACACCATACAAGCTGCTATGAAGAAAATTAACTCCAGCCCAGCCCAAGCCAGTACACCCATTTACTCAGTTTCCTCCTAACACTGGCTCAGTCATCTCTTGAAATATTGCACACAAAGCCCTCAGATGCACCGCAGACTGCCCCCTTACTCTAACAAACCGCAAACCCCTTCGCAGCTGCCAAATACAGCAAATGCTCCTGTTTAATCCAGTGTCAACATTGTTTGGCTTCAGTTTTGCTAAGTAAGGGTTTTAGCACCTGCCCCATCTATCCTATAACAAATGTACCATAGTAGGCTCATCAACAGACATCTGACTTACTACATTTCCAGTTTACAGCTGAACCTCTAATCAACCATTTCTCAACCTTCTGCTTTTTGCTAATTAAGCCCCTTAGAAATCAGACCCAGGTATGTTAGAAAACAAGGAGAATTTAACGATTACATATCTGAGCTTATTTTACTATTTGAGAGAAGGAGAAATAGCTTTGTTAGGATTACTAACAGTCCTTTGAACCAGCAACACACTGCGTTGAAAAACAGTGACATTGTTCATAGTTCTTACTAGAATGCACTTAAACTCAGATGATCGATTTTGGGTTACCAACATTGGTACAAATAAAACAAATGAGCTTTTTTTTTTTGTTTTGCCTGCTCCCTCGGCCCCACCAATCAAACACTGAGATGACTGCCCTCATATTTGTCCTTTCCAGTCTTGTTGAAGATGGACACACGGGCTCAGCCTCTCCATCCACAGGGAACCCGTCAGAGTGCACTTTCCCTGGTTCAGTAGTGCTGTGCCCCAGTGGTTACCGCAATGTCACCCACTACTTTGTTCTCTACAGTACAAAGCAAGAAGAGGCCCACAGATCTCAGAGAAAAAATTTCTATATGAAAAAAATTAATTAGTACAGTGAAGTCCAAACATACACAACAGAAATCTGCTTCCTTCTTGTATTGTGTATTCCTACATTGACAGCTAATCAATGCCAGAGTGCCCACATATGTGTTCCAGAAACAGGACTTCTGGATGTACCACTCTAGAGAAAGTATGGGTTGTCCATAGCCGCCAGGCTTCCCCAAGAGGAAATGGAGAGACTTCTGCAGTGGTACGCCTCTGCCATCCCACCCACACTATGTTTGCAGCAAACGCCACTACTCCTCTTCCAACCTTCTCAGGGCCGGCATGGGAGGAGGGACCTGCCCAGCCGTGGCAGAAGGGACGTTTGCACAAGCTCTGGGTGTGCACACACTGGAGCCAGATCCGCGCTGCTGTGGGCTCCTGTGCTCGGTACAGGTGCAGCTTGGCGGTGCCGAACCTGAGGTGCCCTCAAAGTCTGAACAACGTTGTACTGCCAGCAAAGGAATTCCTGCCTGATACTGAGGTCAGAACTGTGTGTTCCACGAGGCTGCCAGATGCCCATATTTTCACACAACTCCCATCCCACCATGAAGAATTCGATTTTAAGTGAAAAAGAGAAGTCCAGCTCTCTCCTGAAGGGAACAAATTGAGGTGCATCATATCAAAACCCGTTTCAGGTAACAGTCACAGCAATATCGTGATTACACTGATCCAATTCACTGTGTAGGTTTTAATTAAGAAATAGTTGGACAACACACAGCTATAGGGAAGAACTTATCGAGTCCAAGACTCCTCTTACACCCTGGATGACTCTGCAGGCTCAAATAGACTCATACCTCTAAAAATGAGGATACACAGACCTCCTGTGTTAAGAAGAAAAAAAACAGGACCAAACAGAGACACCAGTATGTCTTGGCATGTCTTGCCAACATGCTGCCTGGCCCACTGGCTGCTGCATTGTCCCCTATGCAGGACTAGCTTGGGTTGCTCTTGCTTCTACAAAGTCCCCATTTTTATACTGTATAGATAGAGACTGAGTGTCTTGGGGTATCTGCTGCTATCAAATATAGTTGGACAGTCTCAAGGGTTATTAGGAGCAGCAGAAATCTGATCTCAGAATGCTAATTTTGTTAGGAAAGCCACCTAAAATCATGCATGGAAATATATTCTGCAGAAATATTCACATCACATGAATGGCTGCTACCATGGAGGGAGATAAAAGGGTGGGCAAACTTCTCTTGACTGTTTCATTGGCCCCTTCTCTTGACTGTTTCATTGGCCCTTCAAGCTTCTGCACCACAGCAGCAGCAAAAAATGAACCAAAAGAGAACCAAAATGTTTAGCTGATAGCTCCATACCTTACATGAACCACAGAGTTCCCATGTATTTCATTAAAAATACCTGTAAAGGAGCCTAGCTTTGGACTTACAGGGCAAATGGTCCCTCTGCAAATGTTTAAAAGGCTTTTTGTTCATGAAATACAAGATAAAAAAATATGAACAATTTGTTGTACCCAGAATTATCCCAGTAACTAAATGTATGAAAAGGCCGAGTGATGTACAGGGCATATTTTCCCCGGTGATAAAATAAGAACGACCTCTGTGACTTCATTTAGGTTCCACCTCTCCTGAGTTACGAGCCGTTCCTCACTCGTAAGGTATATCCCATATCTCACTCAAACTCTCAGCGGACCACAAAACTCCCTTCCAGAAAAAATTATGCTTCCCTCAGTCTACGGAGGATTACCCATGTCAGGCGAAGTTATATTATTGTCTTTAGTGCTGCTAGGAATTACTTTCAGGATGTTTCAGCTCATTACCTCAAGTCTTCATCAGCTATTTTCCAAGCGCGGTAACCTTTGTGATGCAGGTACTGTATATATCTACAGTATTGATTCTACTTCTCCTGCTACATTACATGCAATACATGTAAACAGACAAGAGTGTTTTGCTACCAGCTAGCAAGGTGCAAAATGGTAGCGGATCTTGCAGCTACAAAAGGCAGATAAAACCTTGAACTAATCAGCTGAACTGTCATGGAACTAATTCCATGATATAGTGGAAGCAATTATTTGCACTTATATGTCTTATTGTAAAATACAATCAGTGCTAAACCAATCCCGTTAGTGTTGTCAAGGACACATTTAGCTTCAAATGCCCCCCTTTTAATCAGTAACCGGTTATTAATTAATTAGGTAGCGATTGTGTTGTTTTTCATACATGTGTATTATTATTGCACTTGATTTTGTGCCTCTGCACAGATCACTGTTAATTCCCTGCAAGTGCAATTGTGTTAATGTGCCCTAATGCAAGCAATTATCACAAGGACGGGGCACCTCACATTTGACCTAAAATTTTCCTGAATTGTTCTCACAGCTGCTTTCTTACTTCCAGCTCCAGCCTGCTCCTGCCTGGATGACACACTGGGAGAGAGGAGACTGTTCATAGCATTATAGAATCACAGAATCATAGAATCATAGGATCATAGAATGGTTTGGGTTGGAAGGGATCTTAAAGATCACCTAGTTCCAACCCCTCTCCCATGGGCAGGGACACCTCCCACTAGATCAGGTTGTTGAAAGCCCCATCCAGCCTGGCCTTGAACACTTCCAGGGATGGGGCATCCACAGCTTCTCTGGGCAGCTTGTTCCAGTGCCTCACCACCCTCACAGTAAAGATTTTCTTCCTAATATCCAATCTAAATTGCCCCTCTTTCAATTTAAAACCGTCCCCCCTCGTCCTATCACTGCACTCCTTGATGAAGAGTCCCTCCCCATCCTTCCTGTAGGCCCCCTTTAGGTACTGGAAAGCTGCTATAAGGTCTCCCTGGAGCCTTCTCTTCTAAAAGCTGAACAACCCCAACTCTCTCAGCCTGTCTTCACAGGAGAGGTGCTCCAGCCCTCTGATCATCTTCGTGGCCCTCCGCTGGACCCCATTCCTAACAACAGGATTGCCACAAATGAAAGTGGAAACCAGCAACAGGGCAACCAGCACCAGGAAAGGGAATTAAGGCTGAGGACTTTGAAAGCTGTGGGTGACCCTGTGCTGTGGGAGGCCATGCCGCAGGCGTTGGGGGTGGCCGCGCGTGGGGCACGCAGAGCTGCCTGCTTGCTGGCCACAGCCCGGTGCATGGAGCTGGCAGCTCCTGATGCCAACAGGGCAAAAGGCAGCTCCTCAAGCAGGGGAGTAACTAAGCAGAATACACAGCAAATTGCGGGTGTCTCACAGCCCTTGCTTGTCTGCTGTACCACAGGGACAGATGCAGTGCCCTTTTTCTTTTTTTGGCCCCAGCTCTGCAAAATCATCAGTTTTAATAGCGGGGGTGAGGCTGCCCATAGAGAACAACGTGTTTGTCAACGGTTAACACAGAAGAATTCCTCTGTCCTCCTAATATTAGTGAGGCTTAGTTATGCTTACTAAATAATGCATTTTTCGGTAGATTTTTCTTCCGCTCTGTAAGCTTTTAGCAGGAGCAGATATCAACAGTGTCAAGAGAGAAACAAATACTAGTAGAAAACAGACTTTATCTGAATTGCATTTAATAGGGGCCAGAAGCAGTGAACTAAGGATATTCAGCTGAAGTAGTTCAGTCAGAGATAGCTAAACTTTTTACTGTGCTTATTTAAATAGAGAGGCCTGAACTGGAGATTAGCTATTTATCAGCTGCACGATGGAATGAGAAACAGCTGCAACATATTTCAGGGAAAGTTTGATATTTTATTCACTATAAATCCACAGGTTCAAATTCTGCTCTGGTTTATGCCTGTGGGAACATGGAATAAAGCCATTAGCTTCCCACATTGTCTTGCGGCTTCGTGCCCACGAATATCACAGCAAATTAGTTTATGTTGGTTCAGTTATTCACCTTAATTTCCCAACACAGAAAGAAAAGGACTTTTAACATTTGTAACTCTAGCAAGTATATGCGCAAAGAAGTAAACTCCCACTACGCAGCATGGGTAGGGAAACACAGCTCCAGCTACCATCAAAGCCTTACCCTATGTGTATCTTTGCAAGGATTTCACTTCAGGACTGTGCTGTAACTCCAACATTTTCCCTCCCAGACTTGTTTTTGTTTTTGGGGTTTTTTTGCCTGATTTTCACCAAAGGTATCTATTGCTTCTGCCCCTCACCTCAAAAAAGTGTTCCCAGGTCCTCAGTGGAGTAATTTCTATATTTTCAGCTTCTATTCCCGACCCCACCACGCTCCCCTCACGTCTGCAGCTGGGAGCATCCCTGCTCCCGCACAGCAGATACCATGCCTGGGAAGGAAAAGCTGCCCACGCTGATCTCCCCACTGGCATCTCACGTTTCGAAAGAGAGGAATGAAAAAAAAAAAGGCTGCTAACCACTACAGTACGAGTGTTTAATTTGCTCAGATCAGTTTCTGTCAAAGGTAGCCTGGAAGCCTATTTTTTTCTTTTTTTTTTTCTTTTTTTTTTTTTTTCCTCAGCTTGTCTTTGCAGTGTTTCTTTCTCTCCTGCTGCTCAGTTCAGCCTCAGTGGCGTTTATCTGGTGACCTGTTGTTATCGAGGGCTCCCCAACAGATCCCTTGGATTGGCACAAGTCGTTCCCACTCTGCCAAAGGGAAGCTTTGCTCAGATATCTGCTTGATTTCAGCTCATTTACATGGCAAGGATGTTAGTCTGCCTGTAAGGACTTTCTCGTTTGGCTTGTTTGCTTGATTTTTGATATATAAAGGAGACTGGACTTTTTTTTTTTTCCTTCCCTTTTTGAGAGAAGGAGGGATTAAGATCTCCCTAAATTCACAAATGTCCAAGAAAAGATGCAGGCAAAAATGTAATTTTCCTAAAATTTACATTCATTTTAGGCTCCTGCCTATTCACTGAGGGAAACATTTCAAAATATCTACATCAAAGACTAGTAAGTCTAAAAGTGATGTTACTTTCCTTTTTTTTTTTTTTTCATAAATAAAGGATTTAAAAAGAAAATTTATGCACTGTAGCTTGTTAGTGTTTTGGGGAACGCTATTCGTTTCTTCCCATCAGTGTTCTCCAGAACGTGGTGACAGCAGCAGCCTCATTGCTCTGGTACTTTGATTTCCCTCAAAGTCAAAATGTAAAACAGACAGCTGAACATTCTTGCCCCAGAAAAGCAGAGGGCAACTCCTATCAGTAGGATTATTATGATTGTGACCAAAAACATCCTGCACTAAAAAAAAAAAAAGGAAGGCAAAAAATAATTTCTACTTGAGGGTTCATATGGCAACATTTTGTAGTTTTTGTTTTTCAGAACTTTTTTTTGTGAATTTCAGTAAAATAATCTACCTATTTGGCAAATAAATAATTTTTAAGAGGTCTTGCTGTCTTCTCTGCTTAGTAGCCAGCACCTAGAGGAAGGACAAATATAATCCACAGACTCCTCCAGCCACGCTGAGGTACTTGTCAAAGTAAATATTGATGGTTTAGGCATAGCCTAAAATCAGAGACCCAGCCAGATGTGTATGTATTATGATCAGCTGGAATGTGCTACAGCATTGAAGAACGTGCATTTTTGAAGAAGACACACACAAAATGGGCAAAGATACCTTTGTGCCAAGAACTCATGCCTGCTGCTCTGGTAATGTCCATGTGGCTCTATGATATCTACACTAAGATGAACTTCCCAGTGAGAACTCCAAGCCACCAAGCACCAAAGACACGCTCCGGGAGAGCAGGGTTATGACCATCAGTCAGTATTGGAAAGTCACCGCAACCAGCCTGCACTAATAATTCAATGTTAGTTCCCTCTGTGGATTGAAGAAAAAATCCTGAGTGGCCTTTAGCTGAGCACAGAGGGAGAACATGCAGCGCCACAAAAGGCAGCAAAATATGACAGTGTTTTAACTTGTTGCCAGTCCTGTCTGAGAACAGCAAAACCCTTGAGCTGAGCTGCAAGCCCAATGATCCATATGATCCATAGGAATGTGTGTACCAGGGCTTTTTCATTTTTCTTGGGTGGGAGCTGATAACTGCTTTTAGCACCTGTGAAGGTGTTTTCCAGAATGGTGACCCTCGTGGGCCATTGCTCTTCTCTCCACATTATCATGTTATGAACCTCTATAAGCATTATTATAGGACGCTACTTCTGGTGAATCACGCTGCTATTTCGAGTGGTGCAACTGTTAACTTTTGGCTCAGAGAACAGTTTTAAGAGCTCTGTGGTGATCTGTTTCCATTTTCATCTGAATGACTGATACTCAGACAGAAAAGCTTCAGCATGGTTCATCAGAATCATTGTCTCTTCTGGTTCGCGTGATTCAGCTCATCTGCCCCTCATTGCTGCCATAGCCACGAGCCTTCAAGGAACTTGACTTTATGCCTGTTGTGTTATCAACCACTGCTCCCTCTTATTTTCTAGCTTGACTTTTCTGGCCATGTTGATGGACACTGACTTGGTTTGTGGAGGGTTTCTGGGTAGCTGGATCGGGTTTAAACAAGCATGTCCAATTTCTGCACCTCTCTCGGACACTGTTTCTCTGCAATGACCAGGACAACCAAGCCCTAACAGTTTATTTGTGGCACTGCTATGAACTATTGTCCATATTATGAGTGTACAAGGGTCATGAGGCACCGAGGGTTAGAATAACTTGTGCATGTGTCAAGGAGAGTGGAATACAAGAGGAGGCTGAGTCTGGAGTAATGATTTTATTCTCCAATATCCCTGAGAGGATTATTCCTTAAAAGTACAGGGCAGAATTGATTTGGATAAAAACTAATTATCAAACAAGAAATGAATCCAGTGTTGCCGACTTCACCCTCCGCACAAGACCTTGGAGACTCACATTATTCCTTGTGTTTAACCTAATAGAGCAATGACCCACATAGGAGGGAAAGGAGTTAATTGTAATTATTTCTGTGAGTAATAGTGCCGAGTTGTAGAAGATGGCCTAAAACCAGGAACTCAACAATGAAATGACACAAACAGAAGAACCTAGAAATCATGGGATGCTTAGACTTTTTCTCTGAACAAACGAAAGCAGGTTCATTTTGTTCATTTGACTATGTTTGTTCAGGGAATGCTCTCTTTCCACCTTTAGTTTTTAAAGGTGAACTGGATAAAGAGAGTGAGAAGAAACAGCACACAAGGAATTTATACAGCAAATCAGAGTGGCTTCAGTAGCATGGGCTCATTTGGGTGACATCTCAGTGTAGCACTGATTTGAAGGTACCATTATCTGAATTCAGATCTGATTACGTGGCTGGTGTCTGCAGCAGATGTGATGACAAGTAGGTTAAGAGCAATCATACTTAGGTGCTTTCATATCAAATATCTACTCCAGTTTGGAAGACAAATAGGAAATAATGGCTAGCTTGCTTGGAATTAAACTCTGACTTGTCAATTAGAAAAATAGAAAGGATGAAAAAGCAACATGAATTTGTCTCAAGACAATATTGAAGTATTTAAGGTGGAGGAGGAAAGGTTTATGGATCCATTAATACTTTATGTGTCTTAGAATTCAGTCTAAGAAGCTGATGGGTATCGTGAGACATAGACAATATTGATTGTTTTCATTGAATAAAACTTTGTGATGAAAGGAGATGGATAATTTACCCACTTTCTCAGTAAATATGCATATTTATCTCCCATTTCCATTTCTCAGGAGTTTGGAAAAATATTTTACCTTAACAAAAGTTCACATCATGCATCACGCATGTGAAAAAAGAACAAAACAACCTTGCTCTGATAAATTTTGCTCCAATTAGAGATCCAAACTCACTTGTAAGATGTTCATACAAAGACAGCACTATATGAACAACAAAAGACTTTACTCTCTCAAAGAACACGAGCCAGTTCTCTGGTTTTGTTTGGTTGTATAAATGTCTAAACACATAAATCATATTATACATCCATTATAACAACAAGTCTAAAGTCTTCTCTATCCATTAATTCTCAACAATTTTAAGATTAAGCCCTAAATATATTTTACCTACTGAATTTTATAACATGCATACTATTTTGTGTGTGCGTGTGTGGATGAGGATGTAGATAATCCTTTCACAGTGCAGTATGCATAAGCAGTTTAGCTGAGATAAAGGGGCAGGAGGAATGTTGGTTTTCTCCAACATTACTATACAAATGCGCTATTTAAAGCCTAACGGATGCAATAAAACAAAACAGACAAAGATGTTCCCCGTAATCCATCAGGAAGGGAGAGGTCCCTCTGCTGCGTGTGACACTGGGCTCCTCAGCAGCATCTCCGGGGAAACAGCAGCCTCTGAGCACCTTTCCAAGGTGCGCTGGCATTTTGTGTCGTTAGTCTTCCCCTCGCACCGCGATGATGTGCCTGCCACACCGTTGGCACAAGGACCACAAGAGGGAGGTAGTCATCGTAAAATAAATGGTAGGAGCTTCCTTCTGATACTCTGCACATAGAAGGAAAACTCTGTTTGAATAATTAAGGCTTCCTAGATGTGACTACAGATAAAAATAGATAAAGAATGTGGTTTTGGCGTGACTGTAACACTCCGGCTCAAACAGAGGAGGCTTTGCATGGAACTCGACCAAAGAAAAATTCACTCTGGGCGTTTGTATTACAGCCCCATTTAGCGAAGCAGAACGATCATGGCTTGTATTAAGTAGATAATAATGAAGCATCATAAACAATGTCAGGATGCGAGTCCAGGACGAAGCAGGAGCTTTAACGAGGTCCAGCTTGCCGGGAGCTTTTTGAAGTGTCCCTAGCTCACTTACAAAGCCAGAAAGCAACAAAGGCGACTCTGACAGCTGCGAGAGTGTCTGGTTTAGAAGGAAGTTTTATGTGTGGATGACACCAGTCTGGGATTCAGCTTTCATGTACTAACTAGCTCTGCTGCTTGCCGGAGCCCTAATCATTCTGCACAAACTGTCTCCTCATAATGGGTTGCACAAATAATAATTCTTCACAAATCAGATCCACACCATCAGCTTCCCAGATAGGCAAGCCTGGTTCATCGCGGTAAATAGCAGAAGTCAGCAGAGTCCACGCTGTGTCTCACTAGCCATGTTTAATAAGCAATCTAGGCTCTGAAGGGGAGAAATCGAATGCTGGTTCTGTGGATGTGTGGATGGTATGAAGTATTTGCAACTATGCCAAAAGAGCAGCCAGCAGCCAAGTCGGCTGGCCAAACCAGATTCATCGCACTCTAAATGCACTGTAATCGTGGTGGAATCTTCAGAGTCTTTATAAAAGAAAATTAGATATTTTTATTTTTCCTTTTTTTCAGAGGAAGAAGGGGTTTGTGTTGCTGACGAGCTAAAATTACATAGGTATATATAGTCTTGAGAAAAATGCCTTTCAGCCTTAACATTTTTTTCTTGAGGATACTAAAATTATTTTTTCATTTATGTAAATGAAGATCAGCCATTCATTAACTAATTGTCACCATTATTACAGCTCTCCTAAGTATTATTAATTAGGTGAGTGGTATATTTAGACTTTAACATCTCCATCAGAAGAGTCTGGTTTAGCATACCTAATGCTCTGAAAGCACTGAGCATACTCTATATAATGTAGGACTTAAAGACCAGTGCAGGGGAATCTTTTGGGGATCCCGCTGGAGTTATCTAAGGCCGGGAGGGAGTAAGGAGTTACAGGGAGCAGCAACTGAGGAGCAAAAGAGAGAGGTATAGAGGGTGGAGATGGATACCCTGACTCAGACACTTCTTTTTGCAGCAGGTCGCTGGAGCATTCCTGTAGCCCAGCTGATGCAAAGTAATATGTTCTTTTGCAGTGATGACTGGTTTTCATGTGCAAATCCCTTAATGTGTCTACACGTATGTGCTGATGCTGTGAGAGCAAGCGACCGGAGCCCTTTCTAATCTGTTAATTTGTTTCCCATGATTCCATGTAGGCAGGCCTTCTGCATCTCCCTTTGATCTTGTATGGATTATATACATTAAAACACGGTAATTTCTTCATCTAAGACCCCAGCTGTAATCTCTCTGCGGCAATAATCATCTTTTATGTTGGACTTTTAAGGGGGTAAGGGGGTGGTCCTGGTTCCTCAACTGTGAGCCTAGAAGTGACTGCAATCTTATTAGCAGCCAGGATAGTAATAATAGTATCCAGTGCACTAATGCTGTGTTTCTAAATTGGTTCTTTTGCCAGTGTTTTGTTTAAGAAACTGTAATCCTATAAATGTCACGACTGCCCGTTGCTCTGATTATAAAAAGCAACTTTCCCCACCTACAGAGTCAGAAACAGATGACGAAAATCAAACATTATTTGTAATGCAGAGGCATCTCTCTGGTCCCCACCATCTCCCCTTCTTGCATCTCACTGTCAGGAGCTACACACACACCCAGCAGCTGCTTCTCTTCATGCAGGAGAAAACGGAGACTGTTATAAAGACACGTATCCGCTCACTTGACCAGAAAAAGCTCTTCAGATAAACACTCTAGAACAGCTTCTCAAAGCTCTGTCTGCTGTCCCTGTTCACACTGGAATCAAATCTATCCCTGCCAACCTCAGCCCCAGCTTAACTGCGACACAGGCGAGAGGACGCGGTTGCAAGGAAGTTGGCAAATGAGGATAGTTAGAGAAACAAAGTGAAGGAGGCAGGAACACTTGATACGGCATGAAAGTGAACCAGTTTTACAACGCAGAGAAACAGGCGGCTGGAGGGAAGTGGATGAGAGGCGTGGGGTATGGTGGCTGTTCTTCCCACGACACCGCTCACCAAGGTGACATTGAAGTTAGCTGTCAGGAATCACAGAACCACAGAATCACAGAATGGTAGGGGCTGGAAAGGACGTCTGGAGATCACCTAGTCCAACCCCCTGCCAGAGCAGGGTCACCCAGAGCAGGTTGCACAGGAACGCGTCCAGGCGGGTTTTGAATGTCTCCAGAGTTGGAGACTCCACCACCTCTCTGGGCAGCCTGTGCCAGGGCTCTGGAATCCTTGACCTGCCCGGGTAAAGAACGACTGCAATGAGGATACTTGGATTGCGTTGGTCTGCAAACGAAGCTTTTGGCTAGCAGGGGGTTTTGCTGGATTCTCATGGTTAGCCCGATTTGCCAAAGCAAAAAAAACCCTACTTCTTTTTGATGACACACACACACACAAAACAAAATGAAGTTTCGTTTAAATAAATAAACTGACAGCTACTGCTCTGGAGGCTCTGGATGTGAACCAGCAACAGCAGCGTTAAGCCATTTCAAAGTGGAGTGAATGCAATTTTCACACCTATTCCTTTTTAATTTAGGTCCATTTGAAATCCAAGCACCCCTCTATTACTAATTTGTTATGGCAATATTAATTAATGGTTTTGCTCTACAGCAGTAAGAATGCTGTTTAGACTGAGTGAGATAGATTAGAAGGACTACAAGATTAGAAAACCAATCTGTAAACTGGTCAGATGCAGCTGGGGGTCACCTTGTTCTCCTGAAACGAGCACGCTGCGCTTGGAAAGACTGGGAGCATGTGGATGGATTTCCCCCAGTGTGGACTCTCTAGGACTGTCAGGGTCAGCACTCCTTGGTGTTCTCTCCTGTTCTGGATTACACGGAAAATCGCTCCCAAGGTGAGAAGAAAACCATTGTCAAACTTCCAGAAAAGCTGATAACTGAAGAAATGGCATATTATTTGAAGGACAATATGAGTTCAGACCAAGTATGCTAGGAAACAAGGAGCAATATTTAGTGACTCAGGGAAGGTGCACAGTTATAATTTCCGTTCTCCTGACTCACTTTATCTCTGCCATTAGTTTAGCTGATCTCCAGGCTCCTATCCTGACTACTCTGATCAACATGGTGTGCCCAGCCTCAGGCCATCGATAGCATTTATCTTGCCCTTCAGTGGCATAGGACAGATAAGACATCTGGTTTGAGCAAGAACAGTAGCTGGCAGATTGATGGACAAATCTTGTGACCATTTCAGCGGGTCCTCGGATTATCTCAGCTATCTCCTGTTCACCCTATATACGGGCAAGAGCTCAGGTCCCCCAGTCACCATTTTACCAGAAGGAGAATAACAGAATTGGATCAAAGCACTGTTGAGGGCTGTAAAGAAGCCACCATCTCAATTATTTTGGCATTAAATTATGAGAGTAAACTTTTTTCCTGGTGTAAATTGTGATATCCCTTTGTTTATTTTTTTTGGTATAATTTTGCAGCCAGAACAAACACATTGTGTAACAATCACAGAGATGAAAATCAGAGGCATAGTGATGTTCTTTTAAGACAGAACCAGTATTTTAAAGTGCTCACAATTTCATGGTGGGTTTTCGGCCTTGGCGGGTGAGGGTCAGGAGAGGCAGCTGAAGAAGCAAGTTAGACTGCAGCTGACCCAGCAAATTCATCTATCTCTGGCTTTGCTATTCCTGTATTTCTTTGTTTTGCCTGAATCAGAAGAGATCAAGGTGGCAGGATTTTACATCTACGCTCTGCATTTCCAGGCGGGTCGGGAAGCCTCCTGTGTAGGCAGCACCTATCAGGACAGGCTGGAGGATACGGTGCCTCTTTTGACATTTTACGTTGAATCTCCTTTGGTCAGCAGGAAAAGTGGCTGTCAGTCTGAGAGCATGCCTGAGGGCCAGGCTGAGGGACGCCAGGTCCCCTGGGAACGCTGATGACCATGGCAGAAATGTCAACGGTCAGGAGGCCCAGCTCATTAGGACATCTGAACTTTTTTGACACTTTCTTGAACGCTGTGAAATCCATAAATTCAGCACAACTGGACTACCAGTATTACCAAGATTTTTGGCTTTTCCTGTTTCCAGGCAGGCTATAATCAGGAAAAACCAAATGCTGGTCTCCTAACAGCACTGACAACAGCGAGGGGAACAGGAACAGAGACATGCAAATCTGGAATACTCTTTGGAAAGGGCAGCCACAGAGATAAACATACTCCTGGATTCTACAAAGTATTCAGACTATAGGTGAAGCTGTTATAGCTCATATCATTTGCCTGTCCCTGCTATCGATGAGTTAGCTATCTGGTGACCTAACAAATACAATCAAGCACATGAAAAGAGTGGATGGTTGGATAGAGCAATAGTTATTCTGTATTCTGTGAAGAAATTAAAAACCCCAATATTTCAAATTCTCTCTCTAAGCTGTTTGCGTTTCAGGGTGCTCTCTTGCTTTTAAACAGTTTTGGACACAAACCAAGCTGAGCCTACCAAGTAGGAATCGCTTTGAAAACATGACTTCAAATGTGTCCTTGCAAACGTGTTTTGCAGAAGATCAGGGAGACAAGAAGGAGCTGAAACAACTTTTGGAGCAGCTGGCTCTGACCACAGCTCAATGAGAACCACACTCTCCCCCACACAGTTACCACCGCTTCGACTGACCGAACAGCCAGATGGGCTGACTGAAGCAGAGAGGAAAGACAGTCACTTGATGAGATATGGCATAACATAGTGAGAACAAGTAAAGAGGCTTCTGGATCTAATGCTTAAGCTATAGCCCAGGAGAAGTCAGTGGAAATACGTCTGTTGGTTTCAGTGCAAGTTGAGTTATGACTTAGCGAGTAACATAAATTCAGGTTTTGTGTCATGGCTGCAATGTCTGTTGATGAGAGCAGCTAGTAAGGAGGTCAGCAGAAATCAGTGGTAAGGCTTATCTCTCAATTAACGTGCTGAACGCTGGCATTAAAAGTGCCTGAGTAATCTTTTAGTTGGACAATACACAACCACTCAAAAAATACTGACAGAGAAAGTTCATCGGCACCTTTTCACTGACATTTATACTTCCAGAACAGTGAGAAGAAGAAGATAAGGAGGGCAGAAGTCTAAAGAAAGGACAAAAGGCCACAAAAAAGGGAATATACACTGAAGAATGTGTTGCCTAGTGAACAAGTGGGGAACCAGCTAAGATTTGATATTCAGGTAGAAGGTGATTGTGAAGTCAAGCACCAGGGATACTTGTGGTGCAGTTTCAGGACATGACGAACCATCAGTCGATGAATGCATGGTATTTACCTACTGACCCACCCACCAAAATTCACTGGGGGCAGCAAAGCAGCCAGTAGGACAGGACTAGAGATTCCTCTTTATATCCAATTGCTATGTTTCCATGGGGAAGGACAGGCATGCTCATCAAACAAACTGCTTTCTACCAGAATTAATTAGGGCAGGAAACAGCATGGATTTCTTTTCTCATTTAAAACTATCTATACTTCAGAGGAGTACTGGGAAGATGGAACTGCCAGGTTAGCCAAGACTTAAAAAATGCCTGCAAAGCACTCTGTGAAAATAACTGTCATTATTAAATTATGTAATTATGCCACTGGTTCATGGAGTTTACAAACCAGAATTAAAAGGAAGAGGTGGAGGATTATGATGTATTTTAGAATTTCTTACATTTCATAGGTTTCCTTTTTGGAAACATAGGAAGGAAACTTCTAGGTCACCAAATATAATTCCTGGGTCCTGCAGGCAATCATGTCACCTAGAGGATTCATCCCCTATCAAACTCTTTGAACATTTAATGAACATCTTTACTAATGTTAATGAGAATTGCTACTAATAATTTGCATTTACACACTACTTAAGGATCTTGAAGTGTTCGTTCATATAATATGCTCATTTTTATTACAAGCATATTGGATTTAAATGACTTGCCTAGGGTCTCACAGCAAGCCAGCAGCAGAATGACTCTTAGTGCTCCCAGTGCTTTGCATTAAATCCTGGACATTAACAGCTCCTTTCATAAAGGGAGCTTTGTAGCGGTAGATCACCTCCTGGTGCTGGTGGATCAAACCTTTTATGATAGCGCAAACAAATCAAGAAATTACTTGAACCCATGTAATGCTTCCCAGTGTCTGCAAATCCTCGCTTCCTTTGAACTTAGAAAATTCACACAAGTCTGAGTAATGCTAAGATAGCCTTTGGCATATGACCAACTACGAAATTTTGATGTGCTAAGTATGTACCTCAGGTCTATATTGACCTGTATGAATACAGCAGTAACCGCTACATTTGTTGCAGGAAAACTTCAGAGCTTTCACTGTCCCTTGTGTTGTTGGAGGCATATTTGAACACAAAAAACAAACAAACAAAAAGCAACAAAAAAAACCCAAGCCAAAAAGTAAGCCTATAATAAACAAAAATCCTTAACTTTTCTAGTGGCAGTACTGTTTGAAGACTTTGCTCTGACACAGGCACAGGCTTTGTCATTGTTTTCTCCTCTGAATGGCACTGTCCTCATCAAAAACTAACTCTAAAAGGAGGATGTGGGGCATTCCTTTGTTTATGGGCTCCTTTCTGTCAAGAAAGATGCAGTACCACAAAATGACCTGATTTTTCTGCCTGTGTCAATGCTATCATTCTCTTTAGCAAATCAAAACTTTGATATTTCCCCCTACGTTTTGCCTTCTCATCTATGCCTCCTATGGAAAACACTGCAAATTGTACCCAATAATTTCAGGATAGGATTTTCAAGCCTTTGCCTGTGGCATCTAGCTCTTTTCTATGAGAAAAGATCTGTTTTGTGGCATGGCACTTGCTATAACACCAGAGGAACCATCTGGTAGAACAGTAACAGCTACAGCAATACTGATCCCATTCATTGAAAGAGTTCCTCCAACGTGGTGGTGGCTACCCAGGAGCTCTCACCTGTGGCAAATGGTGACATTTACTCCTGCTGGGAATGTGGCTGGGCAGCCGAATGTTAAAGAGGGCCTGCAGGGCCGCCTGCGCTGCTTGACCCTTGGCCAGCTTCTTGCTACGTCCTGAGCCTTCAAATGTTCTCCCGTCCACTCGCACTGCCATCACAAAACTCTTGATGTGCTGCTTCTCCACCGTCTCCGACAGGCAGACGTACCGCAGGCCTGAGCGCAGCTCATTTAGCAGCACCACTGGGTTCTTCTCGCTCTCCGCTTTGGATGCCACCTTGTGCTTGTTTTGCTTACCGTGGCCCATTAAGTCCAGCGTATGGCAGAGTAAGCGCCCGTGCCGATAAGCAGTGGAAAGCAATTCGTTATTAACGGGGTTATAGACTGAAAAGTCCTCGCTGTGTGTAGATGGTTCGAACTCCTTGAACAGAGTATCTGGAAAGTCTGCCTGGTCAGAAGTAAAGTCCGTGGATGGGTTGATGCAGTTCCCCATGGCAAAGTGAGCTTGGCAGGCGTTGGGGAACTGAACGAATGACTTCAGAGCTAGCTCCGCAGCACGCATTTTGGCTTTCTTTTTTGTGGGCCCTGTGCCTTCAAACGTAAGTCCATTAACTTCCACAGCAACAGCAAAGACTGGAGCATGCACTGGACCTGTCTGGGAAACCATTTTATATTGTAAACCTGGTTTAAGTTCATGTAGCTGAACCAGAGCGTTCTTTGGCGTCACTGACCACGAGACTTTCTTCCAGATGAGTTGGAGTTTGCAGAAATGGCCATTATTGCCTTCCTCTAAGGGTCTTTTTCTCTTACTGCTAGGTGTCCCCCCTCTTGCCCTCTCATTAGAGGATATTGGATGATCCTCCAGGTTGCCAATGTTTCGATTTTCCTTTACTTCTGCACTGCTGGTACCTGTCAGCAAAGAAAGAAAAAAACCTCACATTACAGTTGTCATCATGGTAGTTGACATTATGCCTAGGGCTGGCAGAATAGCCAAAAAAGAAAAAAAACCGTAATGACAGATATCCTTGCTCAGCCCTTTTTGGGGGTTCTCCTCAAATATCTGTATAGTGGTTAGTTTAGTATTTATAGCACAGATTTTGTGCATGTCCTGAATGCCTACTTGTTCCTAAAGTTCTACTTCTATTAGTCACTAGCATCCTGTTTTAAAAAAAGATTATATCATACAAAGACAAAGCATAACTGATGCCATGTGACTTAAATGAACTACTGTATTCACACTGGATAATTACTAGTAAAAAGTGAATAGTTTGCAAAGTTGCCTTAGGCTGATATTTGTTCTATAATCCATGTGGGTGAAGGCTCACGGACACATTATTAGAAATCAGAAATGCTCACAAATGATTCACAAGCAGAAAAATGGGCAAACGCATTGAATAATTTATTTGCAATGAATACATTGACTGGCTCTACTCACACCATAGACTCTTCTGTTGCTAACATTATGAATCCAGCCTAAGAAATGATCTGACAGACCTTTCCAGCATTTGAAACAATAATTTGGTCTGGACTCAGATTCTAGTTTAATAAGTGAGAGTCTTTCTGTCAAATTCAATTGCAGATAGTCTTAGCTCCTGCATCAGCAACAACTATTATTGCAAAAATTCTAGATAAATCTAAATGAGACTAGGAAAAACCAGGGCATCATGACGGGAACAATTACTGATGTAAAGAATGATCTATGCCAAAGAAAAGCAATGGGAGAGAGTGGCTGCCAGGAGCGCCAGGAAGGGAATGAAATGACAGTGGGGAGCGGTGGAGGGAGCGTGCCATTGCTGTTGAGCCAATGAATCACGCATTGCTCTGAACTACGCTTGTGCGACACCCGCGCTGCGAGGCGCTGCTCTTCACTACAGCAGGTGAATGACTGAGAACGGAGATTCATCTGGGTGGGTGTCCTGGGAGACAGAAAATGTGCTGCTGTCTAAGTAAGCATCCTATAACATTTCTGTCATTTCTGATGAGTGTGTTTAAATGTGTTGCACCTCTGATACATCCTCCAGTCCTCCTGTGCCTTACTTGGGGCAGAGACAAGTTGAGGAAGCAAACAGGAGCATAACCAACCCGTGAAGCAACCCATCCCTGGAGCGATGCACCTGATCCCTTTCTGAGCAGAGCACTGCCTGGCTGCCTGCTGTATTCCAACCAGCATTCTGCGTGGAGCCTTTCCCATGCTTCGCTATCATCAGAGACGAGCATGCCACCTGTGCCGGCTGCGTGGGTCCCAAGCACAGAGACTGTGGTCCTTAGAAGACAGAGAATGGGCCTCTCGCCTTCTGCAGGGCCATGGCCATATTTGTTTTCCTCTCTACCCTGATGTACAAGCTGCCTGCAAGGATGTAAGGGCTGAGCTGCCAGCTACGCCTCGAGGAGCTTCTGCTGGAGCAGTGTGTCTTTGCGGCAGCCCAGTATTAGGCTGGGCTGACAGATGAACGGGAGCCTGCAGAGAATTATGTGGAACCAACCGTCATGATCAAAAACCTCCCTTATAACCTGATGAGTTGCACTTGTATTGAATATCAAAAGATTTTTTCCCATGGGACCAATAAGTCTGCACTCATGCAAGTTGGTCCACAGAAAGCAGCTCACTGCTTGGACGTGAGTAAAAATCATGGCTGAATTCCACATGTGAGGTCCCGTTTGCAGGACTGAGTCTTTCGTCTCCCTTTCCTGAAAAGCCTTCGTCTCACACCGAGCTTCCAGCCTGTGTCTGTGTCTCCCCAAAGTGACTTGCAGAGCTACGTGCCGCACTGCTTTGCTGAGGCAGAACGTGAACTGACAAATTAAGGTTTTAGTGACTGGTTAATTTTTACTTTCTGAAACTAAGGGGAGAGAATGAAGACAGGTGAGGAAGGAAAGAAAAAGAAATACATAACAGAAAGAGAAAAGTTTCATCGTATGGCATTCAGCTGTATAAAACGTGACACCTTTAAACCAGTCTCTCTGGAAATAAGACATTTAAAAGGTCAGGTCAACTAAGACACAAGGATAATGTGGTCTTTTCTCATTGACTTCAAACCTCTATTTATGGAATCTCTCATCTGAGGGGAAGGAGATGCCAACTTTAACTTTGCTCTATTTACCCTGGCAGTGGCTTTGGCCAGCCATTTTCCACTGTGACCATTTCTCTCATTTCCATCCCGCTCAGAACACAACTCTTTGGTTGCGTGCATTTTTTTAAATAAAGGTGAAATATTTTGAGTCAGACTTTTTTTTTTTTACTTTTGGTTCTGTATTTCACACCTCCTCTCTCATCTTACCTAATAGGTTTTTACGGAGACAATTATGGTACATAATGATATTGTAGTCAGGAAGCATGAAAAGAAAGATAGCTCTTGCTTCACACTATATTCAGGTTTGAAAAGAATTTGTATTGATTATGCACCACTGAATAGGAAAACACGAGGGGTTATTTGTATTTATAATTCATATTGTCTTATTTCAGCTGTTTTTTCTTTCATAGTCAGAGAATCACTGATTTGTGAACATGAATGTGTGACCTTAGCATCTTACCTTAATCACCCGCATTAACAGTGGTTAAATAAGAACACGGCAACATAAAATGAACATTACTTTTTTGTCTTAAATTCTGTCTACGAAATTGTCTAGTGCAGGTTTTGGCCAACGGGGAGTTTGCCCTGATGTAGTGAAAAAAATGCAGCGATGCAAGCGTAAAACTTTCAGGGATCAGTCAAAAAGGATGCGCAGACAACATTGGGCAAGCGTGACGGTGACGTGTCTGCCTTTATGGTATGTTTTGGCCTGGTCACGGTGAAGGAAATCCATGCAAGTATCCTGACAGTCAACCAGCTTTCTAGAGGACCCGATGCTGAAACTCCAGGGAATAGCTCAGCTCTTCACAGACCTCAGCAAGAGCGGCAGGAGGCCAAAAGTCACCATGGCACGTAAATCCGAGGCAGCCTAAATTCACTGAGTGCCTCAGAAGGTCTGTGAGCCTGATGGACTCCTGTGATACCTGCCAGCAGCCGGGCAATGGGAAATTACTTTATACTTTCAGGTATCTTTGAAATACGAGGTCTTTGAAATGTGTCTTTTATGAAACCTCTGTGTAGCAGACATAAGATTACCTCTCTAATGGTGGCACATGTACTTCTATTGTGAAAATCAGACAAAGCAGGCAAATGACACCAAACTATGTAAGATAAATACTGTAAGCAGCTGTAATAGAACAATCACAAGCAATTTTAGAAATGAAGAGCGGTAAAAGGAAAGGGGTAAGTCAGAGGATGTACACAGGGAAAATGCAAAACTGTGGATCATTTTCAGTCCTGTTATCTCTCATAATGTCTTTGCTCTTGAGTTCCCAAAACACATCCTCTACATTTGGAAAAAATGAAGATAATAAAATATGCTTCTTCTATGATGAAAGGCTGGAGAATGATAAAATTGTAAGGGAGTTAAAAAAAGGGGAGAGAAAAATATTACAATTTTTTTCGCAATAGTTTCTAATATATTGTGTCAGATTTCTAAAAATGCCCCACACCTCTGCACTGTAATGTCTCCTCGGGTAACTTTATTCATTGATTTCTGCAGTTTCACAAGCAAGAAGAGGCATTGCAATCTTGTATTTGCTTCAGTAATTGGATAGGAGAGAGGAAAGCAGTTAGTGAAATATATTTATTTATGCACTACTCCTCAATCTTCTGTCTGCTCTTTCATGTTTTTCTCCTTTTGGTCATTATGCACAGTAGAGTTAACCTAGAGAGTCTGCATCATCAAGAGCTTTTCAGAACTATAATGCATCACTAATAATGACACTGCCTATGTCTGTGGGTCATAAGGGCTCTGCAGAACTAGCCATCCGATACTCCACGCTACATTTGAAGAGATAATATTGTTCCTGTTGAAGGTTATTCTGCTGCCAAGCCAACTTCCAGGGAGGATGGGAAAGGAGAGGTGGTAGGTGGCATCTTCATTTTGGCTGGCATCTTTACTATTGGATTACAAGGGGCAGTACATTACTGAAAAGCTATGATACTCAAAGAAAGAATTTGCAGTCTCTGTAGTACAGCAAACTTCTGATTCAACTGATACCTCTGACACAGGAATTTACTCTCTTTAGAAATAGTTAGTAAACACCAATGCATTTTCAACAATACGAGTAGGACTTACTTTTTATTTTTCTGCATTTTAATATCTAAGCCCTGTTTGACCTGCTTATGTAGAGTACATCTTTGATGTCCATCTACATTACCTCAACGGCAGAGGTTAGAAGGATTGACCTCCATAACTCCTGGCATGCTTGAAAATGAAAAATTTTAAAACAGAAGCAATAGGTATGAACCCAGGAGCCAAAGCCCTGGTACCTTTGTCCAAGGTCAGCTACTACATCAAATGCGATGTAGGGCAGTTTTCTCCTGCGAGCAAGATGGCATTTTCATACGCTTAATCAATCCACAATGGAGGATTGGGAACTGCTGGGGATTTTTAGGTTTGTATTCTTGACTTTACAATAATAAACTTGTAGCTAACAGAAATCACTCTTTCCTCTCTCACATGAAAACGCACACGTATGTATTTTTAAAACTTCACAAAAGAAATCTACTTAAGGGAAATCTGCCATGATGTCTTTGTTGATGCTGAATCCTCCCTGCCAGCTCACAAGGTTCAGGCTGTTTAAAACAATACCATTAGACTTGGTGTGTAACACCACACTGTGAAGGGAAGCATTACCAGTGCAAAAAAGTACAGGACTTTGCTTAAACTGAAGACAGAAAAATTGCGAAAGGCAATTGCCATTGCCTTTAGCTCTTCCAGAAAGAAGATCCTCTACTTTGCCCACCTTATCATCTGAAATAACAGTGAAATCCATGCACATCTAGTGCAGCTCTTACCAATTAGGGAAATTATTCAAATGACCTAATGACCTGACTTAGATGATACTCAGACTCCGATGCTCTCTGTCCAAGTTAGCAAATAAGCACACGGAGCAAAAACACTCAGGCAGACCACAGAAGAAACAGATTTAAGATATGCCTTCCTGAATCAGGACCAGATTAGGGAGAAATCCAAATGACGGCAATAGACACAGTTTTCAAAACAAAACCAGAGGTTTTGATTCTGTGGGGGATTGTCTGGGGCTCTGACTGCTGGAAGGGGATGTTCACTGTCCTCTTAGAGGCAGGGTCCCTGCTGTATATCACACTGTGCCATCAAAAGCTCTGGAGATCATGCTGCCTGAGGAGGACTTTGACCAACATGGCCATAACTGAACATGCTTCAATACAATGAATCTGGGGCTGGGATTCATCCTACAAGACCGTCGCAGTGGCTGAAGTCAATATGTTGGGGATCACGACCATCAGCTCCCTCTGCACGGCAGCATTGCACGATGAGATCCACAGGAATCATACGCTCCTGCCAGAGGTAACCCCTCCATTTGCAAGTACCCGTGCCTGGTGATACGCTGCCTTGATGCCATGGGGATGCCATAGTGTGGATGGGACGATTAAAGATCAGGGAGAGGCAGAGGTCTGTAACATCACGAAAGGCAGGCAGGCAGTGAACAGGGAATGATTATTCACTGTTTCATGCAATCCAAGCACTAGAGACGGCAGGCGTGAAGCAATAAAAGGGTGCACTTTTTGACAACACACTAAATCACTGAACTCCCTGTGCCTGGCTGTTGTTGAGATCAGAAGTATCAGTGGGCTCCGGAGAGGACTAGACAGGTCTGTTGATGTCTAAGATATGACGATTCAGGTGCAAACTCTAGCTGAGTAAATTGCTTGCTGCGTGCTAGAAAGATATACTGAGGGGAAGATCACCATTTAAATGTCCTTTTTCTTAATGCATCACTAACAGCAAATGTTGAAGACTACGTACAGAGCTAAACTTCCTATTTCTAATCCTGTGTGACTTTTGTTACATTCTTAGGTACAATCAATTCCTAGAAATGAATAGGGTGGCCCTCTTCTCACATGTTCAAGAGAAGGTCTTCATGAGAGACTGGCTATCAGTTTAGCCAAAATGCCATTCCAAAGGCACCTAGCGCCTTCGATACATTTTTCTAGTATTAGTTCATGGATCATAAACCACAGTAATAGCGTCTACATGCTAATAATCACCAGTTGAAAATGCATCTGTAGTTAACCTGGCGTGGATTGCAACCATCTCCTGCTACCAGTGGTGAGCAACTGCTTTCATTTGTATCACTTGTCTTTCTTGGGTTTTATTTCTTTCTCTGTTGTTTTCATTATCATTACAATTTATTATTATTATTCATTATTATTATTTTCATCATTATCATTACTATTATTAAAATCATTAAACTGTTTTTGACTCAATCCACAAATTTTCTCACTTTTACCCTTCTGATTCTCTTCCCCATCCCGCTGGGGCGGGGGGAGCAGTGAGTGGCTGTGTGGTGCTTAGTTGCCAGCTGGAGTTAAACCACAGCCCCTTTGTAAAAAAGGCCTAAAGGAACGTGAAACAGGATTTGAATCCGTTTCGGCTAGTGGGACTCTGCCTGTTGTGTCCAGGAAGGGCCACTTACTCTCACAGGATGCTCAGTGAGCAGAAAACTTCAGCGATAAGCAAACTGCTTCCCTGCCTTGCTAGTGTTCTGCTAGACTGCTGTTAAATTGTTAAGACAGAAGAAGGTTCCTCTGCTTGTTCAGAGCAAACCACTGAAGCTCTTTAAAATGCCAAATTACTACGCAGATATAGGGTGCTATAGAAATTAGTGGAAATAAATTGGAAGTGAACACTGAAATAGGGCTGATTTAAAATTAATTCATCTTTTTATTTTCTTTTTTTTTTTTTTTTTTTCCAGAAGCTAATAGTAACACCTAAAAATGTGTTGCATGTGCCAAGAAAAAAATTGCTATCTTTATCACTGGAGTCTATGTTTGACCCAAGACAGGACTAGGCATGATGTCCCTGAAAACAGTGAAATTTGCTATTTCAGAAAACACAGCTTATCCTGTCCATGAGAGCTATTTTAAAGCCAGTGCAGGCATGAAGCAGTCTTAGCATTACAGCAGCAATAAGAAAATGGTGTTACAGTGTTTGGCTTGTACAAACTTCCTACATTACCTAAAAATAACTAAGCAGCACATTTGGGAAACATTACGCAGGAGGTGCCTGCACAAGCTCATCATGTGCATAATATGTTTCCTCTGTGTACTTCTCGTATCTTTTCCTGAAAATGTAGCCTCTCTGGGACCAATTTCGAAGGTTTCTCAGGATTTCTTTTTTTCTGTGTGCCTTTGCTAAGATATGTAAAAGCCTGCCTGTGCCTGCACGGCAGAACGGTGTGATGTCCATGTGCTGCTCAGCAGCAGAAACCAGAGGGCTGAGCTCCCTCGCTCCATCAACAGCTATTCCCCTCGGTGCCGCACCATGATCAAACCAAGGCAGATTAGCAACAACAGGGGACAAACAGCCCATTCCTCCCACCCACTGGCTCTAATAGGGCAACATGTCACTGTGTGTCTGCCTGGAAAAGAAACCCATCTGGTAGGTGATACTAAAACTCAAAGAGTTGCTCATTTGGTTCGGAACACTTCCCTCCCTTTTTTTAATGACTCCAAGATGCGTTACAACCAGCGGTGCTGGATAACACGCAATAACTGCTCCTAAGTGACAAACGGGAGGGATTACTGAGGGTTACTCAGTCCCAACTGCACACTCCCAGACCTCTCGGTGTTGTAAAGACTTCACAGTCCACAGCGCTTCCCTCCGGCTCTGCAGTCACCGGTACAGGGAGTGTCAGTGACTTCGTTCAGGTGTGAGGGCCCAAGAGAATCCCCAAGGGGGCCCAATTAGAATAGCTAATTTTTGGGTTACATCGAGTTCATTTTAGCCTGAATAAATCGCCTCTTCTCAATTGAATTTGATTTTGTTTTCCCCCTCCCCTTCCAGGTCATATCGCAGAAGTAAAAGAGTAAACAGTTTTTCAAATAAAGGGCTTGTTCCAGCAGTGTTTACTTACGCAAAAGCCCTTTTGCAACCAAGGAAATATAAATTGGGGGAAATACACTACACCAAAATATCCTGTCTTTTAGTGACTGTGAGAAAAGCAAGTGAGCAAAGTAAGTTAAAATAAACAACAAATGAAAAGTTGTTCCACAGTCCCGTAAACCTGAGTGTACACAACTCCTTTTTGTAAGCAGCTTTTCCTTTGCATTCATGGCACACCATTTACAGCTGCCCCCTGCCAGGGTCTGCACAAAGAAAAGTGGGAAGGTGAGTTGAGATTAACCCCTGCTTTGCTGGAGATTGGCGAATGTTCGCACTCAGCATCAGGGAATTTTGCATTTTACATCAGGAGTGGGCTTATGGCCTGCCAATATTTGCAAATCCACCTCCTTTCCACAAGTGCCCCTACAATATAGAGCTTTTATCTTTAAACTTTTTTATTCATCTGCCTATAAAGAAAAGAGACTACTTACTTAAATTGTCTTCATCCTCCATGGTGGTTGTGCCAGGACTCAGGTACTTGAAGGGCGCTATGAAGGTTGACAGTATGCTTACTTTTTCTAGAAGAAAACAGAAAAATAAAGAGACATATAAAATCAGTATTTTGTCAGTGCATTCTGATCTACTCCGCACTTTTTCTCAGGTGAAAACATCTCATCAAGTCCGTTTCCTTTTTGTTTTCCCCGACTCTATAGTCCCACCCAAATTCACAGAACTGCAACAGGTTTACTTCAGCTGCACATGCAAACACCAAATGCACGTCCCTCCTGGTTACTGCCCTGTGTAGTGCTCCTTGGCCGTGCTTCCCAGCAACTTCAGAGCTGGGAATGCGGGAGGCTTGAGCTGTTCCAGCTGAGAACGGGGAGGCAGGCAGCCCTGGGAGCAGGGACATGAGAACCGCTCCAATGGATGAGACCATCAGCTCACCTCCTCTTGTTTCCTCTCCCTGACAGAGGCTGAACCAGAAGTCTCAGACAAAGCTCAAGTGTTGGTGGCACAAGACACTACAACATCTTCTAGTCCTAGAAATTGTTGATTTGATTTTTGGGAAACCTTGATGGTGTGCACAGGAAGCTGTTATCCAAACAATATGAATCCCACTTGAAATCCTTCTTATTCACGTTCATATTAAGTGCATTTCCTTCTACCTGCAGTTTCTGTTTATCCTGCAGACAGTAGACGGCACAGACATTTGCTTCCAGTGCCAAGATCAGCCTCTGCATTACATCCCAGGACAGACTGAGCAAAATGAGAACTGGTACTGATTTACACCAGCTCAAAATTTGGCTCAGGATTTACCTACAGGGAGAAGTTGCTGTTAACACAAACACTAGGAACAGGGGTATATTGCTTTATTTAGTTTGTTAACTAGTTTATTTAGTTTGCCTTTTAGTTTTTCCAGGCTGAATTCCTCCCGACAAACTATGGGTGCTTTGCTGGGGACCAGCAGGAATGGAGTGTCTACTTAAGGTAGCAGAAGAAACAGAAATACACCTTACAAAGGTGATTCATAGCTTCGAAGGACTTAGTTGCTTTCCTAAAGTACCTCTCTGCTTAGAAAGCCTCGGTTAGGTGGAAATGCTTTGAATCCTGCACGTTGTGAACAACAGGGCTTTCGTCCTGTGGCAGAAGCAGCAAAACCAAACGAAGAATGTCTTCTTTCAAGTGACACGGGAAAAATTATTTCCATGGGGACTTTCTTTATTGGTGAGAAAATATATTTCTGAATTTCCTTATACTACCTGGCTACTGATCTACCACTGGTCTGGAAGGCATTCCAGGTTAAGAGCTCTTAAACTGTTTTTAGCAGCACATCTGTTAGCTTTTTGGCCTTGTTCTTTCTACATTTGCAAACACTCTTTCCTCTTAAAGGCTGTTGTCAGACTCCATCAAAAATGACGGCAGATGTTTGACCTTAGCTAGGTAACGCTACAGCTATTACGAGAAATCACAGTAAAAGCTGACTGCTCTTTGTTAAGTAAATACAATAAGCAGAATAAAAGATTGCCTGAAGAAAACCTTTTTCTGTCCAGAAACCTTTCAGCCCAGACTAATATACAATTAGAGTACAAATTAGCCTCCTTGAATTGCAATTTCATTAAGGGATTGTGGTGATGTCATGAACCAAAAGAATGAAGCTATTTTTGAACACTTTAGCCAAAAGATTTTCCTAAGTGAATACTTCGATACCTTTTGCTAATGTGCTGCTCACTGAGAAATGTGGTGTCTCTGTACGACACCATCTCAGTGCGTGTGCGACTGTTGGGTTGTGATCGGGACAAAGCCTGTTCTCCGCTCCCAACGTTCCCAACCAGTTTCTTTGATTAAAGTGAAAAAAGTGTAGGCTTTTTTGGGACTGAATCCAAAGGCTACATTTGGTAAGGGGAATGCTTCAGATGATAGACGTAGGATCAGGGCAGCCCTTGGCTTCAGCACCAGCGATGCCTGTTGTGTCTGGCTGCTGAGACGAAGTGAGCTGAAGTGCTCTCCGCCTGTGCCTGACTGCCGACGGCTGTCAGACCTTGAGAACTAGCCCTCAAGACACTGGATATCGTACCCAAACTTAAAGCTTCTTCTCTGAGAAAATACTTTCACTTCTTGTATGAAGTTAATCCATTCACCAAGCAATGAAGACACGTGCTTTCTTGCTGAGGTTGCTGCTGCCTACTCCTGACACCAGTCAAACCCATGTAGTTTTACACTATACCATTATTAGTAAAAGGAATATTCTATGATCGATCTTTCACCCCAAATTTTTTGTGCACGCAATAGGCCAGATTTACAATGTGGATTTAAAATTTATCAAATTATTTTCCCTTTTGCCTTAAGGGACCCTTTGGCCACTGTTTCCCACCTGTCCGAAGACCTTCTCAAAGACCTTGCTGGGACCTTTGCTTTGTGGGGTAGAGAAATGGGATGGCCTGTAAAATTGAATGTATTCTTAGAGCAGGAAGGGGTGGGCTTGGGTCAACCAAACTCAGGCAGGCCCTAATAGCAGGATATCCTTCAATCAATACAGACAATAAAGATCATAATTTAATATTTCAATCCATTGGTTGAGCAATGGAAGATTTAGTGTATGACTGGAAGGAGGAGGAGGGCAGGGTTTTGAGTGGGCGATGTAAGAGAAGAGCTGTAGTATGCACATAGAACAGATGAATTATTGAGCCCGTGGAGGAGGGGAAGGTAGATGTCAGGATAATTAAATGTAGGTGTTTACGGGAAATAATCTGGCTAGGTATGAAGCTATTCGTATGATTGTGCACGTCCATCTTTTGCATGTTATGGCCTACTGCCTTATACATACCATAGGACATTACTTCAGCTTTATTGTCAACAGTGAAATTCAGTGTTATTTTGGTTTACTATTGCAGAAGAAGATTAGGAGAGTTGTGTATTCACACTTTACAGTCCTGTATATTTTAATGTCCATCACAATTAGTCTTATTTCCAGCAGTTTGATGAACTCTTATGAAATAAGAATAAAGGACATCGCTGGATATGAAAAAGCCACACAGTTTCTCAGAGCAATACCTTTAAAGCTTCCTTCTTTCTCTCACTCTCTTCTCCTTCCATGATTTTATTTTTTTTCAAAAAGAAGCAATGACAGGTTAGCCCAAAATTAGAGTGGCTATTTTCACTTTATAATTGTAAATGGTCTCTGTATTTGTCTGAGGAAATTATTTTTCAAGGCTATGAGAGAGAGTCTAAGAGGACAAAACAAGACATTTCAAAAACTCTTTTCTCCAGAAAGGCAGAATACATAACCTTACATTTATAAGAACCAATACAAGGAGCTATTATTGCTTGCATTACAATTGTACCACTGACATGACATGAAGGTGTGATTTCATGAGGGTCTACACGGACACAAAGGAAGATGTATTTACAGTGGAAATTGAGAGACAAAGACCAGGTATAGTGGGATTTATTTCTATCCACCCTGGAATACTACTGCAAGACAATAGAATCACATTTTGTAGCATTTTCACTACAAAAGCATCCTTCCAAGTGATGCCAAGTGGAACTCTGCTCCAGTACCCTAAGCAAAAAAATCACCATTTCTCCCAATGAGAAGTCCATTATAGGAAGAAACTTCACTCCCCTCTGTTTTGGGAGGGAAAAGGATCTGAATTCACATTTCTTAAGTACATATGTTCCAACAACAGCAAATAGTCAAAAAATAATCATGAACACTGTTTTGACAGTAGCAATACAAATCATTTAAGCAAATCCAGAAACCATCAGCCAAGATATGTTTTGCATGAAAACCAGAAAATTATTCAGTCCAAATGATTCACCAAAGCCTGGCATATAAGGCAGCCAAGTTTCCACTAAAATCTGCTCTTTTTGTTGAAGTTGCACTTGCCCTGTGGATGCACTCAGAAGACTGGTCAAAAGTCCTGTAAAGACGTTTTTATTGTGAAGAAAAGAATACACATATACAGCTATAAACAGCATTCATGCCCTTCACCCCTATCAGTATTTAAGGGGCACCAGACAATATGGCTTGATCATCAAATGTACGGAAGTTCTTTCACTCTCAATCACCTGAATAAAAGCAATGGGAATGGCAGGAGCTCAACGCTTTTAAAAATCAGGCCTTATACATGTTGGACAAATTGTTTAGCGTTAAGAAGAGTAGACTGAGTGGGGTCATAACAACAGTCTTCAAATACATGAAAAGCTGCTGCATAGAAGGAAGGAGCAAGCTGTATTCCATGTGCATTAACACAACTAGGTGTAATGGACATAAATTGCACCAAGGAAAATTCACTTTAGACATTAAAAAACCCCCTTCCTAGCAGTAAGGATAGTGCAGCACTGGCAGAGATTGTCTGGTGGGGAGGTTGAGGAGCCGTTGGTGCTGGAGGGGTGTAGGAAGACGGTTGGCATCTGCAGGGTGTTGCACCTATCCTCGGACCCATCCTTTATAGTCTCTCCTATCCCTCTGGACCCCAGTAGAAAAACTTGTCCTGACCATGAGATCACGCAGCAGGCTCTAGCTCAAACTTGGAAAAACGAGTAGTATTTGCTAATATTAGCTAATCTCTGAGCACAGGCTTGTGGCATGCTCTTTTGCTTGGCAGCTAATGAGCACTATTAATAATTGGGTTTTTTTAAAAAATTCAACTTCTGAACACAAGAAGGATTAGACAGATGGCTACCAGTGGTTTGCCAGATCAGCACTAGCAATGTTTTACTGAATTAGTTTCATTCTCATACTCTAATTGATTACCATAAACTACTTTACTTGTCAGAGGTTTGTTAAAAAGTATTCTTTCAAAAACACAATGCGGACATTATAAACCAGTCTTAAATAATTTGTTTGGTTTGCATACAGTATGAAATTACTCAGGAAGGGTCAATTCTGATGCAATAATGTAAACTCGGCATGCAAAACCTCTTGAAAAAACCCTGATTTTTATTTCTCTAAAGCAGTATTTGCAGCTATTAAACCAGCTACATTTTTACAGTCCTGTTAGCCTTGATTTATTTTGAAAGGGGGGATATAGGGAGAGAAGAGAGCCTGCACATCAGGAGATGATTCTCTGTCTTCCTTCTCATACCTTAGTCAGTTCAGGCTTGGGCTGACAGTGATTGACAGGATGAGGGGATTCTTTACACAAAAGAAAAATATGGCAAATTTGCGGGGAAAATAGCAATGTCTTTAAACCACAGCACTTACTGAGAAGGGCTCACAGCCTTCTAAATTATGGCTTCCACAGCCACCACGCTGCATCATTTAGTTTAAGCAGCCAGTTTACAGATAGGGATTTACTTGCTTCGTGTCAGAATCAGCCTTTACAGATGAATTCAAGAACCAGCCGTTGAGCCATGAGTTACCGAGTGTGCAGAGCTGCAGCAGCATCGCCCGAGTGCTTCTGGCTCCACAGACAAGTGGGAAGGCTCTGTGCAATGCTTTTTTATACCCACCATGATGAAGCTGTGCTGGGGCGCCTGTTGGTGACCACCGCGGTACCAGTGTGACTGGGAGGTCTTCGTCCGTCCCCTCCAGCTGGGTTTAAGTTAGAAGCGTGGCCTCTTGCTCCTGTATCGACACAGCGGCAGCTTTGGCACAGCTGTGTGCCTGCTGCAGGAGTTCCAGATTGGTGCCTTGCATTGCACAGGATGAATTCAAGCCTGTTTATCTTTGCAAGGGGCTATTAACACGTGCCCATTCCTCCTTAGTTTGTGTTTTGTTCTCTTACTCCTACACTGGGAGATCTTCAGGTGAAGCTTTGCTTGCGTCAACGAGCTCTTGAGAGCCATCAGTCCATGCAATCGGAGCAGCACATCTAACTGAGCAGTCCAAGGGGGAACAAAAATCCTGTGTACTGGAGGATATGAAAGGGTTAAAATATGGGGGACTCTTTCTGTCTGTCTGTGTGCTGCTTGGCATCCCTGGGAGCGTGGCCTCTGAGGTGAACAGTTACTAAAGATCCGCTTTTTATGATTTGTTTTTAGTCCAAGGCATTTGCAGTGATATCCCACCCTGGCCCACGTGGGAACACTGAGGAAAGCTTTTCTTGGAGGTAGCAGAGGAATATGCTGAGAGAAAAACCTTCTGGTTGAATAAGATTTTTGCCTGGAACATTTTTCTTAAAAGCAGGAAGACAAGGGAATATTCAGATTAAGGAATTTAAGTTTTTAAAAGAAAAAAAAATGTATTCAACATTACTGGTTTTGTTCTCTGCTTCAGCAGGGACCTGAAATGAAGACGTAATATATCAGAACACATTTTTTCGTGTCTGGTAACCAAAGGGAAGACAAAACCAGGGAACATTTGGATAGCCAGTGCTTCAGGCGAAGGCTTTCAGCTGCACGAGGTAGATTGTGCTTTGAGTTAGGAGTCAGAGGTGCGAACCCAGAGCCGTGAAGTTTTCCTCTGGAACAGGGCAGCAAGATGCTCTGCATGATGCGGTGCCCATGCACACCAGCACCTGCCGCTGTGCCTCGCCTGGAAGTCGATCCTGCCAAGTGCAGCGGCATGCTGTAAATAGATCTACTTGTTGCCTTTATCATGTATATATCTAGTTCTTGGGGCAGAGAGTACCTTTCTGCTCTATTGTTGTTCAGTGCTTAGCGCAATGTGATGCTTGTCCAAGACGAGAGCTCTGAAATGCCATTATATTAAATAGCAATAACAGTTTGTTGTGTTATGATACTGCAGAGAACATTGAATGTGAAACATCAGTTAGCTCAGGGGGCTGGCAACTGGACTAATGCTTTTACCTCTGTGCATCCTGTTCTGGCTGTTTACTGACCCAGAACCGCTACCTTTGGAAAGCTTTTGGGGAAGCTATGTGAAATCTTTTGCCGGTGATGATCCAAGCCTTAACACGCAGCGGCAGGTTCATGTTCTGCTCTGGCCGCTCTGCAGCCCTGCATCCCACCAGGGCCTTCGCATACTCATGCTCATTTACTACAGGGTCAAAGTAACCTCTACTTTAGGACTTAGGAAGCAGAAAGGGCCAGCAATAAAGCCATGCGTGTCAATTGTATGGATCCATCCAATACGATTTGAGATACGGGATATATCTGCTGGGATATGTTTAATTGATTACATTAGGGGCCTTAGCCAATGTATGCACCATCTGCAACATCATTTCTTTCCACAGTGGCACATCCCGCAGCTCTCTTTTCCTCCTTTTCCAGAATGAAGATAGTGGGTTTTAGCCGCAGTTTCACTGCATGAATGTAAATAGGCGTTTGAGTAGACAAATCTCAGGGGCTGTACTTCAGCGCTCCCTAACAGCCCACTCCAAGCTCTGTTACCACGAAAGACCATTTACAAAATGAAACACGTTGTGTTGTGAAATATTAGTTTCTTATTACTTCTAGTAAAGAGCAAAGTAAGTAAAAACACAAGGTGGTTGATGGATTTTTTTATAAGAAAGGCAATGTGTATGTGTGTTGTTCTCTATTAGATTCCACAGAAATCAATCTGAAATCTAGTTCAGCCTAGTAAAATTAGATCTAAAACTATTTAATTTTGTTGCAAGAGTGTTTTTCTCTCCTGATGCCTTGCTTGAGGACACATAGAGATAAAAACTCTTGAGTTATTATCAGTTTATGTGCATCTCCGTCTGCCTGTGGAGTGTACTATATTATGTGTTTTCTAAGTGATCTAGCTGTGGTTTGGAGATGGCAGTTTAAAAATCACATCTTTGCAAGCTTCTTAAGCTATTTGAACATTCATTTTGGAAATATTTTTATTTTGCATTCTATAAACTGACAGGCTTTTTTTTTTTTTTGCTTTTTTTCCCTCCCTTTTTTGGGATGTCATCACTTCAGAAAACAGGAGAAGCACAAGAGAGAATAATTGCATGAAAACCACCAGAGCTCAGCTCTGTGTGCTGAAGTCTTGCAATGGAGACCATAAAAATGGCCAGTGGATCTATTAAGCATACAATAAATCTGTGTGATTAACACTACCTATGACTGATTGTATGCCAGCTGCATATCAAACAGTGTTATCGAAGAGCATCTGTCTACACATTTAAGGCAAACCGAAGGGCTTCTTCAGTCACATGAGAAACTAGTTTGGCCAGTATTAAGGTGAACAGGTTAATTTCTCATTAGGCTGTGTCTACATACAAGTCTGCACTACTTAGGTAGACGTATCTAAATTGGGACAGAAAACTATATGAAAATGCTCAATTGGGCTTAAAAGAGGTTCACCCATTGCTAATTTAAACCTGTTAACGAAATGACGACTACATGAAACATGAGTGATCTGTGCCAAAGTAAGACTACCAAAGTTAGCAAGGGTATTTTGAAGGATGCCTGGAACCAGCGGAGCTGAGGTCCGGGGAACCAAAGCAGCTGCCTGTGCAGGCAGTACTACAGACTGAGGCTCAGGACTGTGTGTGCAGAAGGACATGGAGGATGCAAAGCTCTGTGCTGGGCTACCTGATTTTGAAAGGTTTTGCCACCTTCTGAAAGCAGCAGTCCACTCGGGTCCATAAAGTCTGAGGTGGGGTTGAGCTGTTAAAGCCAAGCTTCAGTTCTCCAAACTCTGAGTCTCCAAGTTCAGCCACCATCTGCTGTAAGAGTGGCTTAACAACCCCAGAAGAAACGGATGTCACTTTATCTTCTGAGAGGAGGCATCAGTATGGACACGTACAAATAAATGCCTGCTGAGATAAGTACAATAAAACCCTCTCAGAAGGTACAAGAAATCCCTCCCTATTGATTTTACTGGGGGCCCGGACTATTGATTTGGGCTAAAAAACTAACTTGTAGATGTCCAAGGTTAGGAGACTTGATTTCTACCCCACCTTGTCTTGACCTGTGTTCTGGTGGGTGTTGTCACTGCCTGTCGCTGGATTACATGGTGTAGAGGAAGATGTCCCACTTCCCTGAGCAATGCAGCCCCAGCAAGAAGGCTCTGCTATTGACAGGTTTTCTTGATACTGTTTCAGTCCTTGATCTTCACATGGGTAACAAACTGGGTTGGTTGTTACTGAAGGAGGCATCAGGACTCCTTTATGCTCACAGAGCTCATGCTCACTTAAAGAATTGCAAAAATTAGGAGTTATTGTACATGAAGTAACTATAAGAAGATGTTTGGACAGGTGCAGTGTACAGTTAAGTATTTCTTTTACACTTTACAGGATGATAGTTTCACTGTATCATGTTCGCCTAACACCGGCATAATGATGTGCTTCACCCCAACACAAACTGCTCTTCTAGCTCTTCTAAGCTATCATTCTCCAGCCTGCAGTAACGCCTACAAATGGACATACTGATACAGCTGTTCATCTCCCCTCCATAAGATGAAGGGACCAACCTGAAACGGTCCCAGCCAAGGGCAGACACTGCCAGCGAGCCTGTCAGCACTCCTCGTTGAGCCGTAACCCTCTCCTTCCCAAACTGAATACCTGCTTAAACATTAGGAAATAAATGGCCTGCATCAGAAAGGTCCAGTCAGCAATTAGTGGTGAAAGGCTTTGTTTAATCTGCTCTCTGTTCATCTACTGTAAGCCAGCCAAGTATGACCTCTCTCTCTTGTACTTCTACAATAATGCATATTTAACCTGAATCCTGCCCTGATTTACCCTTTATAACATAAGGCAGTCTTGTGTCAACCAATCTGTCTGCGGGCAGAAAGTAAAAGGTACTACCGTTATAATTTAGGAATGCTTTTACTGAGATACATGTGCTTATCGAGAGCAAACAATTAACTCCAAGTGATGTAAGAAGGGTGAGATTTACACAGCTTTCTCAGAGAAGATGCTACTGACAGGAGTCAGGTCTGCTAATTGAGCCAGTTATTTAAGTATTTAGGCACTTAAATTCCCATTTGCCCCTGTGGGAGCTGAGACAGCTGAAAGGAGTCAGGGGCTGCCCTGGGGCTGTCCCAGGTGTTGCTGGTATTACAGGGCCATCTACTACAAAGCAATTGCTCCAATTTCACCTGTTAAGGAATGAGCTTTTAATATTTATTAAGCTTTCCATCACAGCTTGCACAGAGTCTGAAAGCTTCGGGTTCATCATTGCTACTTTGTTAGTGCCTTCTTTTTGTCTTTTCAGTCCTTATTTGATCACAGCAAAAACGGCTTTGAATCTATCCCTCAATTAAGAGAGGTGACAAAGGAAAAGTTGGCTAAAGCTTTACAAAGCAGGCTAAGTTTTCAGTGTGATGCAAAGGAAACTTGACACCTGACTCCCATCAACAATAATAATGGGGGCTATGCATCTAACCCTTTCTGCATTGTGCTGACATTGTACCCTTGAATGTTAGTACAGCCCAATAATTCTCCAAAGATGAGGCAGCTTATTTTCTCTGCCATTGCTGCTTTGCTGGCATTTTTATGGCATTCCCAGAAGTACTACCTGTCAGAGTTAGTACTTCCAAGGATGGCATTGCTTTGGGGTGATTGAGGATTGATGTAATTAAAGAGAAGGCAGTCTACTGCTTGCCTGTGGGTATTTTATACCAAGCGTTTCAGTGCACAGCTACGATTGATGATTTAAATGATGACAAAGTTGGGCTGCTCTGTATGTACAACAGTGATTTGAACTGGGAGTTCAGGGATGTGAGTCCGTTCTGAGAATGCTGCAGAAACGGAGCTTTCTAGGAAAGCTGCAACCTTCTCGTGAGCAATTAAATAACATTACTGCAAACTCCCAGAGACTGTTCACAGAAAGGGAGTAGTCCCCGTCACAGCTAGGGGCGAGAAAGATTATTATTTAGGAATTATTTGGAAAGGAATAGAAAAAAACCCATATATATTATCACATCATTGAATAAATCCATTAGGTGCAGTTGATGTCTTCAGTGGGATTATCCAATTAAATCTACACATGCTTTTGTACATGTCCACATCTGGAGCAGTCACCATAGACTTTTTTTATAGTTCGTGAAGACTTAGTCAATATACCCTGTGGCATTAGAGTACTTTAATTTCATCCTAAAGTAAGTATGCAAGTCCTGTTCTGTGACTTGAACATGTTAAAAGCCATGTGATATCAGACATATTATTATCTCAGTGGTTACCCTTTAATAAACTGGTGAAATGGTAAAATCTGATAGAAAAACTGCTCTTTAACACTGCAGACAGAGCTTGATAAGGATGGTCTGGGTACATAAAACAGCTCTCTGTGCAGAAAGAAGAGGAATCTTATTCTTCTCTTCCCTGCTATAATGTCCATAAACTCCAATTACATTTATAACTTTGCATTAAATTAAATATGTTATTTTACACAAGCACTTAAAAAGTCTACTAAATATCCAATAACAGTTTTCTTTATTCCCTTGTTAGCAGCTGCCATGGCGGCAGGACTCGCACAAGAACAAAAGTGATTTAGTGCATTGATTTGCAGTTGGCACAGCCTCCCGTTCTCAAACTGAACCGATTAGCTTTGCAGGAAAGTGCCATTTACTTTTTATCGCATTTCTTTGCTGCTCATCTGCCTTCGGTGGCTGCCAAGAGAAACGGCAGAACTGTAACCTTCTGAGCAGGTTGCTTACTTTCTTCAGCTCCGAAGTCTGCAATTTTGAGGACTAATTTGTCTGGATAGTGCTACAGCATCAATACACATACCAGGGTTACTGCTTTGATAGGCTGAAAACAGGTCCCAGTAAGCTCTTTCAGGCTGTTTCTACACAAAATTAACCCTGAAAAGGTAACCCAAGCCCCATCTAAACCAGGATTTTAGGGGTTTTCTTTCACCATTTACTAGAAAAGCTAATAGGACACTAAGGCATAATGTCTAGCTGGGAAGATTTCTCCTGAGTATGTCACTTTTGCTTCATAGACTGACCCTAGGGCTTGCCTTCTAATGCATAACATTTGGAGGACTGTGTATACACTTCTGCACCTCTGATCTTCTGTGTATTGAAGCTGCTGGGGAAACTCTTGATTCACCAGTTAAAAGTAAAGATTTTCTGCAGCACAGAAAGACTAGCAGCTGCAGTAAAAACAGTGGGAGTCATTGAATTAGCAATTATTTTCCCTTGAAGAACAATTCGTGACAGAAGTTCAGTTTGCTTTGGATAAGACTCCATAATTTCACGGGTCAGATCCTCAGCTGGAGCGAGTGGGTATGGCTTTATTGAAGTCCACAAACATACAGAGTCATACCAGCTGAGGTCAGTGGAATAACACTCTTTCAAACCAGTTAAGGATCTGATCTCATAAACTTATTGTGACTATTCAGTCTCATTAGTCCTTCACAGTTCTCACGCAAACTGGTCAAAAATTCCACAAAGTCAAAGCTTCTCATGGGTGTTAGATATTTCCAATCTGTTTTTACTGAGAAATAAGAAGAAAAAAATAGGAATGGGTGGGAGGTTGAAAACCATGGTTCAGAGTTATTTCTGGAAACAAAGATGAAAAGATAAAGAGGGGAGAGAGAATGTCTTTCCTACTTTCTAGCTGAAATTCACTCTTAATAATATTAATCCTTTTGGAGTCTTTACAGTTAGCAGAGATGAAGAGGCTAATCTCTGCCTCTTCTACACTGGAGGCTCCATTAGTTCTACTAAATAGCTGGTGCACCACCAGAAAAAGAAGTACATACGCATTTACCTCCCTTCTCCTTTGATCTCAGCAAGAGATTATAAAACAGCTCCTATGCTTGGTTCTTTCATTTTAAAATGCAAAAGCAATCTGAAACTTTCTTCCCTCTGGCACAGGAAATCCTGGTGAGGAGAGGGCCCCGTTACTTGAAAATGTACAGCTCACAGTCTTCAAATGTATCTAACTCCATTAGTCATGTGAATTCAGTATCTTTTATTCCCTCTTACAAGCCATCTTCCCTCTTTCCACAACAACAAAGAAAATCCTCTTTTCTGGTAAAGAAGGAATTACTTGAACCACACTGATTCAGAAGACCACAGTATCTGCCATAGCTAATGAGCTCCTAACAAACCAGGGATGCGCTGGTAGGGCAACATGACTACAGCCCTCTCCTAAACCACCAGAATATTAAAGTTACCTCTTTACAGGACTTAAATTACTGCAGACGTGGGTATACTCACTGTCAGCAAAACCTTATCCTTTTGGTGCTATATACTATTTCTTCTGGAACTGGTGGCAAACTCTGATGATCAGGAGTTGAATTTGAGGATAAGATGACTCATGCCTTAAATTCCATTGATTACAAAGGGAAACTCATGTGACTGGCTCAGATACAGCAGTAAACATTTGGTCAGGTGAAACCAACGTCATATATCTGGTCACCTGCAGGCCTCTCACACTCGCTTCTGTGAAATGTCCTCCTTGGCTTGCATTTAGCTTTTCTTCCTGTGGAAACTCAGGCACAAGGTGGCAGAAGGAAGGAAAGTAATGGCACCAGAGTGTAGGCACAACATGGTGTCTGGAGGTGGCTCAGGCTCATACCTGTAGTTGGAAGGTATAGAAATATAGATAGAGGCACAAGGTTGCAGCCTCCAAAGTGGAACCTGTAAACCTGCATCAGAACCTAAGAGACTTAGATTTGGAGAGCATCAGATACCTCAAAAAGGGGCACACAGTTAACAGCCTCCTTAGTGAGGTTTTGATCTAAGTAGTCATTAATGCACACTGAAGATTAGGGTGTGTTCTAAGTCCCATCCCTCTTCAGGGCTCGGAGAGCTTGCTTAGGGTCATTGGGAGGGACTCCTTCTCTTTGGGACTTCTTCCTGAGGACTGATGTCCCGGCCCTGCATTTCAAAGTGAGAGGAAACAGGAGCAGGGACCATGTCTTTTAAGAGACGGGGTAGCTGGGGGATGACGGTGAAGGGAGGCCCTTTTACCCAGTGTGACACAATTACTGCATTGATCCAGAGCAGGGCTGTGGTGGGGCTGGAGACTGGCACTCCTGGGGCTGGCACTGCCGGCCCCGGGGGAGGCTGAAACGGGGTCCTGGGCTGTGGGCAGGGTGGGGGGACACCATCAGTGCCCTCAGGGACCTGGCAATCAGCAGACTTTTAAAACAGTCTGGTTACCTGCAATGCAGTTCCTTTTCTATGTATATTTTAATGCTCTTCTATACATATTTTAACCTTTATATTAGAACAGTGAGTTTTCAATGTAGGAAAAATAATGAAGAACATTTAACAGTAATCCTGCTCTTCCCCGCTGCCAATTACAGTAGGCAGTAATCCACCCAAAATACCAGTCCTAGCAGTAATCATACACTTACTGACCGTGCTCGCCGAGGCCTTGCTTGACTTCCAAGCCCATTGATTAAAATATGCCAGGTCCTGACACGCAGCAAAGACACCGTGAACTGCCACCGCGTGACTTCTCCCATGACCACCTTGCAGCAGACTTTGCGGTGCAGGAACATGCCATGGGGCTCATCTGAGCAGCCCCCTGGTGGGGCCAGCCTGCAGCCTGACATCCTATTCTGGTTCATATTCTGAATCCAGGACACTGCATTGTATTTGGAGTTATGGGGGTCACATCTGTAGTGCCATGGCTAAAGACCAAGACATCGCAACCCTATTTATTAACTTTTCCAAGGCATTTGATTGTTCAGGACCATTCTGAGTGTCCAGAAGCACTCGTGCTAAGAAAATTGAAACACTTTGTCCTTGGCTCAGCCTCGGTGGATGGATTTGCTTCATATTTGTTAACAAAAGAGAGCAAGAGAGAGGAAGAAAGAAAAGATGGCAATTTGTCTCCAGAAGTAGCCACACAGTAAATCTCCAGTGAACAGAGTTTTATGGGAGAAAGTCCGTTTCCACTATTCTGCTTCCAGACTTTATAGATGGTTTTCAGGATAAATGCAATTTTCTAATGCTGATGATTTAAATGCAAACAATCCTATCTTTCGTTTCCTCGGCCCCGAGTGACAAAACTTCGGAGTTGTAATGTGACCTCTGCCACTTCCACAAATGACTTACTAGCAAAAAAATGAACGCGTTCAATTCAAAAAGAAATGGAGAAAAACAAAGCCATATCTTCCCCCCAAGGGGACAAGAAGAACATAAAGTCATGCTCCATATGGCCCTGATACCATAAGGTGGTTCAGGCTGTAGATTGAGGTCTGTGTCATTGATATGTGTAGAGCTCAGGATCCGTCTAGCACATGTCTACTGCTGAGAGAGTGATTTGTACCTAATTTGCTCGGTGGTTTTAATCTCCTTTTTTTTTTTTTTCTGTTTGTATCAGACTTTGATTTTTCCAGATATATTTGTCAGTAGAATTTGCTCAAATGCACTTTGTAAACATATTTCAGCCTATGCAAACTATTTGTTTTGACTGTTCACTACTCATGCTGTGTAACCAGCCACCTAAGGCAAACTGCAGTTTTCCAGAGCTTTTGCAGATGACTGATCCCTGAAGGCCCCTGAACTGTTTTGCAAATCTCTACTGTAATCTGCCTCCAGTCACCCAATAAGGTTACCAAAAGCTATTTCTCAGTCACATAACACGGGTCACTATCTGTTGACTCTTAACAGATATGCTTAGCATCCTGACAGAAATGAAAATAATGATGGAGTGATTTGCACACACAAAATAAGTTGGAAAAAGAAAATTTTCATGATTATTTGTAACCCAAACATATTTAAAATGTAAAACTCACTTCAAAAATCTCGTTACAAGCTAATGATAAATACAAGTGCTAGCTTGCAGAATTCTTCCTAGAGAAATAAATACAATAAAGTGTCTATTCTAATATGGATGCATATTAGGTCTGCACTTGGCATGACCTATCTCTAATCAGGCTGCTGCTGAAGAGATCTGGAGGCCTGGACTGCACAACAACCTCCCCGCTTTGAATCCATGGGGTAAATTATGGCAATACCCTATGTTTTTTACCACGTAAAAAGAGATGCGACTTCTCTTCCTAATGAATGGCAGTGGACTTCCTTTCCTAGTGAATAAAACCAGAGAGCCTCTCAAGACTAAACTATAACAAATCCCTTGACTGCCCCAGAGCCTTTTGTCTGGTCAACTTGATGTTTAGCACAGTAATGGCTAAGGTTAGATGAGATGAACCCCACTCTGACTGTCTTGACTCGTAACAACTGCCAGCGCCAGGTTGTTAAAAGAAGACTGTTGGATTAGTGCAGAAGTAATAACACTGCCTTCATCTGCAGAATCCCCTACGGAACAAAGATGTTGTTTTTATGGTTAGTTAGCATGGCTTTCAGGAATAAGCTGCAGAAGAAATCTGGCTGCTAATGACACTTCTGCGGGCAAAGGTGCAGCAGCGTTCAGAGTGCAAGAGAACAGGGCTCCCGAATGTGCGTCATTCACCATAGCTCCATGTATAATCTCAGTGAAGTCCCAGGCACCTCCTGGGGCCATGTTTATTTCTGACAACCTAGTTAGAAACATATGTTACAGATCAGAATGTTTTGCATTTTTTAATGTCCAGACTGGGGTCGAACCCAGAGGCTTCCGGCCTCTCGTAAATGGCAACCTCTGACTCAGAGTGCACATAACCCAAAATACCTTGTTATGACTCCTTGTGGTAACATCATTACATGTGGCATAATTAAAAGAAAATAAAGATATCTGACCTAAAATAGGCAGCGCATGTATTTTTTAAGTGTAGAGGAAGGTCATTCGCCACTGTTATTTTGAGGACTCTGCTGACAGAGGCTTTTCTGTAACATTCTAATTTCAGTGCTACTATCTATAGCCCTTTGTGTAGATTTGTCCCTTCAATGTGCACTGTTGTCAATGAAAAGATACTGTAAGCTGGTTTCAAGGTATGACTCAGAAAAAGATGGCAAAAGGATGCTTTGAAATTTTCAAAGCCATGCTGCATATCTTCAATTTTAATGGTTGTGCATGCAAACCTCTACAGTTCGGAAAATCTCTTCCACAAGATGCCTCCCATCTACGAACACCAGCCAAAGTCATCCAAAGGGATTTTAGCACATGACAACAACAATCAACCCTTGTGGACACCCTTGGAACTCTGTTATGGACGGTTTCTATGAGAGAGTGTACATATACATCACGTTTGCATGCATACACGTGTATATTTACAGGAACCTTTGTGGTTTTCCAAACACAGGCATCAAGTTTGTAAATCATAGCTTCCAAACACCTAAATACATGCAGGAGCCACCTACACCTCAGAGTTTTTGGCATCCAGCTAAGATACTCGTGTTTGAAACAGGGTTCCCCATGTTCAAGAGAAAATCTTTGTATTCGTTTTGAAGAGGAAGGCTTGGCAGACTCACAGGCCTTTAAAGCCATTATGAGTAGGCTTGTAGAAGAGAAACCAGGGCCTTACAGATTGCTGGAGAGAGGTAGATCTGGATGAATGGTGGCTTTATAAGGAGCAGCACAGAATATAAGTTTAGAAAAGCATCCCATTTTGATTTACACAGCTATCCCTGATATTGCCTATAAGACCATCAGAAGAATAGGATTTCCTGGCTCACAAGGATGATTTTCTTTTTGAAGGTCTGCTCTGAAGTATTATTGAAAAAGCAAAAAATATCATAGCTTCTCCCCAAACAATTTAGAACCAGAAAAGGGAAGGCTTCCTTCCATTCTTCCCTCTTTCTTACATGCTGCCCAGTTGTGACAGGCTGCTCAGCAGGACGATGGGGATTTACTGTTTGCTCCATGGCGCACACAAAAAAGGCACTAAAATAAAAAGTCCTCATGTAAATAATTACATCAATTTTGTAATCAACCAGAAAACAAACAAACAAGAACGAATGAGGTCAACACTGAGTGTGTTAATCTTGCCAATGTTCTGTATAATTAAAACAATTTCACCTTGAAATCTGGCTTTAATTACAATATGGAGCACCTCCAGGCCTTAGCATTTTAGTTTGGTTTTTTGGGCCTAGTTAGAACAGAGGTTTGTACATGGAATATTTACCAGTCTTTTTGTTTATGATCCATTTAGCAATTATTTTACACAGTCTATTTGCTGCATATTAGTTGTTGCTTCTGTCTGTCGCCACACCTGTATGACTTGGGAAACACCACAAGCACCTCACTTGGCAGCAAAATCCTTCACATAGTCATTGAGACCCATGTACTGGTAAAACCCAAGTAAATCCCCAATCTGTGTTTGCATTTAATGCCTACGGCATTGAAGAAATCTACTGCTGTTGTCCTCTAGACAGTGATAGGACAAAATTTTTAAAACAGTTCTCAATTTTCAACAGTAGCGTTTTCAATTTCCCACCTTCACACAGAGGGTCAATTTGCAGTCTAAAAACATCCTGAAAGAGTGTTGATATTTTTTCTGGAACTATATTTGCGTAAAGCAAAAAGGAGGCACTAAAACTTACACATAAAACCCTTTGCCCTTGATTTTAACAGGGAAAATGGATCTTAACTTCAAACTTTTGGAAAATGCAGATCTTATTTTAAGCCTTACACATTTAATTGGGTAATTCAGGCTTCTTAGTCAAAATCTACTCTGATTCTAGTCCCAGTCTGGTTCCTGATTTAGATTTAAGTGTTTTACTTGGGCCTAGCTTTAATTTAAATACTGAATATTTATGCAGTTGCCTTCTTGCTCTAATATCAAGCGGTTTCAGTTAAAGAGATTTGTACTTGAAATGCCTGCGTTCGGCATCGGTACCGTTAAATTAATAGTGATGTATATGTGTTTGTAGGCACAGTGACCTTTATTAGCTTCTCGTTACGTTTGAAAATAGTTCTTGTTATCTGACTGAATGAATTACGTTGAGCATTGTTATGGCTCAGATAACCTATTGAAACTAGTTATTTTTCATCATATGTTAAATGTTAAAACTAACAAGCAGTTAGTTAAGCATTACACTGGAGACTATCATCGTGTCTTACATCTTGGAACACGCACTTTTAAAACTGTTCAGATTAAAGATGAATCAAAGTGCTTCAGCTTCAGGGATAGGACTGGAGGTGCACATCCCTACAGACAGAACTGGAGTATAAAATCCAACAGAAATTGCTTTTAAAATTTAATAGTTCACAAAATCTATAGTTAAGCACAGCCTGACTGGGGTAGATAAGTAAAATAAATACTGCAAAGTCAATTTTTAATAATCTGTGGCATGAAATTTAAGCACAAGAGAAAACATTTCACAATCAAGTCAGAAGCTTTCTGTAAATGATCAAATGAGAATTTTACACCCCCTCGCCTACCAATGCAGAATACACCCAGTTTATCCTTTAGTCCACACAGCATATTCCTAGATTTCTTTGTTTTAATGCCTTTTACTTCTAATAGAGCCTTTCTTGTAACCACTTTTTAGAACTGGAGTTATTTACAAGCTCAGAAGAAGACAGGTAGATACTGGAGCCTCTTATTTGATGGTGAATTGGCGCATCCCATGCAGTCACGGCAAATAAAGTAATTAGTTCCTCTGCTAGTCTGGTAAGAAGTGGTCTGGTATATTTATCTAATTATTGAGACAACACATTTACAACTGAAGGGATTTTGTCATAAGAGGTTTATAAAACTCTGATTTAGGCTGATCTTCAGTTTCTTAATGCCAAGTAAAAACTGGCCTTCGAGCAACAATTTTGTATGATGAAGAATAAAATCCCAGATGGATTATGACAAGTCCGTGTCGTCCTAAAAGAGGAATCAAAATGAAAAGCTGGGAAAATTAAATGGCAAGGATAATATATATACACACACTCGTTCAGGAGGAGAGAGAGAAAATACGAAGATTTGTACGTATTTTATGCATCTGGAATCAGTATGCTATCATGCTGTTTATGCTAAGAGGTGTACCATCTGCAAGGAATAAAGGAAAGGAAGAGACTATACTGTATTATGGGGAAATCATATTTTGACTTTATTATTATGGTTGTGGCTATTTTATGAAAAGGAGGTGGATTAATAATTGTCTAGCCAACCAAAAAGGAAAAAGAAAGCAAAATGGATTTTTCAGAGAAACAGATTATTTCTCAGGCAATTATAAGGGGCTTGTGCAATAGAGCAGAGGAGGAAGAGAGGGCAGTGACAGGAAAGGGAGACGGAGTCTCACGGTAGGAGAGGGGAGAGAGCTTGGGGCTGAGGGTGAGCATGTGTCAGTGGCCGCAGCCAATGTACCCAGTGAGAAGAGGCCCTCTGGTGTCCCGGACCTCTGCAAAGAGGGTGCCAATGAGCCACAAGACTTGGCTGCATGTCTCCTCAGCACAGCTGCCTCCTGGGGTGTCCTGGCCATGGGCAGAGGAGAGGCAGGACAAGCCGTGACTGCCATGCAACCCTCGGCGGCGCTGAGAGGACACCCTGCAGCCAGGGGCTCCACGGGGACGGGATGCGGGCTGGGGTTGCTACGTCCTCTCACATCCCCAGGTGAGGTCCAGCGCTGATGCGGTGAGGGACCAGGGCGGATCAGGACGCAGAGGAGGACGACACTGGGAGCCAAAAGGGGGTCCCCTAGTTGTAAGCTGTTAGGAAGTCATTTTCTGGGAGGAAACGGTAGGGAAACCACACAGCATTTCAGTCTAAGGTAAAACAGCTAAAAGCGGATGAAGCTCACCCCTGCACAGAGGGTCTGGATCAGACCTCCTGCTCCTTTCATTTGCACTCCCTCATTATGGAGATTTGGCATACGTTACGGTACCTCTCCCCCCACCTCCTGCTCCTGCTCCGGCCCAGTGGCTTTTAGTTCTGAAAGGAAGGACAACCCTCACAAAGGGCCTTTTTCCTGAGAGATATTGGTTTCATTTACAGTGGGCTAGAAATGCATGTGCTGCAGTGCCCTGGGCCTTTCAATCACCTGCCAAGAGCCCTCACTTTTCATTGTTTCCATTTTAACGCTGTTCTTGCAGCTGCAATTGCAGCCTCTTTGAATTAAATCTGGGTTAACAGTCTGAGGACAGATAAGACCCAAGAGAGGAAATGATGTAAATCCAAACAGCAATTCTTTAACCTATTGCTTTTTTATGACAGGCTGGAAGCCCTGCATGCAATCAGAAGCAAAGTGCATTTTTGCAGTCTATTCTGATTTGCATAAACCTTTCTTTTGGTATTTGCATAATTTTTCAATTAATCACCAGGACAATACCCTAACTCCTGAACATCTCTCTCCCAGGCATTTAAGGTATTCTTGCTAATATAAAAGCTTTAGACACCGATGATGAGGCCGAGACCTGGGGTTTTCCATCTATTTCACACGTAAAACCCAGTCCAAATGTTTACTGTACCTTACACTCCACAACGAGTGCATCAGTGATTACTGAAAAAGCACAGATGGGATGTAGACAGTTTTTCATTCCTTGTTCCATATGATAGAACTCAACACATCTGGTACGCTATGAAAAGCATCTTTGCACTAATTTGTTTGTCAGTATCTATTGAAAGGACTATCTGTCATCCTGTCGCATTTTGGTTGCCCTGAGATGTCTGAAGACAAGACTAGTCACAAATTGCGACTGCTGGCCACTTGGGACTAACTGGTAGAAACCACCAGCTGTTGCAAGGATCATCAGTGGTGGATTTGTTTCTTTTTTGTATTTTTTTATAAGCGGAAATTTCAGTGTAATCTCTCCTCAGACATTTTGTATTTGCAGGAAGGAACCAAATCACTTGAGCAAGAGACAGTTTGTTTGTCCTCGCTGTCCATGCGCACATTTCCATCTGTTTCTACAGCTGGGTGAGTTTTCTTTGACTGTACAGGAGTGACGCAGGGGGCAGAAAATGCACCTGCTGGTGTGCGTGTGGTGATCTTAACACTCGCCTTTGTATGCTCGGTCTTTCATGTCAGGAACCTAAGCATAAATATATTGGTTTGTCAGGGAAAAGTAAAGATCCTAAAGGGACCTCAGTGTTTATATGGGTTGATCAATACAGGCTGAGAATGTTTTTTCCCACAATTCTTCACGCTGATCATCGTCTTGAAAGACAGCCCTGTGATTTATGATTTGTTATGTTTATTTTACCTCATCTCCTCACCAATGAATCAAAGTGTTTGATTTCATTTATTTTCCGGTCTGATTTTTTTTTTTAATTTTCTTATTATAAATGCTTTATTGCATTAAATTCTGATTGTGTGACTAATTTAAGCCATTTCTCTTCAGTCAAGAGCTATTCTGGCATGAGAGTGCAGGTCTGATTGAAGGTGTGAATTTCAGGTTCTATTAATGGCTGGGCAATATATACATAAAAAGCTTTCAGAAATGTGAGAAAACCTATGAAACGCAGTGGAAGCATCCATGTTTAATGGGCATGTAACTTCCAAAAATACTGGTTTGAACTTTTTGTAGTTAATTAAGTACTCACGCATTTTTATAATTAATCCGAATGATCAGCAACACACCACCGTAACTTGAACTTAATGCCAGCAATTTCAAAGTAATGAAAAGATTTTTCTACTTAATGGCATATATTCCTTTGAAACTACTGATCCAAGTAACAGGCCATATCTTGTTTCTCTAATATTACTGAAGGAAGAACCAGCACCTTATCTGAACTGGAACAACAATAACACAGTACGTGTGTACCGGCTTGTCACAAGATCATTCCAAACGTCCAGGTTAGGCTCCTAAGCTTTGAACAAGAGTCCCACATAAATTCTGCCTAAAATGAATGGTGTGTTGTGATCCAGGGCACTCCAAAAGCGTGAAGAGGAAGAAGAGTGTTCACACTTCCTCTCTGCTAATAATTGAATTACATATGAAAAATTTAAACAAAAAGCAACCTAGTATTTTGAACACCTTTGAACAGTTGTCATCTTCTCTGAGATATGCAGCTGCTGAATTATTTAAGGTTCTGACAAAGAGGTGAGCAGACCTTCCTCATTGTCTGGGAACCTGAGAATTTTGCTGCCATTTTGCACTAGATTTTTCAGATGGTCTGAGCCAACATATGCTAGACAGCACCATCTAAACAACTGGCTTCCTTAGTGCCTACTGCCTCACGTCCCCTAACAACTAGATGACAATGCTCCTTTTATCCAAACATACTCTCTAGGCAATACCAACTTACAATATTTGGAGCTGTGGTGACTTAAGACTTGGATTTTTTAGGTTGCCTCTGGTTTGTGAATATCCAATTTGCAGAGATAAGAAAAATAGCAACTAATTTTACTAAAAGCAAAATTCAGCTCAGTTTAACTGATGCATTACTAGCAAGCCTGAGAAGGTAAAGCAAAACTGTTTGGCTCAGTGTCAGAGACTCACCCTCAGGTAGAAGTCTCAGGAGGGAACTGAATGACAACCAACAAAACCCAAGATGCGGCACGATCCTGACTAGGATTATTTGCAAAAAGGGGCCCTCTGTGAGTGAACATGCAAGAACTGGGCCCAGAATTGGCAACTGGATGTGATGGAAGAGCACCTTCCTCACTCCTGCCAATACCTAAATTACAGCCTATGAGAATGCGGCCAGAGTGCCTTGTTTTCTGAAATCCATTTCATATCTCCAGTGACGTAAACCTTGCTAAAGTTGTGTTTGACAGACTTTCATCTGTTTTCAAAAGAAGATAATAATCAAGCAGTCTAGTAAACCAGGAACAGATATGCTGTGGGAATCCTTAAAAATTAAGACAGCCTTCCATAACTGCAAAGCATGTTTTGAGCTGAACAATTTGAGGTTTAAACAGCCCACAATTTAGCTCATTTCACAGAAAGTCTAACTTGATAATGAAGTGTTCTCACATTATTTAGGCTTTTCAGATGGCTGCTAAGCACAGAGGTGTGGTATCCACTAAATGAGATTATGTTCTAAAAAAGGTTGCAGTGGACATGTAGCTATTGTGGAGAGCAGCAGTACGACACTGGACCCTGCATTCATATCAAAATTATATCCTTGTAATGCTCTAAACAAAAAAACTGCTTTTACTGTTTCCTCTTTCACCGTCAGATTAACACTGAGTCTCTCACTTCTTGTTCTTGGCTTGAAAATCGGCTTTGATTTGGCTTGAAAACCAGCCGGATTCCTTACAGAATGGTTGAGGTTGGTGGGGACCTCTGGAGACTGTCTAGTCCAACCCTCCTGCTCAAGCAGGGGCAACTTTCCAATTCTGATCCCCTAGTTCGAGAGAGACCTTCACATAGGAAGATAATCTTTTCCCAGGTTTTCAGCAGGTTGTTGTACATACACCAGTAATAAATTCTTATCTCGTCTGAGAATCCCAGAGGAGCAGCTGGGACTCCAGGAACTCAGAGACTTCACTTTCCTCCTTCTTTCCTTACCCTGCAGGTCTTTCTATTACACATCCCATTCCTTGTAGAACTGCAAAGCCTTGGAGGAAATCTGATCAGAAGAGCTTTTACCAGGAGACCTTCTGTATATTTTACTTTCAGTGGAACAGAAAATCAGGGTTAATTTAGAGAGAATTTGATTGATACTGCTTACAACCAAAGCCAAAGCTAGACAGCACAAGCCAGGCACCTGAGATGCAACCCAATTTTAGCATCGTTTGATTTAAACTTCATAGGACATTGTAAGTCTGGCCACATTTTTTTCCCTGCGTTGTACCCTGACTCCATCAGGGTCAAACAAATAAAAATTTATTTGAAAATTCCTTACTTGTCTGCCTCTGTTTGCCTTAGTGCAAAATTGATGTGACAGGGATTTCTGAAAACCGTTTCTTCCTGCAGGGATTAATTCTGGTGGGACTTTGTGTGTTAGGGTTTTTTATAATCTTTGCTGGCTGTGAAAAAGGACTATAGCACCTATGGAAACGATCATGCCGTTTGCTTCTGCAGTTGCTGTCAGTTTTCAGTGAGTATAGAAAGACAAAAGGACCACAGGCTGAAACTGGTGCATGACGGGAGAACTCAAGGTTGGATTTTTATTTCCTTTAAAAAAACCCAAACATTTATACAGTTTCCTGCTTCTCTACCACCTCCATTCTTTTAGGCCAAGCAAGAGAAGGGAGACCTGGGAGATGAATGAAGAGTGTACAATAACAAGAATCGATCTGTCCCTTGAGTCTGACCTACGAAGGGATTACGTCCTGAATGTCACTGCCGGCTGTACCCTGAAGTGGCATTTGAATGCATGTTGCAAGAGGCAGCCACACATACCAACGAGGAGGGACGGAGAGGGTGGCTCTGCCTGCCTGTACTGGCGCGGCCATTCCGAAAGGCTCTCGGCAGTGGTTAGCACGTTTTCCCTCTGCTGCCGAGCCTCCTTTCTTGTTTGGGTGCGTGTGTCCTGTTCACCGAGTAAATGTTAACTGAATCGGCTGAAACGATTTATTAACCATGGAAAGGCAGGAAGGTTCACTGCACCACACAGAATCTCTTTTAATGTTACATCAGTTTATGGCAGATGTAAATCTTCAAAAACTCTCAGCATCTTTTATGAACAGGATGAATACTGTAATGCAAATATGAGCTGTTCTTCTGAAGTCACTTACATTTATGAAACGCCCATAAATTTCCCAAAGGCTTGCAGCACTGGGGCACAACAATAAGCCACCAGCAGTTTTCATTGCAGCGATCACTATTTTTGAGACAAGCATGAGACCGATTTTGGAAGATGCTTTATGCCTTCCTGTAGTTTAAGGGTTTTATTCCTGCTTCAAAGATGACCTATGAGCTACCTAGGGCTGGTATTTGAAAACCCATTTGCCATTTGGTAAAGGCAGAAGGAAAATAAGCAACAGTAGGTAACACTTAGCTGCTTCCATAAACCAGTGTAACACGGAGGACAGTCTTCAGTGGAAGATACGTAGTGACATCACATTTACTAAGTGATATCCTTAAAACTGAGGACTGATCTTGTGATTCCTTATGTGGAATGTAACACATAAGCACTTCAGCTTTCTCTGCTCCTATGACTTCCAGGTACTTCTTCAGGACTGCCACATCCCTGCCCCTGCAAGTTTGCGATGATCTTTATGGAAATGGTTAAATTATTAAGACTTAAAGTTCTTAAGGGAGCAGCCACAAGGGAACCTTGGCAATACTGAAGCTGACAAGAAATTTGTTATTGACAACAGTGAGGCCAGGCTTTTACCATCTCTCAAGACAAATATGCTGGTGGGAAGTAACACTTCATTTGGGACTTCCGAGAGCGTATGTTAAATTGCAATGGCTTTGAGGGGGTAAAAAATCAGTGCTGGAACTCTTAATGCATACAGGTACATCTAAATTTCCCCTGGGGATGGGATGACTTAACTGTCATTTCAAGTTTTACATTATTCCTTTAAATCAGCTATTTCATTTAAATAAAAGGTTCTATATTCTGGGATGGAAATGCAGCTGCTTCAAGTAACCCTGCAGCATGTTGATTTATTACTGCCTATATACTTCTTCAAGGAGAAGATTCCTTAAGAAGACATTCTACACCCAGCTCCATATTTCTTGCTACATAGCACTTTATATTAATCTCACCATATCTGTATCCATGAAATTTGGGAGGAAAAAATGGAAAATACAGTAATCGCATATTTGGATAAATACATTTGCAGGATTTAATGCTTTGTATTCACATGAATAAACTACTCTGCTGTCTGCTATTAGAGATGTTAAGAGGAAAGTTATCTATCTCAAAAGCATCCTTTCCCCATAAATTGAGAAATGAAAAGATTTTCAAGCTTCCACTTCTACATTTCTGAAATTGTAGCTAACTGTCAGTAAAACTAGGCTTAGGATGTACCTTTTTAAAAAGAAAAATAAAAGGACAGAATTCTGAAGGGAAAAACATCTCTCTTTTGCTAAGAGTCTTTACATTTGCTTTTTAGGTGATGAAAAAACCCTTCCAGTTGCAGTTTTTCTATTAGATTTGAAGATGAAAGCTATAATGTTATATACCTTTGTATGAACATGGTTTAAAAAGGATTATTACGCAGTAAAACTGGATGAACTCTTCCGAGGTTGGTTAGCATAGCTTTCCACCAACTGGTTTCGTTCACGCATAAACTGCACATTGTAAATTCCAGCAAGTAACCGCGCACACAGCAAAACCTGCCTTTGTATTGGAACACGTGTAAGTGCCATAGCTGTAGCTCACATTAATTTTTAAGGAAGTGTCTGTCCTAACAGTTCCAGTGTTATTAATGCGCAGTCAAAATCTTACTGAACCGAGCTCTAATAGTAAATCAGAAGTGGATGGTGGTGGTGGAGTACGGCTCTCTGAAAAGGAGCAAGAAGTAAGGGGCTTTGTAAGAACACATACTTACACAATCAATGTTGCTATGATGGAAACAAGGTTGACGGGTTTTGATTTCAACTCATAAATGTGTTCTGCTCAAAAAGATCCAGCTATGGTGAAACAAAGGTTGCGCAGACACATAAACTTCTGCATGGTTTGGCCATCAGGGAAGGACCATGAACCACAGGATTTCAAGGATGAGTTAGATACGGATTATTTGGACCATAGGCGTCTAAATAAATACCTGGAGCTGAACAACGTTAATGTCCCCTAATGCATAATAATGTTCCTCAACAGACCGTACTACCCAAAATCAAGGTAGGTATGAGTTGGGATACTAACCACCTGGTTGCTTCTTTGTGCAGGACACACCACCATTGTGACTCCCAGTACTGCTGAGAACCAGGAGAAGGAGACCTTCTTGGGCACCACTTCTTTCCTTGTTTCTGGTTTTGAAGGAAACATTTTTGCACAAAAGAAGTTGGGGGGGGTGGGTGGCTGAGGACTGGGTGTGATTTCTCACACTGGGCGGGCACACGATTCATTGCTGGATCCCATTCTTTCCATGGAAGGAAAATTTGTGTAGTTAAACAAATGACCTGAGGTCTTTCTCCTGCAGGGTAGTTTGAAATTAATGAAATTCATGCTCATATCTAACAATAACAGGTAAAACGGGATACAGGCCACTAATACTATCCTCAGCTCAGGGAAATCAGGGAGCCATTCTTACCATCACACTTAAGCACAATGTGGTCCACTTCCAACAGCGACCTTAGAGAAAAGCCATACTTCAAATAAATCGCAAGACTTTTTCAGTACTGTATAGTTGCTAGGTCTCACTTGGGTTGTGCATATGTCTATACAACATGATGGTCTGGGATACACCAGCTGTTACTGCAGGATCAATACTAAAAAAGAATTTGTTACCTCTCACAGCAACATCTATTTTGGCCTAAACCCAACTGAACTGTGGGAAAGAAACAAAACTTAAACACACCTTAGATTCCTAGATTGCTCTTAAATGACACTTCAAGCAGCCATTTTAAATTATCAGTCTCACTAAATCAGTCTTTTACTTTCACCCGGAGAGCTGAATTTAAAATCATAAAATCTCCCTGCAGAAGTGTGTTGTTGGAATACGGTCAGGCCATTTCTAAGATAAAATGTTGTTATATCGGTGTTCTAAGATGCAATTTTCTCCTTTTATTGCCCAAATAGGAAAAAAAGAAAAAAGGAAAAAGGAAAAAAAGAAAAAAGGAAAAAAAGAGAAAAAAATTAAAAAAGATAAATGACATACAGACTTCAAAAAAATGTGCTTCTAATTGGATATTTCTGTAACAAAATTTATTCTAGCATAATATATATGGAATCATGGTATTTTAGGATAAATATTGGAAATATTTCATACATAGTGTTAATAAAATATGATGCACTGAAATAAAAAGGGTTTTTTATTGCTGTGAACACACACCAAATACTGCCAGTCGAACATGTTGAATAAGGCAGACTGGTTACAAACGCTCCTTCTATACAGATCTTCAATGAATAAAACTTCTCCCTACACAGTGTGACAGCCTAGTTTTTAAGCTGACTTGGTGGTGTCAGTTGAATCACTGCTAAGTACGAACTGTCAAGCAGACAAGCGTAAGACTCCGTACAGTTGTTACCTGGTTTCATTTGTTATAGACTAGTTAACAGCGTCTGTCCCATACACCACTTTTTCCAAATGTGTCGGGGAAGGAATCTCTGTGTTTATAGAAATTCAAAAGAATGTAAAATGACATTCCTCCTTCTCTTTTTTTATACAGCTTATGTTATTTGCTTTTCATAGTATGGATCCTATTATCTCTCTTACAATAAACTATTGTAATGGGTGGTTTTTTCCCCAGTTACTTAAAAGGGCACATGCAAAGGAAGTTAACGCTTTTGATAAGATGAGAAATTTCAGAAAAGACTGCTGCTTGTAATTTATTGTTATTATACAATTCTTATTTTTAGAAGACATCTCAGATAATAAATCCTCATTTACATTCATATCCTCCGCCTCTGAGTTTGAAGAAGCTTCTTAACCTCAACAGCAGTTGAGAGGATGACAAGCATCTGCCTTGGACCTCTGTGTTACACTTACTGTCCTCAGGGGCTGGGCAGTGTAATTTTGCCATAGCTGGGGAAAGTGCCTTGCCTTTCCTTCCATGGCTAAGTAGGGCGAATGGCAGGGGGAGTTCATCATGATACAGGTCAGAAGTCAGCTGGGTCACTAGCAGGACATCTTGATGCACTCTGGCAAAACCCACGGAGCAGCAGCTCCAGTAGGAAGGCTTCCAGGTGCCCCAGATTGCAAACAGTGATTGGGCTTATTTTCAAAAAACACTACATAATTCAGAAAAGAAACGCGCATTACAAATTGTGGAGGATTTGGACCACAGAAAGGAAGACGGTGAAAATTTAATTTGCCTTCCATGTGTAGCAGAGACAACTCCTGTTATTTGTATGATTAACAAGCTGGACAGGTTATTAATTAACTGGATACTTAACCAGATCTTATACAACGTTATCATACAGACCACTGATAAAAAACCCCAGAGCCCTGCACGCTACGTCCTGCAAGTTCATTTTGTTTATTTGATTTCTGTGGCCGTTTCCCTTCATGCTGCGAGAAAGATACAAAAAACGTTGAAATGGCTCAGTGGCCTGACTGAATATCAGAGTAGTTCTTTTTATGCAGGACATCATTCTCTCTGCTTGTTTCCAGAGGAAATATGGGATCATGTCCTCCTGATGGAGAGCAGCAGCTCCTTTGGACCTGGCACTGGCACGAGCTGCACTCAAAGAAATGGTCCTGGTGGTTTCACAGGCATCTTCCACCCACAGCTTTCTGCCCCATCTAGGCCTTGATATTTCTTGTGTAATTGCTACAACCTTGACAGAAAGAGAAGCAGCTCGACTGACACAGCAGGTGAGAAGAAATGTTTCAGCACAACTACTCATGTCGAAAAGAGCTAGGAATGGTGGATGAACTTTTCTGACCATAAACACACATTTCCTGATAGACCAGGCACGCGTTGCTGTACAGGTTGTAAAAAAATGCTCATGCTGAAACACTGGCTTTCCAGCAGCTGCTATAAAATCTTAACTGCAGACAGGGGAAAGAACATAATACCAAATACAATCACACGAGGTACGGGTGAGGTTTGGTAGCAGTCAAAGACTGGGTAAAACAATTGCCTAGGGATGGACCACTGCCCAGCTATTGACACGTATGAAGCTGCAAAACGTAGGTACCATGAACTCATCAACCCTGTGAGCAGGTTTTATAATGAAAGCACTCAGAAGCCATTAGCTACAGCAGTGCTCCCTGGCAATGCCACAATAAGACAATGTAGGGTGTGCAGGACACATCCTTACCAGCCTTGCCCAAATCCTGAGCCAGACCTGGGGATGAAGGACAGGAGAGTTACCTGTGCTACCTACAGTGAGAAAATTATCATGGCATGAAGCTGACTAGCTGATTATCTCCCAAGTGGGAAAAGAAGTAATCTATAGCAGAGAAGAGCTTGAAGGGGTCATGAATTCCTTCAGAAGAGTTGAAATCACATGTTCTGATTCCTATATCATCTGGAACACTGGGGGAATAAAAATTGACTACATCAACAGCGCTCCTGTAAATCATAAACAGGACAATCGCCTTAAAGGAAGATCTACTGAATTTCCTTGGGATAAACTCCCAATAATCATAAGGAGTTCTAAAACATTTTCTTGCTCCGCTCATGCCTTTCCAAGTCTTACTCAGACAGGCAGCTTTAAAAACAGAAATATAAATCATTAGAATCAAAGTAGAGAGTAATATTATATTTTAATGGTAAAATAATATCAAGACTGCAATAAATTATACAAAAACAGCATTAGAAAACCTTCTAAGATGTTGAATTATTATCTGAGGTGAAGTTATAGAGTTATAAGTTCATAAATAATAATGAAGCTTCTGTTGGCAACATAAGTAATGTTTAAACTGTAGAGTTTAAACTCAGTTTTTAATGAATAAGAGCTTAAAAAGAGGAAAGAAAGTGGAGAGGGCGCAGCCTCAGATAAAGCAGCTATTATCATGCATGGGCTGTGTGGGGAATGGCAGTTGCCCACACTTGAAATGTAAGTTACCACGCAAGTGGTGCAAGCCCTGAGCCATCAATAATACCATCTTTAAGGAAATAAACTGAAGGAAGTCTCCGGATTCCGGAATATCTGGTAAAACAAAACCCAAAGAGAACTTGCAATTGAAAAGCAGCTCCAGAATAATGTGGACAGACATTCCTGTTTCCCTTCGCATGCCCCAAAAGAATCTAACCTGACATGGATATGTTAATCCACACTTGCTAAGGTACAAATAGCACCTCCTCAGAGCGGTCTGATGAAAATTTAATGGTACCTTTGAAGCCCTGACCATGAAAAAGGCCACGCACGACCTGAGTGAGGCGCTTCTGTAAGTTGATGTTGCTGGGTCAAAAGAGCATGTGCTGCAAATACCAGCTGGTCTCTGAGGGCTCCCACTACACCTGAGGGGGTGATCCATCACCTGGCTTGTTCCCTAACATTGGAAAACGGGTGGGAAAACCCTGGCAGTGCAAGACTGAGGCTGGTAACGCCACCTTTAACTCATGTGACTTTGAACTGATGTTCCCACCTGTCCCAAGGGACACTGCAAAGTGCCAAAGCAAGGGACTGTGCTTTCTCTGCACCGCATCCAGCTGCCACCAAAGGAAGGGTATCCTCGCCTCCCCTCCCCTCCCCTCCCCTCCCCTCCCCTCTCCTCTCCTCTCCTCTCCTCTCCTCTCCTCTCCTCTCCTCTCCTCTCCTCTCCTCTCCTCTCCTCTACGGCTCTGATGACTCAGATGTTCTGAGACAAATACTCCAGGGAGGGCTAAAAAAATCCCATGAAGTTCTTATCTGGGTTTCAGCACCGTGCTTATGTTTCACTAATAGGCTTCAGGTAAAGTATGCCTGTAGCTTGCTGAGCTTCTTGAGCTGACAAGTGGTTACAAACTAAAATCTTAATAGAAAATATACTGTACTACTGAACACAGATCTGTTTCTAATGAAAAACAAAGCTAAAAGAGGGCTTAGATAAAGCACACCCCCCGTGGCTGGAGAACAGAGGCTTAGCTCAAACCAGTACCTCCATAACACAGCAAAACACACACTGACAAATACATTTGCTACTTCATTTCCACAATATTTTTAACATGGGGTTTCAAAACGTGATAAGTGAAAATCTTACCCTGCTGAACCCATGGCAAAACTGCCTGCCCATGTATGGAGTTGCACACATGATGCTCTCTCTGTGTGTTTATCTATTGATCTATATATAATATACTTGAATATAAGTGAGTTAAATCTCATCCTGCCCTGGGCAGGAAAGTAGGATTAAAGCCATAGTACTTATAGGCCGTCTACGTCCAAGTGAAATTATGACTTGTTGAGGGCTGCCCTTCCCACTTTTGGCAGAAACCAGCTTGAAATTGTGTCTATATTTCAGATTGATGAAGCTTGTGCAAGGGTCATCAGTCTATCAAAACCTCTTCTAATTCTCCACCATTCTTTACCTGAATTTTGAATATTCAGTCACGCATTCATGGATGCAGGCTAGAAAAGTTTTTATTCTGCAAGCAAAAAGCTACGCTTTCCAGTTTCTCAAACTCAATTGATTTCCCCTCTAAAAGGGGAATAATTTTTAGGGAATCTTTGGTTCAGGTTAGATTTAGAAAAGGCCGGACAGACTTTGAATCACATTGTTAAAAGTTAGCGACCTTCATATGTGCCTTCGGATGCTGTGAAAGAGGAGAGAGAGTTCATACTTCTGATAAGCGGTCTTTTTAAAAATAAACACCAAGCAGTGAGGAAGTTACTGTTGCATTTAAATTACCTATTTATTTAAAGTAACCTTCAAGACCTGATATTTACTTTTGCTTGAATATAATTTATCATGAGAAGGAAAGTTGCATGGCTAGTGAGAATACACGGACATTTAGCTATTTTTCCTATTTATTAGTGTAAATATTTTTATTATCATCTGCTTTGTTGACTAGCAGCTTGCCATGAAGGAAGAAGCAACAGAGTATTTTATTATGCAAAAAGACAAGAAAGCTTACACTGGATTTCTGACCTCAAATCTGTCTTTTGTCAATAACACTGACAGCATTTTATCTTTGCGGAGCTGAACGCTATCTGCCAAAAGAAAAGCTCCTTAAATAAAGCAACAACTGAATACAACCGTTTTTCCTTCAGCCAACGATGAGCTGTTGCAACAATCCTTGCAATTAGTGATGATACCATGCAGCCGTGGCTCACAGGGATTGCTTCAATATTTGTGATGGGTTCGTATTTTCTGAAATTGAATGGAAGGGTCCTGTGCTTAGGCAGAAAGCTTCCCACCAGAGCACCACCAGATGCTGGAAACCTTTTGTCCTGGGCTTAAGGAATGACTTTGTTTATGGGATGTCTGGAGTGATGGCACAAAAATGAAATGGGCTGAAGGAGATGGAGGGTGAGGGCGCCAAGGGTGAAAGCCAAAGCACTAGCCGTATGGAAAGCACAGCCATATTTTTCCAGTCCTTCTTTATAACACTTGAAAATTACTTGGGAATCTGCTCTGTGGTCCAATTACTTTTTCTCTTCTAGTTTGTTGCTGTTTTATACGTGTTCAAAACTGGGTTAGTTGAAGATCTGCCTCTCCATGACACAGGTTTCATTCAACAGCTTTATGTCATCTCCTTTGCCCAAGTGCACACTGCGAGAGGTGTGGAAGCCTTGAGACTGCTGATGTTTGTCCCTGGGGCACTGGTGGAGCATGACCTGAGTGCTCTGCAGCCAGAGCAAGTCCTGCTCCTTGCAGTGCTTGAGGAGGACTTCCCCAAGCAGGTTGATGCTGATGGTGACTGACTGCGCATTGGCACTTTGGGGTGAAGGGTGAAAAAGGGAAATTCACTCGGGCTGGATGCTGTTGCAGGCAATCAGTATCAGCTGCTGTTGCTTTTTATCTCACATACTTCCAAGGTGCACACATTTGCAGTTGATCCCCAGATTTTGCTTGGGTAAAGAAAAGTGGGAAGGACTTTTTTCCTGTGCACATTTTCTAAGATTCTGTGTTCTTTCCAGAATTTAGACCTTCCTAAATACTGATAAAGCCTCTGGACCACACAGTGAGCACAGCCCTTGCTCCAATAAATTTCACAGAATCACAGAATTGCAGAATGGTAGGTGTTGGAAGGGACCTCTGGAAACCATCTAGTCCAACCCCCCTGCCGCAGCAGGTTCACCTACAGCAGGTTGGACAGGATCGTATCCAGGTGGGTTTTGAATATCTCCAGAGAAGGAGACCCCACCACCTCTCTGGGCAGCCTGTGCCAGTGCTCTGCCACCCTCAAGTTTTTCCTCATGTTGAGATGGAATTTCCTGTGTTCCAGTTTGTGCCTGTTGCCCCTTGTCCTGTCACTGAGCACCACTGAAAAGAGCCTGGCCCTATCCTCTTGGCACCTAACCTTTAGATAATAATAAGCATTGATGAGATCTCCTCTCAGTCTTCTCTTCTCCAGGCTAAACAGACCAGGTCTCTGAGTCTTTCCTCATAAGAGAGATGCTCCACTTCCTTGATCATCTTCGTAGCCCTCCAGTAGTTCCTTGTCTTTCTTGAACTGGGGAGCCCAGAACTGGACACAGTACTCCAGATGTGGCCTCACCAGGACAGAGTAGAGGGGGAGGATGACCTCCCTCAACCTGCTGGCCATGCTCTTTTTAATGCATCTCAGGATACCACTGGCCTTCTTGACCACAAGGGCACATTGCTGGCTCCTGGCCAACTTGTCCAGCAGGACTCCCAGGTCCTTCTCTGCAGGGCTGCTTTCCAGCAGGTCTTAGGTTCCTCTGAGTCCAACTCTCTAGCCTGTCCAGGTCTCAGTGAATGGTGGCACAGCCTTCTGGTGTGTCAGCCACTCCTCCCACTTTCGTGTCATCAGCAAGCTTACTGAGGGTACACTCTGTCCCCTCATCCAGGTCATTGATGAATACGTTGAACAAGATCAGACCCAGTACTGACCCCTGGCCCTGACAGGCCTCCAACTGGACTCTCTACCGCCAATCACAACCCTCTGAGCTCTGCCATTCAGACAGTTCTCAATCCACCTCACTGTCTGCTCTTCTAACCCCCACTTCCTAAGCTTACCTATGAGGATGTTATGGGACACAGCATCAAAAGCCTTGCTAAAGTCGAGTTAGATAACATCCATTGCTCTCCCCTCATCCACTCAGCCAGTCATGCCATCATAGAAGGCTATCAGATTGGTCAAGCATGATTTCTCCTTGGTGAATCCGTGTTGACCACTCCCGGTAACCTTCTTTTCCTCCACATGCTTAGAGATGACATCCAGAATGAGTTGTTCTATCACCTTTACAGGGATGGAGGTGAGGCTGACTGGTCTGTAGTTTCCTGCGTCCTGCTTCTCGCCCTATTTGAAGACTTTTGTCCCTTCAAATTGTACAGAGGTCTGGGGATGCAAGGCAGTATCCAAACCAGTTTCTGGGAGTACACTTGATCGCTACAACTAATCTAGCAGCCAACTTCAAAATGCAAAGAGCACTGTGGGCTGCCTCTTATCAGAGGTTGCTGGGACAGGCAGAGGAGAAACATGGAGACTATACTGGCACTGGCAGCAGATGATCTGAGTCTGGATCACAGTGACCCTATGACAAGACCTATTGTTTAAACATGGAATCTTGAATAATTTCTGGAAAATTTTAAATCCATTTAAAAGGCTCCTAAAATGTGCAGGCTGGAATAAGCTTTGAGATGGTCTCCGTGAAGGCTTAAATAATTTTTCTTCTACATAAGGTATTTACTTTTGCAAGGAATAAATGCACTCCCCTTTTCACATCTACCACTTCTGCCTTACCTCCCCTTAAAAAACTGGTTTTTTTTCAATCTATGTTTTCCCCTTCTCCCTTTTTCTAAGTTCTCCAGTGCCCTCTGTCCTTTAAAGGCTTTGACGTGAAAGGTGTCCATTCATTAGAGGGGCTAGAGAAGATCTAGGTTAGAAGGACGTTAGTTTACATCAAAGTTGAATCACTTCTTTAAAGAATTTCCTAAAGGGGTTCTTCCCCTTCTTTTTTATCCTGTAGAGGGAAGAGCTGCACCACATGATTCTCACAGGTACAATTTATTTACAAGCAAAATCCACGTCCTGCTTATCCATACAGCCAGCTGACAGATGCTTGTTAGCAGGTGAAAAGCAGGCTACTTGTTAAAGTGCAGCTGCTTCAATATTTTTTTGCCAGCTGCATATCAGACACCACCTGGCAGGAATTTATTCATTAGATATTACTTTAAAAAACAGCAATGTGATGAATTTAAAATGTTAATTTGGAATGTTTTAAGGAGTAGGTAACTGATGAGGAAATACATTGCTAATTTGCTGTGACTGGTGTTGCTAGTGGCTATATTTGATTACGTTTCTAGGTTTACTGACAAAACAGCCATTGTCATTCTGAAACAATAAAATAGCAACAATCCCTTCCCGTATCTATTAGTAAATAAAATACACGGTGGATTCTAGGTCACAGAGATTCAGCTGAACTTAGGCTCTTGATGGAAAGTTAAGCTCCTGTTAATAGCTGGAGAAAGCGCCTGTATTCTTTGTATTAACATTTTATCTCACCATAATGTGACAATTTGAAGATCTCTTAAGGGAATTGTTCACAATGCCTTCATTTTACCTTCCTGGGGTTGGATTTTTAATGAGGCTACTTGTCCTTTCCTGTTTATTATAAGTAAAGAAGAAGGTATTATAAGTAAAGAAGAGATTTTGCACATCTCTAATCTTTAAGCACAAGTAGATTTCATCCAAGTTATAAGATCCAATCATGGAGAATTATACCAAATAGAAAATTTGGGTTTAAGTGAAATATATAATGTATAAGGTATTCGAACTGGAAAAATGAACATCACTAATGGTGTCGGTTTTCCTTTTCTTCGCCTTTCGAAAATATAACAATCCTCTCTCCCACAGGACTGATCTGAATCCATATATCAGCAAGAGTGAAAAAATAGGATTTCCAGGAAGAGAGTTCATTTATAAGACAGGGATTCAACTCCCAAAGAACATAAATCATTTCTGATTATTATATTACTGGATCTCTTCTTGGAAAATTAATAGATGGGATAATCTGTAATATATAATTACAAGAAGACCAAAGAGTTTAGACCTAATTTATTGACTTAGTATTTCATGAAATTAAAGTTCATTATAAAAAAGAGGAAGCCTTTTTTGGTTTGACCTTCTCTTTATCTAATTGATACTCCACAGATATTTTCATGTCCATTTACTTTCTAACCATGTCATATGTGTTCTGTAAAACTGGGTAAAGTCACATGGACTTTCTGTTATCACTTATTTACTGTAGCAGTGTAGCTCCAGGGTTTCAACTCATGAGAATTTTTAAATATAATGGTCCTTTCTCCTTTGTCTTTAATCTGATCCCTGAAGGTGAAGCAACACCTCCCGTAAGTTAGAGAGATGTGGCTTTAGAAGCGTTCTTGCATCACGGCAAAGCAAGGAGGCACCTGGGTATGATGTAAAGTCAAGGGAAAAACTTGAGGGAAAGTGAAAAAGAAAACGTTTGCCTGAGGTTTTCAAAAGACACTGAACCTTCCCATGTTTAATCTTTTCTCATGCAAGGGAAAATAGTCTTCTCAGCTCCACCAGAAAGAGGACAAGGCACCACTTCTTCCAGGTTTCAGGAGCATGTGACACAGTAAAAGGCATTAAGTTTTTTAGATTTCCAGGCATGAACTTTTCCTGGAAATCATGTGTCACCCACTAGATTTTTCTTCTTAAAATTCTTATAGTCCTGATGTATTCTGAAAAAAAAAAAAAAAATTGAAAAAACTTCCGTACACAGAAAAAGTGATGTCAGGCTAAGGTTTTTGATGAAATTCAGGTCTGTTGCTTGAGGAAAGCTGAGGCTGTAAACCCCAGAAAGACTGTGGGTGTAGATCCAGTCTGGAGAGGAGGACGGGACTGTGCAATGCATGGCCACACGGAGGTTTGCCAATGCCAACAGGGGTGGAGGAGAGAAGCTGCTTCGCCTCTTGTCCTCTCCAGCCTGTCAGTGCTTGGCTGGAGTGGCAAATATGAGAGCCAGTGATTCCCAGTTCCAATGCAAGGAGGATGCTGCCTATGAGCCCATCTAAAGCTGGTTATTGACGGAAGATCTTAAGAATTTAAAACTGAGGATAAAGGGAAGCACCAAGTCCCATGCTGCTGGATGACTTGCTTTGCCCAAAACTGGGGTCCATGGGGCAGCACATTTTGGGGGACTACTGACATAAATGCTTGTAAAGGCAAAGCTGAACCCAGAGCATTTCTATTGTGGCAGCCAGGAACATGCTTAGCTTAATGAAGACTTTTTAAGGTCATGTTTTTTGTTTTTTGTTTTTTTTTTTTTTTTTCTTCACATGCTACCATTAGAAAACACATCATCTGGCCTTAGGATGACAGACAGAGTAACGTATCACTGCCTTTTGAGATTTTCTGTTATGTCCTTAATAGACACCCGTGACACCTTGCAACTCTCCGTAACAAGAGCAGAATGCACCTACCCTCAAGATTTCCTGTAAATAAATCCCATGTGCAAAGCAAGCACTTTGTACTAACCCGCTGCTAGACATAAACCTTCTAGCAGCAACAAAATGCTAAGCATGTAAGTGAAAATTCCACTGAAGTACGCGTCTTTGCATAATTTAATCTGTCTCCTTTTCCCTAACTTCATACTTTTTCAAGAGAAATAGTTGGGTTTTTTTCAGTGTTCAGGTATTTTCTGTAAGCTGTACCAATATATTTCAGATTGGTAAACACATATGATTAAGGAATTAATAACTACTGTTGTCCTCATAAAATCTGATCATACAGTTACACTTAGTTTTATTTCAATTTAGATTTTTTTCTCACATATATATTAATTAAAAATGTCCTTGTATAATTGTCACTTCCGTGTATTTACAGGGGTCAGTTCTGCTGCCACTGAAGTCATTAGTAAGAAAAAATCAGTAGGAAAAGCTGGATGGGTCTTCATAGGCAATAATAGATGAGACTGGCTACATAATAAATTAATTACTGGAAGGTATTTCTTTCAAGTATTTGGAACTGAAACAGTACAAGAGAAACTCTGGTGATTTCTGACAAAATTAAAACAGGAAAAGGCATTTTCTTTCTATATGCTCATTCAAATATTCCAGTGCTCATTCTGTATAAAGCTTAATTCCAAGCTTAATTCTAATTAAGTAAACTGAAAGAAATGTGCAGATGTGAAGAATGATAATGAAAGATTAACTTCATTTCTCCAAAATTAGAAGACCTGGATTAAAAGTAATATTGCTCTTCCCCTACTATTTTTTTTTTTTACTTTAAGTTGAAAAATGAACTAAATAGCTGCTTAGCTAAAGGTCATTTTGAAAAAAGAGAGCAGAGAAAGATTACGGTATATTTTCGGATCAGTTGTTTCAGCATCTTATCAGCCCAAGCTGCTCACAGGACAGTAAGAGTCGGTAGGAAAGTGATAAGTATCTCATCAGATTCGTACTGCTGGTGCGTAGAGGGAAGCTGTACAGAAGCTCCCCTGCACAACAACTATTTATCTTTGCATTCAGCAATGTGACATAGCAACACTTTTCAACCCCATACCTGCTTAGAAAGCTGGCTGTATGGTTGTATGTGCACCTACGTATCTGCACACAAACACATATACATTTATATTTAAGGGATATAAAACTTGCACAGAAATTAATGGAAGAGATTGCTGTTCTCCTCAGGGAAAGGAACACATTAACCGTGTGAAGAGACAATGGGGAGATAGAGGAATTTTTAGTGTGTGATTCATTCAGTCAATTAAGATGTCTAATTTATAAAGACAAAGTGGCCCTCACTAACCTCAAAATTAAGACAATCTGATGTTTCATTCGTAGTTTTGTTTGAAGTCCTGAGTTATCTCCAATAAAGGGCTTTTTCCTACACAAGCAGAAAAGTGCCGAGGCAGAAGGATTTGGTGAAAGACTTGTTAGCAAAACCACAACCAGCAGGTCAGGAGAGGTGGTTATTCTCTCTCTGAGAAACTTGTGAAGCTGCATCCGAAATATGCAGCTGGCGTATTCACGCATTGAGTTGATGCACACCATGGACACAAAGAGGGTGACGGGGGTGGGCACACAAGGCGAAGGGATTTGCTGTCCCTGTTCCCTAACGGGGAGTTTTGGAGAAGGCAGAGCCAGAATCTTCCGGGAGGGGTGGAGTGGGAGTGGACAGCAAAGGTTGCAAATTCCAGCAAGGGAAATTCTGACAGCATACAAAGAAGAAAACAAAACACAACTAGCCTGAAAAGATCTGGATCAGGTAGCCCAGAGAGGCTGTGGAAACACTGTCATTGGAGATGTTCAAAACTTGACAGGAGAGGGCTCTGAGCAACACGACACAACTTCGAGCAGGGGGTTGCACAAGATGACCTCCAGAAGTCCCTTCCAACCTAAATCATTCAGTGCTAAGACTTTATTAATTTGGGGAATGTGTTGTAAAGAGAAACACAAGCTTAGCCATATGAAATGATTAACTTTTCCTATATAGATCAACATTTGTCTCATGGGCAGATGTCATCATTTTCATCTCACTCACTCACTTCATAAAGCATGCTGCAGTAAAGTGGGCTTTTCTGCTGGTAATAATAACCAAAATAAATACTTGTCTCCTTCCCTTCCTTTCTCCAGCAAGCTCTTGCTTACAAATCCAAAGCAAACTGAAAAACAGTGAGCTCAGAAGCATGATTGGTCCATTTACCTGAGCAGCAAGGATGTTTCTCTGACTTGAAAGCCTCTGTGTAAAGCAATTCCAACTGGCTGGAATTTAATATCTGTTTGTGGTTTCAGAATGTTATGGAACCACCACAGGTTTCCTGTGACTTCCTTTCGCACTTTTACAGACACCCTGATCTAAGAAAAGAAGCAATGCTTTCTGCTGCAAACACCATTTTGCTCTGAAGAAGGCAGCGGCTTTCCCTCGGTTGCTATTAAGGGTAGGCTTCCAACGAGGCCAGATTAAGAGAACAATGAGGTTAGGAGAACACTGCAAAAACGGGACAATCTAAGAGCAAAAGAGATAAACTCCCAAGCCTATATCAAAATGTTGAAAGACAAAGGGTATGTGTTTTAAAAGGATTAGGGTTTTTTTTGGTTTATTTACCATTAAATTCTTATAGTTAAAAAGCGGCGTTTCAAACTGTAAGCAGTCCCCTTCATCCAGAATAATGCTTCAGTCCCTTAATTTTACCACGTAACTATCAAAAGACCTTTCATGTGAAAGGTCATCCAGATGAGCAATATTTTGCTCATAAATAGAGCTTGCATAAATAGAACCAAGTGCAAAATGAGTTGAATTAACCCTTCAATGAGCATTGCTACTGTACTTTCTTCTTGAGAAATACGCAACCTTCTCTGTCAAACCACAAAAAAATAACACACTAAACCCCGTTTTCACCACTGTGACTGTGTGCAAACACGCGCTTTGGTCATACATATGCTGATTATCCTCTCTGCTGGTGTGGCATCTGTCCACAAGCATCTGAACATGAAGACTAAAGAGGCCAATTTTTGTGTGTATTTACATGGATGTCTTTGACACAGTGCCTAGCTGGTCTCAGCTGGGGAGTGAAGTGCACAGCGTACGCTACAAAATTATTCTTCACGGGATCTGAACCAATGCCTAGCTTCTTCATGGCTGAAATGATCTCAGGACAGATTGGCCGTCTTGATCTTCCAGGTTTCCTATTCAAAAAAATCTCCTTCTCATTCCTGTTAAAAGGCATTATTCTGTGAATTTAATATTGTACCTAAAATCTCTTCATTTTCAGAACTGGGTTTTTCATCTTTCAAGATTATGTTCTGCATTATCCCTACAGTCATGTTTGGTTTTTTTTAAATAGTTCTGGTGAAAGATTCAAGATATTAACTGGTATGAGACAGTAACTACTAATTCTTGCACATAAGCTTCATATAAGTACAGGACTGTGAAAAAATACCAGACATTCTGAAAAGTATGTGTCCTTAGTTGAGCTTTCATTTAACCTAATCTCATAGATTTTTTTCATAAGGTAGAAGTCTGACTACTTAAGTACTGGTACATTTTCCAAAAATTCCCAAGCAACTTTGAACTTTCATAGGCAAGCTTCACAAGGACTTAGGTTTTCCTGTATTCCTTAAGAATTTTTACCTTTCCTGAAGAAATTTTATGTTTCCTCACAGCACTGCACAAACATGTTTCAGCACCAGCTTAGCTGTTTCTGAAAGAAATTTCATCTCATTGCCCCGTTAATTCCTGACCTTTCTGCTGAGACTGAATGGTGATTAGAACAAGATGGAAATACTATTTTTTTCCACAAATATATCCAGAGCATATCTGCCTTCCATGATCGTTTCAGGTCTGCGTGCCCCCGATGCAGGGGAGCACAGGTTTGTGCTGGCGATGCAGCGATCACCTCTCCAAGAGCTACAGCCGGAGCATCCAACCTTGACGATGGAAGTCAGGCTCCAATTACCCACATCGTCTGGCTTGTGAAGTGCTGCTGGTCTCAAGCTTGTGCTAATGTGAAAATCAGGACCATTTTACACCATGATCCAGGACGTTCCATGGGAATCTGCCCGTTGACTTCACTCTGTTTTGGATTAGGTAGCTACTTAAACACCTAAATATGGATTTAAGAGAACACACTTTTGCTCAATGCACAAATCTGTCTTGCTTAAATGGACACAGTGCATATATGACTTTTTTCAATCTGTAGTTACGTTATTGTCAGACTTTGCCCTAGACTATGGCAAAAGGATTTCATTCAGAGTATTTTGCAGCACTTTAAAAGGACGAAATTAACCTCTAGGACTGATACCTATTTTTATTTTACATTTCGGAAACAATCCTTAGAAAATAATAATTAGTCATAAGACTAAACCTGTTAGAATAAGAATTCGCTGTGGCGTTTCCTGATCTTTTTTGTGCACATTAGGATTCCTACTGGCAGGATGACACTTTGAATCAAATGTCCATCAACAGGGTAAGCCCAGCACGTTACCTTCCTGCAAGAGTTAAACCCATTATTGATACAGCATCCAGTGAAACTAATAAAAACAATCTATTAGCCAGTATGCTTTGTTCCTGGGGATGTGTAAAATGAAAATCAATATGAACAATGTGAACATTTTGAGGCAACAGTGGTGCTGCTTGTTTTTGAAAATAAGAATTTCTACTTATGTCTGTATATTGTATTATATTCTAGTATTTCCTTTAGTTCGCCTACTAGTTTTAAATAGAAGACAATAAGCTCGCTGGGGAATCTGCCTCTGACACAACACTGAATTTCTCTTTATGAACTGAAAGCAATCTGTCTGACTAGGACATTGAGGACCAGTAATTTACTACCTCAGCTGTAATTTTAAGTGCTCACCCAATGCAGGGATTGAAGCTTTCATTCTATAATTATAGAGGAATCAAAGACTAGCACACTAATGTATTGTGCTACAATGCCGGCTATTTATAATCATCACTTTTCAGGCAATATGTTTTTAATATGTTAGGATGGTACGGTTGTCAGAAACAATCCTTTTTTTTTCTTTTTTTTTTTTTTTAAACATAGAATCATAGAATCTTCATGGTTGGAAGGGACCTTTGAGATCATCGAGTCCAACCATACACACACAAAAAAAAACCCTTACAATCACTGTCACTAGAGCATGCCGTGAAAATGGCTGAAAAATGCAAATTATTTTTAAAGCTTACAGTACTATAGTATTTTTAAAGGAAAGAAAGATCCTGTGAAATGTATCAGGATTAGAAAGGATTAGTTTTTGTCCTTCCTCTGTAATATGGTGCAAGGAACATCAGAATAAGCTATGTACATTAAAAAAAAATTCATAAAAAAGCATCATCTGGATAAAACCAAAGGTTTCTGTGGGGATATAAGAATTTAGACAACACTAAACTATCCATCACGAAAGTTTCCCTGGGTTCAGTGCAGAATTTATGGCTAAAGGGAGAAAGAAAAGTCCACTGGCAGAAAAGCAAGATATCACTAGTTACAGTAATGTCCTTCATACCAAAGATGTCACTTATGTCGCAGTCTGACCCTTCTGGTCTGTACTGCGGCTTGAATCCATGCGTGACTGCTTAGGGATCCTGTATCTCCAGATTTACCAAAAGCTGCTTTTCCCCCTCACCGTAGTGTCGTGTTGCCTGTCCCTGCCCCTCTTCTTGATATTTTTGGACAGCTTGAAGAGACCTACGGTTCCTCTGGAAATAGGGTCAAGCCACTTCTGCACTCTCAGACAGTTCTGTGGGAAACACAAGGAATGTTTTTCTACAGTTAAGTTCTTTTACAGTAGGAGAATCTTTCCAGGTAACACTGATCAATTCCTTCGGCACACTAATAAGACTTATCAGGTTTTCCCTTGTTATGTTGTTAGTAGAGTGTCCAGGACAATGAAGCCTTACATTTATCAGTGCTTTTGATGTCATATTGTTGTACAAATAATTATTAATAATGGAAAACCAGGTTGAAATTATTCATGAATAACCTGTTATGAAGTTGATTTAGTGTCTGGAAAACCCTGCCTTGCATACCCAATTAATTAATGCACCAGCTCAAAATTCAAGTGATACAGTTTTTGTCAAAAGCTCTCTGCACCGCTCCCTTGCTCTGGCTCCGGCTGAGCCCAATGCTCATTCAGCAGGCAAGAGGGTTTTCTGCACTGTTCCAGCTCAGTGATCTGACGACACTCACCTTAACTAGTTTCTTGTATCAAAGATTGACTCAACCGAGCATTTTCAGGGAGAAAGCTGAAACGCAGGGAAGGGTCTCCAGGGCAGACTGACGACGCATCCCGGCAGTCCATCACGCTTACTCAGAAATGCCGAGGATGGTTTATCCTTGTCTGTTGTCAGCTAACGGACACTTACAGACTCTGACCCACACCTGTTTTCTGTGACTGTCTCCACTTATTCCTGGACCTCAGTCCAGGCACAGGGGAAGCCCCCTGCACACTCATGTGCTGCGGAGATGAACCGTTTACCCGGCAGAATAGACGGGCCCATGACTACTTGTCTGTCCTCTTTCTTTGCACCACCCTGGCACAGGAGAACATCCGCAATCACTATCCTCCCTCTCAAAACTTGCCACCAAAAACTCCATTCCCTTGGCTGGTTGCAAGCTTAAGGAACCTACATGGGTTACGTGTCAACCCCTCACACCCGTTTCTCTTACCTTCTTCGTTTGGTCAGATCTCTGATATTACTGACTGACGTGGGATTGTCTGCACTTTCAGTGCTGACAGCCAGGTTACTTTCCGACACCCAGGAGGAATTTAATTGCTTTTTTGTACACTGATTGCAGTGTAGATCATGCCCTTGATAGCAATATGAGTTTCAGGATAAAATAAAAAGCCAAGGTGTAAAAATTTCTGCAGTATGAAAGCAAAGACAAAGCCTCATCTTTCCTTTTTTTTTTTTTTTTTTTTTTTTCCCCAAAATCAGTTATTCAGGAAAGGGAAATCTTCTGTATGGACAGATCTAGAAAAATACTTTTTTTTTGCTGTTAAAGGATATGAGAAGGGTAAATATGAAGGGCAGCGAACATGAGACACTACATTTATGAAGCTCTGGTGTTTAATATTGGTCCTTATTTAGAGATATTTGTAAGGAGGATTTTCCAATGTATGTGCCATCTCTATGCATTTCTTTTATGTACTGTTCAGTGTCTATTTCTGACATCCTACCCTACTATCTTCTCTGGCCTTACCTACCTGACAGGTCGATGTTTAAGCTAATTGCCTTGAATACCTCTGGCTCAGGACAGGGCATACTCCCTCTGGAAGCGTCTGTCTCCCTTATCATTTTACTGCAGAAAGAAGTTCTTCAGACCCCGTGCCTAATATTAGCTGAGACAGAGCCAAATTGAAACACATATAATATCACACCCTATTAGATCTAGCAATCTGCTTCTTGCAGTGATGTGTTTTCAAGTCTGTTTTCCAGCAGTGACGTGGACCACTTTCTCAATGCCACATCCTCAGATTGCTGCGTAGCAGCTAGGATTTGTTTTTCTCAGGCCCCTTAGACGTAGGCCATTTTTCCATGGGAGGATGGAATAAGGACCAGAGATTGAACCTGACTGATGATACAACGGGCAAGTGGTCCTTATAGCTGCCCTACGTGGTACAACAACCCTGGCCTGGAGTCATTCATTTGCTTCCAATGTCGAAGTCATTTGTCTCAACTGCCGAGCAATCAAAACTACAGAAGCACTACTACAATTTGGGGTGATTGCTGTTGCTCATGTTGCATTGTATTATAGTTCTAAAGCTGAAGCTAGGTACGTAAACAAGAAAAAACATCTGAAGTTGAGTTACGGTTCTCTCTGTTAAATGCCATGTAAACTTTGGAGAGATCTCTTATCGTATGCATATATGTATATGTGCATGGGTGTGTGCGTGCACCCACATATAGGAGGTGCTACATAAATAATACATAGGAATAGAACATATTTTCTTTCTCTTCTATGAAAATGGACAGCAGAAAGAGGAAAATAAGGTGAAGATTTTAAAATAATTAAGAAAAAAATACCCCCTAACCTTTTCTTCTGTTATCTGACCTTGGTTTCCATGGAAACAGGATCAGACACGTCAGTAGCAGGAAGAACTCTCACTTAATGGTGTTACCTACAGAGAGGAACTGGTACCCAACACAGGCACGCACGCCGGCATGAACACTCTGAGAGCTCAAAGTGCCAGTGCAGATACGCTGTCAGTGGTTTGAAGCAAAATATTAGACTTTCAAAGGCAGAACAGGAGGACCAGACCCTCTGCCCTCTGTAAATCAAGCCTCTTAGACATAGTTCATGCTAGGCAGAAAAAAATGTAAGTGCCCAGCACCATTAGTTGCTTTGGGTTACTCTGGTTTCATATTTTTATGTGTGTATATATGTATATATATGTTTATAAATTTACACCAAAAGAGCAAGATCTGTTTTTGTAAATAGGAAGGGCTTTAATCACATGATGTGAAGCCCATTTGCTGTTGAATACGCTGAAAAAGTCCTAGGAAGGCTCATGCACAGAGAGGCAGGAGGTGGCTATGGAAGCATCTCGCCCAGCTGCAGCACTGACTAAGTTCAAGGTCCCATCAATAGTATGTTCTACAAGTAGGGAATGAACACTGCCATAGCTTCACTGAAAACAAATAAAAAAAGGAACCCTTTTCCATCAAATCCTGGCCACATATAAGCAGCTGACACTGGGTACCTCATTTACTTCAACTTCTTTTTGATCCTGCCTCCCTGGGGTCTGACTCACTAGGGCCATTCGTCCACTCTGCCCTAAGATCCTGACTCAGACCTGACTCTTATGGCTCCTGTTCATGCTCAGAGTTTTCCCATCCCAAAGGTAGATCTTGGTTAAGAGTAACTGCATTACAGATAAAGCTTTGTTACTTAATTAGGGTATAGAACCAATTGTCTATAATGATGTCATCAAAAGGCTGTTTGCTAGAGTACAGCACTGGAATAATTTAGACAGTGATGCTTAGAGATGGATCATAAATAACATTCAAAACCATAGCTGTCTTTGTTTCACTAAGAAACAAGAACGGAGTCAGTCGTTGGCATCAGGGTTATCGACAGTAAGATACACATCAAGCCTATTATAGAACCCGACATTCCTGGTTTATTTTCCCTTTTGATTTTTTTATACACCTTATGTTTCTTGTTTAACAAATTGTTCTCAATATGACGTACTCACAATAAGCCCATAAGCACAAACTGAAACACAATTTCCTGCTAGCTTCAGTAGAAATACATTAATCCACTGGATATTTCCCAGGACAATATTATCTCTCATGTGCAGGCTATATTTCTCTCATTCGGCTGCAAAGGGGAGAAAAAATCCTTGAAAATCTGTTTGAAAAGTGACATGCAAGAAAGTCATAGGTAAACTGCCTCCTGCTCATGTGAAGACTTCCCTATCTATTTATCTATCTATCTTTCCATTTATCTATCATCCATCTTTCTCACAGCACATCATTTACTAAAACCCTCCCTGAACATGACAGTGAAGTTAAATAATGAAAGAAAGGCAAGAAGGTAGTTAGACTGCTGTACTCCTACAGCTTTGAAATGCCGCTGTCATCTGCTTCTAACAAACTGCTTTGTATCACAAGAGCATTTTGCATATCAGGAAAGGAAGAATACTGTCTGTTCTGTGTTTAAAGACGGGCATCTTTTAAATGCCCGCTGCTGTTATTCACTCTCACATTTTCAACGCCACATATGCTGCCATGCCGTATAAAGACACAATATTAAATGCTACGAGGACTCTAGGGGTGGTTGATTACTGGCCTCTTATGACCCACAAGGCTAAAACACTAACTTGCTCTTCACTGCCTTGTCAGCTGGTAATGAGAAATGCTTTCCTCCACTATAAATAAAAAAGGAAAACTACCTTAGAGTAACTTCCAGTTTTGAAGACTAAGTAGATTTTTTCCTTGTTCTCTTTTCCTTTTCCTTTCCTTTCAAGGGCTCACATTATGCAGAGCGAGTAGTAAGTTCTCTGCAACTCAGAGACGGGACAGAGCTTGGGCTTGTGATATAGCCCCATGCAGACATCATGCTGTATGAATGCACCTTCCTCCTTGCCTTTCCCAGGCATTTCAACAATGTTGGGTGTTTTAGAAGACCTGCTGGTAAGCTCCTAACAAATTCAGATTGTATTGACTGACCTTCAAAACATTGTGTTCCTGGTCTACACCAGGCCAAATCTAGCAGGTTGGGATCCCTGATCTTCCTAGGGAAAGGTGGGAGCCGTGAGGGATGGCTGCATGGCCCTGTAGCCAGAGGACATCTGCCATGTATTTTCTACAGGCATTCTGAGGAAATGCCCCACAAATCTCTTGCAAGAGCCAACTCCCTGTAATTGCAACTGCGGAAACAGAGAGTGAAAACCCTTGCAGCCACGCAGCAGAGGGAAGAGGAAGGAAATACCAATCTTTGGGCACAAGTGTAACATGGGACTACTCAGTGGGAAGCTTTCAAAGCAAGAGATTCTTCAAGGAAATTGGCTCGGAAGCAAAATCTGCAAGAAAAGCTTTTTCCTTTAGTTCTTAGTCATTTCTGCTTTGGGATGGAGCTGGATATCAGCAGTGCCGAGGACAACCATGAGGGAACAGATCACAGGTACCGAAGGCTTCGATTTCACTTCTCTTTCCCCTAGAAAGCTGCCTGGTTTCAAAACGGGGAGACAGAGATCCTCCTGTCTTGCTGATAGCTAATTCCAGCTGAAAACAAACTCCATGATCAACCTGCCACAGGGGCTTTGTTTGCCTCTACCTTGTCATTTGTGTGGGGGAAAGAGGATCAGTAGTTGAGGGGATTTTTCTAGTCCCCTGATTCAGGCATCCCTAATAAGGCAAACTTGGACACTTCAGAGCAATGTCTGGGTTTAGTTCACATTGAATTAAGCCACTCACCCATTCCACTAATAAGTGCCTTTGTCTTCCTCACTCCTTGCAATAGGATTGCGGTTTCACAGGCACCACCATCAGCAACAGGTGAGTGCTTTTGTGTTTCCAACTAATGAGTATTCCTGAGTATACCTGAACAGAAAATACTTGGGGATTAAGAGCCATCCAAAATAAGCTCCTTTTCACTGTGGGAATAATTTCACTAGGACAGAAACTAAAATATTTAGTTGGCTGATGGTGCACGGACAGGAATATCCCAGGCAAAAAAAATGGAAGATTCGTGGCTGAATAAAAAAAGGAAATGAGAAAACTTGAAAGGGGTGGCTATTATGGCACTGATCTCACAGCTGTCTCTGACGGAGTGGATTTTGTGTGTATGTGCAACCTCACGAATGCATGGGGGGTCTCCCATAAAGACCTGCAGGAGAAGATTTGGAAGTGAGAGTGGAAGGGGTTAAAGAGATGGACACAGCAATGCAGTACTGCACAGGTGCTGCTGCCATTGACCACAGCTGCAGCTTCCGGGGCTTCGGAAAAAAGGGTGTAAAAGTTCTGGTTTGGAAATGTACCGAAACTGAACTTCCAGGCTTGGCAGGCAGAAAGGATTTGTCCTTGGTTTGGGAAGAACAGCCCTTGGAGCTCCAGAGGGAAAGAGCAGAAAAACAGATGGAAGGAAATTAATTCAATAAAAATAAATTAGACCTTTTAAAGAGTATTGTTTTTAATATTTATGATGCAAAGAAGATTTGCATTTTTCTGTCACTAAAGTATATGTCTCCATTTGACCTTCACTCCCTAAGTGAATGCTTTATTTAGCCTGAATGGCAGACATTTTTCTGTCTTTTCATGGACATTTTAAAAAACCAGGATGCTGCTATTTTTTTATTCACGTTGTAAAATGATCCTTGATGATAAGAAAATGGTAATATTTGCTCATACCACATGACTGGATCAAGGTAGCCAATGATCTGTATCTGGGTTGCTACGGCGTGATGTATTATACTTCACACGATTTGCTGCAGGCAGAAATCTTAATTAAGGCCTTTCCTAAAGAGTGACCTTCAGGGACTGCATTTTTGAATTGGTGTAAAAATAGACAAATGCCCTAACAGCATTAGGGGAGTTGTGAAAGAGTGTTAAATGTACATTCCCCCATCTTGTCTATACAAACAATGACTATTGGCTGCTATTATCGATGAGTTCTGAGGTGTTTTCAGCAAACAATCAGCCTCAATGCGTACAGAAAGAGATTTCAACTTGACGTGCAGAGCTCAGTTACTCAGCTTCTCCTCCACTTCCAATGCAAGTTGCACGTCTAATTAGAGAATATACTCCCCTGGGTTCTATTCATCCATATTTTACCACGTTCATGGATATTCACTGGTTTGGGATCCTTCTAATTAGCTCGCCGCATGTGGTGTCTTGCTCTGCTTTCATCAATAATCCCCATACCCAGCACGCAGTGGCATCTGGGCGGGTTTGGCTGGGCAAGAAGGGGATTGTAGACAGCACTTAGGAAGCAAATTAACCCTACTCACAATAAAGAGTTTGTAACAGTAGCTACAGCCATGCAGGATGCTATTGGGATGCATACAAGTATCTCCAGGCTGTTTTGCTGTAAATTCTCAGCTGAAACATCCTTATGATGCCAGACATGGGCTTTTCTTGTGTCTTCCACCCAAAACAAACTGCCAAACCGCCTGGCAGTTTCGTGCTGTGGTCGCAACAGGGACTGAGATAAGGCCACCAGCTTCACCTCCTGCTGTGGATCCAGGCTGGGATTTGATGTCCAGAGACAACAGAAGGCAGCATGCAGTGCTGGCACCCCACACCCTCCACGGGGCTGTGGCATGTCACAAAATGCATGTTCTCAGCAGTGCCAGCTCCAGGCTGGCTCTTCTGATGTCCCCAAAACTGCTACCTCAGCTGAACAGGTTTTGGTGACTGGCTGAGGGACACCATACACCAAGATAAGGAAAGCCGATTTCTGTTGCCACAAGTTGGATAAGCCACTTAAATTGTGAAGATGAAATATACTTTCAAAGTAACTTTTAAAAAGCTTTTGACATGAGTTATCCCCACCCTGCTCTATAATACAGCTTTCTTCATGGGCAAAGATGAAATGAAATAGCTGCTGGAGCTTATAGAGAGCTCTTGTCAGAGACAGAGCTTTGGTCTGCTTTTTTTTACAAGCAGAAAAACCCTGGCTTTTTAAAGCTGAAGCCTATTGTGAGCGATACAAACCAGACTCTTGGCTAGACTCACCCGGCCTATTTCGACTGAAATAAGACTGCGCTATCAGTTTACACGAACCGTGGGACTGGCTGTACCGAGGAGGACAATGTGCTTTCAGGGAGCGTGGCAGCCCAGGAGGTGAGGGCACGGCACGTGTGGAGGATCCTGAGCTGCCCGACCAGCCGAGCCCCACTCCAGCCCCCTACGGGGATGCGCTGGTGGCACCGGTGGCACCAGCCTGTGGGTGGCCCTGGACACGCCACACAGCACGACGCAGGCATCGCTCGGAGCACCAGCTCCTGTCGAAGCGATTTGGATGAAACTCTTCTAATGTCCCGTGCTCATAGTTCTTACCATCACGCTTTTCTGTAAATAAATGTTCACCTGCATGTCCCAGAGTCTCCAACCTGACAAGAGTTCATCCCTGGGAGGGGCTGGGACACTGTGGCAGGTGGGACAATTTCTCGTTTTATTCCCAGTTCTGTTACTGCTCTTCAAACATGACCTGAGGAAAATGACCTAAACCCGCTGTTGCACTATCCCAATCTACAAAACAGAGCTATTTTTGCTTATCTGTGGGGAGCAGGGAAAGACCTAACACTTGCCAAAGAGCTTAAACTTGCCTGTATGCAAGATGCAGCAGACGCACAGGCTGATGACAGCAGACCTCTTCTCTGAAGCATCATACTGCAAAGCCTGCCAATGGCCCCTGTAAAAGCCTTAGCCAAAAAACAAAGGGTAAGTCATCCATGCTTCCCAGCGGGATGTCCTGCGACGTTCCTGCCCTCTTGCCATTGCAGAGGCGTGGGGTCAGGGCCCCAGCGTGACTGGGGGCGCTGCCAGTGCCATGGTCTCACACCGCATCCTCCACACGCCGTGCCGTACCCGAAACGGCTTCTCGGGCTGCGTTCCAGGCTGCTCAGCTGGCAGAACCCCGAGCTAAGGAGAAATAAATAATGAACCAAAGAGACAGCTCACTCTCAGCCTCACACGTCGTTGAGGAGATAACAGGCCAATGTGTATAATGATCTGCGCTGAATCATTTGCCACATCGGTATCAGAAGCTCTCAGCTTCATTCAGGGGCTCTCTCATCCAAACTGCATGTGAGATGACAGCGTTAATACATCAACGCCTGCAAAGGCGGCTGTAATGAAATCTGTCAGTGTTGCCCCTGCACCAAACACTACTTGAAAAAGCAGATGTGTAGCTCAGATTCAGTTTATTACTGTCTGAGCCTTCCTCACTTACAAAACCAAAGGGTGATTAAGGGGGAAAATCCCTGGCTACTGAAAGTTGCAGTAGCTGTTGCGTGCAGCTTGGAGCACAGTGGGAACACTGTCTGGAGCTTGCTGCTGTATTATTATTATTATTAATTATATTATTATTATTTATTATTATTATTCCTATCATATCAGATTTCAAAGGCCCCAAAATATTTCAAAGTGTTTAAAAGAAACCTCATCAAATCAAAATACCCAGTCTTTCTGTTACTACAGTGTTTGGACAGTTTGGTACCCCTCGGAGAGCAAGGCCACGTTGGCTGTTAAAGCAGTGTGCCGTGGCTCAGAGCTATGACTGTTTTACCGTGTGACCAGGGCAAGTCACCTTAGGTAACATTTTCATAAAGTATGCAGTGCTTTCAAAGCTGAAATACCATTTTCAGAACCTAAATCCTATTGACTGCTATAGTATATAGCCTTATAGGTGCTCAAGTAATTTTTGAAAATAAGATAAAGTCTCCTAAATAATTTTGGCACTTCCAGAATGCATGAACTCACCTGAGCTAGTTACTCTGTGTTTCCTTTACAGTTACTGGACAGAAACAGGGCACAGGATTACCACAACTCATCTGTCTTCCCTGAGATCCCTTTTTGCACCCTCTCCCACATGAGGAAGAGCCAACACACCGCTAGAAATGTCAGATCCTCCCCACTGACTGCAGACAGAACCAGCGGGGAAGTCTGCACCGTAGGCATCTAATGCTAAGCTAAATGCACTCATGCACCTTGCTGTGGAACAAAGATAACAACACGTCCCATCTCTTCAGCATCACTTCTCTCTGCTAAGTCCTCTTGTTCAACCCTGTCAGTGTGCGCCATGAACCCGCAGCGCTACAGTCTTGTTTTGGGTTCTCCAGGATGCGACACCCAAAAGCAGCAAGAGCAAGTCCTGAGAATACAACCGTCAGACACTGAGGAGGACAAGACGTTTTGCCATCCCAGCCTACACTCTAGCACTTTTTCCACAGCAGAGGCACGATGGCAAACAAAGGAGCCTGCCAGACTCCAGAAATTCTCTTTTCCCTTCTCCTGCCTTTACAAGGCGAAATGAAGTCTCTCCGGCAGCTCCCCTGCGCTGCTGAACGTGGAGAAAACCACCCTGTGGGGCCGTCTGCCTGCCCTCGGCAGCGGGTGGTGGAAGCCTCGCTAGCCATCCCGAGCGGAGCTGAGGAGCAGGAAGATTCTTCTTCTCCTGCCTTGTGTATTCTGGTAATTAGAGTGAGTCAAATGGATGCAAGTAGAGGGTTATTTTGGTAATTGCCTATCTCTAAGGCATAAAACAGTATATTACATACTATCTACAAATTAGGGTTCAAAAGCAAAAACATGTGTTTAATTTTGATTTTAATTGCATTTTTACTTCAAACATCTATTTTTCTCCCTGGTGCAAACAGACCTGAACAATCTTGCAGAGATCAACAAAATCTTCCACAAATGCCAGGCATTTCTCTCTCTGTGGCGCTTGGCTCTGCGAGCATTTAATCTGCTAACTTTGACGGAAAGAGCTGTCTAATTTCTACAGCCTGCTTATTTTTAAATCAACAAATATTTATTGCACACTGCATTTTAAAGGATACAATTATTAGTGTACCTCTGTTTGATTACCAATGACACAGTAATAATACCAGCAGCTGCTGAATTGTAAGTGAAAATAACCCTTTGTTCTCATTTTTCTTATCTGCAGACTATAACAGCACTCATGGGGACAATAACCTATGAAATAGATTAAAAGCCTGTTAAATGCTATTTTCAGCTTGGCAGATCACCAAACCCTACCTTACCCTTAAGCTCTGTTTCCTTTTAAATATTCCTTTTAGTACAGCCATGTGACAACAGTAATGTGCAGTTTTACAGTGATTAAGTAACCGCACAAACAAGATGTTTTAGGTTTATAAACTGAGTGGTGCTGCTCTCACAGGTGAAAAGGATTGTGCTCCACCAAAGACACCGAGGCTTCTGGAAGAGGCTGTAATGGTCTAATTTGCAGATTTTCCCTCTTGCCTAGTGACTTTAAATAAAAGAAGGGCACACTGTTGGCTTTCTGTTTCTGCCTGGCATCGTCAAACCCTCTCTTTTGTCTCCATCCCGCTTTTACAACATCAGATCCAGCTTAGCAGGGAAATAATGCATATTTATTCACTGAATAATTCTGAGGTAGTTTCCAACATGGTAACTGCTGAGGGGGTCGTGATGGGAATGATGCAGCCCAGGGCCATCCTTGGTGTGCCAATCTGCTTTTCTGAACCTCTGCTGACTTGGGACTATTTTATCCGTCTGAACAGCAGAACAAAAGAAAAGGGGGAAAAAAAGAACTAGAAGGACTGGAGGAACTGGTAAGAGTTTCTGCAAAGAGTTTCTAATACCGTAGAACGGCTTTTTTTTGGAAAGAAACACATGGGGAAGACAAGGGAAAAACAGGTCTAGGGAAGAAGGGCAAAGGCACTGGCAGAACAGGACTGCTCTGCGGGAAACATTTGTTTTCGGAGGGTAGGATGTTTCTATTCAGGCGGGGGACAAAACAGATCTCAGCAAGAACAGCACAACAGGATCTGGGTCTTCTGCTTCCTACACTATTTTAACACCTGTGGTTTTGACCAGAACCTCTCCACTGGAGCTCAGAAACTCCTCCCAAAGAAAGCTTGGTTGGAACTGTAACCTTTAACTCCCATTCAGCCTTTTTGAGTGAAAACAAGCCTGTACACAAAACTCCAACAATTTCTAAATTCAGCTGGTGGGAGAAAACAATAAAAAATATCCCAGCTCTCACCATCTTCTGAATAGTCAAATAAAAATAAAAAATTGTGTTTATAGACATTTCTTTCAAAATTTTAACCTGGAAATTATAATCTGACTTCCATCCTAAAAAGGAACAGCCTTTCCTCTTTTTGACATACAAAACCCTATCAACCTCTCACTGAAGGGACAATAAGAGCTCGTGAAATTTTATACTGTAAGAAATAACACTCCTCTACTTGAACTTCAGCTTGCTAAAGGCAGGAAGACCTCTCACACACCCGCAGGTTTCAAAAGATAGGAATTTGCCCAAGAATAAGAAATTCCTATTTATCCAGGCAAAAGTCTGCTGCCTTGAAAAGGTCAACACATGGGAAGAGGACCAGCATCCACGAGCCCCTAAGGCACTCTGTCCTCCTCAGCAACAACCCGGCCCCCAGCTCCGCAGCCCCAGGGAGTTCCTGGAGGTGATTGCTCAAGCTGGAGCTGGGAAAGGAGCTTTCTGCTTTTGCAACAAGACCGTTATCTTCTTTAACAGAACACATACAAAACATTATTCTCCAAATCGCTTTGTATTTTTCTTTGCTTGCTGCTGAGCTGGGATACTCTCTCACAGACATTGTTCTCCCTTCCCTTTATGCCTACGTCCATATTCAATGTGATATGATTTTTGCCACGTGGCTGGACGTCACGCTCAAATACGCTTCTAGTGTAACCAGTGTCATGATACACCAAAAATATATTTGAGCCTTCACGACTGTATATCATTTATATTGCTGCTGGAAAGCACTTTTTTTGAGGAGACGACAGGTATTTTAGTGTTTATTGCATTACCTGCTCCAACTTCAATGTGCATAAGACACATCTACAGTAGAAAAGGAAGGAGACAGCCCCGCACCCTCACAGCTGCCCTGTGCTGGACAGGATGCTTACGGCTGGAATTTCAAAGAAGTCTTTGCGGGTCAAATATCAAAACTCCACTGCAGTTTTAAAAGGGATGGTGCCTTAAGGCCCAAAGTGGAATATTTCTACACGTGACATTTTCATGCATGTCTTCAGGTTTTATGCTCGTTTCCCCAAATCCTGGAGTTTCACTTTGAGCTGTGGGTTGAAATGAACACGAAACATAAAGTAAAACTCAAATGAAAGCTCTAACTTTTACCCACTTTCAGAAGAAAACTTCAAATCCCACTAGACCCTTCTGTGAAGAATGTTTTTGAAGCGAAAGCTTAGTTCTCTTCCCCTGATGTGTGCTATTATCTTTGTGCCTTAATTTCACCCATTTGCTTGTATCCCATACGGAAGGGAGCACGTTTCTGTACACTCAGATGACCTGGTTAGGGAGACCGTGTTTGCAGTTAAAGCAATGATATGACAACTCTGAAAAAGAATCCTATTTTAAGTGTATTCCTGTTACTTTTGGAGTAAATGGAAGCTACACTACTTAATCTTCCTCTGGTTCTTCTGTACTTTATGATACCAGCACCCTGGGTTTACAACCAGAAGGGTGCTGGGAAATTACTGATTCCTGAACACACCAAGGCTCCTTCAAAGGGGGCAGGAAAAACATGCAAAGGTTCATCGTAAGTGGTGACCTGGGTACTGGTACAGGAACATAAGATGTATCAGCTACATTCTGAGCATTATTTTTTCTTTGATTCACTATCACTTTTTATTCAGAGCCTCAGGAAGATTTTCTGGAAAAAGCTGAAGGAGCCCTGAGCCTGAACTCTAACTATTGTATAACCACAGAGCAGGAGAGATGGACCTCAAGAGGTCGCCTAGTGCATTTCTCTGCCAGAAGAAATTATTTTTTCTTAAATTATTTTAAAAAGACTGATCCAAAAATCCAGTGCACATTGCCAGTGCGGGATTTTCTTATAATGCCACATAGATCATAACTGTTTTAAGAGAACTTGGGCACCTGCGTGACACTGATTGCTGGAATGTGAACATTGTAGTCAAACTGTGAGCACTTATAATTTGATCCAAAACAGTGGGTTATCTAGCTACTCATTCTTAAAAACATAAACCAGCAAGGAAACCCCAGCCCCACATGATTGCGATCAGTTTGCAGCTTCCATTCCTGTGAAAAGACAAGCTTTCCTTGCCTGAAACGGGACAGATGGCAGCCCTATAGGTTGCCACTCCAAAGTGCCTCCGAGCAGAGCTCTCTGTACTGTAGCCGCTGTTAGAGCAGCATATGCTTGAGAGACGCAAGCTGGTTTCCCTGAATCTAACACTCTAATGCTGCATGCTGGGCTCCCTCGCATCCACGATTCATTGCTTGCCTTCCAAACTTCTCCATGTTTCCTTTTTTTTTTTTTTCCCTTTAAAGTGAACCTTTAGAAGAGCACAAACACGAATTTCTGTGTACAGATAGACAGGTTCTCATTCTTTGTATATTCTGTAATAGGTGTGGTTGAACGGAGAATTTTACAGGTGGTGTTTTCGAATCCAGGTCTCCACAAAAAAAGAATGGAGGTACAGTTATTAGGCCCTGATAGCAGTACTATGTTAGAGGTAATTTGTTGGAAGTCTATGATCTTCAAGGACATCAGAGTGGCCATTGTAACACCGGGAACACCCACAGAATAAAACCGTATCTCTGCTTAGTTGCATGACCAGGAGAACAGTTCTAGCTTGCAGAGGTAGATATGGTCCCTTAGGAGCCACTGCTCAGTCTTTGGGAAAAACATCAGCTACTTACAGCGAATGACTTATGTTTGTCAAAGGACAGCCACTGTACAAGGTAAGGTGACAGTTTTTACTCCTTGCATAGTTAAGCTGTGGGAATTCTTGCAGTAAGACGCTGTGCATAGTAAATGGTTTCCAAAACCAATTAAATGAATTAATGGAAGAAAACTCTAACGGGAGTGACCGAGTCATACAGATACTCATGATCCTGAACTGCAGATCACAGGAAGCTGAGAATGAATGTAAACCAGGAAGGTATTGCTACATCCATTCCCTATTCTTACACTCTTCCCTGGACATCCAGTAGGGCCATTGTCAAAGATGACTTACTGAAGAATAGAAGAATATGAGTGATTCATCTGAACCAGCGCGGTGCTAGTTGGCTGCTCATGGGAGGCTGACACAAAGCCCCTGTGCTGTTGTCCTCACTGGAGAATCCTGACAAAGAGCAACGCTATTCTGCAGTCAGCAAACACCAGAGGTGAGACTGGGTGCGATGCAGTGTCCTAAACTTAGGTGTTCAGTGTTGTTGCTATGGGCACTGCGGTGTTTCCTGCCTCATCTCCAGCTTAACCCCATGCAGACGAATTGAGCACCCTGGGATGCTCAATTGGCTCAAACTCACCAAAGAGACAATATACTCAAAAGAGAGTCAGGAATTATTTGTTTCCTCTCAAACGTAGATGAAAAGCGACTATTTCTCTTCTTTGATCACAGAGGGAACCACTGGTGACTAGCTGTCACCCGACACTAAGGGGACACTAGTTCAGCTCTGGACATTCCCAGTGTGGATGTCTAAAATTAGGTGAAACACCGAGTGTTCATGCTGTGCAATAGCACACAAATACCAGCCTAGATTTCTTCTGGCTGCCAAAAGTCATTTTCACCCAATTTTGGCTTGAGGCAGCTGGGACTGACAACTGGGACCTACCTTCATTAATTGGGACCAGAAAAAGCATCTCTGAAACATGTCCCCCAGGACTTACAGTGCTTGGTTTAGTACAGGTGACGCTTGCTCAACTATCCCATGAGAAAGTGTAAGCTGGGAAGAAATGTTACAGCGTCTCAGCCAGTTGGAGAGATAAAATGCTGAAATACTGTGCTCCCCTGCAAGTCTCCCCAGTGCTAACTTCTGACAGTGTGACAGCAAACTTAAGGCCCAGCACCTTTAGCTGACAGATGACCTTTAGCTGACCAAAGCTCAGGTAGGTTTATTCCTGAGTCCAAGAAAACAAGACTAGGCTTATAAAGATTTGCAAAGGCCATGAACATACTGTTCTGGTAGATTTTTTTTGAGCAGGGCTTTTCTACTCACAAACGGTAGCAAAAGCTATTCTGGTAATACTCTGTGAAAAACAGGGCAATAAATTGGTGTCATTTTAGTGGATTAGTACTGTCACATCAGCTGCCACAGCTTTCTGCCTGTGTCATCAACTTTGCTACTGCCATGCTCTGCCCCCATCACACTGCAATAGTTGCAGACATTACAGTTAAAGGTGGAGTCAAAGGCAAGGCATGTTCTGAATGGATCTGGAAAAACAAAGAGGGAAATGCTGGTATTAGAATGATAAAAAGGAGAGATGATCTTCTGGGACACTCATCTTTTTTGGGTGGTTACAATGCTACTAAGCATTAGCACGTTTTTCCTTAGATGTATTTATTTGCATCAAGACCAAGTGGATTCTGTATACTCTGATTTCTAAATATGAGATTAGACCAAGATAGCTTTCTGGAAACCACAAGAGGGATGACTGTGATGAATGGCTTGATGCTTTCTAGGTAGGAGAATATGAACCAATTGCTATGGCACATATGACTAATATCTTCTAAGCTGGGTCCTGTATCCTGCCAGGGGACTCGTTGTGCAACCTTGGGCACGTTATTTACGCATCAGTTGTCAAAACGTGTAATGACTCACAGAGGCATTTCAGGTGCTTAGAAGGACTAAATAACCAACTGAAATTCCCTCATTGTGTTTTGACTCTCCTAGTATCAACAAAAGAGTCCTTCTTATCTATCTTTTAAGACTACAGGGATGACTTTAAGACCACGATGGACTAAGTGAGTGCAGTCTTGTTTCTATAGCATGATAAAACGCAGGCTATTATACATAACAAGGAGATACGATCTCTACACATGCTTATGATATCTTAAAATAAAACAAAATTATTTGGAGTTCATGTTTCAGCAAAATACATAATCCATAACCTAAATGGACTAGAAATGCTATTTGGGCTGGAAGGAAAATGCCCCCTGAAGACTGAATCCAAGCCTTTTTCACTGTGCAGTGAGCTGGAATAGAGAGCAGTTTGTTATCAGAATAAGCCTTTAGCTGCAGAATGGAGGTGGGAATATCTCATTTCACACAGGGCTCGGAAACTTGTTAAAAGGAAGACTCCTTCCATATGAACATTTTTCTAGTAAATTTTTATGATACGGAAACAGGACCTTGGCTGGAACACTTCTGTATCTTTTGATGAAGACTTCATTTAGACAAAACCTATACTTCTCAGTAACTTCCCCCACCTTGTTTCAGGACAAACTGAGATAAAGGGATAGATTTTGGCATCCCAGCCTCGAGGCCAAGAGAGTGGGAGTTCTTGTCTTCCTGACCATTGAAACAAACAGCACCATTTGTTTCCAGGAAGCAGCATCACTGTTTGTTTCCACGAAAATCCAGTGGAAACCTGTAATGCCGAGGAAAGGTGGATTTCAAATGGGGGCAGAAACACTCGTCACCTTCGTTCAAGCAGGGCTGTCATACCGGGACTCTTCAACCCAATGGCACAATATGCCAATTCGTCATTAATCATCACATTCACTCCGTCTTACTGAGGACAGTAAAGTTCATTCCTACCTCACACAACTTGAACCAGGCCCTAAACTGGGTGTAATCCGCTACATTTTTAGCATTTAAGACAATCAGTCTTCTTATTCATGAACCTTTGAGAGGAATCTTCCACTCTCTCTCACTCAAATCTGTCCCCTTATTCCTACTTCTTTCTTTTTTTTGCCAGTCAAAGTCCCCAGAGGACAAGCCTGGGTGTTTTAATTCCCCGCTGAGCCCTGCCCACAATGGCTCCAATTGGTGTGACACTGTGCAGCATGTCTGAGACAGAAGCTTGACTTGCCCACAGTCCCAGCTAAATGCATATTCAGAAACTTGTTCATTCTGTTTTACAGCCACAGATTCCACAGCATCCAAATCCCCCAGAGATGGTTTTGAATTTCTTTTGTTTCTCTGAGTATCTCTGCTTAATATTTGTTTAGTTTTTCCTCATTTCTCGTAAACCCTAAACAAAACAATCAATTTCACTTAAATAGAGGAAATAAGTTTCTGTGATTTCTGGTCATCTTTTGCTGAGGTATGGAGCGAGGAAGGGATTTAAGATCTGATTTACTGAGTTACATTAAACCTCAAACAGCTTTGCCCTTATCTTGTCTCCCGTTGCTCTCTTCTGATTGAAGAAGTTCTCCCAAAATGATTTATTTACTTTTAAGTTCTGATGTAATTTTGTGGATTTTTTGGTTTTGGCCAAAAAACATGCAGTACCAGGAGGTTCTTGCCACACAGACCTATTCACATTGACCTGTGTCTTGCACCTATGTGATGGATTCAGATAAATCTGCAGGTCAAAGATGGATATTCAACTCTTATGCCTGCAACAACAGTCAGCTATGGATCTGTATTCCAGCGCCTGAACATGGCAGGGCCAATATTATTGTCAGGCAGGCACTTAATGAAGCTTTTGAATGCATTGTGGAGATTGTCTTTGATAATGACACTTGTCTGAGCCACCAAACTCTTGCCTTGCAAATGATGAAATGCTTTTCACGGTACAACACTGTGCTGCAGTAATAAAGTGCTAAAGCAAAAGCCTCGTGACAGTCTTTGGGAAACTTCTATTTAAAAATGCTTTTAAGTCCTATGTTTTCTATATTTCCTAATCCTCTTTATTAAGATATATGAACAAATTCTCCCCTACCCAGCCACTGTTACAAAGGATGACTGTTTTACCACTTGATCTTTAGGTGTGCTAATATTGGAAGGCAACAGATTCTCTTATGTCCCTCGAAAATCTTTTTTTTTTTTGTGTGTGTGACAACGTGTATTTTACTTGTTTTTCTGTACCTCTTTTTCTCACTAATATTCTCTTTTCTTCTCTCATTTCCCTCCAGACTGTGAGTCTTGGAAGTCACATCTTGAAACAAGTATTTTATATGGTTCTATATTCTCGGAGGTTGCCAGGAGCATGGCTGATCTGACGTTTAGCCTTGACTCTGGTTCAAGGTCCATTTGGAAGGTCTTGTCATCTTTGTTGAGGTCTTGTTGTGGTATCTGTCAGTTGTTGTTCCAGAGAACTTCCTGCCATAGATGATTATTGCCACAGGTGATCAGCACCGTGAGAAATGGGGTCAAGGCAAGAGTCATGAAAAAGCCATAAAAATAAGGGTCTTAAAAATAAAACACGGTACTGAACAAGAAGCCAAGGGTGGTCTGTGATGAACTGAACTGATCAGCTCTTATCAGTCTGTGTTGCTGATGTGACAGGTCACCATGTGTTGGACCATCTGGATCCTCTTCATCATGTTCTTCATCAAACCCCTGCACGGTAATGCTCAGTAATTTAATGCAAAGGTGACAAACATGAGTCTGGTTGATCTTCCTGCCACATGGCAAGAAAAGACGCAGCCTCTTGGTTAGCTAGACGAAGGCATTTCTACCTTAGACCTGTCTTGAGCACTCAGGAGCAACAAAGTGTATGGTACCCGACTGAGATGGCAAAACCTTAATGTATCCCTTACACCAAGGAAAACTTGTTGTCTTAATCAGTTCTTCAGTTTTTTCTTCTTCCCACCTGCACCTACGTGGTTCATATTTAATGTCTTATGTATTTCAGCCAGGCAATGATTCAGCTGGATCTTAACACAAAAATAGGGATGATAACACAGAAGTGAGTGACGAACCAAGAACTGTCATCATTTTGACTTTTAAGACAATCAATAAGCTAATAGAAAGAGGCGGCTTTAAAAATGTTCAATGTTTTGAAGCTTTTCCTCCACACACACCAATTCCCAAAGCTACTGTCCTTGAGCCCTGGCTCCTGACCCCTCCCCAGACCTGCCAAGCTCTATCAGACACATGTCATCCCGTTCCCACTGCTGAGCCACATACTGTCCTGCCCCAAAGACAGGTGCCCTGAGCCCGTCCTTTTCCCTGTCCTGCGTGCAGCCCATCTCCCCTGGTGACCCCACAGCATGTGCCCTCATGGAAAGGCTGAGTGCATGATGAAAGTTTCTCCACGGAGGAAGAGAAGGGCCCACGGAAATCAAGGAAGAGAGCTTTGCAGCAGTAATAGCTCCTCTCTACTTGGCTAATCATCGAAGAATCATTATTTGTGAAAAATATATTTACACTAAGAATCCTTTCTTGCAGCCAAGCCTGCCATGCTGACTGCGTAATGAGGCGCAGGGTGAGAAATCACGTGGGAAAGGACGAGGTTCTGTTCTGTGCTCAGAGGCACTGTGAAACACTCCAGGTGATGTCTGACTTACATATTTAGATGGGAGATGAGCTGAGGGCTAAAACTGGTTCAGAAATGCATAGATTTGGTTTTGCTTCATTTTACAGAAAATATAAACGGGAGTGAATGAAAGCAGGGCAGTTTCTGCACAAGACCAATTCATTCCTAATAGACCACTGGTCTATCATTTGCGAGGTGAACTGTTAAAATAGAAAGAATGTAATTTGCACTGTCATGTATGCAATACAAAAAATCGCCGGTTTTGCCCAAATAATGAATGAAGCAACTGGAAAAAGAAGAAGAAATATAGCAGACAGAGTGACAAAAAGATTTAAATTGAGAAAAACTGCAACAGATCAGAAGGACTCTACAAGATGATGCAACTGTGGGAAACAATCAGCGTGTCACTAGGAGTTGGGATCTTAAGTATGAGCGTATGAACATGTAGAAAATATCCCAAAGATCCCAACTGAAAATGACAACAGCGCTAACCCCTCTGCTAAGGAGGGGCTGCCCAGCACGGTCTCATGACACTAGAAGAGGGATTCTTTCTTGGCCTTGCTATGATCTTGGGAAAGCCTCTTCTTTAACGGCTCCCCTTTCTTTTCTCATTCTTCTTGTCTTTCTCACCTGTTTACACTGCAAACACTTCAGGAAGAAATGATACCCGTATGCAGCCCAGCACAACAACCCCTGGAGTCTTGGCTGTGACCTTTTGGCTCTCTTTCAAAGTGCCAGCAACATTACTGGTATAACAAGGGACTTCAGGCTGGAAGCAGGAAAGATTCCCAAGTTTCCTTGAAAAGCTGAGCAGAACTTGATAATTGCATCCCTTTTCACACACTTCCTTCTTGTCATGCATTAGCTGATCAGTACGCTCCTGTGACTAGTAGTGCATAGAAGGAAAATGCCACTTTCCAGAGAGAATGATCAATCTCTTTGACTTTGCCTGTAAACATGTTTCATCAGGGGGTCACTAATATGCTTTTATTGCCTCACTGTCAGAGATGATGCCATTACCAAGCCTGATAAAGTATTCTATAGGGGGTTCCTTTTAATTTTATTTTTTATGCGATCATGAGAGACCGTAACCGATAAATTTAGTTCAATGCTTTCTCACTATTAACTAATTCTGAGTAAATCCGTTGGGGCAGTCTGGATACAAACACTTCAAAGAATTTTTACAGGATATTGAAAATGATATTCACCATGGGACAGAGGTTTAAGTACTGAGCTGCTAGTGTTTTCTTTACCATTAAAGCTACAACACTGCTAAATGTCATTTAGTCAAAACATTGTATTCAGAAGGATTTGTTGCGCAAGATGACTATTTACTTTTAATAAATTTGTCGCATCAGGGTGGTTAAGTTAGCTTATTTCTGGGGGGAAAGGGAGTTTGAGAAAAGATGATGCTTTTTTCCCTCAGTTTCTTTCTTGGGGCCCAATGCAGCTCCCACCAAAGGCAATGAGAGTTTTGTTATTGCCCACAGTGTGAACAGTCCCATGATCTCGGAGGGCTTTGAAGTGTTCAAATCCAAATTAAAATACAGGGCTTTTTCAGAGAGAGAGGGAGGGGGGAAAAAAACCCCAAACCAACCCAAAATCCATTCAAACCAAAAAACCCCAGCTCTAGCAGCAGGAAAAAAAACCCCAAAACAAAACAAAAGGCAACTGAAATAAAGGTTTTTCTCATGGAGGGGTTTTTTTCCAAGCTGCTTTCATATCCTATATAGCACCCTAAAAACTGGAACACAGGATGTGAAACCATGGAAACAGCTGGATGCTACAGAATTTCTGAACTACTTTTGTCAAGGTTTAGACTTTGGGGATTTGATTTTTTTTTTTAAGTTTAATTGATTTTTTTCCCCCTACTGAAATCCATAATAAGTTGAGCTTGTTAAACCCATGTTAGAGGTCACAGACTAAATTTAATTGGTAGTATTTCTTTTGAGCCTAATTTAAAGGTTGATTTGGCTTTATGGACAGATTCTTAGCTGTTGTAAATCAGTTCAGCTATAATGGAGCTCTGTTTGCAGCAGTAGAAAATATGGTCATCTGAGACTCAAATCCCATGCAAAATCTCAGGAAGAACATGAAAAAAGTAAAAAAAAAACAAATTTCCTTTCTTGAAAGACAGTTTTAATGAAACTTTCTGTAAAGATTAATATTTTGCAAGGAGGTCAAAATGCTTCTGTGATTCTATCTCCATTCAATCCAAGAAGACAGGGCTGTCCTTGAAATATGGTTATGTGTGGTTATATGGGCTATATGGTTTGGGTTTATTTGGTAGATACACCTCGTAAATCACAGACAACTCTCCGATTGGTTATTAAAACACCTTCCAGCAGACTCCACCGGCCCTCTGGGTAGCCTTGGACTGAATATTAATGGCCCCTTCTCCTTTTTCTCCCTCCTCTGCTTGCTCAGGCTCAGACCTGGCCTCCCTTGTGCATCAGCTCCCAGCATGGTAATCCCCAGCCTTGTTCCTCATCGCCCTCCATGCATCCCTCCATGCTCCTTCAGTCTGGCTCTGGGAAGTTCCCTGACAGCAGAGATCTCTGATAGCCTGGAAGATCAAAGTAATTAAGTAGCATTACGTTGCAGAGAGAAGGATTAATACTTATATTTTTCCTAAAAGAAATAAAAGAAAAATCAAAACAATCTGAAAATTGATGCTTGGAGAGATCTTGGGCCTTGATCCTACAAGACGTTTAATTTCATGCATTGTGGGCAATCCTGGTTTTTATAGACCTGTTCATAGTTCATGTGCATAAATCCTTCCAGGCTTAAAGACTATAGCGTATGCTTAAACTCACTGCTGTGCAAAAGGCACTAACAGCATGCTAACACAGGATGCAAGTGGCTTACAGACCTTGTGTGCATCATGAGATTACGTTTCACTTAGAAATGCAAGTTCAGTAAAACATGTTCAGGATCTGGAGTCTCTGCTGTGCAGCCGTGGAGGTGGATGGTCAGTATGAATAAAGTGAGATCCAACAGAAAGATGTGCACAAAATTCAGTCAAAAGGTTTGCAGACCTGATTTGGTTAAGACTGTATTTCCTGATGGCAGATGTCCTGGAAAGAAGTACTATAAAAAAGACATAAAACACTATAACAAATGCTAGTCTGTCAGCTTTTCTAACTCAAACAGAAATTGCACCTTAGAAATAGTCTTGAAATGTAGATATAAAAGGTATTGATAAGCTTTTGACTGAAAGAAGTGAGCCTCCTAATCTTTTGGGATTCTCTGCTCACCAGCAAACGTGCAAGGTATTGGAAAACATCAAGGACTAAATATTAAAATCATTCATTAATACCTAGTAATGACAAAACTGTAATCTCCATACAGTGGGTTAAATAACGGAGCCCGGGCAGCTCTTAGAGCTATGATCTGCATATGAGCACCCTGTCTTCAACCCACTCTAGTCTTTCCATAGATCCTCAATAGCAGTGCAATGACTCTTTCAGTGATGATATAGCACTTACATCTATTTTTCCCTATATCTATTAACTGAAAAAGTAATTTCTGTATACATCGTGCTTCAGTTAACTCATCTTGACAGCAATAATGTGGAGTGACAATCTCTTGAGACTGCTCCAAACTTCCCACCTCTGGAATATGTACTGGAAACCCCCTCTCCTTATACTTTCTGTACTAAGCACCGGTTTGATAATGCGAGTCATGGTATTGTGGTGCCACCAAAAGCACTATCATGCTCTAGCTGTGCAAATCAACATTCAAACTTGCCCTTGAAAAGCTGATATTGGTAGAGAAACATATTTAGAATGAGGTTTTCTGCTGAAAGGAAATACCAGAAAAATCATCATTCAGTCAGGTTAAAGGTCTTGAAAATAAAGGAGGAAGATGTGTGGAGATACTCCCAAAGATGATAACTCTAGAAAGGATAAGCCTCATCAAAAAGAAATACAATAAAATTATCCTATTGCATTTTTCCTCATGGTGGATCCTGGTCTCCAGGGAGGAACTGAAGTCTTCACAATGACCTGAAAGGACTTGGGTTATGTCCTAGCAAAAAACAACAGCAGTAACAAATGTGTCTCAAAGATAGAGCTTTATCTTTGTTACAGACAAGAAACACCATCCTGAGGTCTGCTCATTAGAGCAGACATTAAGACACAGACACATGATCTGGAGCTGAAAGGAGGTCTGAATAAAATCTCAGGCTTAGAGCAGCACGAGAAGAAATCTCCACTGTGGCTGTGACCTTCTGCCCAAACACAGTGGAAAACCATTTATTTCCTTTGTCATAGAAAGTTAGGATGACTATATAGAGAAAATACCTGGAGGTTGAAATTTGGTCTGGAAAAAAATTCCTCACTGATGAAATGAAAATTTGGTAAAAACCAGTGCATGGTGATTGATTTGTGAACAGCTGAAAATTGCCATTACACACTCACTCGGTACTTGTACAGCTCACAGCGTTCACAGCCAAGGCAAGATGCTCTGAAGAGGTCTGACCTTCAAGTGACAAAATCCATGAATTTACTGGAAATCATCTGCTGAATCGGGAAGACCATGCTCCAGGATACTGCAATGAATCACACTCTACTACCGTCCTACTCTTCTGTCAGCCACGCACACAGCACTCTGCATATGTGCAGGACACGAGCCACAGTTACACATTCACATCAGTTTATACTGAAATTATATAGTGCCTAAATGTCGTACTTCAAGAAACTGTGTTAAGATACTTCTTGAGATGTCCATCTGAATATTTTCTAAGGCTTTAGATAGTCAGTACTAATTTCAAATGGTTGTAAAATAAGCAGTCAGAGAAGGTTTTCTGTCTTCAAACTCTTAATTTAGAGTTTGAATCAGCTGCAAAGAGTGTGTGTGAGACCTTCTCACTCACAGCTTAGACTGACCAACAGCAGAATTGTTACCAAAATTATCCAATTTCACCTAGGAAACTGACTTGGCTGAAAAGAATAATCATATCACTTTTCTGCCACTTGCATATCTAATTGTTTTCGTTCTACAAAACGCCTTCTCTGCTCACATCTGATTTGACAAATTATTCCACAAGCCCTGTGAAGAGCAACAAAAAGTGTAATATTTAAAGGACAAGGACAAATAAAGTACATATTTGCATAAGGTGCAAAATTCAATTAAAGTCAGCAGAAGCTAGACTCAAATAAATTGTAACTGTCCCAGAGTGAACAACTATGACAGTGCATTTGCTTGACCTTTTGCTTACTCTTAGTACAGCTTGAAATTCTCCTCCCCAAACGTCCCAGCAGCTTCATCTTTGTTTCAGGACTGAGCTAGCGATACCCTCCTGCGGTCACTTCTTGTTCTCAGACTGAATTCCTGGTGGGTTCACGACTTGGGTCCATGATGCTAAATTTGGGAACTACGGCTGCATGGCCATCAACACACTGTCGTTGCAGACAGTGGCAGCTCTCCCAGTGGAGACCCAGTGGTTTCTCTGCCTGTCTCTGCTGCCAGCGGGAACAGCGCTGCTCACCCCACCGCTGCCGCTCGTTCTCCTGCCTACTAACACTGAATTAGCATCTCTTTCCAGACAGCAAAGCAGGGAGATCTAGATTAGATATTAGGAAGAAATTCTTTACTGTGAGGGTGGTGAGACACTGGCACAGGTTGCCCAGAGAAGCTGTGGATGCCCCATCCCTGGAAGTGTTCAAGGCCAGGCTGGATGGGGCTTTGAGCAGGCTGGTCTAGTGGGAGGTGTCCCTGCCCATGGCAGGGGGGTTGGCACTAGATGGTCTTCAAGGTCCCTTCTAACTCGAACCGTTCTATGATTCTATGAAATTAGAGGAGAAACAGAAACCTGAAGGTTTCCTTCTATCAAGCACTCCTAGGACAGTGTAGCTACATGTTATCTCCAATATAGTTGAGTATATAGTGGTTAAATTTTGAACCAGTCTTTATGGATGTGTGAAATGCCTGTTTAAGAAGGAAAACATCTGTCCAGATGGTGTTGGTATAGCTGTCTGTGCCTTTGGGCAACGAGATGGACTAGATGACCTTTTGAGGTCCCTTCCACTTCTGTTTTCTCTGACTCTATTTTCTACAATGAAAACTAAAGTGCTTTAACACCATCCACAAGTGAGCACAACTGCCAAGAAAATACACACTGAAAGGAAAAACTCTCTTTGATTGCTCCAGTTTGGTTTTTTTTTTAAACCTAATGTACAGTTAGATCTTCTCCCTGAAAGAGACTAATTTTTTACCGCTTCTTGTGAGTACTGGCTATTTTTATTACTTTTATATCTCTCATAAAGGCATTTCTTTCAGACAGAACACTCTCAGCCCTGGTAAGCATTTGATCCTTTTTTTTTTCAAAGCAGACATCACATTCTAACCTTAATGCTTTGTATTGTGATTTTGCCTTTTTTTTTTTTTTATTGGAAGTCTGTGTAATCTAAATACATCTTTATTTCCAAGAGGATGACTGTTTCCTAGGGGATGACACTGCTTCTGGCCGAGACAAAAGCTGTTCCACCCAAGGAAATCTTCTGAAGTGCTAAACACAAGGATGTACTTTTCATTTCATCCTCGGTGCAGGTAGCTTTTCTCTTCTGCACGAAGGCCTCAGCTGCCGTGTTACCAGGTCTTCGCCTGTGCGGCTTCATTTGCTATTAGTGTCCTTGGCACTCTGCTTTGGTAGCCATTATCAAGGAATTCAAGATGTAACAACAAAAATGGTGAAACTGGAAACGACGTGCCCTGAACCTAAATGTGGAGACCATTGAGATGGGTCAGGCATGGAGCTGGTCAGGCATGGAGCTGTGGCTGGGGCTAGCTGAAGGCACAGTGGCCTTTCAGAAGGCAGGATCCAGTCCCAGCTGAGCAGCAACGTTGACCCTGGCCAGGGTAAAACTGAGGAAGGGAAGAGCTCTCTCGGGGTCGGCGCTCCGGGCTGGGCTCTCCTCTTGACCTGTTTCTGGGAGGCTCCTTGTAACTCGTCTGGGCTGAACAAATTGGTTGAGATGATTTCCTCCCACCGAGGGGTGCAGAGATTGGCAAGGGAGAGCTGAGCCTCGTGCTGAGCGTTGAGTATTTTGAGTAAGAAATGTGTTAAGAGTTCACACTCAGCTCTGACCCAGGCTTAACATGAAATGGCAGAGCAACCAATGCCATTTTCAAAGAATCACCGTCAGTGGGAATAGAAAACTGTTTTCAGATAGGGAATGATTTTATTTTTTTTTTAAAGAATGAAATTAAAAGGAAACATCCTGCTGCTTGTGTTGGCTGGAAACTGAGGAGAGGGAAATATCTATGTAATAAGCCCAGAACCAACAGCAATAGTGCTCTACATCTGACTCGCACTGCACTGACGTACTCCCCTTGTGTCCTGGGGAACAGGGTGCTGACAGATCGAGCCCTGATTGTTCCCAGTTGCTGCAGAGATGGGTAAGAGCACTAAAAGTCACGCCTTTTAGCGGGGCAGGGAAACTTCTGGGTGAACAAGTTCACAAAAAAGACACAAAATTGTGTCACAAGACTTGTCTGTCAGTAGGGGAAATTATAACAGAGAATATAATAATAATAGGAAAAATTAATTGCAACGGGGGATATTGTCAGGCCATAAGGAAAAAAATCCTTGCAGTGAGAGTGGAAGGACAGGAGCCTCAGCTTGCTGAGAGCTTGGGGATCTCTGTCCTTGGAGGTTTTCACTCTTGACAGGACATGTCCTGTGGAGGTAGCCCTGCCTCAAGCAAGGGTTGGGCTGGGGAGGTCCCTTCCAACCTACATTTTTCTGTGTTTCCAAATGGAGATAGAAAACTACAAGTACAAGTTTACCTTTCCAGTTCCAACCCGCTCCCATACAAGCAGATGACCATGAGGCCACCATAAAAAGCAAGGAGTTTTAATAAGAAGGAAGTGTAGAGGGAAGGGCAGGGTGAAGGAGGAGCAAGGGGGAGGTACAGGACATAGTTACGACAACTTAAATGTAAAATGCCGCTTATTCACTCATCTGACTGGCACTTATCTGAGGAGGAGATTAAGTAACACAGTTCTCTCTGGTGTTGAATCTTACTGCGTCTTAGTTTTCCTGGGATGGTGTGGCTGGAAATAATTGATCTTCCAGAATTTCAGTTTGCGATAAAATCCTTTTTATCCAACTTCAAAAGCAGTGGCAGAATTTTTTGTGCACACTTCTTTGTCTCTATTTTTTCATCTTTGAAGAAATTTTCTCAGTATTTCAGTACCAGGTTCCCATACACATACTGACTCAATGCTGCTCCTGATTTCTGGCAGAGCCCGGCCGGGTTTGTTGGAAACATCCAGGCCGTTCAGCGCTACCCAGGTGATTGTCAGCCCTTGATTCCCACTGAGGTCTCATGAAATACAGTGATACGCAACCTGGGACATTTTTACCAGGTTAATTGCCAGAGACGTATTCACCATGGGCAGTGTGAGCGCATACCCCCCTGCCTCTTTATTGCACTCAGGAGATAAACAGGATACTCTTTTTGACATCAAGACTGACACAGTGTTTTTTAAAATTTTGTGAATCAAAAGATTCCAAAATATGAAGAATTTGAGCTTGTTTGTTTTTAAAGATTTTGTCTGTGGGAACCGTTCAGAGTAAAGCTGCAGAGTACTCAATTTATCTCCTTCTGAGAGCTAAAAGGATGAAATGAACCCAGCCGGGATTTAAACCTGTGGTTTCATGGAATCTAGGTGTTTCAGATCAGATGCTTAAACCTCTAAATCATCCCACAAAATAGAATACTTGTCTTCTGCCGTTTGAGTTTCTTTTATCCCAAACTCCTGAGCTTGGTGGGGTTTTGTGGTTCTGTCTGAATTGGTCAGGACAGCAAATAGCACAGTCCAGTGGTGAACGCACAGCCCTGTCATACACTCTGTGCACTGGGCAAGGATTTTCCATTTCATACACCATTTACAACTTGCTTCAGCAGTTCCACAGAGTTAATATGTATGCTGAACTCACAGAAGGGTTAAAAAAAATGCATCTCTATTTCTTCTTCCCTCTTCTCTCTATGGAGGGAGGACATCTCAGTACTCATCGATACACATTTCCCTGAAAGCCTATAGCTCGGCATGTGCCCAACTGCACCTTTGTCATTCACCTCATGCCATTCTCTTCTGCCCCAACTGGGAAGCCAAAGTAGGTAACAGTTTTGTTGGATGCTAAGTATTTTATGTGCAAATTTGAATTTGCAGCCTTCTCTGTGGCTGTGTGAGCCTGGGTGATTGTTCTCATATTGGACCGGCATGCTACTGGATTGACTCAGGAGCGGTTACAGACCCCACAGCACCCATCTCTCTGCACCCCCATCCATTAGTTTAAATTGAGGAAACTGTGTTAGTTCTACCTCTGCAAAAATCAGCATACAAGAGGACAGAAATACGGACTATCCATTAGTCCATTTTACACAGACTTTGATCTTTGACATGTGGATGCAAGCCTATGAGACACTCAGGGTTGGAGCTGAGTGACAGAGAGTTTTTAGCCCATCGTACTTCCTGAGATTTCAGAACTCCTCCTTTTTCTCAGTGAGATGAAGCCAAGCTCTCCTGGATGTGTTTCAGAGAAGCCAGATATCCTGACCACCAAGTATCAGACAGCCTGGCACACACCAGGGAGTAGGAGACCCTGGTTCAGCTTGCTGCTCTGTTTGATTCCCTAATGAGCTACTAATAGGGCCAGGGAGCAGAAGTGATTGCCTTGATAGCTCACTGATTTGGTCACTCATCTAAAACATGGGAGAACCAGGGTCATGCCCCTGATCTAAATCAGGCAAAGCAAGTAGCTAAATGCACGTCTCCAGTACTCTGGCTGAAGCTCTCACCACCGGACCAGTGTTGTATAATCCTTCTTTTTCATGAAGAACTTCTACCTGGAATTGAGAAACCTCTACATGGGAAGTCATTTAGTTGAAAATACTTGAAAAGAGCGCTTGCTGTCAGACTGCAGCAAAGGAGACAAAAAGGGGCGGTTGTGAAACGCTCAGGGTTGCATGCTGCACGTTGCCTGTTCTTGGAGACTGGGAGAGACAGCCCTTCCTTTCGACCTGCTCAGCTGGCAGCACGGAGGACAGGCACTCACGCATGGGAGGAGCATTATTTCTTGTGCAGAATGACCATAGGACTACAGAAACATGGAAGTCATTTGCATGGGTTGGTGGAAACACAATGCAAAGTAATTGCAAACTCTCAATTTTTCCGTAGTCTATGGCAATAATGAATACTAATAAATCTTTATTAATATTTGAAATCAAGACTTTCCTGGGAAAAAGCCTTGTCTAGTAAGTGATTTTCATTTGTCCACTTTACTTCTTTCGATATTTATTGATCAGACATGTAATGAAGACAGCCGGGTCATGTAGTTAGGAAGAAACACTGACGTGTTCCTGAGACTGCAGAGAAAATCCTGTTCAATCAGTTTGTGTCGACTGTGACACCAGAAAACGGGGAATAACACAGAAAAACCATGTGAGGGACTTATAAATGTCTCTGTGATAAATACATAATGAGGAACAGAAATAGCAAATCCCACATGGAACCTGATCACTCGTCTTTCTAGTCTGGGCTTGTTTCAACATCAAGTATTTGAGAGTAACAAGCTAAAAACTTGCTGTAGGAATCCTATACTAGAGCAGTTTTTCCTAAAGATTTCTTTCTAGCCTTGATTAATTAGAGATTGGCTTATGCCCTGAAGCATAGGGATTTCTGTTACTTCTAAAATCTTTTAAAATCCCAATATTGCTGGATATTTGTGTTGTCTGTATAAATATGAAATGGTTTTCGAATCCTGATACATTCTTGGCCAAAAAGATACCATGACAATGAGCCTTACAGACTAACCTGTCGTAGCTTGAAGGAAGTACTTATCTTTTTGAAATTTTTTGCTTTATGAAATACACATGAGATTAGATAGGCAGGAATTGTAATGAAAAGTGGACAAAGAACCGCACCTTTATGAGGACCTAAGGGATTGAGGAGTGCCAGCCATATGGCAGACAAGTTACATGTCTTGCAAATGTAATCCTAAAACTTTATTTTTTGAAAACACTTTAAAATACCCCTTCTAACCAGTTATAAGGAATTAACATGGATAGATTAATAAACCATATTTCTCATTTCTTTCATGGAGGAAATCCTATTCCTTACTAAAGATTGACTTACAAGCATACAAAATGTATTGAAATTATCCAGTTCCAACTGATCTTGCTTCAGGCACGCATTTCGCTATCAAGTGCTGGAGGTTTAGGCGAGATCTTGCATCAGCATCTTGTGAGGTAACACCACCTACGCCAGTGGGCAAAATATTAGATTAATTATTCTTAAGAGATTCGCGCCTTAAGAAAGCAGTAGGATCAAATGTCTTCTTAGAAGATTTCTTCCTTGCCTTTTAGGTACTTATATACTGAAGCACCAAACCCCCTTATCAGATGCATTTTTCACACAAGCTTTCCTGTCATGAAACAAGTATTACTATACTCATTTCACAAATGAAGAACTGAGAAACAGTGATTTGTCTAAGGTCACTCAGAAGGTCCTCGGCGAACATCTATCTCCCCGTCAGCACTGTAACTTCCTTTTAAATGAACATCTTTCCTGTGCTTTAGTCAGACCCCCTCTGCATTTCAAAACAAAATCCTGTTTCTGATGTTCTGCCTATCCCTTTCCCACCACCGTCACAAACTCTCAGCCTTCCATTACAATCGTTTCATTTTCTTTTACCTTTATTGTCCTTTCCAAATCCCGTTAAAATTTCTGCAGATTCTGGACCTAATAAACATCGCTCTGTCACCAGACCATTGGGATTCAGATTCCCAGAGCAATTTCTCATTTGACAGAAATGGAGAAGTCTCTCTAGCGCAGAGAGAAGGCAGAGCACTTGCCTGTTACAGCGTACAGCTGTGACAGTGACGTGGTTTGGGAGTATTTTTCTTACTAATACTGGGTCCCCTTTTAGAAGACATTACTGTAGTTATGCCCAGATGCCTGCATACGACCAAGTAAACACTGTTCAGAGAGCTGTTGCAAATAAACTAAGCTGTCATAACTGAGTGGGGCAGGCACCAAGAGATCTCCAAGCGTGAAGTAAAACATGTCAGCCTAAACCACTTGCATGGTATTGTAACAGCAACTCCGCATAGAGAGTCTGAAGATACTATTTGCAGCCTTTGGAATGTTCTCAGTGGCAGGGCTGGATGGAAAAACAAAGGTGTGAGCTGCTTCCTCTATTAACTCATCCACCGCAATAGCATCATCCAAATGGCCATCTGAAACTTGACAGTATGCGCAGTGGAGTTGTAGAACATTCAAATGTTTCTTTTTTATTGCGATATAGTGAGGTATGTTTCTCACACAAAGCAGATTATATTGTTTAGCTGTCAGGAAGCTGGGAGGAAATCAGAAACTTGTGAATGGTCTCCAGTGTCTCCTCATCCTGTTATACCACGGCATAGAGTAGCGACGTGGTTATGTGATAGAGGGTAAAGCACCACTGTCTGCACTGGTCGTCTGTTAAGCTGAGTTTTACTCCTAACAGATTTTCTGTTATATGATACACCCACTGGGTTATTGTACCGGTTTTTAATCCAGCCCACTGAATGAGAAGAGGCTAACAAGGTTGCTAGAAAATTATATCTACCATCTCTCCAAGGACAAATGCAGATAGAGGCATCTAATTTACCTACTAATTAGCATTTCTTTGCTGGGTTATGTGAACACTACTGAGTCAAATTTAAAAGGAACTATCGCTCCCTTTTATTTTGGAGAAGCTCTGCAATCCCAGCATAACTATGTGGTTCAGAAAAGAAAGATAAGAAGCTACGAAGCCTGCCAGTGCTCTGCTGTAATGGATCCAAGACAATTTGCTGATTTGCCTTTGACTACCACAATGTAGTTCATTTTCAGGGAAAAAAGCGTTCTTCACAGTTGCCTTCCAAGCACCAGTGGACAAAGTGCAGGCTCATTAAAAGCATGCTCTTATCTGGAGTTAGATGCCATGGGGTAATTAGCGTATGGTAAGAACATACTGATTACAGGAGCCTACCCACCTAACTTAAAACATCCAGGCTTCATTACATTTTAGGCACCTAATGAAGCAGCCTACGCAGAGTGAGTTCCTAATATAACCAATGGAGAGAAGTAGATTATTGTGATTACCTTCTGAAGGATATATGGGGTACACCCTGTCTGCCTGTGTTTACCTACCTAAAATTGGTAGAAAGGATTTCCTTTTGGAGGCCTCCAGAGGCACCTCATTATCTGTACTGCACATAGAATCTTCATGGTTGGAAAGGACCTTTGAGATCATCGAGTCCAACCAAACAACCTACAATCTCTGCCACTAGAGCATGCCCTGAAGCGCCACATCTAGACGTTTCTTAAACACCTCTAGGGGTGGTGACTCAACCACCTCCCTGGGCAGGCTGTTCCAGTGCCTGACCACTCTTCCAGTAAAGGAATTCTTCCTAATATCTAATCTAAACCTCCCCTGATGCAACTTCAGACCATTTCCTCTGGTCCTGTCATTCTTCACCTGGGAGAAGAGGCCAACACCCACCTCTCTCCAACCTCCTTTCAGGTAGTTGTAGAGGGCAATGAGGTCTCCCCTCAGCCTCCTCTTCCCCAAGCTAAACATGCCCAGCTCCCTCAGCCTCTCCTCATATGACCTGGTCTCCAGACCCCTCACCAGCCTGGTAGCTCTCCTCTGGACATGCTCCAGCACTTCAATGTCCCTCTTGTACAGAGGGGCCCAGAACCGAACACAGCACTCGAGGTGAGGCCTCACCAGTGCCGAGTACAGAGGCACGATCACTTCCCTGCTCCTGCTGGCCACGCTATTCCTGATACAAGCCAGAATGCTGTTCGCCTTCTTGGCCACCTGGGCACACTGCTGGCTCATGTTAAGCTGGCCATCCACCAGCACCCCCAGGTCCTTTTCTGCTGGGCAGCTCTCCAGCCACTCTTCCCCAAGCCTGTAGCGTTGCTTGGGGTTGTTGTGACTGAAATGCAGGACCCGGCACTTGGCCTTATTAAACCTCATACAGCTGGCCTTGGCCCATTGACCCAGCCTATCCACGTCCCTCTGTAGAGCCATCCTGCCCTCAAGCAGATCAACACTCCCACCTAGTTTGGTGTCATCTGCAAACTTACTGAGGGTGCACTCAACCCCCTCATCCAGATCATTGATAAAGATATTAAACAAAATTGGCCCCAAAACTGAGCCCTGAGGGACACCACTGGTGACCAAGAGGATTTCATCCCATTAATCACAACTTTATGGGGGAATCTGGGGATTTATTTATTTATTTATACATATTTATTTATTTATACATATTTTATTTATTTATACATATGGGGAATCTGGGCATTTATTTAGCTGCTCCATTAAACTGGTCACAGATTGGATGAACAGAATCCCATCCATCATTTCCCAAGAGAAGTAAAAGTTGGGATGATAAGCCTAGGTGAATTATACTTGTTCTGCTAGCAAGCTCCAGCACATTCCGTGCTCATGTGCTGTCCCAATTCCACTGGCACTGAATGTAAGGACACCAGCTTTCTACACCACCCTTCCACTACATTATGAAAAATCACACTCCACCATTTTTTTTCCTTGCAAATAGCTCCTACATTCAGCATCCCACAAAGATCAGTTCTTGCACCACCTAATCCTACACTCACATATCATCCTAAGAGATCACCATGACATGATAAGGAGTTTATATTGGTAGCTACACACTACAGACGTGGTATTGTTGATTTTTCATCTGGAGAAGACTATAGGAGCTCCCTGATATCCTTGTTAATAGCTGGATTTTGGATGAAAATTTGCCCAATCAATTATAACCCAGGAACAGTGTGTAGCCTGAGGAAGTATGAATGACTCAAAGGTTGTAAAATTAGAGTCTCATTCCAGATTGGATCAAAATGTGATACACTACAAGGGAGATAGTCAGAAATGAACACAGCCTTCCACTTGCTCCTGCTTTGGAAGGACAGAAAGGCACCAAATCACCTTGGCATAAGAAAATTAATACGAAAAAAAAAAGTAGGAAACCCCCACTTCTGTGAAACTTCTACATTCTACCTATATCTTCTGTGTAGGAGCAGACGTCCAAGGCAAATCTATCCCAGGCATCCTGGGGCAGACTTTCTGATTTTGATGGAGTGTGGGGAGATGTACTGCTAGGAGACAGGGGTAACTGTGTGGTGAAACTGAGCTATTCAAACCTTGACATAAAGCTATACAGATGAATTTACATCTACACCGTAAAAGCAGGACTCATCAGAGTTCATGGATCTGCAAAATCTGCTAAAATAATCTGCAATGTTGTTTAATCCACACTTTATAGTTAAATAATTCTAAGTATCAACAAGCTACTGAATATCTTTCTTTGGCACAATGTCATTTTACATTCTGAAGACTCAAATGCGTTTGGTTGACCTAAGTTACTGGGCTCAGCTCAAAGCTAACTGGAAGAAATTTAATGTCCTGTGATATACGGGATATCAGACTAGATGAACTTTTCTGGCCTGAGCTTTATAAATCTATGGAAAGTGAGGCTTTGCCATAAGTTTCTCACAAAGGGCTGTCACAGCCAGGACACATTGTCCTACTGGCCTTCTTTCACTGATGTATGAGGTCTGGATTTAGCCAGTTGCTGGGCTTGCTGAGTTGCAGCTGTGAACCCTCTAGGCTTTCCAGCTATACTTTGCTTTGATTATTTTTCTTGGGATGTCGTCTCTTTGTACATAATTGCACTAAATCATTTTGTCTCCATGAATCTCTTAATAGAGGCGGCTTAGTCCTCCAGAACTCAGAAATATGGGGTGTAAGTATTTATCCTGCTTCGTTATTCCCTTTGAGAAACAGTGCTTCTATATTTGACTTTTTTGCTTAGGTTGATATTGTAAATTTAACCTGTAGACACTTTAGGGAATACATCCACCGCTCTGGCACAGAGGGAAGGACCAAAAATACACACAATAAGTTTTCTTTGACTAAACTTTTCTTAGCAACACCAGGTTTCTTTGGACTAGGATAATTACTTTGGGAGGACGGCAGGTAGCAAGGTGGGTCAAGCCAGATTATACTTCCACAGGAGTAATCCGCATTTCATGTGTTGTGTTTACTCCCAAGTATAAAGGTTAAGGCAGTTTTGGGAGTTTATATGCTTTCCACAATGACTTGCAGTAGCTATTTGTAGCAGAGCAGAAAGTTAATACCTTCCCAGCTCTTTCTGCTGCCAGCTGTAGGAATTCAGAGGCTGATCTACCCCAAAACATGCGTTTAACACCACCCCTGGTGGCTACAACACTGCTCCAAACCCGGTAACAGGAATTGCCATTGCTAGTAACAGGCTGTAGGCTCTGTATTGAGTTTGCAAGGACTCAAGACTGAGGCTTGTCAGGTTTGCTCTGTCTGAACTTCTCCTGACCTGCCTGCAGATTTGTTTCCCCTGGTTTAGCTGTGACAGCAATTCTTCTAATTGACCAGGTGCCTGTGGCTAATTTGTTTTACTTATGTTTATCTCTGTGTTGTACAGCCATAGTTTCATGTAGATAACAGAAAAAAGCAATTATCCTGTGCAGAATGGGATTTTTATGACTGTAACACAATGACATTGTCAAGAGAAGTACAGACTCAGTACGACAGCAGAGGTCTTGAGAGGTGGAAACACAGGGCAGGGCATGTAGGAGTGCAGGCACCGGGTGACAAGGGACAGGGCTCAGGCTGGCACCAGGGACCCCATGGCTATAAACAGCTCACCTATGGTCCCTGATGCAGACTGTCAGTGCCACAAAACTGCTTTTAGGGGTAGCAAAGATAACAAAGAAATCATTCTAACCTATGCAAAAGACACTGTATATAGAAATTCAAATGTAATTTGGAGCTGCAGACAAATGAAGAGACCGTAAGATGCAAAAGCCTGTTATCAACCATATAAAAATGACCCAGAGTGGATCCTGGAGTAAGAAAGAAGAAACCATCAATATAAATATCATACTCCTCCCCGTGAAGAAGTCCAGATGCTGACAACCCACCGTAGTGCCCACCCCACCACCCGAATGATCCAGAGGAGCGGGGTAAGGGTGAGCATAACGCCAGCAAAGGGGGCAGAAACTATGAAGTGTGTGTGTAATGATTTTAAATATATTATTATTGAAACTTTTTCTGAATAGATGCATTCTTTCTCTTTCTGTAATACTGAGGTCTGGACCAATAGTGATCCTTATATTAGAGTATTAATATTCAGTTATACTAACAATAAATTCTTGGCTTTATATATAAGGTTTGTTTTGCCTCTGCCCACAAACAAGATTTTGAGTACAACAGAAATCAGAAGGAAAACCAGAAACAGATGGTGATTCTGCTTTGCTGTGACAGCTGTCGGAGACTGCTCCTCACCATGCTGAAGCTGCCTTCCTTTTCATTTCCTACCACTAGTGTTGGGAACACACAACCACATTTCACTGGGGTTGAGGCCACCTATCCAATTAGGCCCTGCTTTTAATATGTGTTTCTACCACAACTAAGACATTCCTAGAAAGGTTCCAGATACCATAAAGACAGAAAAATTAGAGAAGGGTAACACTAACTGCTTTGCCCAGCCCATTTTTTCATAGCAATGTGTGTAGTTCACCTGGCAGCTGCCCGTACCCTGGGTCTGTGGATGCACAGATTACACACAGTATGGCACCATTAAGGACACTAGATTAACTTTAGAAATATAGATGATATCCCTTTTCCTTACATGCTCCTCTAGAATATACGCTGCTATTTGTTATAGAGCTGTGTCACTGTTCATGATATACACCTCAGCCTCACCTCCCAAATACATAAAAGTCCAATTTTTTATCATCCATTTATATATCAATGTCTTTACAATGTCCCCTTCTCAAGGATGATACTATATTGAGTAGAGAATGGATCTGCTCCCTCATCCTTCATTCCACCGCTTTCATGATTTTTAAATAGCACCTGGCAAACAATGCTGCTGCTTAAGGTATTTTGCAATTTAGATTGATTATTGAAAGATACAGTGTTCAGGCAAAGAATCTATGAATTATTCTGAGATGGAATATCTTATTATTCGGAGGGTCCCAAGAAGCAGCAGTGAAAGTGAACGAGTAAATCCATACTGTATTAGCTGCATATAATGATCATTTTGCTAATTGGAAGACCTGCTGGATTGCAGAAGGATCCGCCGGGGGAAGTTTTGAAGTCCGACCTTTGGGGACACTGAAAGCACAAGACAAAGCAGTAAGCAATAAACCGACACACTGAAGGAGAAACAGACACACTAACCCGCAAGAGCTTATTCACTTGTATGTTATGCATTTTTATGATACATGTTGCACCAATAAAACCAACTGAAAAGCCAAGGGTACACTAGAAGGGTCCTCCTCTGAAATTGTAAGTGATTGCGTTTCTGTAATCAGATTTCTCAGAACCAAAACACTCTTCTTGTAGCTCAGACACGGTTATTCTGCTCTAATAAACTGTTCTTTTACAGAACTCCTGCGGCCAAACCACAGTCAGAAAGAAACAGAAGATTCCCCAAAGAAAATGAACACTAATGAAGTTCACATTTCCAGCAATTTTCAGAGCGGAATATGCTCTTTATTATCAGACCGATGAGAGGGCACATTCAGAATGGCTGTACAATTGCTAGGTAGCGAGTTAGCATTAAATTAAATTACTGTGAAATTGAGTTTGGCCCTAGAGCACAGGAAAGCTTAACAGGACACCCTTTCACCCTTTGCCTTCTCCCCAGCGTGGATTGATGGAAATATGTGTGCACGGGGGAGCAACGGGACGCCCACCGCCGAGGCCCAGTGCCTCTGCTCCTCCTCGCCTGCCATCCCTCTCCTGGGGCACAGGGGCTTTCTGCTGATGACAGAGTTCTCCCAGATGACAGGTTCTCCAAGTTTCGTCTTTGAGCCAAGAAAAGTCATCTGTAAGGCTGGGGTCTCCTCTCTCCCTTATTCATTTTGCTTCACAAAGGTTGGAATTGCCTCAAAAATGGCTTACAGAAAACTCATTTTTTGTAAATTAATGCTGTTGACAGCGGGGTGTAAGAGGAGAGGGGACAACCCAGTGACCCTCAGCTTTGGAGCAGGTGATGAGAAAGAAGAGGTGCAGTGGGTATATACATACAGGGCAACTCCTTTTTCATCTGTTGCATGCTGCAAATGTCTATTTCTTGCTCTAATTTTCACTGAAGTGAGTTATTCTAGGTAAAGGGGCTGTAGTGGTGGATAAACATTACTACTTGTCGTGGTTTCAGCTGGGACGGAGTTAACGTTTTTACTAGCACCTGGTGTAGTGCTATGTTCTAGATTTGGGATGAGAAATAATGTCAATAGCACACTGGTGGTTTTGGTTGTTGCTCAGCACTCAAGGCCGTTTCTGCGGCTCACGCTGCCCCACCAGTGAGGAGGCTGGGAGGGCACGAGAAGTTGGGAGGGAACACAGCCAGGAGAGCTGACCCCATCTGACCAAAGGGATATCCCATACCATATGATATTGTGTTCAGTATATAAAGCTGGGGGGAGGAGGAGGAAGGGGGGATGTTTGGAGTTACGGAGTTTGTCTTCCCAAGTAATTGTTACGTGGGATGGAGCCCTGCTTTCCTGGAGATGGCTGAACACCTGCCTGCTGATGGGAAACAGTGAATAAATTCCTTATTTTGCTTTGTTTGTGTTGGCGGCTTTTGCTCTACCTGTTAAATTGACTTTATCTCAACCCAAGGGCTTTTTCTCACTTTTACTCTTCCAATTCTCTCCCCCATCCAAACTGAGGGGAGTAAGTGAGTGATTGCATGGTCCTACCTGCAGGTTAAACCGTGACACTACTCCATCCCAGATACCGTGAATCTGCAATAAGTCACTGTGTGAACTTGAACAACTCCAGAACACGTCTGGGCTGCATGCACGCTGCCAACTATATGTGGCAAACTGTGAAACCATGACTACTCTTGTTTTTAAGGTCAAGGGGATGAAAAAATAATTCAGATTTTCTACTATCCAGAGCTGCCAGAGCATGGCAATGAAGACATAGTCCCAACGTCTAACCATAGGAAATCTGAACACAGAGTGAGTGGTTAGGCACTGATCCATGTTCATACAGTGACACAACAAAAAAAAAAAGAAGAAAAAAATCCAGCTGGGCTTCTAGGCTTTTGCTTAATCCTGGAGATCATGCCTACTCAAAAAATAATGCAAAATGTTATAAGATCAATAAAACGTAGGAAGTGATTGCCTCCGGTTCAGTCAAACCTGGGGTATCTTACAGCTTGCTGCAGTGAGAATTGGTAAGAAAAGCAGAACATGTGGTGACAAAGGGACACACAAATGCAGAAAGATCTGGAGGTTCCTAAGTAGGTGAGTGAATCACCAGAACGATGTCCCTGCCCACAGGACCAGCCCGAGCTGGTGAAGCAGCAGCCATCGACCAGCAACACTTCACAACTCTTTCTCACCCCGACCGCTCTGGAAAGTGCTGGTGGCAGCTCACATACTTCTCCACGGTCTCTCTTACAGCTCCCTCTTCCCTCTTGTTGACATTGCCCACAAACCATTTCCACGCTGGAAGCAGTTTTACAAGGTCTGGCAACAGCTTGCACCAAGTGATACAACTGCAAGGACCTTGTTGGTGTTGTTAAAATACTGAGGACGTCAAGAGCCAGAAAAATAACAAACCCACAGACAACTCGGGAGTTAAAGGTTGTCTGAGCCCTGAGGGGGCAGAGAGGTGGAAATGGCAGGGGAACAGTTTGCACAGCAGTGCGCAGGCCGGTGGCACTTAGAAAAAGCTGCATTTTCTGCTGGAGAAAGGCATCGCTGCCCTTATCACCTTCCATTAATGGCTGCGCAGCACCTCGGGGTGCCTCAGCCGGGTGATTACGTCTCCATCCCATTGCGCGGAGAAACGTCCTGCCACTTTCCTCTGGGAGCACTCACAGCAAAATGGATTGAAACGTTTTCAGGATTGTTTCGGTACGACTTGAAGGTCAGCGTGGAGGCGAAAAAGTGAGGAAATTTAGACAAACAAATGCACAAAACTCTTAATGTTTTCCTCAGTCTGTCTCTCTGTGTCTCTCACTCCTTTTTCATGCCAGGGAGAACTGCAAACCTCCGACCCACCCTACCCATTCCACTGGCCCCGGCGCCGTCAGGCTCCAGCCGTACCATCTCTTCTGCTAAACACAGTTTTTGCCCGAAAGGAAATAGCCTGCGTTGCAGACCCCAGCTGCTCTTCAGCAACCCACTTCTCCTGTTGCACCCCCAGCAAAGGAGCCGGCAGTTCCCAGCAGGGCACTCACAGAGCATCCTCTGCTCCTCCCGCCCCACGCCATGCTGCTCTTGGCCCAGAGTGGCTTTGCCCATCGCTCCGGCAGTCTAGGGCAGGCTGTAGCAAACAAGGTGTAACTTCTGCCCACCTGATTCTTCGGTGTTTAGTTTAGCAGGTGTTTTCACACTCACCCCGTCTCTTGTGTGTATGAGTGCCTTCTTAACTTTCCTTCCAATACTACTCCATTAAAGCAGTAAATTGGTGCTAAGCAGCAAGATGCTGAACTACTTCTTTCCTTCTTTACTCAATATGTAACAGGAGAAAGATCTGAACGTCTCACGTTAACCTCTGCCTCATGATGGAAGTTGGGTGTTTCTTTTTCTACAGTAATTTTTAAACTTTTCTGTCCTCTAAACAGAGACAGCAAGTCTTTAGAAGAGGTGTGAGAAGCATCCGCGAGCATTTTTGGAAATAGACCAGAAGCTACCTGTACAGTTAGACTGAAGGAGCTTTCACACGCTATTTATACGCCATTTCAGCAGGGAAAAGGAAACTCTTCCCTTCTGCTCATGTGATTTTCATTCTGTCTAAAGCAGGATTACAAACCCACTGCAGGTCTCCTAGCGTTGGTGAAGACATGCCAGTTGGCGCGTTCCTGAAAGACAAGCCTTTTAGAAAACACGCCTCACTTCTTATGGGTAGCAGCCACTCACATTAGCTCCTCTTTCAAGAAAAAAAAAGGAAACACAACGGTAACACAAGCATGAAAACAAATGTCCCATTATTATTGCTATATATCGGATACACTGACAAGTGCAGAGCTCAGGAAATTAGAAAGTGGCAAAGATGCAAATTGTAAAGGCAATTAACCGCGGGCTGCCTGCGTGCAGTTGTTAGACTTCATGGATGACATCTCCAAGGGCTGAAACAAGCTGAACTCCACCCGTAGGACAGTAGGGAAGAGGGAAAGGCAGCAGTAAACCCTTTCTTCTTAACATATACTAAAGTTGCTGTCATTTCAACAAGCTCAAAACACCTGCCAGTTTCTTCCAGAGCAGCGAGCTGACATATTGAGAGCTCCAGCTAAGAGAGTGTTTTAAGGAGGGTGATCCAGTTTCATCACATATGAGTGACTGACTTCGCAGGCTGCGAGGTTTTCATACCATCACACTGCATCACCGAGGTTTGATTTATTCAGTAGCGACTGCAACACCAAAATGTGTTTCATCTCTCTCCTGATAACACCCAAATGTGGAATGGGTGAACGTATCATCATCTACTCACTAACACAAAAATGCTGGGATTTATGGGAGTAAAATGCTGGGGCTTGGGGAAGGCTTATCTAAGCAAGTGCCAAATCAGCATTTAGATGTATTTCTCTCTTTTTCTGGCCTTTAAAAAAAAAAAAAAAAAAAAGTGCATAATGTGCCATCATTCCCTCAGCTGGAAAATAAAAAAGATTGCTATTAAAGTGAATACTATTAAAAAGGACTTTGCACTTTTCTTTCTTTGGAGATCCTTTCACTTATGGACCACTCAAATCATTTTACGGGAAGGGTGAGGAAGGCTAGCAATGTCTTCCTTTTGTGTGTGAGTAAACCAGATACAGCCAGGCTAAGCAACCTACCCACGAACGTACATCCAATGATATGTAATTCTGGCTTCAGCTTCTACACTTTGAACACCCCCATTCCTTTCCGTGTGCCACCTCAAACGGTGCCTGCTATAGAAGAGACAAAATCAATGATCCCGACTGTGGCCACATAAATGTCACAGGGTAACACTTTCAATTCTCTGATTTTTTCCAACGACGCATCTTCAGAACATCTTCTGGCACTATGCCATCATCAATGAAGCGGGGAAAAAAAAATTAATTCCAGATACAGCTTTTGGGAGTAATGCTTGTGACCTGGACACTTCCAAAAGGAATATTATGTCTGTGGATTTGGTATTTTAAGAGCTGCTAAGCATGAGCGCTGCAAAGAGACAGCCCTGAATGCATAACAGTGCATCGTCTGTCTCTGGAATCTCACTTGTAAACCCCAAACTATTTCTTTTGTCAAAACTGAGCATTGCTTCATTTTCTTGGAGGACATAATAAATATTTCCGCCTTCCAATGGAGCAAATACAAAATACACAAAAAAATCTTTCTACCTCATTAGAATTTTTATAAAAGAGTCATTTTGATTTCAAAGGGTAAAACGAAATGAGCAACCTGCAATACCACAGCATCACTGCAGCTAAGTTCTTGGTAAACAGAATATACTGAGGTGATATTGTGCTCTGTTTCTTCAGATTAAATATATCTCATCCTCAGATTTATACTGGCACTTTATGGCTTCTGCAAATGACTGTCTCAGCACCGCAAAGTAATTCCACCCTGTCATATTTGTCTTTGGAAATTGTAACAAATTATGGTGATTTATAACATCAAACTCAACTCTTCCATTTTTTCCCCAGATGGGAATGTCGCTGATGGCAAGATGCTGGGCCATCCATTTACGCTGTGTGGAGGGTGACAGTGAAACATGTTTCATCTCTCTTGCCTGACACTCTCTTTCCCTTTGAGGGGAGGCTGTCAGCATAACTCAAGCTGTCAAGGCACCTTTGTGAGGGGCCTGAAACAAATCTCAGGCTCTCCTACCTGCATGCCTACTAATGAGGTGTGACTCGCCTCTCCTGGCTCCCTGGCCGCGCGGAATCTCCTTGCCTCTGACCCCTCGCCGTCTCTCCTCAGTCAATAGAAGTCAAACCGCCATTTGTCTTTCGCGTAAGGGCAGGCAACGATCAGAGATGGAAACTTGGGGGAAACTCACCCCGCGTGTACTTCTGCTTTGCTGTGCTTCGTCCAGGAAAAAAAAAAAACACCTCCTGCCAGCATCGCGAGAGCGAAAGGAAAGCCCATCCGGGGGTGAAGCCAGCCCTGCAATATTCTGCTCACCTCTTGCCTAAGGCAAGTAGATTTTCTAATTGGCAAGTCAAGCACTGAGCTTTTTCTCTGCAAAGTATTTCCTCCCATAGCAAAAGACGAATAATTGGTTATGCTCTTAAACGGATAAATTTTCCTGGTAGCCTTTCAAAGCAGCATTGTGTGAGAATTCCAGCTTCATCCCAAAATAAATAAATATATTGCTCTTTCTAACATTAGAAAGGGAGCGTAAGACCTGGTTCAAGCAGTGTAAGATAAGCAGAGCTTTGTTTTTGCAAATAAACTCCCAGAAGTTTCCCACTGGGAGCAGGAGGATGCTGGACTTCTTTACAAAATCCTGACCTCTACCATAACAAGTGCTGGAATATTTTGAAAACTGCTATTTTAAAGAAAGCAGTCCCCAGGAATCCTTGCCTGCAGGGTCCTATAGAGTGGCAGAAGCAATATATGATACGAAAAGGCTGGAGACGTCTCTCCTTGGTAAGATGTATTGTTCACAAATTAGGAGCTCAACAGAAACTGTATTTACTTGCCACCAGCGATGGTGTTACAGATCCCTGCTTGTGGCAGGGATCACTCACAGGGCTGTGCAGGGGCAGAAGTCAGGGAAGGGAAGGAGGGGTTTAACACCCTCCATAGGAAACCTTTCCTGAGCTCCCTCTGCTTTAGTAACACAGACTTCACAGGATGCGAATGGAAAAATGGAAAGCTAAGGAAGCGAAACATCCAGAATCCACCAGCCAAGTCAGATGTAAATGTGTGAGGTATTTTATCACGGGAGTAGCGGAGCTTCAGTCATTCCAGCTGTGTAACAGAGCCGTCGCTACCTGCGGTGGCTGGGGGGGCCGTGGGCTGTGCTGCTCGCTGGCAGCGACTGCCAGCACCACACGCAATCAAGGGGGAAATAAATTGATCGAGGATACCCTAGACACGTGTACCATCCAAGATTAAGTAAGTAAGCAAATAAATAAATAGAAAGACTGTCAAATACAATCAGTCCTGAAATTACTCTCGAAAAGATGTTTTTATTTCTCACCTCGCCATGGTTGCAGAGAACTAACTATCATTTGACAATTCTTGCTTGTATTTACAGTAGCTTGATAAAATGTGTGCAGGCAAGTGTGTGTGTGTGTGTGCATGTGTTTACTTTTAACTTGCTGAAGTTGGATGTGTCAAACTGAACCACACGTAACGTGGCAACAAAGGAAATAATTTCACTAAAATTACATAATGTAAAACAAATAATTGGAATACCTACATTAAATACAATTTGCATGCAATATCGCATTATACAATTGCTGACACGCTGCAGAGAGGTATTAGTTTTAAAGTAACTACGTTTAGAAAGCAATTTGCAGAATTTCTGCTCTTTTTGCTGGTTTGAAAAGCAGTGATAATATGTTTTTTGCAGCTGACAAGCGAACAAAAAACAATAATTGAACGGTACCATTTTACCCACAAGGCAAGCTGATAATTAGAGGTTTAACAGACAGTTTGGATTTAATCTGAGCAGCGGCAGCTACTTTTTTGGTTTGTACTTGTTGTTGTTTAGGGACCAAATAAAGGTGTGTGTCCCCCCTACTTGTCAGTAACAATGGGAAATGTAAGTTATTTTTTATCCCTGGCTCATGTCTGACACTGGGCCCCTGGAGTGCCAACAGGGCAACAATTATGTACTAGAGGGCAACGTCTGGAGAATATGCATGAGAAAACAAATGTGAGAAAACAAACGTAAGAAAACAAACGTAAGAAAACAAGAGGAAACAAATAACTTGGGTAGAGAACTGGCAGACATGCCTGGCCACATCACTCTAGGGCAAAGGAAGGGGTCACCAGCCACAACCTTCTCCCTCCTCCTGCGTTGCCATTTCCGCCCCACCACAAGGGTGGTGGGTGGGAGGATACTGGTGGCACTGCGCTACCCCAGCACGGGGTCTGGCACAGCAAGACGAAGGCCGTACATCTATGGAGTGCATGCTGCCAAAATCCCTAGAAGTCCAGCTAGAGAGCTGGAGGAACAGACTGAGAGCACGCGTTTACCCAAGGGGAGGCCAGGACGCGGCACAGTGATGGGAAGTGCCCCAAGGCACACCCTTCAGGAGCAGGCTGGGGTCACCAAAGAGGATTCCCAGCCCACCTCGGGTCAAGTAAAACCTGGCCCAGAAATGATGATATTTTTTTTCAGATGAAAATGAGCATGATCATACCCCAACCATCTCATATTCTCCTCTTCCAAAAGGAATAGCTGTTCTTTCAGTCCAATGAGCCTTTTTGCAACAGCAGGTTTCACTTGTACCTTCTCCATGGCTGAATTTTAAGGAGTTAACATATTACTGATATCAACAGTAAAAAAACCCTACCACTGAAAAATACCAACTATTAAAACACTAATGAGTATATAAAGCAATTACATAAAAACACAGAGACTTCCTGGAGGGCGAGTCAGACTAGGCGAAGAGTAAAGACTAAGCAGGTGATTTTCTTTCAAGCAATTTTCAGTTGTTTTTATATCGTGTCCAAAAGGGGAATTCTGGCTTGCTTTTGGCTTTTAATTGTTTATTGCATCTGAAAGCGAGATCAATTAAAGCATCCTCAATAATCTTAGGCTTAATTGGAAGCCAATTAAGAACTTCAGCAATCTACAGATGACAGTGCCCGTTGTTAAGCATGTTCATTCTCCAAAGAATTTACATTGAATAAAAGTTTTCTGAATCTGTTACATTTCATATAGCACCAGGAGACAGACAGATTTCCATACAAAACTACCAGACGAAGGCCAATTTTTGAAACATGGAACATATCCAAAAATGTTTCCTTACTTCAAACAAGTAAGAAAACAAAAACTTTTTGTTCGCATCTTTTCCAGTAAGTGAAAGCTTGCACTCACTGTGAGCACATTAGGGGAGCGACTGCCATTTCAACTTATTGTCAAAGCGATGTCATAATTTCTGGTTTCTCTTATGATGGAAGGCAGCACATGAAAAAAACCTCAGAAGAAACCAAGGCAATGGATTCTGCCTTTACTATGCCTTTGGCTGCAAACACCAGTATCGGCAAGCATGACCCTAGCATCTAGAAAGTAATATTGCTCATTAAATGCTCTAGATTGACAGTCATGGAAATGAAACTCTTGTTTGCGCCATGGGTTATAAACTAAACACACACACTGGGCAGTAACTATGCGGGCTGGCCTGTGCATAGGCTGGCTCCCACCAGCCCTTCTGCAAGGAAATCCCCTGCAGAAGCCACCAGAGACACCTGCTCCCCAGAAACTGCAGGCAGGTCACCAGTTCCTTATGGGTAAACTATTGAATTGCCACCAAATTCTCATCATTTTTATCCTGGTTTACATTTGAGACGTGACCTAGAGACTAAAGAGCTTCATAGCTCACTGCTAATCACCTTGCAGATTATTTATTATTTTCCCAATCTTAACTTTTAAAAGATTTGGAAACAAGGCATAACAGGTCGAGTTTTTAGTATCAATTATTTTCCTTGAAATAAAATTAGAAGCAAATCAGCTTTTCAGTGGAAGACTATATTAATATCCAATGCATAAGTCATTATTAATATTACTGTAATGAGTACCAAGTGAATTAATGATGGCTGGTTGCTTATTTTAAAACTATTCAAATTTTTTATGTTTATTCTCAACTCAGCCATTATGCCCTTTATATAGCACGTGTGCTTAAAGGGCAGTTGAATTAAACCTGTAATAGAAGCACAAGAAAAAGTCATTGGGAAAAATAGTTCAGATGGGAACAATTAACTTGCAATATTCCCTATCATTTCACCCGTTGCTTTAAATGTGTATGTTGGAGTGGATATTCTCCATTCCTCTAACGTCCATTAACTGACAGAAATACTGGCTTGCGTCCTTTCAGAGGCTGAGTGCTCAGGCTCCAGAGCCCTCCTTTCTCTGGAGATGAAAGAATTGAAAATCAAATGTGAATCTTCCAAATAAGAATGCAGTGTATTACCACTCAGTTATTAGGGAAGAAAAGTACTCCTCTGAATGCCCAACATCAAGGTCTAATTCCTAGAGCTACCACAGCAATGAAAGTAATGAAAGCCCCACCTGAGTAATGAAAGTCACTGACAGTCACTTAATCTCCCCATGCCTCAGTATCCAAAGTCACACAAGTAAGTCTCAAAGCTAGAGGACACTCAAGTTAAACTATGCCTCATGCTAAAATAAAAATACATAATCAATTTGTCATCAAACATGCAGCCTGATTTTCTGAGACTGTGGGGAGTTCTGGGTGAGCGGTATACGCTGAAAATCAAGGCGTTGCTTCAGTCTGTAAATACACATTCAGGAGATGGACTTCAGGAAGTTACGTGAAGGTTTTGTGCAAAGCCTCCAGTAGTGTGTCCTAACAATTAGCCCACAGATTGTCTTTTCTGGTCTGTCCCTAGTTGTTTAGATACCAGCGTCATTCTCAGACTGTTTGAAGCCTATAGGAATATCTAATCAGGTAAATGCTCTGTCAGACGTGTTGCAGAGTGGAAGTACTGGTGTTTGTAGAGCAATAGGACAACTGGGATCTCTGATGTGCCACATCAAATACTGGTTTCCTTATGTCAGAAACCCAGAATCGATCATGGGGCTTTTGCAGCTCTAGCAACTGCTGTCAACAACTCCAGAAGTAACATACCACACGTGAGAGTTGTTTAAAAACCCCCAAACCAACAACGCATTTTATTATGCTGAACCAGTGCACAGCTTCTTTTATATTCAATTTGTGGTGGCAAGAGGCTTAGTAACATGTTGCCTACAGTCACAACTCAGAATAGACTTGCCATTTTCTCACAAATCCTCTTCTGGAAAAGAAATCACCACGTGGGATATTATGTATGGAAGTTAAAGGATCTATAATGTATTATGTATGTAATTTTTTGTGTATAAAGATATGTATGAAATATTCACACTTCTGTTGCCTGAGGGCTGGCAATATGAGAGACACAATTCAAGTGAAAAAGAAGAGTAAAAATAGAGCTATGCTGTAGTATTTTGGTTGGTGGTTCGTGTTAATTTTTTTGGTCATAAGCAGCACACCGGAATCCCAGAGGACTACCAAGCCCTGACCGTTCTTAGCAATTTGAATCTAATTTTTCAGCAGGTTGTCACACAAACAGCCAGACTGTCTGACAGCACCCACAGCAACAAAGAGTTAATGCTTCCCTTCCTGTCTTAATTCACCCCATTGTGTTTGGGATTGCAGGGGTGGAAATGATCACACAGTGAAGTGCTGCAAAGTGCAATCTCTCTAGACACAATGGGGTTGAGTTAAAGGACACCAAGCACTTAACTCTGAATTTCCTTCTTTCATCCAAACACTGTTACTTTAACAGCATGTTTTTGCAGTTTTGTTTCTTCTGGTTTTACTTTATGACACAGAAGAAGTTAGATGCTCCTCTGATGCACAGCAAAATTGTTACATGCCTTCATTTCCAGTCCGAGCTGGGTTTCTATAAGAAAAATTGTATACAAAAAAAAAAGGGAAGAAAAAGGAAACTGCATTTAGAAACCTTTTCTTTTGCACGTAGGATTGGACCCAAAGTGATTTGGTCAGACAAAGGAAATGGGGTGGTTCTAGATTTACGTCCCAGTAGAACATGGTTCACATTAATGAAAGCTGATTTACATGTTAGTAACTTGGGATGATTTCCTTTTCTAAGTGTGTTAGTTTCTTTCCTTATCCCTCAGCAACAGATTTTTAGATGCTATGAAGGTCGGTGTTATCAGCCCTCCCAGGACGGGCAGATAACTGTTTCTCTCTCAGTGGCTGTCAGATTACAGGGAAACTGGCTTTTCTGTTAACAACGCAGGCGTGGATATATGAAGTGAGCTCCCATACAGAATGCTGTCTCACAACAGGCCAAATCATTCTTTGCTTCCATATCTATCCTTTAAGGTCTGGGCAGATGGCCTCAGGATGGATAACTGCAAATAAATTGCAGAGCATATGGAAATACCTCTTATGTTAACATGGAAATATGCAACACTCATGTTAAAATAGCAGTAGCCCATAGCAAATTATTTTCTTATGCATATTTTCTGTATTATGTAGTCCAAGTTACGTCCTGCCCCTATACAGATATCCACCGGAATAAGCTGGCACCTATGTGCTCTTGGAACTGTACAGAAATATGCTCCAGCCTGGTTCAAGCCCTTCCTGCACCAGTGGACAGACTGCCTGCTGTAGAAAGCCTGTGCCATCTCCATACAGGAAACCCCACCCGAAATTCCCAATCTCCCTGTGGTTGCCCCAAGATGTGCACCTACGCAGTTTCTTAACTTACAGTTACCCCTTAGAGATGTAATTTAGCCCTATGTAATGGTGTACGGCTTGAAGGAACGCCTCTTCTAATTATTAATTACATACTAAATGTCAATTCAGTAATATAATACAAGCACTGATTTATGTTATAAATTGGCATCTGCATTTCATAAATTGTTCCATTTTAATGGCTTATAATTGCTACATTTCTGAAAGTTATACAGTGCAAAAAATGCTGGACTGGATTCAAAATATGTTGGCATGCATGCAATTACTGAAAATGGGGAAAAAACCCAGAGCAAATATTTAATTTGGTATTTGCAGCACTGTAGTGTTATCAGCCTGCACAAATGCTGTAATTGTCATCTGTAAAAAGACCAAAGCAAAGTGCTCTGGAAAGAGAAAATACATCTCACATGTCATGGCCTAATCCATCAGTCATTGCATTCACATGTAATCTTTACTCAGCTGAAGTCAATAATGTTAGTTATCGAACAGGAGTGACAGGGCTGAATGGAAGTGATAAAAAATGAAAACCTTCTAATGAGAATTTTTTAGTCCCAGGGCCTGATCCCGTCAGTATTTTCTATCAGACATGCTGATTACTCCTGTGAGCAACTGACTTTGCTCTCAAGTGCTGGCAACACAACCCCATGCTTAACAAAACCCAAACATGACAAAACAGCAAAGAGCAGCCTGAATGGACCTGCCTATCACACGCCCGCAGCCAAGACTCGTGCAGCTTTTCTTCATTGCTCGGAAACATCCCAAGCCCAGCAGTGAGTGTTTACTTTCCTAACAGTGATGCCAGCAGGATCACGAGGACACCTCTTCCTGGAGGTATGCCCAGCATGTGTCCTACCGAGTCGGTGTGCCTGCAGCGGAGGGCGATGCTCAGGGACAGTGGCACTGCAATGTCCCACCTAAAGCTCTTCCCTGATGCACAGTGGTGTTGCATCCCACAGTGGACTGTGTTGGAAATCTTCCTTTTCAAGTAATTTATCATAATTGTTAAAAAGAAACAAGCATCACAGTGGAAATCACCTGCTGCTTATGATTTCTTTTGCCAACGTTTCGGAGAGTGAGAGTCCCAGGGACAAGCCTAGCTGAAGCCCTTCCCACAGATGCTCTCCTATCCTCACCTGGCTCACCGTCCCCACCTCATGCTGCTGTCCCCATGATGGGGTCAGCTCTAATCACAGCTCTGCATTGTTTATAGCCTCTCTCCTTTTCTTGGAGGTGTGTTTTTAACCTGGACCATGTTAATGGTTCAGATTGCAGAACAGGCCCTCATCCAGATAACTGGCATGGCCAAGTTGAGGGTGAAGACCGAGGTGGGAGCAGAGAGGAGCAGGCAGGGCTGGTCATGCATTGGTGTCTCAGAGTGACGCTATCATAGCCTCCTTAAAGACTTCATGCTAGGATGCCGCAATGGGAATAACCTCAGATATGTTTATCTCACAGGGCTTTTAAAATCTTCTCTTTCCTCTCCCCTTGTGGAGTAGGAAAATTCCTCCACGTCACAAGCAGCGGAGGAGAAGGAGACTCTGAGAAGACGTAACACCACTGATCTTGGTGTACTTTCCCTCCAGGGTCCTTTTGCCGTTGGTGAAGGCAGCGGCTGCTCCCCACGGTGAGTCGCAGCACCCACTTAGCTCCTGGGTCAGGCCCACGGGGGCTTTTCTCCCTGCTGTTCTGGGGGCTAACTGAGCAGCCCCTCAGAATTGAAAAACCATTCAAATGTCAGTGCGCATGGGGAGAAAAACTATGGAAGTTTTCCTCAGAAGAGGGGAATCACTTCTTCTGAGATGTATTTTAAGAGCATCCACAGGAGTATTTTTTGAAAGCCATATGCTACTTATTCACATGCGTGTGACAGAACTCATATATGAGGAGTGACACAGAACACAAACGTAGGTGTTGCACATTTCGTATGTGCATATGTTCATAGCCTATTCCCAAATTCTGTTTCTGAAATACTTCATTACACATATGCCATTTTCAGGTTCAGTATTTGGTTACCTTTGGCTTAAGAAAAAAGCATTAAACTTATGACTAATGTTCAAAAAGACATGGGGTCTAAAGCACTTTTATTGGCAGAATTACAATGGTTGCTTTTATAAGAAAATTGTGTCAAAATAGGCTTATATCTTCAAGATGAGTCAATTTGACTTTGTAGGATTTGGGGCACCACCAGATTAGAACACCATAAAATAGCACAAACTCACCTGCTTTCGTCTCCTGTGCACTTCCTTTCCTTTCATTTTCTTTCCCTACTCAGCACAATTAATGAAATCCAGGAAATGGCGGTTCGTCTACAAGTTGATAGCATTTACTTTTCTTAATTGGCAAAAAATATGACCCTCATCCTACACGGACTAAGGCGGAGTGTGAGTCATTTATATGATGTAATTCCGAGTTATTGAAACTCCAAATATATTCATATCAAGCTCAGGGGACTGTAACCTATTAGTCCTCGCTTCCTACTCTTCTGCCGTGGCTCTGACACTGTGGTTTCTCTCTGGTGCCTCAAACCCACGTGCCAAACAAGACAGTCACTGTGAGAGTTGGCTCCTGAAGCAGGAGAAAAATGGCAGCATTTGTTCAGTAGCCAAAGAGAAGGTCTCCTGGCCACAGACCCGCAGCCAGCCGGACCCGCACAGCATGACCTCCGCTGTGCGGGCAGCCCGTGATGCTCGGCCAAGGCAGCGGCTCCAGCCTCCTCTGCTGCTCCTCTCAAAGGAAAAGGCATTCGAAGGACTTGCATTAGAAAAGTTACTGACAGGAAGAAGAAGTGCTTGAGCCAACTGTCTCTTGGTTGCTCAGGATATAACCATGACAGTGGCAGGCAATCAGGAGAAGAGGAGGTGCCTGCCAGGAGAAGATTCATTTTTCCTTAATTCATGACATCCTCAGGTGTAGCTATTTTAGACCACTTTTAGACCTTAATTATTGTAACCATTTAGTTACAACTTTCAGCTTGTCAACCCTCAGAAAAGCTTTATGAGCTATAGAAGGACATAAACTCCACGCTTTCCCACTGGCAAAGCAAAGGAGCAGCAGGCAGACAAATCAAGGGTTTGCTATGCTCATTTTTTTTTCCTCCCTGTTGTCTTATGAAAGCCACCGTTGTTTTTGAAAGGCCTGGGAACTTTCACTCTGTGGCAATGTCTGAAACACCCACTCACTCGCTATCACACAAGGTGCTTTTAGCCATTGCCCCACCGCCCTCTAACACAAACACGAGCAGCTCTGGATTTATACTACTTCTTAGCACGTGAGGAAAGACCCCTGTCTTCCAGAAGCATCTGTCCTTAGATTTGCATAAAAATTTGAAGAGAACTTTAATCTACCGTTGAAGTTTCTCACGGCACTTTGCGAGACCTTGCTCTACCTCTGATCAAAGGCACAGTACTCACAGCTCCATGGAGAAGGCACAGTGCTCTCAACTTCACGGAAAACATTTAGCATCTATTTGAATAGTACATCAGACAGATGGAAAGACAAGAGAAAACACTCTCACAATCATAAACGGAAAATAATGTCACTGTATTAGGAACAGTGGTTTAAAAATAAACAATGTCATTTTCCAGATGAAACATTATTAAATCTTAATTGATAATACTGATAAATTATATAACGACATCCTCTATTCCCTACAGAGAAAACACAAGTAGCTTTTGTCTGGTGAACAACAATGAAAAAATGTTTAAAGGCAGTTACCAAGCGTAAAATGCAGTAAGTAACACACTACTTTAAACTGGAAAGAAAAAACTGATTGGAACGACTTTTCACAAAAGAAAAAATAAGGAATGGTCCTTCCTGCTGATACAGACATGAGTTACAAAGCGAAAAGCTGACAGGAGCAGTTCATCAGGAAAAAAGTGAGAAAGAAATAGAACAAATCGTTAAACAATTTTTAACTTTCCTCCTTTTTTTCAGTCAAGAATTATACCCAAGAACAATCTTAATATAAGCATCACTCACCTGTTTTCTTCCATGTATTTACAATTTTATGGTATGCTTCATAGATCAGTTAAAGCGGCATTACTCACACACAGAGTGGCTCTGGATGGACGGGGGACTCCATCACAAATCAGTTACTGTGATGTTCATTTAATTCCAATAGGAAAGCCAAGAGGAAAAGCCTGGCTGGCAGATTTATTGATTACATTTCGCCAATGACCAGCAAGAGGCAAGCACTCTGAAAATCCCCAAAGGTGATCATTAGTACTGAGTAACTGTCACTAAACATTAGCACCATCAGCAGACTGGAACTAAAAGAAAGTGTGATGCTTTAAATGTGATGCCCAAGAGAGATTGCTTGCAGTCCAAAGAAAAAGTGGAACATCTTACATCATGCCACTTGTGTTTGAGACAACTTAAATGCTTTATATATATATATCTTCATGCCTATATAGATAGACTTATAAAATTGGTCTAGCGGAGTCAGGCAAATTGGGCAGGGCCACCTACTATAAAACATAAAATTAATGTGTCAAGCTAATTTCGCGGTCCACTTGCCTGGAGCTGATTAGGACCAAATTAAACTTGGTCATAATCAGCCTGAGTGCTTTGCAGGTAATACAGAAATCCATGGGATATGCTTATTACTGTAAAAGCATGTGCACATTATCTGCACAAGCAGGGTAAGAAAAGGTTTACCAGAATAATATGTGGTTTCACACTTTCTAATGCATTGCTAGCTCACCTATTTTTGGTGGATTTCGATTTGAAACTCTCATGTTTCCATGGCACAGAGGAACTAGACATCAAACACGCTATTTTTTATTTTCCATACTCGAATCTGATCTTCTGATCCTTGGCTTGGCTGAAGGAGCGCTTTCTGTATCTGACGCGGTGAATTTAGATATTACAGAAGAGAAAGTATATGAAAGGTTTTGCCACTTCCCATTAGCTCCTGGCTATCTCCCCTTTTTTTTATCACATCCTGTGATTCCCATATGTGTGCCTTTGTTCCATGGGAAACAGCAGGAACAATATCCTTTGTACTGCTGGCAGACAGCTGCTTCTGATACAGACACACTGCTGCCTTTAGTGTACTCAAAGCATTGCCTCAGCCAGGAAAAAGCAACTATTTGAATTCTACCCTCTTGGTCAGTCTATAGTCCTTGCAAGCCTTCGCTCCGAACACAATATCCCAGCAGAGAAAGTTATTCCTTGCAGTGACCTTGCACCAGCCCCTTTCATCAAGAGGCCACAGTGACAAAAGCACAATGCTGTAAAAGGTCCTTCCTCTCCCGGTGGTACCTGGCAGTCACAGCAGAAAACTAAAGATGTGGGAACGGGCTCTGGGAAGACAAACTCACCAAAAGCATCTTATTGCCATGAGCCTTCTCCTGCCTTGTGATTCTGTGTGAACAGGAACAGAGCCTACACAGAGGCCTGTCTGTGGTATGTAATCCAAAAAGCGAGCGTTAAGGATGAGAAGTTCACGAACTTGAGGGACTGATGTCTTACGAAGTATGATTCTGCATGCAGATTAAAACATGAAATTAGATAGGTAGCCCATAAATAGATATCTTCCAAAGGATAAGGTCTAAAGCAGCAAAGGGAAGATGAGCTCCCTCGCAGCTTTCCACCTGTTCCTTGGAGAGACTCCAGTTCTCCAGTGCAATGAGGGAAGAAAACTGGCAGTGTGGTTTCTACATGCAGCATGTGACACTAGGCATCAGGGGATGAGGATTCAGACTTACAGCTCTTCCCTGAGGTCATGCAAGTCACCTCAGAGCGCTCTGCTTCCTCTGTCCTACTTCCTCCCTTTTTTTGTCCTATTTTCATCAGAGACAGTCAATCTGTTCAGATTCATCAGCACATCCACGGTTCAAATTAGGCTCATGTGCAAGGGTACATTGCATAGCTGGCAGCAGAGCTGTGCCAGGTGACCCGAGTCCCTGTCTACTGGTGGCTAAGACCACCAGCCTGCTGAGACCTCATTGCCTGTGCCACCCCTAAGAACACTCAGTCTAGTGTCCTCACAAAATCTAGCCATGGGACCTCTGGGGAACCTCTGCCACCTCCTGCATATCCAGGTTTCTCAAAGACCAACCTCTTTGGTGGAGGAGCAATGAAGCTTGTTAATACGAAGGCACTGGGACACAGCACACATGGCCTGTAAGTCTGGTCATCCCTGACCTAGATGACAAGTTCTGGATGACAGACTTCTACCTGAGTGTACACTCCCACGATGTTTCTGGTAAACTGTATGAATGGTTTGTGCATCATACAAGACTGTTAGAAAACAATTCTTTAAAAACAGGATAAAAATGAAGACAAGTGGAGTTTCACTAAAATACAGTGATTTATGCTGGGCATGCATGCTGTACTGCAAGGTCCAGCTCCGTTGTCTCAGGATGTTTTACATTCTATTTTGCAGTTCAATTTGGATTTCTAAGCTTCCATCCCTAGAGAGATGCATAAGAGGCAGCTTTACAAAATGCATACTTCTATGCCAGAATCATAGAATCACAGAATCATAGGGTTGGAAGGGACCTCTGGAGATCATCTAGTCCAACTCCCTGCCAGAGCAGGGTCACCTAGAGCAGATTGCACAGGAACGCGTCCAGGCAGGTTTTGGATGTCTCCAGAGTTGGAGACTCTACCACCTCCCTGGGCAGCCTGTGTCAGTGCTCTGCCACCCTCAGGGTAAAGAAGTTCCTCCTCATGTTTAGGTGGAACTTCCTATGCTCAAGTCTGTGCCCATTACCTCTTGTCCTGTTGCTGGGCACCACTGAAAAGAGCCTGGCCCCATCCTCCTGACACCCACCCTTGCAGTATTTATAAGCATTGATAAGGTCCCCCCTCAGCCGTCTTTTTTCCAGACTGAAGAGACCCAAATCCCTCAGTCTTTCTTCATAAGAGAGGTGTTCAAGTCCCCTAATCATCTTGGTAGCTCTCTGCTGCACCCTCTCCAGCAGTCCCCTGTCCTTCTTGAGCCAGGGAGCCCAGAACTGGACACAGTACTCCAGGTGTGGCCTCACCAAGGCAGAGTAGAGGGGGAGGATGACCACCCTCGACCTGCTGGCCACACTCTTCTTGATGCACCCCAGGATGCCATTGGCCTTCTTGGCCACAAGGGCACATTGCTGGCTCATGGTCATCCTGTTGTCCACCAGGACTCCCAGGTCTCTTTCAGATGAGCTGCTCTCCAGCAGGTCAGCCCCCAACCTGTACTGGTGCATGGGGTTACTGCTCCCCAGGTGCAGCACCGTACGTTTGCCCTTACTGAATTTCATATGGTTCCTCCCCAGGTGCAGCACCCTACACTTGCCCTTATTGAATTTCATAAGGTTCCTCTTTGCCCAGGTCTCCAACCTGTCCAGGTCTCTCTGTATGGCGGCACAGCCTTCCGGTGTGTCAGCCACCCCTCCCAGCTTTGTGTCATTGGTGAACTTGCTGAGGGTGCACTCTACCCCCTCAGCCAGGTCATTGATGAATATATTGAAGAGGACTGGACCCAGTACTGACCCCTGGGGAACACCACTTGTCGCTGACCTCCAACTAGACTCTGTGTCCCTAATCACGACCCTCTGAGCTCTGTCTTTCAAGCAGTTATCTATCCACCTTACTGTCCATTCATCAAGCCCACTCTTCCTAAGCTTCCCTATGAGGATGCTGTGGGAGACCGTGTTGAACACCTTCCTTAAGTCAAGGTAGGCCACATCTACCGCCCTCCCCTCATCTATCCATCCAGTTATGCCATCATAGAAGGCTATCAGATTAGTCAGACATGATTTCCCCTTGGTGAATCCATGTTGAGTACTTCTGATAGCTTGCTTTTCCTCCACATGCCTTGAGATGACGCCGAGAATGAGCTGTTCCATCATCTTTCCAGGGATGGAGGTGAGGCTGACCGGCCTGTAGTTCCCCAGCTCCTCCTTCTTGCCTTTTTTGAAGACTGGAGTGACATTGGCTTTCCTCCAGTCCTCAGCCACCTCGCCTGTTCTCCAGGACCTTTCAAAGATGATGGAGGGCGGCCCAGCAATGACTTCCGCCAGCTCCCTCAGCACTCTCGGGTGGATCCCATTGAGGCCCATGGACTTGTAAAGAACCTGTATTTTCATCTTCAGAACCTATTAATTTTGTATCTCTTGCAATGAACTCAGGTTTGAAAAAAGGACCACTGGCTCAAAAAAAAAAAAAGGTAACTCCATTTGATCATCTTTTATTTCGATGTGCATTTGACAGCATCGCCTCTCAGCATTCGGGTGATGTTCTTAAACTGTGACATTTTCATTCTCTTTAAGAAACACATTCTTTCTGAATAATGAACTTATCCTTATAATTGCTATTGCTTCAAACAAACAAACAAAAAAAAAGTAACTTTGCAACACTTTGCCAGGTCTAATCTCCATATTTCCATACTGCTCCTAAGATATTGGCAATTATTATTTAAGTCAAAAGGGAAAACCAAAATAATTTACATCATCCATCACAGCTCCCTTGCATGAATAAATTACAAGACACCATGGCAAGTCAATCGTGGGGAAAGGAACAATCTGCATCAAACACTGTATTTGTGTGTATAATCTTTTTAATATTTTTTGACCACGTATATCAAAACAACAGACTGAGTTCTGTGAACTTTAAGTAATACAAAGCTGCTTATCCCAAAGTCTCATTGGGAACCTCTAATCTAATCAGTTACACTCAGGACACCGCCATAGGAATAAAGAGAACAGACCTAACAGCACAAATTCCAAAATCTGTTTGCCATTCACCCAGTCCACTTGGTCTGCGTGGACAGTAATGTCTTAATGCAAGAATCAGCTCCTAGGGGTGTATGGGTGACACTGTATGCAAGAGGAACTGGTTGCTGATTGTAGCAGCCAATACTGCAATAGTTGTGCTTAAGATTTTGACAGTAGATGTCAAGAGGCCTTTGCTATCCTTATGGAAAAATTAAGCAGCCCCTCCCCTCTTCCCTGCTGGAAAAAATATTTTTTGCTTCCTGTCAGTCTCAGCTAACATGGCAAGGACTGGTTGTCCAGGATGAACCTCTTGCCTTCTTGCTATTGGAGGCAGTCCTTGCTCCAGGGGAGGAAGGCATGGGATGGGGGAGAGAATGTGAGTGAACTTGTTATCTTCAAAAACATAAAAAGCAAGCATTCAGTCTAAATTCACCAAGGGAAACCCATTTCCCTTTTGTGAGGAACACCAATATAATGAATACACATGTGAATCTGAATTACTGCATTTCACTTCCAGGCTTTCAGAAAAGTTAGTGATGCAAAAGCCTCCGCAGCAGTGGTCTCTCCATCATGCAGAAAGTTTGTGTGCCAAAATAGGCTTGTTCTACTACGTAAGTACAAACTACATACATCTACTCTCTGCAAATGAGTCATTCTCTAGGAAACAAATCTTGGAAGGTAAAACTTCAGCAGGACTCTCGGCTGTCTCTCCTACAAGAAAACCAAAAAGTGTTTCCATGGGACCTAGACTGATAGATTACAAAAAAAGGCATGCAGCACACGCTGGCTCTCCTGCTGAACAATCACTTGGTACCTTTTAACATTTACATATCCACTCTTATTCTTTCCCACCGTTAAATCCTCTTTTATAATTCCCTGCTTCAGGGTCACAGCTCTGTAGGGACTGGTATTAAGGGGATTCAAGCAGGAAGACTGAAAGGAAAATAGACCTCAGAGTTAATTTTGCTAGGTGCTGCATACATCCATGGCCAATCCTTGCTTCAGAGGGTTCCTGAGTGAACTACAATAAACGGAGACCTAAAAGAAAGATGATCTAGTCCTGTCTCACAGATGGAGGACTGGAGTACTGTAAGTGGTAACTGCTGAGTCACTTGCTCAGAATCATAAAGGAACTCTTGGGCACATAAAAATTTGAATTCAGATCACTCACATTCTTGGTAAAATATTTTGGTTTAGGGCTTTAGTGGATTTTCAGGGGTACAAGGAAATCTGTTTTTTCTCTCCCCCTGGGGAAAAAAAAAAGAATTAATAAAACTCATCAAGTCATGAAGTCTTAGCAACAGACAGAGAATTGCCTATTGTCAAAAGTGTCCCAGTATTGTCAATTGTTCAAAAATTACTAGCTGGTTGTGACCTAATGTCTTTACTGTTTCTGCAAGTATATATATATGTGGTGCGCGCGTGTGTGTGTTGAATGCACATTATAGATGTTATACCCCTGTCTCACCCCCTGCCTTATTTTTCTTTCCTCTCATATGAACTAAGTGTCCTAAATTTAATTTTCCCCCTTACAAATTGGCTGCCCTTTCATGTCAGGAGAGAAAACGCCCACTCAGCATAGCTTGAAAGGAACCTGTCTGCGGTTGGGAGGGAAAAGTCGAGGTGCCGCTTTAACTAACTAAATTAAATACAACTAGAGCTCCAAGCAGCTGGCAGGTTTGATTTGGATGTAGGATGCTGTGAGATAGTGATAAGTGAGCGCTCAGGACCAAAGGGAATTAAAAGGCTGTACTTTGGTTTAATGGAGTCACTCTCTTTCTGCGGCGCATCCATTAAGGACACCGTGCTGGCACGCGGCGGTGCCTGCACCACTTAAACTGCAAAAGGCCAGCTTCAAACAGGGCTGAGCTTTGGGCTCCGAAGGACACAAGTGCGTGGCTTTTGAGGGGGGCAGAAGGAGGTCCTCGCTCTGCTGTCCTTAGCCTCCTCACAGCCTTGTGAAGGAAGGGACAGCTTCTGCCGGACCAGAGGTTCGGGTCCTGCTCTCGACCACATGGGAAATACCTGACAAACAGCCCAAGAGGCAGTTGAGAGAGTGCAAGAAAAATCACCTTACCCTGAATGAGAAATTAATCTGTCTTGATTAAATAATTCCTTAAACGTTGTAATGCAAAGAATTACATAAAACAGTTCCTTCCCCCATCTTTTTGGTTTATTTAATAGCACATTACACAGCAGTTTGTGTGTAGTCAGTATTCTCTTTTTCTCTCCTGGTATTAGTATTTCTCTTGTTCATGTAAGCCTTTCCCTGAGGAACAATGAAGATGGGAAAACATTTTTAAAGATTATGATTCAACTGTAAAACGTTACGATTTGTCAGTGTCACCAACAGGCAGGTGTAATGCCTGAAAGTGTCTTTCAACTCTGCTTTCTAAAAGGACTAAAAATGTAAATGAAACTTTGATTTCATAATTACTACAACAGATTTGACACTTGTCTGCCTCTAGTAACAAGGGGAACTCTCCTTACATTCACAAAATACTATGAAACCTCCTCAAGGAAGATGTTGCAGAAGCTAAAAACTGTAACTGGGTGCTGTAATATGCTATGTTTGAAACCAGCTACTCAGCGAGAGACCTCTGCAGATAGAACAGGTTAATTTTAAGGCTTTTTATTCCTTTTCTTTTAAAAATTTTATCTTTTTCTCTGCTTGGAGAATTGTAAGTGACAGAGCACGGAAATACTGGTCACTAGATGCTGACAGTATTTATTGTCATAAGCAATTCCCTTGAATGTCACAATTTCTAATTAATATTAGTTAGGAGACTGAACACTAGAGTAATTATCACGACAATGAGTGTGACAACCCCATTTCCAACAAGCAGTCATTCCAGAATGCTTGGTCTTTTGCACAATTCAAAGTTAAATCTTTAATTTTTGTTCTTTTGTGTATATATAGCCATCTAACTTACACAATGAAACAACTCAAGAACATGTAAATATATTTGTTTCCTCATGCACAGAGATGCATATTTATGAATAATTTTCTGTAAAATGTGCACCGAGGAAAGAGGAGAAATTGTTTTGAATTGTTATTAGTTCGGTACAGAGAAAAAAATTTACTGGGTTAAGGATAAGTGCCACAAAGTTTGAATGATTACTGATTTGAAAAGGAAAAGCACCAAATCACATGAAACTGTACGTACAGTACAGGCAAAATCAAGAGAGATTCACAATAAAGAAGAGTAAGAAAATATTCCTCCAAAGATGACGACTCTCCAACTAAATACAGTCATTTTCTTCACCTTTAATTTATTTTATCTGATAGTTTTTCATTTGTCCTCTCTTGGCAGTGCGATCATTACTACTCTGCATTACAACAGCAGCCAGAAGCCCCAACTGTGATCAGGATCCCATTGTGTCCAAAACTATTGTGGAAAGAGATACTTTCACCAAAGATGTCTTGGAAAATGTCATCTGTGTGACTAGGAATCGAATGCCTTTGTTTGTATACTTGCCTAAGCTAACAGCGCAAACAAATAGGCTGCATTTATGCAATTAGAGATAGCAATTACGCAGTGAAATCTATGATTTCAGCGAAACTTCTGCTCACTTTAAATTGCCAGGATTATGCCCACTACTGCAATATAACTGGTAAAGATGGGAGAGGAAAGTAATGGGAAAGTGTGATATTTATCACTTTGGATGCAATTATTTTAGTCTATAACAAAGATTGTTGTGTTATCAGTATAGCATTTTTTTATTTTTTTGTGATGCAAAGGGTCTGTAAAAGATGCACTGACAGCACGCATTGCATGGAAAAGATCTGCAGGAGGGTCTTAATGGAGTTTCTATACATCAATTATAGAAAAAGAGTTTGTTAGATATTTCTACCCAGCTTATGTCACACTATGCTCTAAAACAATGAAATGATAGTGATTTGGAGTTAAATCACAGAATCACAGAATTATAGAATAGCAGGTTGGAAGGGACCTCAAGCACCACCTGGTCCAACCTTTCTTGGCAAAAGTACAGTGTAGACAAGATGGCCCAGCACCCTGTCCAGCTGAAAAGTATAGTAGATCTGTATTAAAACGGGAAGAAATGAATGGCTGTCTGCCATTTCCTAGCTTATCAGGCTTTTTACATGGCCATTATTTTCCCAACCAACTTCCCATTAGAAATGTCAAGACTTCCCAAGATAGAAAACATGCAATTTTGCTCTACTTCCTGCAATCATGATGAAATAAATTTCCTATGGACCTTTATTGGAAGGGGAAAATGAAAGGAGGTGAACCCGACATGATTCATCCAGAAGCTATTTTGAAAACCTTCTGCATACAACATCCTGACACATAAAACTAAATTCTACCTTCAAACTAAGTGACTCTGGCTCTGACTAATTTAGTGAGAGCCAGTAGTATTCAGAACACATCCAAACTCCCTACTTCTTTTGAAGCCTAATTCCAAAATCTAGGATCTCAAATTAAGGTAGAAGAATTTGAAACCCGTGGTGTTAAGAGGGAAGTTAATGAAAAACAAATTTGAGTGCTGACACAGCAAAGGACATTTTCTAGAAGTCTGGATCTGAAATGGATCTGCATGTGTAGGTGCCTTTAGGTGTCAAATCTGATCACTGCCATCGCTGTGTACGTAGAGGTCTGACAGTGAATTTTTAGCTGATTTAATTGTAATTTAAGAAAACTGTTCACTCTTGCCCTCTCCTGGAGTTGTCACCCCTCTGCCAGAGCAGCAGAAGGGAACGGGTGCTGGCATGTCTGCCATCCCAAGGGACAAGGCAGTGCTCCAGCTCAGCCCGGGACAGGGGCTCTCTGCTGGGAGGCCAGCCTGTGACCACAGCGGCTGAAGGACAGGCATAGCCCACGCAACACCATGGCCATCTGCTACCAAGCCATAAAATCTGGTGACCCTTCTTTTACAACTGAATTAAGGCCCTTGAAACAGAGACCATGAGGAGCTGGTCCTCCGAAGAACACAGTTATATTTTCTGGTACCTCGGGGTATGGCTTTGGAAGGGAAACATTTCCCACAGGTAATCACGGGGTAATGCATACACCTCTCCTACCCTGGAGGAGCATAACCCGTTCAGTGCTTCAAAGGCTACCTTCTTCTCTCACAGGATCTGGTCTACGATGTTTAACTTCCACATTTCCCTTTTCACAGCATCCCTGAATGGATCCTGAGAGATCTTCTAAGTGCAGAGTGGCTGTTCAGCCTAATCTGGCAAGGCATTTTAGTGATATAATTACAGACATAGTAGTTAAACCTGTGTAACAACTCTTGGGGACCTCTTATTCCACAATTTAATTGCTTTGTCTGGTTACTTTTATTTTATTTGGCTTACAAGGTATGAACCCTGACCTATTCTATAAGAATCTGTGGAAATATTTTATTTTTAAAAAGCCAAATACCTTTGGTCTCACCGTAGCCCCACATGACAACCAGCAGCACTCCTTATCTACACATTTGCTCGGAGCTTCCACAGCAACACAGATGTGCAGGGAAGAATGATGATCGAATGGAATTAATATGGTGCAGAAAGTAAAATTCAGTTAATAAAGCAATATCCGTGTACCGTCCACCGTAAAACAAACCTCGTTTTCCGTAAGAAATAGAACTATACTTTTGCTAGGACACCTCAGCAAATATAAAACCTTCCTTACATTGGATTAAACGTGATCACAGGAAAAGCACGCAAATAAATACAGATAGACCTGAAGTAACAATTCTCTTTCTGGAGACATTTCTCCTCATTTCTGCAGAATTATTCACCGTTCTTTTTGGATAGTGCAAATGTTCCACTGAATCTTGTTTTTAGCTGAGTTCTAAATATGCTTGGAAGACAATAATAGATTTTTTTCACAGTGTCCAAATATAGTATCTGTGCAAATCTAACTGAACTGCCAGATACCAGTTCTCTTTCCTGTACATTATTGTCACATGCAATTATATGTCAGATGAAAACATATGCTGACTTTTGGCTAGGTATTGAAAAATCTTATAAGCATTTTTTGTGGTATTGAGCAGGCATTCAGCTACCAGAAGGAGTTTTATAATGCAAAGCAATATATGGTTTATTTTATTTCATTTGGTCATGCTGGTACTGTTTCACTTCCTCCATTCGCTAGGGTTTTCTGGTAGCATCTTTAAAACCAATTATTATCTATCATTACTGCCTGCAAGGAATAGCCATACATTTTCTCACTGTAGAAATAATCAGCAGTAACAATGCAATACCAAGCTGCTACCTTTTAATGAGCTGAGAAACATAACCATTAATTTATTGTAGCTTCTCACGTCACAATAAAAATACATCCATTTTTATTTTAATAAAGTCAAAACCACTGAAATTACTCTATCTGTAAAACACACTAATAAGAATTTGATTGAGTTAATTAACATTATCTGTTATTTTAACGCTCTTGATGAACTATAGGACATGAAGGCCAGCACAGTTTTATAATTCTTGAAAATAATTTTAGAAAATATAAAATCATAACATTCCAGTTAGAGAATTGCCTGCCAGTTTCCTGCAGTTTAACTATACCAATGATAAAATATCCAGAAATTCCTAAGTAGACAAAGAATATGAGGGCTGAATCTTAAAAGTTTTACAATTAGGTGTTAAATACTTAAGTCCAAATTGTAAAAGGCGTTTTGGTGTCTAAAGGTGCATGCGGCTGAGTTGTGTCATTTTCAGCTATGCCCATTTAGTTCGAGATCTGTTGATCATGCAGTTTTGAAAACACCTTTACACTATCTGTGTCTTTAGTACCCCATGTGCCTTTAACAGCATTACGCTTTGAAATGAAAACCCTAATGCACTGTTTCCATCCTTTTCCCCCTCCCTTTGCTTCCACAGCTCTTTTCTATTTTCACACAACCCGTGTCAGCCGTCTGTGTGGTCACGTAGGGATGGCCTCAACCGTCCAGACGTGTCCTACCAGCAGAGCAGGCAGCAGAATGCCCACCCGGAGGGCAAAAGCTCGGCTTGGCTACGAAATAGCACACTGTCACCAGGACACTGCCAGTTTTACATATGCCCATTAGCAGGCACACAGATGTTGAGGGCATTTTCTCAGCAGAAACTAAATGGTTGGAGGTCAGGTGCAAGCGAGGACCCCTGATCCGCCTGCAGTGCAGCAAGCAGCTAAGGCAGCGAAGACGATCCTTCCTTCCAAGCCTTCCCTCCTGCTGCTTCCCAGCATGACAGTGGGAGGGAAAACGCACAGCTCAGAGGAGTCTAAATTTGAAGAGCCGAGCTCAAATGAGAGCTTTTTACCTCCTCAGGATTGTTTTATAGAAGTAACTATTTGCCTTTTTTGTTGAAGATGAGCAAACCAGCAGTAGAAAATACCAAAACACATTTCAAATTAAAATCAATGTTTAGCTAATTTTATATAAAATTTTGCCCAGTGGTTTTTCATTCTGAGACAATTACTTTTTTATCAGAGATTTATGAACCCCCGAGAAGAGAAGTATATAGAAATACTGACACAGAAGCGTTATTCCCAAGTTATCGACCTTATTACATCAAACCTAGTGAGAATGCTGCTTTATATTTTAAGAGGCTTTTTTTCCTTCCTGATTTTGGTCCATCTGTTTTTTTTTATATATTGGCTGTAGATAAAATGGAAAGTATGTTTGGAATCTGAAGTCCATGATACTTAATCAAGTCAAATCAAAAATACTTGCCTTAGCAGTCTAATAGCCTCTTACAGTAACACGCCGCATTTCATTTACGTGATGATGAGAGGGGAAAATGGATTAAGTAGTGTCTGATCACCCTGGAATGGACAGAAAATGATGGAGCCCCGCGACACCCCGAACCCTCTGGGTGCAAGGGAACTGCCCCGGTGCCTCTGCTGTCTGTGTAGGGGATTCTCTAGAACAGCACGCTGCCACCCTGTTTGTGGTTTCCACCTCACAAAAGTTCATATAGACCTTGGCAGACTGGACTAATATATCTCCCGGGAAGGTTTTTATTCATGAAGCCCCACCTGTCCTGCAAGCCAGCCAGACTGATGCCATAAAGCTGTATCAGCGCAGGACCGCTACTTCTATCTTCCAGACCCCCATTAATATTTTCCTAGACTCACTATATGAATTTCATTTTGGAGAAATAATAATGAGTATATTTATGCGCACAACAGTGTATCTTTTCACCACACAGCCCTGGTGGGACAGAAGAACATGATGTAACTCCCTGAAACATCTGCATTTTCTTCTATACAGTGCCCTGTACGCCCGTGTCACTACTGATCCCAAATCAGCCTTTTTCCTCCAGGACAGCAGGAACCCCATTGCTATGCCTTCACACGGGAAGGGGAAGTTGCCCTGAATTGGCCATAATTTTGCTCTGTTGGTGCCCAAGCTGGAGAGATGTCTCACTCGAGATCTGAAAACTCCTGGGTGGCCTTTCTTGTCTACCTTTGTAGAGACCTTTACCACCTGAAAGCTCATTTGGCTCAAACAGATGAGTCCACAAGAGCTGGGAAAAAAATTTCTGCCGCTCTGGGGAGTGTAAGTACTTCCATGCATGAGTGGCAAAAAAGTAGCTGATGTGTGAGGTGACATTCAAAGCAAGATCATTGCACTGCTGCCTCTGCAGAACAGAATTATTATTTTCTGCTGCTGTTCTCTGCGTGTGGCTTGAGGCCGCGAGCCAGGCTGGTGTCTGCGGCAGAGAAACACAGAAAGATGCCCGAACATGTTTTCATGCCTTATAGCTGAATTCTGCAAGGCATAGCACATCTTTTGGAGGTCATGAGCCTCCCCAGCTAAGTCAGATCAAACACCTTCCGGGTTTGCACCCCTAAGGAGAAAACATGCCTTTTTTTATGATATAAATGTCAAAGAGCTACAGCCTGTTAAAATGTGTTTCCGCCTTCTGGGTAATTTTACACTGACTTTAATTATGCTCCATCTTCATTTGAAAGCCTGATTAGGGTACAGCTCAGTTGAAGCCACATAGCCTGCCCAGCTGTATGCAGACCCACGTGGGGGAGGATGTCAGAGTCACGCCAGAGATACAGCAGATACTGAACTACACTGGGACTACCTCACATCTGTACCAATTTAGTACCCAGAAGAAGAACTAATAGCCTCTTCTGCTCTTTCAGACCCTGGGATGTCTTGACTAACACAACTTAGATGCTAGAAATACTGCTCTGACTTCAAACTATGCAATTAAACCATTCCTGTTCCTTTATGAAAGATAAGACAATTATGCCAACAGAACTAAGCTGTTTCAGACATAATGAAGACTAACACTGGAATTTAAAGCTGTGGTCCATACATGATGGTACGCTAGAAAGAAAAATATTCAACAATTCGCCATTCAGGTTTTATTTTTCTTATGTCAAGGCAGGGGACGTTTTTGTTCATTAATACCGAACAAACATTAGTTTTACTTGACTTTATTCCCATCTAGTGCAACACTGAAGCAGAACAGAACTCCAAATCACCTTCAATCAAACCAGCTTCTCAGTATTTATGTTTTTAATGTTAAGGGCAGAATATGCCAGGATTACTGAACAAGGACTACAAGCAAAACAAAGTAATGTATTTCCACTTTGCTGTGACACACAACTTTTTTAGACATCATGCACTAGGATGAACATGATGTCCATGTAGTTTCTTCTTCTTGACTCCAGGATGCACTTGGGTCATTTTTATATGTCTGGTAACAAGCTTTTACACCATTGCTCACTCTTCGCTGGTCTGCAGCTCCACATGTCCAAGTTTCATTACATGATACCTTTTGCATATGTTAGATGCTATTTCTATGTTCTCTGACTTACCCCTAAAACCATTTTTTTCCCATCTCTATGTCTGCATTTCTTTAACTGACCACTACTGAGCTGTCTGTAGCCATGAGGTCCCCAGTGCCCACCTGTGCCCTGCCTCTTATCTCCCCATGCCTGCATGCCTCTGCACCCATCCTGTGTCTCCCTCTCCCAAGGCCTCTGCTATCACACCACTTCTGCACTTCTCTGCATGACATCGCTGTATTACAGCCATAAATATCTTATTCTACAAACATAACTGCTTGTTACTGCTAACTATATAAAGCTATGGTTGTACCACACAAAGATAAACAAAAGTAAAATAAATTAGCCATAGCTACCTGGTCAATTAAGAGAATTTGCTGTCACAGCTAAGCCAGGGAAAAAAAAACTGCAGGCGGGTCAGGAGTTCAGACAGAGCAAACTTTTCAAGCCTTACAAACTCAGCACAGAGGCTATGGCCTGTTACTAGCAATGGCAATAGCTGTTACAGGGCTACACGGACAGTGTCATGAAACTGCACTGTGCAAAAGATGGCGTGTCCTATGAAGATTGCAAAACTGTGAATTGTGAACGGGGCAATACCATGGGGGGATATGATCCTCTACATCTTCGGCACATCTACATCTCTGAGTTGGGGCAAAGGCATTTTTTTCTTAAGTTAATGATTTATTAAAGATGCCTCAGGTTCTTTATCCTGTCAGCAATCTCTTTAGGAGAGGTGGATCCTGACAAGGTGTTTGCTTTGAGAGCTTGAAGCACAAGCAGGTTCTCATCAGGTGAGATGTGCTTTTTGGGTTTATACAGCACTGATTTTTTATACATCTTTTAGCAACAGTGGGATGTATTCTTTTTTCTTAAGAAGTAATATTTTTTCTTAAGCACATACAGTATTTAAAAGAGTGAGCAACTGGTGGCTAGTCAGTGTTAGAGGAAAGAATGAAGGTGAAGTACCTTCAGCCACTTGGCATCTTGAGTCACTCACACAAAAACAAATCCCCTTAGTAAAAATATTTCTTCAACATTCAAGTTATGACAGCATGAAAATTTAACATGTGATCTTAACTTGACCCCCAGATTAATGTCTAGTATTACTGAACCGTAATATCACACGTATCCTTATTAAAATAAGCTAATGTTTGAAGATTACTTTCAGGGTAGGCCTTAGACTGGAGTCCACCAAAATTTAGGATCCAAGTCCTAAAAACGCAAATTTGTCTTCCCCTTCCATGCTGTCATCTGTCCTCTCCTGTGTCCCAACTTGCATCGCTCCTGACAGCACTTTGAGTCCTCAAGCCATGACTTGAGCCCCTGCTTCCTCACCCTCCCGTCCCCCATCACATCCCCATCACACTTGTGCCCAAGTTCCTGCCTCTCACGGCTGGTACCATGTGTCCCAGACTAGGGTCACAGGTCTTGGCTTAGTGTCTCCTTTAGAGCAACAGAAACCTCTGCAGTTGCTGCCTCTTTGGGCACCCTTGTACCTCCAGAGGAGAGTTCACCTCGCCTAGGGATATGACCAGGTAAGCCAGATACATGGCCAGGTACCACACAATAATCTGATGGTCAGGAAACTGGCCCGGATGGACTGGACAGACCTGCAGGTTCTCAAATAATTCCTTGAGTTTTTTTGTCTAAGGCTAGTTCTGTCTGTGTACTCTGCTATTTATAAAAGATAACCAGAATCTATCAATCTTGTGCATAATAACTGCAAATTAAATAGCACTGCACAACTAATTACAAACACAATATAGCAGAATAACAAGGCAAATATCTTATCTGTGCACTCTCATATTGCCTGCTTATCTTGGGCCTATCAGTGTAGTCATCTAAGGCCCTACATGAGCATCAATATGAACAGCAAAGTCCCTAGTGGATCATCAGTGATGTTTCATTAACAGCACCTTGGTCCTCAATAAGAAAATACTCTCATTAGAGGTGAACTCCAATTGGAGAAAAGAAACTTCTTTTTTTTCAGTCCATAACAATCCCTAGCCTCAACAGTGAGTCCAGAAAACAATACTGCCATGACTAAACCAAGTGCCAAACACAACTGCCAAAGTGATCTCCAGTGACCTCCTCTAGTGCAGATTTTTGAGAAGACAGAGGGCCTGTCTGCGTCACCTGTTTGTCAGCATTTTATTTCACTTTAGAAATAAAGTGAAATTCTAAAATAAACTTAGAACTTCTGCAGGGCATCAGACCTGGCAGTGCTGAGTTTCCCCAGTTAGCTATGAGTCGGGGGGGCATGGAGAATGCTGGTGCTCCATGCTACAACCCACCCACGCAAACCGCTTTATAGGAATGGGAACTTGCCATAAAATGAACATCTGCACATGATGGATGATCCGAAGCTTTAGGTCCTTCCATTTCACACGCACCATTGAAATGCCATCAGTCATATAGCGTTTTTCAGTCATGATATCAATCAAAGACATATTTTAGTAAAATTTAGCAGGAACACTTTGCATCCTGAATTATCAGATCTCTGTCTCTCAGTGCTTGTAATATTGTCACACTTTTCACTGAATTGCTTTGGAAAGAGCAAATACAAAAGTTCCTGGAAGTGAAATGTAATAGTGATGGCTTATGCTTATGCAGTAACTTCTAGCAACCCTCAGGAAGAATTAATGGCCAAAACTTATGTTTCTAGCTGGTTAACACAGTAACTAGCAAACAATTTTCAGTTAGAGTGAATGTCCTAACCCCTCATTCAGGCAGGAAGAAAGGCTTTCAGCCTTTTTTGGAATAAAAACAACCTAAACGGTTCTTTAATTTTTATGGGGTTCAGAAAAAGAGGGCTTTTCATACCAAAATCAGAACAAAATGGAAACATTGCACAAGGTGTCTTTTGGCAAACTTGTTTTTTGCTATGTTCTGCAGACAGGACAAGCAGGGACAGAGAAGACACGAAAATAAGGATTTTGTGCTGACAGCCCATAAAGCCAGGCTGCCTCACGCATCAGGCAGGACAGACAGACTTTCAGATCATACCGAGAAGCTGGGCAGCCGCAGGGGAGGGTACATATTTCTCATTTAAGGAGTTGAAGTTTGTCTTCATATCTAAGCAGCACAGCAACAGCTGTGATGAGGCTCCGCAGGTGTCATCTGTCCTAATTTCAATAAGATGGTTGTGTTCAGAACTACATCTCCAAACAATGTAAACCAAGGCAATGCTATGGGCTTTCACATACCTCTACCAGTTGATGGCACCAGCTGGGTATCTGTCTCATTCCTTTTACATCCCTCATGGTCTTTTGGCCATTAAAAGCAAATCCAAATGTGTAATCCTCATTCTACTGAGGACAACAGGAAAGCAGTCGAAGTCCAGCAAAGCCCAAGTCCCCACACAGAACTTGCAACTTTCAACAAAACACCTGAGTCCTCCCTCCCCAAGGCACAAGAACTAGTGCTTATGGCCTGTTTTTTCTGTAAATAATCCATGTTTCAAGGCAGGGTATTCACCCATCAAATTCAATGTGTCTTTGTACCTCGTCTTCAAAACACACACTGACTCCCATCACTTGAAGATTATCAACAAGTCTCAGAGAAACAAGCCCCGTGTCTTGATAGCGACACCACAGTGGAGCTGCTTTGAGCCAGCTCCACCAACCATTCCTAATGGCTTCAAACAGCTCCTGCACATTGCCCTGTCTGATGGACACGCTGTTTGCCTATTTGGTTAAGACAGGCAGTTTCTTTGCCTGTTCTTCGAGGGGATGCAGGTACAAATGTATAGGTATGCCTCATACCAGCAACAAAATTCTCCTGCAGAGGTCAGTGCACAGGTGCATAATTTGAAAAGCCTTCTAAAGCTGGGAAGCCTAGTCAAACTGCCAGCCATCCGCATCGCTAAATTTGGGGACTAATCAATAGCATCTACTCTCCTAACTGAGATCCGCCCATCACTGGCACTGAGCAGTCACTGAAGTTTCTTAGCTGCTGTTGTGGTCTAAGGAATCAATGCAAAACTCTTTCTGTTCCCAGGGATGGAAATGCCAATTCATATCCACAATGCAGTAATACAAAAGGGAAAATTAATGCTCACAAATGCAATAGTATAATTTTAATCTAACATCATTCTGAATGCCTTTGGCAGTAGGTTCTCTGTGGTTTATAACTTTATAATTAACAACCTGTAAAGACAAAGCAACACACATGCAGAGTTTTAAACAATTTGGTATGCTGCATTTTGGTTTTGAAGGTGTCTTTTAATAGTTCTTTACAACATATTCTGGAGTATATCATTACACAAGTTTCTTAGACTGAACTAAACCAATCTTTTTTAAAGTTAAACTTGATACCATATTTTCTGGAAAGCTGTCGTCTTAAAAATATAGTGGTGTTTCAATTTAGCTAAGATATATTGAAAGAAAGGAGGAACCTTGTGCTCAATTTTAATGTGTTTTTCAAGGTCTACTGATGTTTGCTATATTTGTTTTTAGCTGGTAAGGAAAATGAGATAGATAGAAAAAGAAAGTTGAGTTGGGTGAACGGTTCATAAAATTAGTTTGAACTTGCCTAAACAGAAATTTTATGCATCCCAAGCCTCATTTTTCTACTGAATGTTCAAGTCTGACTTTCAGCTACACTGCTTCTCTTTGCTTTTCCCTATGTCACTCTGAAAATATTATTACTTTTTGTGGGATTAGACAGGGTAAAATGTTTCCTTATTACATCAATTTTTTTCTTTCACAGTACTGCAAATGAAAGTCAACAGAACCACATTGGTGTGAAAGAAGAATAGTTAACTCTTGGTAACTAAGAATAAACTAAAAATAACAACAAGGTTGGTTATTGATGGCAAAGAGAGTAGCGATAATCTCAGCTGTGTTCCTCCTCATGCACATAATTTCCAAAGGAACTACACTCTCCCGATACTCAATTCACCTAAAAGTTCAGGAGTCCTTTCCTAATTCCACTCATCATCTTTTTAAATTGTTTCTTGATAAGTGGTGCCACAAGCAATATGAGCTGGCAGTTTGATTACAGAAACCACAAGAAACATGGCGAGCAGACTGTCTGTGGAGATCACCCAAAGGAGTAATCCCTGCAGATCAGCACAGAGATGTATCTGTCTGCAGCGGTTTGGTAGATAAATAACAGAGTTCATTTCCCAGAACTGTTTATGGCTCCTTTTATCAGACCCAACGTTCACTAATTTCTTTTAAGATGTTTACCAAACATATACAATTCCTGAACCATTTCCATTCTAGGAATTGCAATTTCCCTGTCAGACTTCATCAGGAAGATGACATCTATGTGAAAATTTAAGCAATGCCTGTTTTGTAAGTGCTGCACCAGAGAGAGCAGAGAAAAATGCTTACCATCATTATTTTTAAACAGAGGGAAATGAGAAAAAATTATCAGGTAAAAGAGGAACAGCAAAGTTAGGCAGAAGATCAATCCATTTGATTAGTCCTCTGTAAATAAGGGTAGCTGTTCAGGTATTAAAGCAAAACCTACCTAAATGGAGGGAAAGGTGGCTCAGAAGTCTTTTTTTTTCTGATCCAAATGCATGAAAGATTGCTTTGATGCTTGTGAAGGAAACTGTTTCAAAGATATGTAATAATCTATTACTGTTTGTAGAACTACAGAAAGTTCTCCTACCTATTCAGCAGGCTCTGGACAAAGATGTGGTATTCAGAGAAAGTGCTTTATGAGAACGTGAAGGACACAGAGGCATGGGGCAGAATTACATCAAACTTATGGTGCTGTCTTCTTCCAGTGTTGATTGGTCTTGCCAGTAATTTCTAAAACAATTCTGAAAACCTAAAATAGTGCCAGTGACAGGGGACTACACGAAACAAAGCCAAGGACCCAAATCAAAGGCTTTGGCAGCTCACTCAACACTTCAGCCTTACTTTGGACAGTGTGAGGACAAACATTTCTGATGACAGTGACTAGCCCAAGAGAGTGTGCCACCCTCCCCAGGTGACTACAGCCCCAGTCCCACGGGCCGGCTTCCCATGGTGTTCAACTCCAGGTGATTTGGCTGAGTTAGTTGACTGAGATGAGACTGTACATAAAGAATGCCCCAAAACACGGGCTTTACCTTTTAGGGGTAACTTGAAATTCTTGGTATTTAATGAAGAATGTTCAGACTTCATGGTAGGGAAGTGTTTCAGGCTTTCCAGTGGTGTTTGCTAAAAACCGAAGAAACCGCACTCGGACTGTCGGATTGAATCCTGAGGCTGGGACTAGAGCTATTTACTGAACCTTCTCTGATGAGATTTTTATCCTAACTAGTGTGCAAAGTTTCCATTAAAGAACATCTGCTAAGGGCAGCGTAAAGCATTCATGGCACGATGGGGGAGAATGGCAAGCACATTGGTTATTCATCACTGACAGAGCAGTGACGGTTCTAGTCCTACAGCCTAACCACATTTCTGAAAGGAAGCAGGTGGATACAAAACAGCAAAGAGCCTGAAAGTGAATCCTGGGAGAAATCACATGGACTGACTGTCCAGCCCCTGAGCTACCAAGTTACTCAGGATAACAACATGGCAATGGTTCTGCAAAAGGACTTGAGCCAACTTTAAACAACGATGGATAAGCCCACCTGCTCACCCTCCAAGAGACTCCCTCCGCATATGCAACCTGCCAGAAGATTTAATAAACTAGAAGTAAACCCGTCTCATGGCTACAGTATTGGGTAAAGCACCAAGTCAATCTATCCCTTTGCTGTCATCGGCAAACACTAAGAAACAAAAGAGGAAATGTTACATGATTGTACAGGCCCTTCAGGTTAGTGCTCTCGCTCTCCAAAACCCTTAGGAAAACACATTCGTCTGACATGCAAGCAGTCAACACTTCACATTAGGTACCTATCTAAAAAGCGGTTTTAGTCAAAGGTGATTGTTGCCCTCTTTGCTACTGGTAAAATGTCACAAGCACGCCTGCTCCCAAAAAGTGATGAGCGTGAGCGTGTGAGAGAGAGAATGAGAGGGAGAAAGAGAGAGAAATCTGAAGATTGGTCAAAGTGATTTGTACTCATTAACGGAGGGAGATGCATTCTCCCCTGGGAGGAGAGAACGGATATTAATGGCAAAATTATAACCTCAGCATCAGCAAGAAAGTGAGTTCTGTGACCAAAATTGGAGACCTGGCCAAACAGCCTCTTCTTGCCTAAGTAAGCCTGGGGCTGCATATCCATGCCCTGAAGTGAAACTGGACTCCACCTGCATTTCTAAGGAGAAAAGTTTGCCTCATTTTTTTTGATATGTGGAATTTTTCCACATATTGGACCTTTTTTCAACAGACTTTGATTATGTATGTCCTCTCTTTATCAAAAATAAAGAAAATATGAGCTTGAATCTTGCCACGGCTGAAGTCTGCTGACTATAAGCACAGGAGAAAGTGCGTGCTGGACATCTTGGCTTCATTCAGACTTGCATTTGCTCCAGTCTGGTCTGTAAAGGTCCCTTTCTGAATTATCATACTTCAGACTAGATATACTGAATCTTCACTGAATATGCACTGGAGTTGGCATAAGTGACTTCTGTCAAGTTGTGCAGATAATTAGTTGCCAAATCATTTTCTTAGCACAGGGTGAATACTAAAATACGCAGTGTGCACAGATTTGAAGTAAACACCTGTAGTTTGCTAGCAGTACAGCTCTTGACAAATACCCAGTGTTTCACCTTAAACACTAAAAGTGTTTCACAGAAGCTTCTTGGTACCTAGATGGACAGAAGAGGAATTTTTTTAAATGAGAAGAAAATTATGATACTTATTAGCTAGCAAGGCTCTAAAAAATCGATTCTGTTCTCTCAAAGTTATGACTTCTCAATATAAAAAGTGAAACCTTTCTAATAATATTGATTACTATTGTTAAACTGTGAAAGAACAGATTATCTACTCATGCAAATAAGGAGAAAAATAATTTCCAAATTCAGAAGAGTTATATGAAGAACAATTCCGCCCTAATGTAAGAGGTTATTAGGAATACATCATTTATATGTTTTCTTCAATACTCTTTCTGCAAAGTGAATTTAAGCTACGTGCTACATCATGGGGACTGCATGACAACAACTTCTTGGTCAAAAATATCTCAAGGACTGCTGCAGGGCTTATATTGTGTGATATCTTCCAGTACATCCTGGACGATGAGAGAATTGCATCCTTGCAAATGATCCCAAATTGGGGTGACTGGCTTGTCCTCCAGCAGGTAAAGGTTGGAGAAACCAGACTTTGGAAAACCTGGAGAATCTCCCGGGGTTCAATAAGTGAATTGTTCTGCACCAGGCAGAACTACCCACCGGGAAGTGACTGGCTGAGTAACAGCCCTGCTGGAGAGAACCTAGGGTAGTGATGGACATAGTGTTGAATGTGAGCCAACAGCGCATGCTCATTGCAGATAAAGCAAAATGCACGCAGGGCTGCCTCAGAAGGAACTTGTCTAGCAGGTCACGATAGTTACTACCTAACTCCACTTGGTGCTGGTGAAGCTAAAAATGGAATATTGTGCCCTGGTTTCTGTCCTCCTGTTAAAGAGTTATCCTGAGAAACTGGAGAGAGTCCAGCACAAGGCAACACAGATGGTCCAGGGCCCAGAGCACGGGATGCTAGACATTTGAGGTTGCCTAAACTGGCAAAGGGAAAGCTAAGGGATGATCTAGTAGCAGCCTAGGACTACCTGAAGGGTATTTACAAAGGTGACAGAGCCAAATTCTCCTTGATAGGAATATATGACAGAACAAAGCTGTGGAGGTACAATCCTTGACTAGACATATCCATGCTGACCTAATCCATTGTTGGCCACAGGCTTGTTTTGACTAGGAAGTTGGATTGGAGACCTCATGTGGCTTCTTTCAACCACCATTTTGGAAATTTTACGATTTCCTAATGTATACCCCAATATAATAATTTTCTCATATATACAGAAGAATGCTAAAGTGAGAACCCTCTATCATAGTCAGATGCAGCTTCATCATTAAGATAGTTAATTCAGTTGACTGATACCAACATTTTTATTTTGGAATGGTAAAGCGTGATTTACTCTGGCACATCAACATTGCTCAATGAAAAAAATTCAGAATATTTTCCCCACGTATTTTAGACCATTATTTTAAAAATTCTTATGTAAAACATTCACAAGAAATCCTGAAATAAGCAAATTCTTTTTAGAAGCTCAGTTCAGTTGCACTGAGTATTTCCCAAATCTCTTCCAATTTATGGCAAAGAAAGGTAATGACAGGAATTTTAATAGCTCTAGTGTGAAGCCGAGTGAAACTTAGTGGTTTTAGCTGATACATTCAAACATTAAAACATCAATTCCAAAAATGTGAACATTCACAACTGAAAAAAAACCTGGAAGAATATCTGCTAATGGGGACCACCAGGTTTTCATGTGACTAATTGATTTTAATATTCAGGAACTAATAAATGCAAAGATCAGAAATTTTCATTCCTTCTTACATGACATATACCCATTCAAATGTTCTTGCCTCCTTGCTCCTGAATTCTCAGCTCTCTGTCGTTTATTTCTTATGGAGAACACTAAAGAGTAGCACTTTTGTTGATACTTACAAGAAATTAAGAACTTCATTGACTACTTAGCTGCATTTTTTCTACTTTGAATTTGGATTCCCTGAGACCGTCCTGGTTTGAGGACTGTTGGTATTCGCAACACAGACATGAAATTCAGTCAGTCCTTTTTGGAAACAAATAAATTGTGCTGATGTGAATACACCAAAGATGGAAGACACAAGCCAGGGTAGTGACTGGTGCAGTAAGGCACAGCTCTTGTAGGAGCCTTTGCAAAGCGAAAATGAATGATAATTTCAGAAAATTTATCTTTTAGTATGGGGCTCAGTGGTCAATTGAAAGCATTCAGGGTCAACATAGTTCCTCTCTGCTTTCTCTGGGGAAGCTCCACACACAGCTCCCACTATTCATGCCATTTCCACTGCTGAGAAGACTACCTTGTCTTGTGCTTTCTGAGTGCACAGCCCTCACTGCTGTGTTAGGGGTTAAATCAGTGGCAGTGCTCCTGAGGGCTTGAATAAGGCAAAAGAGAATAATTTTGACTCTGGTGCTTCAGCGTGCATCTGAACACATACCGGGTGGCAGTTGCCTAGCTCTACCCCGACAGGTGGATATTTTAAATAGATTATTCAATCCATCTAACCAATTAAACTAGCAAACCCCAAGAACAAAACCCTAAATTGCTAATCCAGTGGAGTTACTCACACAGTGGCAAAGAGCTTTGGAGAAGTACCAAGGACAAGCTAAAATAAGGAGACTGTAAACCCCAGGAGATGAGCTTGTGAGTTATCTCAACTGGTACAATTCTCATAGTGCTGCACAGTGAACTGCTAGATGCGGGATCACGAAAAACCCAAGTGATGGATCTGTGATGAAGAAAAACCTTTCAGTCTTTGCCGATGAGGACGCAGAGAGCAAGACAAGGGAGACATATGCCAATTCCATCACTGAGTAACATGTAATCCAGTTCATGGAGCAGAACTGGGGTAGCTCCAAAGGGACACGCCTGCCAGTCCTGTTAGCAGGAGTGGAGGTGTTAAAGTTGGTTCCAGAGAGAAGAGATAAAACAGAACAGCAAAAAGAGAGGGAAAATAAATAATTTAGCTCAGCGGCAAAAAGATTTTCTTAATGTCACATTTCCAATCTTTGAACTATTTTGGCATTCTTTGGCTTATTTGTCACTTGTCAGATAGAGAAGAACTTATCTCCATAGCAACACATTATATTAAATGTAGGAAGCAGAATCTATCTATCTCAGCATCTAAGCTTATTAAAACTCATTAAATAGTAACCCACAGTAAAAGGGGAATAGGGACCCATACTGAAGCATTTGTTCAAAGAAAATAAAATATACTAACACACACCAACTACAAATAGTATATTGCCTACATTCAGGAGGTTGAAAACAGTATTCAAACAGATTTTAAAATAGGAACAGCTTTCTAGGCAGGGGAAGATCTGCAGGTCTGATCAGTACTCTAAAAGTAGTGTGCAACGCAGAAAAATGAGATGCTGAGGCACTTTGTGTCACTCAGGAGGTAGGATAGGAGGAGCAGTACAGGGAGAGTTTTCTGACCCTGGAAGCCAGGCAAAGCAGTGAAACATACAGTGAATGAGAAAACAAGTGATCACAGGCCCTGGGATTAGCAGCTAAATTCTGCCGGTGCTGGGTGACTTTGACTTGGACTCAATTAACTATGAGGGGAGGGCATTTAGCACTTACAGGAATGGAGCCATAAATCAGGCAAAACCTGGGACAACTGCACCAAGGCAGCTCTAGAAAGAATAGGTCATATACAGTAAATTCAAAAGAGCTCCGAAATCAATGGACTCTGTGGTTTTATGCAATCATACCAATTAGTCTTAAGCTGGACAATTTATATATACTAATTAACTTATTTACTCAACACCTTTTTTTCCCCCTGTTATTCCTACAGTGGTGGAAACCACTATGTCTAGCTCAGGAAATGCTTCAACTGCTAGTCAGTGGGTGGTGGGAGACTAGTCAGAGTGGCACATGCTCTGCCCTCATGTCCACAACCGGCCGCGGTCAGAGGCACAGGACTGAGCTCCACGTACATCTCCTGCAAGCCACAGGGCCACATATCTCTGCTGAGAGCCACAGGGCCACTCCTAAGTTTTTACAATAAAATAGTATTCCCTAATCTCTGTGTCTCTTTTCATTCACAAGACCGATGTTTCTAATGTATATGTCCCCTTTTAACCTACAAAGGAGTGTTGCTGGAGTTCTCCTCTGTACACTAAAAGATCTGTTCAAACGTTACTATGAAAAGCTACTTGCTAATAGTTGCATACTTCGATTACAAACACTCCCTCTGCTATTGCAAGTGAGTACTGCCCATTTGGATGAACGTTAGTGGCTTGCACTTGGTGAGCCAAAAGCCATCAATTCTTGTGTTGCTCTCGACCCGCGGCAGACAGATGCAAGTGGTGTGTGCTACAGAAGCTGCCAAATACTTTCACTTCTAGTTTCATTCAGTTAGCATTTGGGATAAAGTTAAAATGTGTTCTTCATCTGTCCAAACTATTTTGCACAACCCTGATAACCAAAAAACGTGAAAATTAATTAATAGCTATCTTTGTCCACTTGGTTCATTTTCACATGCTTCATTAATGAAATATCTTTAGGCTTCCTATCCACAGCAGGCGTCAGGAGATAAATGAAAGTACTAAAATGAATGAACAAGGGGCTTGTTCAAAAGAGTTCACTCTTGTTAAAAGTTAACCGAGCAGGAAAGCAAAGAGAATAAATGGAACAAAGGCCTGATAGGAAGTGAATCACACCACATCTGTTATTTTACCTTACAAACTGGTGCTGGGCTTCCAGTCACAGGTAACATTATTTATATTACTCGTCTACAGTCTCCGTTACATCTTCTGGTGGGAAACATAGAAGAGAAATGCAAAACACAATAGGAATGAATAGGAGAGATACCTGAATGGGTTTTAGTCAGCTGAAAGCTGACGTGTCCCACTTTGCTATGGGGAAAACAATGCTGGGGACAGCAACCTTGGAGCCTGGGTTACAATATTATTTCAGGAGTTGCTGAGTTCCCTCAAGGCTGTGCTGTGCCTTCCCCCTGCTCATAGCCACCAGCTGCTGCAGCATCTCTGAGATGGGTGCTCCCAGGTGTGTTTTCTACCAGCCAGACTGTGACGCTAAAAGATGCAGCTCAAACGAAGCCTGGGTAATTTACTGTTACACAGATATATGCTTTAGTGTTGGCGCTTTGTGCGTTCCTCCACTACACAGGTTTGTGAGCTGGGTATCTTGCCTTTCAGACTCTGCTACCTAGGACTCAGAGTGGCTATAAAAAGGTAGGCTGAAGTCAGGGTGAACCCATTATGCCAAAATAATTTTCAGGAATGAGGAGAACATTCAGTGCTGTAGTGACCACTCCAATTAATAAAAGACTGCAACAGCAAACCTACTCGAGAGATTAAATCAATAGTATCTTAAGACTCCCTGGGTCCTTAAATGCAGCCAGCATTATGTAATACGTCCCTCTATAGACACAATTCTATACAGGAAAAATACGACCTTTCTTTCCTTTAAATCAAAATAATCATGCAATGACTTTTTCAAAGCTCAGTCTTATCAGGCAGGAGCAACACAAAAGTCACAGCTACTATATTTTCTGTGTCTGTCTATAACAGTTTTATGAAATGCATCTATCTGAACAAGAAAATTTTGACATTGGGGTCTCAGAAATGTAAGTCATGAGACACTACTGTCATCTTTTCAGTATCATTGTAATTTATTTAGGAATCTTTACATGACCATATTAATACTTACAGTAATCTGCAGACTGGTGGAATAACATTGCTTTTCTCAGCTGTTCATAGGTGCTTCTCTATCGTATAAGTGATGACAGTCAGGAGACAGTATATCCCTGAAATATCTTGCCTAAAGGACAGCCTTTTGATGGAGCAGGGAGGTGAGACAGGACACTTTTTTTTCAATTGTCTTCCTTCAGCTTCTAATTTGTTAAAGGAAAAATGCCAATATTCTCGAAAAGTTCCAAGATCATTTCTTCCTGATTTAAAACCACCAATATGACACTTCAAAGCAGTGCTCTAAATCTGATAACCTGCAGGAAATGGCAGCAGAGAACTAATGAGGTACTTTTTTTTTTTTTTTTCAAATGAGGTGAATTCACCATTGTTTGGGGATTTATGCAACAGTTCAATCCCATCTCATCAGACAGACTAATGCTTTCTGCTCAGTCCCCGTCAAAGCCGAACAAAAGGTACAATTTCTTAAGCATGTCCTGAACTGCACAGGGAACAACCAGTTGGTCAGCAGAACAGGGAACAGAGAAAATGAATCTAATGTACTTGGTGTTACTATAATAATGAGATTCTAATATGACAATAAATTCTAAACACAGATAATTAAAACCACTTTAAAATAATGCTAGATTACATTAAAAATCAGTAATTACTAAATATTAAGATTTGACTTCAGGATGGCCGTGTCAGCCTATGTAAGCTCCATTTCTTTAAGAGCATCACACTCTTAATGCTATGATGTATAAACATGGGTATCTTAGATGATTCGGATCAGAACCCAGAAAGACTTTTGTCTAAAAAATATCCATTAAATGGTCCTGTGGCTATCTAACACATCTTAACTTGTACAACACGTGTAAAACATGCGATGTGTAATGGTGAAGCTATGTTAGCATAAACAGACCACTTATGTTTACAAAGAACATTATGTTACAAATAACATTACAGGGATAAGTACTGGCCCCGACTTCTGGGAGGATGCACTTCATATATTTTCGGGGTGAGCTACCAGAATAAATATCTTAGCTATGTTGCAATGTCTAGCTCTAAATATCCACGCAATGGTCTATGGCAGTGTGATTTGTAAATCTAGAAAGAAAACGAAGAGATGCTACATATATATAGTCCAGGCTTTTTGTTTTTCTGAAACATGTATATGGACAAACCCACTTATTTTTCTAAAGAGCTTTTATTTCAGTATTTTCAAAAAAATATTTTCTTCATTGATGCCAGGATGGAATTTTGTAATCTTTTTATAGTCTCTAAATAAACACTGCAGTCTGTTCACCTTGCTTCTAGATAGCTTTATTTGCAACTAGTATAATATCTAGAGTTTTTTAAAGAGAAATTATGTGAGTTCACAATTCTCATTTAAAGAAAAAGAAATCTTTCCTTCATAGACACATTTAGAGAACTTTAATGCAAGCAATGAAAAACATACAACTTGGGATTTTGTTTCTTTACCTACATTTGCAATTTCAAAATTGACTGTGGTTCTTACTTTTCCCTGGAATACATTTTCAGGTCAAAAGTCCAAATCTTTTCCATGAATGCAGATGACAGAAATTAGCCCTTAAAAGAATCTACGTGCTTTTAAAAGTTGTAGGAAAAAACTCTACAAGCAGTGATATTACTGTTACACAACACCATTAAATCCCACTGCACAACCATTAGAAAGACTTTCGTAGTATTCTTGAAAGTAGACAGCCAAATCAAGAAGGGTTGTTACTTCGACACGTTACCCATTAATTAATCTCAATTGTTATTGTGAGGAATAGCACACTGACATTGCCACCAAGCTCACAGAGAGCAGTATACATCATAAGAACCAAAGAGCCATTATGCATGACAATACTGTGTTTCTCTCCCCTCCAAAAAACGGGAAGTTGATGAGTTTAATGCAAAATAGTGTGTTAATTCCTACAAAGTACTTTCACTAGTGTCCCTAGAAAGATCACTGCTTTGAATCTCTATTCACAGAGCAACAAAGTAAAAATCCTTCAACAGAAAAAGCCACAGGAACAGGGCTCCCTGAGATGTGAGAAGAAAAGAAGACAAGGCTGAGAAGTCTTTCTTAGCCAACACACACCTCTTCAACCACTTTGTTGCAGAGAAGAGGTTAAACTCTGCCCTTCAAGGTGTCTGCTCAACATGCCTAATTCAGGCAGGGCTAATATGTAAGTAACGTCCTGTCGAGTTATTATGGGAAACTCACTCCCGAGCAGTTCATCCTCTCAGCAGTCATAACCCTGCCAGCCTGGTCCTCCCTCTTGGGCGCAGAGGACTTGCTCCTTCACTTCACGATTGCTTTATCGGGAGACATCCAAAGCCGGCGCTAACTGCCCTACCACCATGAAGGCTGAGTGGCTCGGGTCTCCCTCCCACTGGTGTGCAAAGACGAGGGGCTTTACCTCCCAGTGGGGCAGGACATCACCTTTCACCTTGCACAGTGCTGCCCAGCCTGGACCCAAACCAAATGCGAGCAACGACCGGAGCATCCACCCCATCACTTTGTCTTGGACTGTGCTTGGTGTCTGGCCGTGCTGCTGTCCTCCCACCATGGGGAGGCGAAAGCACGGCAAAGGATTTTAACAGTCCTCTCGAATGGGCCTACAAAAGCTGCACAACCTCTTTCTTTAACAAATGTGCTACACTTCTAGAAAAAAAACTAGTTTTCTGCAGTCAAACTAGATTAATTTTCATTAAAGCTATTTTAGTTTGCTCAAGGCATCTTAAGTACCCTGTATAAATGAATTAGGAATGACAGTTTCTCCAGCAAGGGGATAGGTGACCATGTTCTTTTCTCGTGCAGTACATACTTTCTGAGAACAAAGAATAAAAGCCAGCATGTCATCTGTATGCATGTTATTTAAATGGCTCTCTCCCCTTGCTTTGTGAGAGTTTAACATTCCCCATGATGTATGGAGAAAGACTTTGAAACATAAAAATGGGACTTCAGATAACATAAAATTACTTCTCAGCAACAAATGCACACATCTGCCGGTCTATAGATGCGCTAAGCAAAGCACAGTGGAATTTTACAAACAAATTTACAGCATGTCAAAAGCTTCAGCGAGAAAGCAGATTGAGCGATGCTCTCTAATAATGGTACCTGCCTAAGAGTGCTCCACCGCTGCCTGCCTGTGCTGCAGGACATCTGCTGCTGCACAGGGATACAAATCTTAACACCTTAAATCAGACAGAGGCTTATTTGGTCAACAAAATTTTCCTGTTACAATCACTTGCCATATTCTTGTAATTCTACGACCTTTTTCACGTCTTTGAGAGAGACACAGCAATTAAACCGGACTCCAGAAGACCTATCACAGAGGAACATTTTTTGTAGGCAAATGAGATTTCTGCTTACCTTAAATTATTACATAAATACTTAGTCTTAATTCCAAATTTATTTAAGTTTGGACCGCACAGGGTGAAGTATCCCCTGTGTCTCCTCTTTTGATGCACAACAAAGTGCATGATAGGCCCTCAGCAAACCTTACAGCATCGACAAGACAAGCTAATGACATATCCAAACCTCCTGGACGGCTGGGCGTCCCTGTGGACAGGGGCATGCAAGAAGGAGCACACAAGGCGATGACAGGAGAATCGCTGCAGTGTGCCGCGAGGCTGGGACCGTGCGAATCAAGTTATCAGGCTGGCTCTGGGCTGGCAAAGCAGGCTGGGGAACAATTTTCAATTTTGCTCCTTTCAAAGCAAGTGAAGGAGAACGGCTTCTGCTAAGAGCTAAACAAACTTCTGGGAAGTTATTTATGTGCCCGGTCTGAGGTTTACCAGCCCCTGTTCTAATGAAGGGATTTGGATTTCGTGTGGCTGATGCTTTAGTTATGGAGTTACTCATTGCAGAAAGCCGTTGCCTTGGTAGCTGGGTGACCCAGGGGGTTAATAAAGCAAATTTTCACCCCAAAGATCTGTGATTCATGCCTGGCTTAACAGACAACAGTAAATGAGTTTGGTGGTCTCAAACTAGCCCACAGACTCACACTAAAATCCCAGCATCATTTCAAAGGAATTTACCATAGCCAGGATTTCCAATTCATAAGAGAGCTAAGACTGGAATAATAGGGTTATGTTTCAGGGCAGGATGAGAGGCCATTAAGTAATCCTAGTATATTATTAAATAGTGTAAGTTTAAATACATGTGCATAAAATGTCTGGAATTAAATTTAAAAAAATAATTTAATTCCATTACGAGTTTAACTTTTGACCAAACAGTTGCAAGGAAAAAGGGAAACAGCCTTTCCCAGTGTTATTTAACACCGTCTTCAGCACCGTATGGGAATTTAATAATATACTAGGATCACTATGAACGCAGTGACAGTGTACAGCTCTCTAGGAACGGTAGTACCAGTTGTTGTGGAACTGCAGTGTTTCAGAAGCGTCTGAAGCAGTTCTTTTTAGAGTTAGACCTATAGAGATAATTAACTCATTCATGCCAAGACATCCAATGGTTTTTGAATATTTCTATCAACAACAGTCCTTAAATGCTCATCTCCTCAAGAGGCTAAAGATGTAAAATTCACTGTGGACTGTTGCTGAAAGGCAGAAAGCTGCCTGACAGCATTGTCCCACAGATATTCCACCTTCTGAGGGAAATGGGTATTTTAGTCTCAGCTTCGTTAGCTCAGTCGGCATTGTGCATCACGTCAGAAGCAAAAAAATACAGAAACAGCTGTTTATAGATAATTTTAAGACACAATCCCAGAGCAATGTCGATATCCTGACATAAATAGTGCTTTTGCCTCTTGTGGGGGAAGTACATCTCAAACACTTCTCATTTGGCTTTCTGTGCTCCAAAGGGGCAGAAATGAGGTTGGAGTATGTTGTGCCTGTGCCCACAGCTCTGGCTAGATCCCAAGCTGATGTAAATCAGCATCATTCTGCCGCGGTCTTTGGTTTCTAGATGAGGATCTGAATCTTTACTTATTGCCTCAGTCAGTGAGAAGTGGGAATCCGGAGCTGTCAGAGGGCTATCACTGGGCAGGTGTATCAAGAAATCCAACAGACTGTAGTACATTTTCTCTTTATAAAGTATAAACAGCCCACATGTTTATGGATGACAGCTGTACTGGGAAGGGGGCAAGAAGGAGAGATGTGGGGAGTGACAAATAGACTGTAAATTAAAATTAACTGCATCAGAAACTTGAAGGAAAGATACAAGTTGGGTGCTGTGTGTAGAAAATATCTTATTGCAGTCAAGCCTGACCCTGTTCCTTGAAAAGCATTTCTCTGATTTGTTCAGGTCACAAGTGGGATGGAAATGAGCCTCCGTACTGCTTCTTCACACATCCGGATTTAATAGACTTTTTTCCACTGATAAAAGACCACTAATGAGTTCATTTTCAAGCTATTAAATTGGCTAGAATAGCTAGTTCTGCTGATGATTGCACAGAGACCTGACGGTCACAGTGGGTTTTGTCTTTGGCTGTTAACCATTTATTGCCTCAGTGTTGCAATACAAATATTTAAGTAGAAAAAGAAGCACAAGAAACCTTGCCCCGTCCCCCCCCCCAACCCTTTCTTTGTTCTACCCTTTCCATTTTGTGACTCCATGTGTTTCTCAGATGCCTGTAAACATGAATATTCCTTCCCTGCTAGCTCTTGTGTCAGCAATACCTCGCGTGATCCAAACAATTAGAAGCACATTCACAATGACATTTGAGTTTGGCTCTGGATGAGAGCACAATTCATGTTTTCCTTTGTTCACTGAAATATTTACTTCAGAGTATGACAGTTCCTTCCTGGATCTCGCACTCATTTTTTGGCTGGGCTGAAGTCTGTGCCCTGATGAAATGCATATGTGGGATGCCCAGCATTACACAATTCTGCCTGAAATCTTAAGAGAACAACTTACTTCTTTAGCCATACAAATGAATGCAATTAAGGAATCACTAGGTGATTTCTCTTTCAGTTTAGATACACATCACTTGCACTATCATGCAGTCTATCAGGCTTTTACAGGCAAACAATTAGCTGCACAGCTGCTCAGGGCTGTAAACTCTGCCCTCCTCGGTGCCTGGGGGGGCAGGGGCAGGATGCTCCTCATACTGTTGACAGCACCGTCTCTTTCTGTTCAGATAATCTTTTAATGGTGCAAAATACATTAGAAATGGATTTGACCTCGACCTTTAATATGCACAGGGCTATGGATGTGGCACCACAGAAATTAGTTGCATACCAGCCTTTTAACATATATCTGTATTCACCACCCCCTCCCCTTTACCTTTAGCTTGCCTTAACTCATCATGGCTTTTGTTCGGATACCCCTGGAGAGAGCCACCCGCAGCAGCACAACCTGCGTGAAAATGCACTCAGCAAAGAACATGCCTGAAATATTGGAAAGTTACACGTGCCAGTTATTTAATATTAATATGAGTTAAGATTTTGGCTTTGTCCTTTTCCACCTGGCCCAGGGGAAAGGTAAAAAAAAGGAAGGGCAGTGGGGAGGCTGACTTTGGGCACTGCGCTTTCACACCCCAGCAAGCTGTTTCAGGCACAATGACCGCAGACTACATTACAGGTATTAAACAGGAGAAAACATCAAGCTGTTAAGATCGAAGACTGTGCAGCAGTTTTAGAGGGTTGAGCACACATTCATCCTCTCCAGTGGCTTTGGCAATACCAAGTTTTAGGCTTTTTCCCTGTCTTCCACCAAGTCTCTGTCCGTGCCACGGGTTCTCATCACATAACGAACACAGTTCTGCCCGTTTTTCCAGCTTGCTGGGACCTGCAGCAATTTTCCCTGCTTATTTGTCCCTGTGCTTAACTTCTAACCTCCTGTTGTACCCAAATCTCTTGTTTTTCAGTTCTGCACAATTGGTTCCTTGGAACCGCCCTTAATGAGACAGGGTTTGTAAGAGGAAGGAAAATGCAATGCTAGATTCCTTTTCATACCATACAAAGTTACGGATTTATGCATTTGTGAATTTTATGCTCATTGAATATTACCTTTCAAGCTTAACTGATGTTTTAACAATCAACCTGCCTTTCCAATGATACATCCCCTGTTTAACTTTAAAGAGAATATAAAGAAAAGGTATGTTGTCAGAGTTTAACATTCATGTGGCCTTCCTTTATTCTTTACTGACCTAATTAAGTTAATGACTTTTTTTTTCTTTTCTGTCCTTTCTCTCCGTGACTTGCAGACAATCTTTTGACCACTTTTACCACTACCAGAGTGCAGACAGTGCACTGCTTAAGAATTAGCTTGTCCCCAGCTGAGTTTGACAACTCTGAAAATTAAAAATAAAACATTTCCAGCCACCAAAATACAGCTCTGGCTTCCAGATCTTCACATCGCGATGTTGGGATAGTGTCTTGGTGACTTAAAGGCCAAAAAGCTGGCATGCCACTGCACAAAACATGCTACCTGGAGTCCCAGGTCACAAGCTGGGAGAGCAGCCTGCAGTTGTGATTGCTCCAGCTGCCGCCTGGGGACAACAACTGCACAGAGTGACCAACATCCATCGTTTTTTGCGCTTGTAAGCTGGTACAGGTATCAGTTTGCTTTTAGTGAGACTTTTCTGGATGAAAGTTTCAGAGAATGGTTTCAGAGAATTATTTCTGTTTTATTTTGTAATGTCTCTTTGTTTGAGGCTGGCATCCATAAGACACTGGAGGTCTTTGCTGGGAAGCACTAGTAGTGGGTCCATCATGATATTGCCATTTCAGTCCAACTGCTTGACTGATTGCACTGGGACTGTAACACCGCCAACACGCAAAACCCCTCTTTGCTGCTTATCTGTCCCACAGCGCTAGTCCAAGGAGTGGAGAAATAGCAGGCACCAAACAAGGGGTAAAGGCAGAGATACCACGTAATATTTCATGTATGGTACATGGGTTAATAAGGAACAGATTCACAGACATCTTTGGAGAGAAACACCAAAACATAAAAATGCAAGATATCCCAACACTTGCTTTCACAAGTTTTACTCCCTAAGATGGGCGTATCGAATGTCGATCATAAAGTCAGAGTCTACACTTCCTAAAAGAGGAAATTTTTGAAGCTACATTTTTTTTTGCCTGGCTGCAGCCACATACTGAGTCTATCCACAATATCCCTTGCAAGTTGACTGCCATCAGTCACCTCATCCAGAATGGAGCTGCCACACGAGCGATGTGTCAGTGTCACAGGCTGCTTGTTTGGCTGTACCCAACCACTCTGCCCGCGGAGCAGTCACAACCTGCAGCCCTCTGCACGATACAGAGGAAGTATTTAAAAGCAGCTTTGTGTCAATTCAAATCTTCACTCAGAGATCTACTTCATTCTGTTAAAATTCAGAAGGTGACTTCCCCCTATCTTAACGGAAAAATTACTTACCTCCTCAAAGATTTCATTCCAGTCCTGAAGTACGTCTTTGTGTAACAAAGTTATGCAATTTTAAACTTATCTTCAGGCAAAAAATCTTGTCTTGTAAATATCTGTAACTGCATCTCAAGAGAAAGATTTTTGATGCTCAGTACTCGGTCATCACCAAGATGATGGTGACCTTATTATGAACATGGCTATAATAATAATTTATAGTAATTTATGAGTAAAGTCACAGAACTTTAAATGTAATTATGCTCATGACACTATTTCATATGTGTTAAAATTTTGTGATGTCGGATTTCAAACATCAAGAATTTGCTGATATTTCTGTTTAGTTAAATCCTATTTTCTATGTGATGACAAAAGTTCCTCATTGATAATTAGCTAAAACTGAAATTTACCCTAGAATAAGCTGTCACAGGAACAACTTATTTCTTCTCAATGAAAGGGACAAAATGCCTCTGAACTAAAAGTGTCGCTTTTGGGGCTGTATTTAAGAAGTTTCAGTAGGCAAGAAAAAAATGGTGATTGGAAGAAAAGATGTCTACAAACTGGAGAGCTAAGAAAAAAGAAGAGTAATAATCAAAATGCACTACATTTTCCTCATTTCTCAATGCACGCCCAAAGACTCTACTCTGAAGAACCTTTGTCAAACATATTGAAGCATCCATTTAATTCCCCACAAATGATAATTTTCTAAATTATGCAGGCTCACTTCACAAAAGCCATTGCCTCTGTGACCTACTTACTCAAAATGCAAAGCAGAGCCCACAGCCATCGCGTTGGCAAGCTGACAGATTTGTGCTTACATGGAGCAGGGTGCTCTGTTGGGTTGGGGTTCCCTGCTGCGGGAAAGCAGTTGCAGAAGAGGGCCTAGATCACGCTGGAGCAGACGGCATGGCGTGTCTTAGAGGTGAGTCCTGAGTACTGCAACATTTAACAATGAAACCTAGTTGTGAGGCAAGGCAAAACATGTTGCTGCTTCTCTAACGCTTATGAGAAGCACCGGTTTGACAAAATAAGACTTTTTATCAGAGAACATGATATAGACAGAGGACAGTACAAGCAACGCTCAAATAAATTACATTGAATGAGCTTTTTAAGTTGACTAATTAAAATACATTGCAATTCTATGTGGACGTTTCCAAAGTGGATTAAGCTAAATCCAGTGAAGACCACTTTAATTTTGAATAAGGGATTTAAATCATATGATTTAACAATCCTGTTTAAATTAACATTATTAGGTAATTTGGATTCGAATTTTGTAGCATATGTTGTATAGGCAAAACATAAAGCCCAGTTCTAGCAGTGCACTGTAGCAAAGAAATCTGTAACAGGTGAGGAAGATTTCTGTCTCCATGACAATATTGCTTAGGTTTTCTGACTAAATACTAAATGGTATTTAGTACCATTTTTAGCAATCAAATGTAAGAGAGAGTATTTAAAATAATGGTTAGGATCTGAGTCTCGCCTTATTGTAGCGGTCAAGAAGCATGGCCAAAGGTTGCAGGCTTCAAATTTTGACCACCAAATTGCAAGCAAGGTGAAATTCAAGAAAGGAAAAGGGAAAGGTCAATGAAAGCAATGACCAAGAAAGGTATCATTACCAAAGCAGTGTGGCTATTGCAACTAGCCTCAGCTATTCTGAGACAGACAAAAAGCTGGCCATCAAGAAGCCATCAATACACATCGCGCTAACGGTCCTGTCTGGCAGCCCCAATTCCCAGCCGTTGTGTTACAGGTTAATAATTCATCTCCTCTCACCAGTCAGATTGTACCTTGACTCTAAGCCAATTCATAACAACTGCTATTATAAAATCACAAAAAACTCAGGTTAATCTAGTGTTTAAGAAGATAGATAGCCCAAGTGCCGACACAAAATTTTCTCTTTTCCTCTGGACTTCTCAAGGTTTCACAGCTCTTTTTTGACATACAGGTGCTGCTGAACAATAACGAAGCTGGATTGTTCCTGATGCACAACAGGGAATGATTATTTTTAAAAATGAAACACAAGAAAACCTTCGAAATTCCATTTGCATGTAATCAGCATCCATTTCCTGTAAATGCAATGCCCAGTCAACCAGAAGAAAAATGGCTTTTAAAAGCAGGTGTTCTTTCTAATTATTGTTGATTCGAGCAAGTCATTAACGCTTACATGTACCCAGGTTTACAATAATGTAACCTTGTTTGTCTATCAGAGACATCTGATTGAGAACAGTATCTTTTGGTTTAGTCCTCAAAACCGGAGCTTAGCAAGAAATAGTTCAAATTAGCTAGTCCTGCTCTTATATGAATAGCACATTGTACCTTAATGTACAAAGCCAATACCCAAGAGAAGAGTAAAACCCAGCCTGCTCTGCTGTTGCGGCATGAAGGAAAAGTACCATATGAACAGAACAGCAGTGGTTAAACATGCACAGAGAACACTGATATATTCAAGTAGTTTATTTCTCCAGGCTTACAAATTTGATTACCGTGGAGTACAAAGCTATTAAAAATATGACCTTTCTATACTGTACAACTTGGCGAAAAGCCAAATAATAACTTTGTTTGACTTGGGTAGTATGATAGAGTGCCTATTCAGCTGGAAATAAAATGACTTTTCCTTACAGAAAATTATACCTGGAAGACTTAATGTCCATCATGAACGTAACACACATACAGAGTCATTAATTCAGACTCCCGGCAGCCACCCTCATAGAAGTAAAGGGACAATGTTTCTAGGTGTAGCAGAAAATGGTGTAAAATTCTGCCCTTGCCTGGCATTTGCTCTGTGGCGGGGAGAAATGAAAAAGTGCTGATAGTAAGTGATAAGGCAGAAAATAAAAAGATTCTATAACATGTATGTCACTGATACTTTGTATCTCCTTGTCTGGAAGAAGCAGTTCTCTTTTTATACTTTTTGATATGCAAACAAGGGGAAAACATGCATCCTGTGTTAAGGTTAGATAGACATTTGATCTGTTTAAACCTCTCATTAGTGCTTCCACTATGGCAAAACTAACAGATTTCAGTCCAGTTAGGAGTAAAACCAAAGATACACACAAAAGAAAAGAATGCCTGGATAGTCCTCCTGTTTTCAAGAGTGTTGCACTGAATTCTAGCTTTAGAAGAAAACCCAAGAAGACAGAAAATATTAGGTGATAGGAAAGAAAATGATCATTTCATCTTCCAGGTATCTTTGGCTTTGAAGATGTCTTCTACTTTAATTAGACTAGAATGACACATCAAAAATACCATCCTTAAAAAACATTAAAAAAACCACTGCATAATTAAATTTTTCCCCTTACTCAAAACACATTGATAAATTATTTTGCTGACTTCTGTTGGTTTTGCTTATTATTTATTTATTTACAGGCCCACAGAACATTTTTTAAAAGATTATTTTTTGTGGGAAAACAAAATAATATTTTTTGGTTTTCCAGCTGCCTAACTAAAACGCTCCTGTCCATTTCACTTACAGGCAAAAAAGGAACTTAAGGAGACAACTCCAGAAAGTCAACCAAGGAACCATCATGTCAGTCTTCTCCACTGCTTGTTTTTTTTATTCTGCTTCTTCATTTATTATCATACAGTACTTTACCCACAAACTATTTCCTTTTTTAATATTTGCAAAAAGCACTCTAATAAGACAGATGTTATTAAAGGAAATCCACTTGAATATGCAGGAGTACCGAAAACTCACTCTACAAAGTGCTATGGAGGAACAGCTTAAAAGAGATGACAATGAAAAAAAACCCCACTATTCTTTACAGATAAAATGAAATACTGTCTACTGCCTTTCTTGCTTTGTTTTCTTCACTTTTCTTATGAAATACCTTCAGGACATAGGAGTTACCTCAGAAATTTGGACAGAAGTTGCATATCATATAATATCCTACTGAAGACAACTGCCCATATCACATACTCCAGTTCTGAGGAAGTTCAGCTGAGGAACAGTCTGGTCACATGAGAGTTTTCCTTCCCATTCCCTCAGTTTAATAACGCTTTTTGCCTAAAACCCAGAAACTTACATCCATTCCAGTTTAAGAACACTCATTTCATGTCCTCCAAAATGAATAAAAACCTCACCACTTCAGTGGAGGTTTTCACTTTTTGCTGAAGTATCAGGTCAGGTATGGAATCCAATTAAGTCTTCATCTCAGGTAACTTTTCCTGTCCATATGCTCCACAGGTTTACTGTGAACTCTAAAAGGGAGTGGACGGCAGCAACAAGAAAAAGATCTGACAATCTAGCTGTGTCTTTGGCACCAATGGAGTTTCAAGAGCCCAGCTTCAGAGTCAGTTCCAAAGAACCCTTCCACCCATATCAACAATCGTTATCCACTCTTTTAGCCCCATTACCTTCTAAGAACTGTTTTGTTGCTGTGTTTTTTCTTTCAGGTCCTCGAAGATGATTTGTTTTCATCAGCAGACTTTCACTGCTGAGTTGGTTGACAACTAACAAGGAGCAGTGAGGCTCAAGCAGTGCATTTCACTTCCCATGTTCAGTGAAATTTATTTAAGAGTGTATTTGACTTTTGATCAGCCTGTCAATGACCACACCTTTCATCAGCCTTGACTACCAGTGGAATTATTCCTTCCCATTAAATTTTAAAGTTAAAGCAGACTTTTCTTTTGTACACAGAGGAAGAGATATGGGTGATCTTTCCACCATGACTTCCTTAAGGACTAGGAATGCATACCTAGCATTCTTCAGTTTAAAAGTCACTATTTGCTCCTGTTTCCTTTCTTGGGGATTAGGTGAGACTGTGATTGTGTTCGATACAAGTTTGGAGAAACACAGTTCTAAATATTGAGATACGCTTTACTCATCCAGGAAGAGTTTCGGATCTGACTGAAAGTGTGCTGCAACATGACAAACTCCTGTGCCCTTTTACTTGCTCTGAACTCACTTCAGGGTTAAGAGTCTAGTCACTTGTCAAGTGCCAAACAGCTATTAGAGTGGATTGATCAAGTGGAACGTGATGGCAGGAACAACAGAGAAGGAAAAGAATGAATGCAATTTTATATGAATTATGAAGCCACTCGTATGCACACAGCGCTGATCATGGTTGCTTACCCTAAGCAAAGCTGGGCAATGAAAGGTTGTTTTTAGGCTGCGTAAAGGTATCCTGTATCAAAGCACTGGCACTTATTTGCCATTTTGGGACTGTGCATATATATTGCCTGTTGTCTTGTCTGCTGGAAAGATTAGAGGCACGAACTGCTCCTGCTTCTCTATGATACTGCCTTCCTAGGAGAATACCAGCCACTAACTGCATAATGGAGCGATAGTAAACATATTAAGAAATACAAGTCTCAAAGCATTCCTTCTGCTTTCTTCTGCTTATGGCAAAGAGATACTCTTAATACATACATTGTGAAAGATCGAGAGGGGACCTCATCAGTGCTTTATAATAACCGAGTATAAATCCAAAGCTCTATGGGTAGTATCCGTGATTAATTGCATTCAGTCGACATTAGACTCTGTCATTATCAGCTACTTGCTGCTCAGCACTTGCTATGCTGTTAATTATTGTTGTGTGGCTCTAAGGGATGTTTTCAAAACATTTCAAATTCTGCTACTGTAATAGCACAGTGAAGAAATCAATAAGCTGCCATTTAGCAGAGGAAAGACAAACAGATAGTTTTATGAAGACGTTTTGAATAAATTTGCTTTATATGAGACTAGATAAGCTATCACTGATAATAAAGGTGCTTCCAAGACAGCACTGACATTTGGCATACTATCTAGACTTCACTAAAACTCTTTTTTTTCATCCACCCACACATAGAGCAATACCCTCTGGCACATAAGGCAAGTGAGAAGATTAAAAGGGTTGCGTTCAGATTCCAAGTTTTTTGGAATGGATATTTTAATCAAATTTTTGTTAGCATACCCCTCATGACTTGGGAAAAAAACCCAAACCCACCACACGTTTGTTTTTTTTAAAATTATTATTAAGGAAATGGACATCGTACTAATGATCTTTTCATTGGAGAGAAAATACTATGTTAGTAAACTGAAAAAAAGGGAAGGCCTGCTTATGTAATGGCTGCTACTCACTCTGTATTATGCTAGTACTTCAAAGTTAACATTAACTTCACCAAAATACATGCAATGGACTCTTTTCTGCTGACGTTCTTCTGTGTATAACGATCAGCCATGATCCAGCCATGTGGAAGACATGCAAGACTGCCATGCAATGTGCAACTGTGGTAATGGGCTGCTATGCCCTGTAGTAACATGTATCCGTAATTATCTCTGATAACTAAAAACAAGATTAAATTTAGGTAACAGTCCTAATAATGGAAAGAATCTAAAAATGAGAAAAATCCTTTTAAAAATCCTTTTAAATTTACTTCTCCTGAAATTTCTCAAAACAAGTTTTTCCTTTAATTCTGATCCGCAGGAAATGTTGAAATATGCTCCCTTCTGATTCAGAATTAAACGAATTTCTGACGTGCCAACATTTCTAGAGTTAGGTAGGACCTTTATTTAAACAAAGTGGAACAGATCCAATATCTGAAAGAAAGAGACTCCACGTTGAGATTGCTGGAGCACATACTTTGGGTGTGGGAGAGCAGAAAGAACCAAGACTGGAATATGTGGGATGCACAAAATCTGAGTTACTGGCACTTGCCCATCCCGGGATGACATCACTAGATCCTTTCGACCACAAACTGCATCCTGGACCAGGGAATCTGTCATGATCAAATTTACAGCCCCACTGGCCTCTCTCCAGAAAAAGGCTTTAGAGACTTTCATTCAGTTTGGATCTCTTAGGTGTACAGGAATGCACCAGGTACCCTTAGTTACCAAATTACCATCAAAACTAGTGGAATTTGTAAGTTGTTTTCATTTTTATTCCTTGGGTTTTGACCTATAAAACTCCAGTCAGTTCCATATGGGAAGAGCTACAACTAGACCTAAAGAGCAAATATTTAAAAATAAATAAAGTGCATAAATGATCCGTTTAATGAAGACACCAAGAGACCTTGTAAATCAATTCCTGCTATCAACTAATGCTATTATCTAAATGAGATGTAGTGCCCGAGAGCATCTGCGTACACATCCCTATGCCTATACAATGAGATTACGCATACAGGGGATGTGTACCTACAAGCAGAGGAGCCTAAAGCAATCCAGAGGCACCAGTTTTACATGCCCACATTTATGGAACAGAGATCTGGATTATGTGTGTCTGAACCATCAGCGAGATAGCAAAATTGCACGTCGATTACCATCCTGTTGAGAAATGGGAGAATGTGCTAGGGAGAGAACGAGAGCAGAGTGTGCCAGAGGCCAAATGATTAATATATTTCCTCAGTATTAGCATCAACGATGTGCTGCCTCAGAGGAAGTCACGGTTAAAGAGTATCCACTAACCTGATGCAAAGCTCAATAAAATATTAGAATAAATAGGATAAAAAATTACTTTCATATCTTGCAGGAAGGCTTCCTGATCCACCATGTCTCCTATTGCTTTGCTGGGCTAATTTCAGCCTTACTTTGTGCTGTTCCTGAAAAATCAATTATGTGACAGAAAGAGTGAGAGACCTAGGAGGCCTCCACCTCTGCGCCCAGCAACACCACTGGCTGGAAACTGATGCCAGACAGGTTCTAATTAGGAGTAAAGCACAAATTTGCAACAGTGAGGGTGACTAACCACTGGAAAAAATTATGAAAGGAACTGGTGGGTTTTCTGTCTTTGTATCTCTTCCAAGCGACCGTAGAGGCCTTGCTGGAAAGCATGCTTTGGCTAAGCACAAATTACAGAGCTCAAAAGAGTCAATGAGATCTAATAGTTTGTAATAGATTGGTCAGACTGGACAAAATAATTATCGCCCTGGATTTAATTTTCATGAAGCTGCTAGCACAAGGAAGCCACCAACTCTGCAGGGAAGAAGATGAAAACGACAAAATCTCCCTTTCCTGAATCTGAGATTGCCAGCTGCGTAACAGTGCTTGGCAGATTTACCCCCAAACAAAACATGAGAGAAGCACAAAATATTATGAGAAGGTGCACTTGTTTGTCTTACAGTTAAAGCATAAAATCCTGTTGTCAACATATTTTCTTATTTGCACCTGAATTTTAGCTATGATGGATATTTCTATTTAAGCAACACTTCAGCCACATCAAATTGTAATAGAGCTACTGCAAAATGTGGCGGCCTAAAAGGAGGTTGTAGTTGGGTATCCTGTTACTATTCTGCCTCTTTTAGCCCCTATAAATTTGATAAAATATTAATAAAAAAGACACATTCACTTTTACTCTCCTAGGAAATAAGTGATGAAGAGTTAGTGAAGAAGGTAAGTACTGTGAGGTAGCAGTGATGGACCTTCATATACACAGCTGAGCTTTAGGCAGGTTGTCTCTTGGGAGAGAAATTATGTTTTGGAACAAAACCAAGCCCCAAGTGTTTGACTGTGTTTCCTTCACAGAGATGAACAGTTTTTAAGACACCAATTATTACACATGCCTACCTGTAAACAGGACATTTTCGAAGCCTGCTATATGACTTTCAAGTAAATAGCTCTCATTTCTCTCTCTCCATTTAGATCTGAAAGATTAATTAAGCTCATCTACAGTTGATTAATGGAGGTAGGAAGCTTGTGGCTTCCTCCAATTACATTCAGTTGATGTGGTGCTACTAGATATATTTATTTGGCTTTTAAGAAATGTATCTGTAAGAATGATCTAGGCAATTGTCGTGTCAGATTAAAATACATTATAAAATCATTAGTGAACCAAACCAGCAGCACATTCTGCGTAGCCATCTGGAAAAGAAGATGTTACAGAACAGATCAACATCTCTACTTGGTCAGAGAAAGGACCCTGTTTCAAATATATATACTTGTACTTCACTAATAGCTGCTCAGTTATTTTATTACTGTGGAAGCAAGGAGATGCTAAGCTATGGAAAAGGGATGCGGTAGCAGAAAAAGTTTTATTACAAAACAAATGCTGACTGCTCCTCGCCTGGGGTAAGACTGTAGACTTACTGGTGCCATACTGGTGCACTAGATGAAGCTATTGCCCGTGAATATTTTTGCATCTCTGTCAGTTTCATCTGCTGAAGGATGGATCTACTCGTTTAACTGGGTAAAATCCCAGCACAGGAAGTATGTTAAAAAATAAGAGTAGATGAATCAGGTATTTGCGGGGGGAAATGGTCTCAAAGATATAAAATGCACCTTACAACTCCACTGAGACAAGACAGAGACCTCTCAAAATCAGAATGTCTTGATCCTAAAAAAATGTTCCCATGGCTCTTTCTTTATGTAGGACATACGGAAATCAAAACAAAACAGGAAAGTTCCCCAGCTTGAGAAAAATGCATTCCTTTCAATGTTTGCCTTTGCTACCTACAAATCCCATTGCAAAAACTCCACCAAAGTGAGAACTGGGACTGGAGCTTCTGATTAGGGGGGATGTAGCTCCAGAGATGAGCCTGGAGAATGAGAACAATTGTGTTTAATCACACTCCCCATCAGCTCTTTGAGCTACCTGCACTGCACAGATGAATCTGAGGTTTCCTGAATTCAAAAGCACCATTCCCACAGGTTTCTGTACCGCCTGAACTTCATTGTGAGCTCCTTACTGTGCCCAAAGGAAACATGACCGGAGTTAAATCACACTTGGGCAGTAACAGGATGGTACCCGTTTGCACAGAGAGCTCCTCGGTGTGGCCTTGCCTCAATCACAGCTGTAGTTTCTCCAGCCTAGAATAGGACAAAGAGCAGGAAGGTCACACAGAGCATCAGCTCCCCTCTATTAAATCTTTGGCTCTGTAATATACTTTGATTATGTCCCTATTAAGTCACAGGAAGAAACACTGCCTAATGCACCAAAAGCTAGGCACGGGTTTAAAACTACATAAAAGAAACAAGATGACAATATGGCAAAACATTGCATGAACATGCCTCTGTATAATTCTGAGCTTCCCTCAGTGCCTTGATTTTCCACTTTTCTTTTTCCAATGCATGTGATCCCAGATTCCCCAACTCCTGCATCTCCCAGCTGGACTTGTCAAAGAACAGCTACACATACATTAACAGTTACAGCCATGCTCAAGCAACATGCTTAATTGCTGGTCACAATTATATACTATACAGTACAAACATGTACAAACTGTACATGCAGGATATCTCCTCAGTTCATTTATATTCAGTCCAGTGCCTGGGATTAATTCTGGGCTAATTTTATCGGTTTCAATGGAATTATTCTTTTTGCATCAAAGACTTAGGTGTTACCACTACTGTTGCCAGTTTAATTTTTCTAATTGATATGGTTTTGCTGAACCCATTTAATTGAATTCATTTCATTAACAGTGGAACTGATACTGATATATGGAAAGAATATGGCTTAAATAAATGAGCAAATATTCACCACTTTTATTCAACCCAATATGGCTTTTCACTGAAATCAGTAGTCACTTCTCAAAACAAATGCATTTTAATACCTTCTGATTTATTTCTCCTCATACCACTTCTTTGTCACAGTCGGATGCATTTAAGTAAACCAATTGGTATTTATAGAAGCCAATTTTCATTTAAATCCTTGAAAGATAGTTTAAATATTTCTTTAGCACCCACTGCACATTAACTGCAACTAACACATTTCTGAAATGCAGTAGGCTTGCTATTGATAATACTTACAGGATTTTATTTTAATGGTATTCTTGTTTGCCTCTTCCTCCCAGTAATTTAAGCAGATCAAATTTGTAAGCAGGACAGATTGGCTTAAGGTTTATATTCTAACTTAAACCTCCACATATATTCGCATACACTCCATCACATTTTTGCAAAGCTGGCTCTTTCTTTTCTGTGATGCTACTGGACTCTGTTGATCCAGGCATCTCTGATACAGCAGCCAGAGCTCAGAGCTCACTAAAATGATTTTCAGTGATGATCCAGATGTAGGCAGCAACTCTGTTCAGAAATGTGGAGTTTACTTAACACATCCAGCAATATTTGACTTAGAGTATCAACATGTTGTGGTTTAGGCTACTATAAGTCAAGTTCAGGAATTGAAGGAGGAATGGAGCCACTTTCTTAAGAAGATTAAAATACATCCTATGCTCCTACAGAAATACTAAAATGCAGTGCTTAGGTAAGAAGTGCTACTTTTTAGAAGCCAAATAGTCACAAGGCTGTCTTGAAAGTCTGGATTCAAGGCAACACTTACGTACAACATGCAGGACCTGTGAGGATAGCTTCCTTAATTCTACACATTGTTTTGCTTCAGCTTCCCCTGCCCTTTTGACTTAAAGATTAAATCAGAGATCCAGAAATGGGCAAAGTCTTAATTTCCCTTTTGCTGTGCCTAAGGCGTTGCCATCTCTTCTAACCTGCTGACCAACTGGTTCATCCAGGGGCATTGGTGACTTTCTGATGCCCCCAGGCATTGGATGGACTTTGCTGGGGTGATGTTAGGATTGTATCATTTCCTTGTAGAAAACAGAGTTAAGGTATGCCTCAGTCTTTCCCAATACTTTTTTTGCCACCTACTAATCAAAAATGCCTGTATTTCCTGATAACAAGCCATCAAGGACCACGGTCTAGGTGTACTTGGCTATTGCTGGCCTGAAGAAGCAAGGGACTGCTGCAGAGCACAGAACAGTATTCAACAGAAGTAGCTCCACACAGACAGAATTAGCATCGTGTTCATTGTAGCTGAGAAGCAGGAAGGAAGGACAGATTTAACTCACAAGGAAGGTTCAGTTTATAAAAAAAAGCAAAGGGTCATAAAATGTTCCCTTGTGTCCTTCCACAAAGAAATTATTTCAAATTCCCTCACAGCTTGTAAAACCTTTACAAGTACTCCAGCCTCTCTGCAGCCAAGTGCTGAGTGACATGCCCTTATATCAGGGACAAAGGTCAGCAGATGAAGGAACTGGGCTGGAGGACACTTGTACATCATATTGACCCCACAGCTGAGAATTTGCTCTTCTGACTTCAGACACAGGAGGAGCCAAACCTGCCACCTAACAAACCACCTGAGCATTGTTTTGTACTTTCATGAATGCATCAAATTTCCATGTTTCTGCATCTTAATGAGATACTTCACTAAAATGTAAGTTAATGATTTATTAGCTTAAATAATTTACTTTACAATTGAATTCACATGCCAGCCATGTTGCACACTCTATAAGGGAAGCAAATCCTTTTAAAGTGCCTCAGTAATCTAATTAGCATGTTCCTTCTCTGTACGCCATGTTTCAACAATTACTATATATGCCTGGACCTCAAAGTATCTCTCCCTTTGGTTAGATGAGGAGAAAGTGGTTAATTTGGGAATGCAAGAAAGGGAAGGTGTTTAGGAAGCAGCTCTGTGTCATGCTTTGATAAAAAGCCTGGCAAAGGTTTCAAATGAACATACACGACTGGAGTTGATTTTGAAGCTGACAGCTTCAAAGGAGGTGCAGGATTGTATGGTAATAATGGGCATTAAATTACCTTCTCTCCAGCAGTGTGTATCATTTGGAGTCAGGTCATAAACAGGATAAGGGAACCTTAGCTTTCCACTCCTCGCTATACAGTCACTTTGAAACAGCAGAAGACTCTCTTCACAAGTCTCATTAGCTGCCATTACCGTTCTCAAAGGACTATGTTAAACTTGAAGCTAAACAGAAAAAATGAACAGATTTCTAATAACTTATAATGGCAAGACTGATGCAGAAACTACACTGCAACACAGGAAAGCAGCTTAAAATATGGGTTTCACCCTTAAAAAATAAAAAGTCCAACATTTTGGAAGGCGATATAATTTTATAAGTAAGCAGGTCGGCAAAATGGTCATGTAAAAACAGAAATGCTGTTTTGATACATCTGAATTAATGATCCAACTTTAATAGTGGTCTACACAACAGCTGTAATAAACTAAAGCTCAGGGTCCTGTACTCATCTTCCAAATGCTCCTTACATTTGAAATCTGAATGCAGCCAGATGCTGCCTACCTTTTTTAAAATTGTTTTTACTTAGTACACATTTTATTAAAGACATGAATTGGTTGGTTTTTTCTATAACACCTAAGCACACATTTAAAATCTTGTCTATCAACAGGTGGCTTTCCACACCTTGGTAAGATGGTCTTTGGTGAATGTGACAGAAAATATTGCAAAGTTCATTAAATTCATAATCTAAATTTTAGTAGCATCTAGGGTCCCTGTAAAAGACTGCAGCCAGCTGACCTAGGTACTGAGTATATATATGCCTTAAGACAATACACAAGCTTACAGTTTAAATATTTAGGGCACTCAGAAAGGAATTCATATTTCTGTTTTATATATGGGAAACTGAAAATGCTGAGGAGGGATGACGTAGACCTCAGGGAATTTTCACCTCTCCTGAGACCCAGGTCAGTAATTTAACTCTGGCCATCTTTCACTTCCCTTTAATAACAAATTTGTGTTGTGCACTGTGTGCACGATATGTTGCAACTTTGTCTTGTATGATTATTGCGATTTACAACGCACAGTCATAAAATACACATAAAATAAAGTCCTTACACTGCATGTATAGTCCTCTAATAAGGAAACAAATGAAAGACCTATGGAATTGGAGGAAGAAGTAACTCCTGTGTGTTCGCACGTAAATGGGACTATTTTTGTTTTCTCTGAATGTGTCTTGTTCAGAGCAGCCAAGTTTTGCTGTCCTCCCTGTGCAATTTTATGCAAATTTAACAATCTGTGTTACCTGTTATAAGTAACCTGCCATGACTGTAACCTTATCCTGGATGCAGTCTTCTGCAATCAAAAGTTCTACTTCTGATGACAGAAATGATGCAAAAGATGTCACAGACTGCCCTCAACTTAAATTCTTTGGGAAGATAGATAGCAAATTGGTCTAGTGCAAGTGTCCCTGCCCATGGCAGCGGGGTGGAACTAGATAATCTTTAAGGGTCCTTCCAACTCAAACCATTCTATGATTCTATAGGCGTCAGTCAGCAGACAGCTTGTGTGGCTGCAGCTGGTGGAAATAAACTGGTTCAATGCCTCTTCCTATAGGTGCATTTCAGCATGCTCTCTCCAAGCCTCTTATTTGTCCATGCAAGTATTTCAAGCAAGAGGCAGAGGAGCAGGGGGGAGGAAGGCCGAGCTGCCTAATCACTGGGCACCAGAGCTGCCTTGGGCAGCCAAAGGACAAACGCCAATGACCTCTCCAGCACTCCATCAGATGAGTGGGAATTGAGACAAGACGTGGAACAGGATCGGGCTGCCAGGCATGCCAGGCTTGGCAACCTTCACCCATCTTGAGAAGGGATTAGAGGAAGGAAGCGGCAGTGGGGAATTGCCACCAGCACAGCTGCTAAATGCAGCCAGGGCACGGGGGTGACTTCTAGGACAGGCGATCGTCACCAAATGCAAACATTAACGTAAAAACTGGAGGCACTGCTGGAAACGTCCAACTATACATAAAGCAGGCTGTTGGAAGGATATCAGTTAGGCTGGCAGGACTTTGCTGCTAAGAACTGAAGAACACCTTAGACTTCAGCCAAATTTCACCAGAAGAGCAAATACTGTGCAGGCAGCCGGGTGTCAACCGGTCCTGGGAACGTTGGCATGCCAAGCAGCACATTGCCATGGCCGGGGGACATGTGGGAAGACCTGCTTCCAGCTCACAGAAGCTCAGCTCTCTGCCACAGGACATGGCTCCCTTTCACAGCTATCAAGAGATCTGCTGCCGGGCGACCACAGGCTTCTGATTTGAGTCCCACGTGTGCTCAGCAGGGCCAACAACTGGATGGTGAACTCTGCCAGTTGGTGAAGTTGGCCTTCATAGCTGGCTGCCAGTGTCAGGCATGAGAGGAAATTAGCTAATTTCCAGGATATTCTAGCAAATGAGGAATGCTCGGAAAAAGAGCAAAGCGAGGTTAATTTGGCATCTGATTTTTTAAAAGTTCAAGTTTAAATACTACTAATGTGGAACAGGAAATCTGACATAAAGACCCAGCAAATCAGCAATGTTTAAATAGAGGAAACTAAACACAGCCATTACAGGCAGTGAGGTGTCTTTGAATAGGCTGGAAACACAGATAAATGGTGTTCAAAGAAACACCCCAAAAGATGTTGAGTTTGGCAAAGGCAATGACAAGGTCTGAATGGAGTACAACCGAATGCAGATGGTATAATCGTAATCTCATTTAAACTAATGATGCGAACAATCTAATACTAGTCCTTGCAACAGCACTGGGTCTTTTGTTCACAATAGCACATTTAAATAGGGAAGTGGAGGGAAGGAAGATTTGTCTGAATTATTTGCGTAATGAAGGAGTGTGCCTATAGAATGCATTCATCATCCAGAGGAAAGGATCTAAGCAGCCTCCCCAATCTGGTTTTCTTGTAATGGTGGGAGAAACAAAAATGCTGAGTAGAAAATGTATACCTCTTAGATCATACTGCTGCAGGGGGAACGCAATTCACAACCCATTACTCAGTTCAGGAATCCAGACCTGCTTCGCCATATAATTAACAATACTGAGCACAGGAGGGGCAAGACACCCTGTTCTGTGCTGCCTCTTTGCACCCCATGAGCAGCATCGCTGCCGCCCCCCCCCAGATAGTACGCTTACTTCCACCATCCCCTGTGCGGCAAGCCTGGTGAGGATACAGAATTGCATCCTTCTGGGACATGAAATGCTCCATCTGGCAGTGGGAACCAGAGGCAAAGAAATAGGAAGCTATAAAAGTTTTAAAAGGATTTCAAGCGCCCCAGGGAAACGATTCTATTCCTTATTTAGCACTAAATACCTCTTGTAAAACTCAGCCTCCCCTACTTTCCAATTAGGAAGGCACCTGCTTTATTCCAGTTGTATCTTACTCTGAGTCTAAGCAGACTTTCTGAGGCAACTCCACAAATGAGGTCGACTCGATAAAAATACCCGTTGCTGATGGATCTGGCTAGCGGCAGGTGACTTACGATCTTGCACAGCTCTGGAAGTTAAATCTGTCCTACTGAAGTCAATGGGAATTTTGCCATTCGATCAGCATTTCATTCCAGATGATGGAAACCACTGCTAGTAATAGTCAGTATAGATTAGGACACTAAATAATAATGGAATTTATACTCACCAAAGTGTCAAAATGGGCATCTTTACAGTGGATTCCCTACTTGTCCGAAAGTCAGAGCACAATCCTATACATAAGAACTGTCTCATCTGCTGCGATTGCATGAAATAACTTCCAGATGTAGTCCTGATGATAGGACCAGGAAAATCTGAACCAATCGTGATGGTTTCTTCCTAGATTCTTTCCAGCATTTACTGTAATTATTCAACTTTCCTGCCCCAAGACAATTACACTTGTGGGGAGATATATACGATATACTCTTGGCTAGAAGCAGAGGATCTGAAAATCCAGGAAGCAGAAGCTGCAAGAAGTAATATAACAAGAACTATCACTTGTTACTGCAGGGTTCCTATGCTGCAAGGATAAATTATCAAACTCCTAGTACAAAGCATGTATATCTCAAGTATAATTTTTAAATGCAGGGAGCATTTCCCCAGGGCTTTTCTCCAGCTGCAGCAGCATTGGCAAATGTGCCAAGTACTCTGCCACTGATTTAGTGGGCTGGAAGCCACACTCCATCATTGTACCTTACCTGCCATTACCATCAGGTTTTTGCTGTCCCCTGGCATCCTGCTTACAGCAGAAAATTATTCACTTGCTTGTATGGTACACAAAACCCATGCTATTTTTAGCCACCTGCATCTATCACAGCAAGTTTACATCAAGACTTCAGAGATTAAGAAAAGAGAGGAGGAAAAAGAAACCTGCACGGAGGGTTTCCTTTCTCATACTCCTCTCCCTCCCAGCTCCCACGTGGTGCTACAGGTTGGCATAAGCAGTGACAGAGAAAGGCGCAGGCTGCTCCTTGAGCTGTCACTCCAGCTTTGTCTTTTCCTGGAGAGCACCGTGCTGAATGGACAGTTGATGATCACAGTGGTATGAATGCAATTTTTCTTGTCTTCGATGCCTCAGCTCAATGGGGTTTTGCAGACACAGTCACGGCCCGTATTTTTCACAATGACTCAGAAGCATTTTAAATTATTTTCCTTATGAAAGTGAGCTTTTTGTTGGCAGTTGGAAATCTCTGCCACAGACATTTTACATTTTTAGAGTCTAACTATCTGACAGGAAGAGATCTAATTTGCCATGTGATGAAAAGTGTGTTCAAGGGACTTTCTAACAGCACTCTGCAAATATCATCTCAAACTATGCCATCTCTGAGAAAAGCTGCCCGACTCACTTCTTGCCCTCTTCCTCTCCTTCACCCCCCAGCACATGAGAGGTAATAACACCAGCCAGATGATCTACAAATCCAGAAAGTTTTGATACTCTGGTTCAAAGAAAGGGTTAACATGGCAGGACATAAAGGCTGTCCTCAGGCTGTCGCAGTCAATATTGACACATCTAGTCCAACGTATTCAAGTGACCCTCTTCGTCTGAGGAAGATTAGCAGACGCAAAAGAGCAACTAGATCATCTAAAATCTGACCTACTGGACAAGGCATGCAAAGGAACTTTCCAGAACAATTTTCTTTCTTTTAAAAATAGCAAACACAACTTGCAGTTTTCCCTCCAGTCCACCAAAAGTCATGAAACACTGAATCAGCACTCCTGAAAATTCAAATCCTCTGCCTCCGTACAGCAGGTAGGAGTTTTGTTAAACTTCCACCGCAGGCTTTCCAGACGATAACACAGCCAGCATAGGATAGTACATGACTATCCCATGGCAAAATGCCAGTGGTGTCTAGTTCCCCATTGATACTGTCTGTGGACAGTTTCCTAGAAGGAGATGGCAAACAAAATGGAAAATTCAGAAGAAAAAACCCAAAATGTTGTTTGCCATATTAGGGTGACATGATTTCTCTGAACAGAGGAATCCTTTCATTCAGAAGTCCTGACTTGGTTTCAGCTACGTCAGTAGTGATACTCCCAGCAACAAAAACCTTCTGGTGATCTTGGTGATGTTCTAGATTGTGGCTGCTCTGATGCTATTACATATAGGGTTAGGTTCAGCCCTGTCTTTAAGGGAAAGGAAGAGGGACATACCATGAATGACACATGGGGCTACAGCAGCCTATAGTCAGATGGTAAGATTCAGTTAGTGAGGCTTTGTTGATACATACTCTGTAGTTTAATTTGAATAGTTCCAATCACTCCAGACACTAAGGATATTTCTAAACACAATGCCACAGTTCTCTTGGGTTTGACAACTCTTTTTGGAGCCGATGATAGCTTCTGAGAAGTTAAAATGTATGCAATGTGTAATAGCTACATCCTAATTGGTCTGTATGTGTTCAGAAAGGTGTTTGCTATTCACTAAGCCAAACCAAATACTCCGTTCCTGATAAAAACGTAGAGCCATACGTTAAAAACAGTGAAATATGAATCTTCAAATAACTTCTTTGTATTACAATTTCTGCAAATCATTCTGTTGTGAATGTTTATGTTGCTTTATCCTATTACACTATAAGATTAAGTTTCGCAGAATACATTCATCTTTCATTTTCAAATTATACAATTAATTATTATTTCTGTTGGGGAAAATTTTCTGAGCTCTGCAAAAAATACCAAATCAGAACTATAACTTTGCAAATATCATCTCAAACTATGCCGTCTCTGAGAAAAGCTGCCCGACTGACTTCGGGCAAATTGGAGAGGGCATATTGTCATTTTCCTTTATCATTGTCTTTATTATTTTTTTCAAAGGGTTGACAATTTATTTCAGAGACCTGACATTACACTTAGTAAAATGTAATATAACTGACAACTACAGGACTGGAAAGCGTAGACGTAAATCACAACCCAGTCTTATCTTTCTAGTAGCTACATCAAATCTGTTAACAATTGAGAAGGCATTAAAATGCTAATGAGCGTCAAAGATGATCTATGTTTCACTCTCCAACTTCTATTTTTACAAAGGCAAAACATACATGAAAATCCCAACAGTTCTCTCCTGCTGAAAGAAATATGAAAGACTGTTTATCTTTTGGAATTATGACATTGTTGTTGGACTCATCTGCATGATAATTTGTTACACTACTGCCAGCATGATTACAAAAAAGCTTCAGGGCCAAAGATATACCAGAAAAAGTCTTAACTAATTCCCTTTAATTTGCTTCCAAATAACAAACAACAAGAAAGAGCAGTGACTTTGACTATCCAAACTGTGTCAAACTTTCAAAAAAATGCAAACTTCAGAGAGATGCCATTCACTCAGTCTTCTAGAAAGCAAACCTCTTCATAAGTGTCCTAAGTGAAAACCTCTCAAAGTAAGCCCTGGAAAATTAATTACTTCTGAAAATGCTTTCACTGTGCAGAAGATGTGGCCCAATACAAATGCTGCAGCTCAAACACCCTTCCTAGCTGGTGTCTTGAGATTTAAAAGTGGAAAAGATCCTTCTAAGTTACTAGAATTCTTTTGAAAGGAGTATCAGTGCTTTCGCAATCCTCATCAGGGAACTGTATGGATTTTCTCTAGTACACAAGTGATAATAAACTCTGATCAGGCTTTGGTAGAAGTGCCACATTTTTAGATGTGCTCAGGTGCGACCGTGTGTGTGTATCTGGCACTAAATTTGGGAACTTGCTGGTCCCTGAGAAGCAGCACATGCATCATACTAATGTAATCCTGCCATCTCCTGTATCCCCTTAATCAGCAAGCAGCTGTGTTTCACTTGCTTCCAGAAATATCACAGTCTTGAATATCTCAAACAACATGGAAAAACCCACACTTTTATGGAGGTTAAAACGAAGAGGGTGAGGGGAACACGCCACAGTCAGCTCTCTGTGCTGTTCTCTTTATTGTTGCCTAATGTTATTTATTGCAGCACCATGTTCCTTTTGAAGCATAATTAAAAAAGATAAATAACCGTACAGTCCTCCACAAAGATAAATTGATAGCTGGAACTTTTTCCTTTTGGATTGCCTTTTTCTAGCATATAAGAGGGAACAAACCTTTGATATCTTTTTCTCTCACTCTTCACAGGAAAAATATCTCTTTAATCTACTTTGGGGTTCCCCGAGTTCCCTGAAGTAATCCAGCACTTTGCTCTGGGTCATGGTAAAGTAATCTATTATCCCACTACCATTTTTCCCCTTCATTATGTGTGTTAGGCAGCCGTTCCCTCCCACACTAGGTGGGCAGCTGGGCAGTCCCATGTCTTGGGCACCATCCTCTTTGCCTCTCCTTGAGGCACCAGGACTCAAGGGTGCAGCCCCTGTGTAAAACACCCCTTTGGAAAACCACTCCTGCCCTATCCGAGCTGGTAGGGATGTGGCTGGTGTGGTCCATATAGCTCTATACTGCAGCTTCAGGCTGCAGGGCCTTCATCTCCAGGGCCTCATTTCTGTTATGTCATCTTTACCAGCGTAGATGATGGCATTCAATTTTATTCCAAGTTTTGCAAATGACATAAGGCACTCTTGCGCTTTTCCAGTAGCAAGTAGGCATGCTGCTGAGTAATTTTAGTAGCATTTCATTTATTATGAAGTATTTGTATCATAGAAGTACCAATACAAGACCAAAACTAGACACTTCAGACATAAGACACACCAGATTTTATCTGGAAAATAAGGAACAAGAACAAGACTGTCACCTGTCCCACATGGTGTTGACAAGGGAGACAGGTGAGTGAAGAGAAAATTGATCCGTAGGAGTCAAAAATGCCAGTTAATACCAGTCAAGTGCATATATAAATAGTAAAAATGTTTCCATTTTACCCACTGTCTCTTCCACTTTTGTCAGCAAAGCAGAATTCACAATGCAGCAAGACACACAACAACAAGCTTTCAAAAGAGATTTGGCTGAAGGCAGCAGATGATCATGAAGCTCTTACATTGCAAAACATTTTTGTTACTATGCTTTTAGCTCACTCAATATACATGTTCAGAATTATGTCTGGAAGAGACAACCTGGATTAGTGACTTTGTTTTAAGAATAGATAATCTCTTGGTAAATATTTGTACTGTGTAAGTTAGCTTTGCCGGCAAAATTGTCTTGACAGTTTATCAGGCTGAGCACAGAACTGACTTGCTGATTCTTTCGGGATGTTGCTAAAAATGACACAAACTAATGATGCTTGTACTTGCATATGAAGCAAAAATAATTAATGGGGAAAACAGACTGGCAGAATTTTAGTAAACTGCATTATTTCCTAGATTTGAAACTGCAGACTGAAACTCTTTGAACTTGTGTTAATTTTAAAACGTGTCTATCCAGTGTAAGAATGATACAGAGGAATTGGCATCTATAACGTATGAATACATGATTGTGCATCTGCAACAGCGTGCACAACCAGACAAGGTGAGAAGAGCAGTAAAATCCAATTTCATAGAATCATAGAATGGTTTGGGTTGGAAGGGAGCTTCAAAGATTATCTAGTCTAACCTCCTGCCATGGGCAGGAACACCTTTTCCTAGATCAGGTTGTTCAAAGCTGCATTTAAGGCATTCAAACATAGCCCTTTGGTTCGGCAATGTCTAGCTCATGAAAAAATCCTACAATAAAAAGGAGTATGAAGTTACACTGAGAAAACTATGGTGAATATTGACAGACATAGAAAAGTAATTTAAGGGTACTAATATTTTTTTGGTCAAGAGATCACAATGGACTGTTTGCCCATGAGATTAATTGAAACAATCGCTCCAGCTGCTTTCAGTTCTTAAGTATCAGTTCCTTTTAATCTCTGTATTGTCTCCCTCTTTTGCTTCTTAAGGTATAGACAGGTACCTGACTTGTATAAAGCTGAGTGATTTATTGACTTACAGATTTCTTTAAGCTATGATGCCTCCTCTGAGGCTACTCAGACTCTTCAAGTGTCATTTATAGTGGAAAACCGCTATGTTTGCGTTGGAGGAGCCTTCTGCTTCTTTCAGTTTAGTCAGCACTGACATTATGAGCCTGTAAAAAAATCTGATAAAATACTTGACATATTAAGTGCTTTCAGGGTTTTGGAAAAGGCAGTGGGTTATACTAGAATAAAGAATAAGAAAAAGTGCCACATAAATACTTGTGGATAAACAAATGTGAGATACAACTTTCATTGGTATGTTGTCCCATGTTTTCTCGAGTTTAACCCCTAAAGAGGCAGCAGTGGTATTAACATCTTCTAACTCTAATACTATCAGTAACAACAGACTGAAAAGAAAATACTGATTTCAGGTTTTAGGGCAGCTGCTGTTACAGTTTTGAAGCTTTTTCCTTCTTTAGTTGAATTAGACCATAGTTTTATCAACTTGGCTTATAGACTGGTTACAGTTGTGTGAAGTCTCTGCAGCTCCATCACTTGATATAGTTTTGTAGAAAGAGGATTTATTAAAAAGAGCATGTTCCTCCTATCCAATAAGGAAATTCTTTCATTCCAAGATTTTGTAGCAGTGTAACTGACATGTGAAGTAAAGATGCCCCTGAACAGAAACTAATAGAAAATATCTTCGCCATATTGTTTTATCAGGGGGGCAGGGGGCCCCAGGGGGCACAGAAGAGGGGATGTTGGGAAAAAGGGAGGAAAAAGCTTTTCCCTATATTTGGTTTGGCTGACAACAGCAAAATTTACTTGAATTTCAGGGACTGTGCCTGAATTTCTCTGCCGAGGTTATCTCAAGGATACTGTGCAATAGTGTCATTTCTCCTCAGTGTGCCAAGGTGAACCACACAAACGCCTCCAATAGCTTTCAGCTATTCTCATGTGAGACAGATTGCAGAGCTTCTGTTTGGCTTTAGAGATGTTCGCGTGCCAGTCACTGGGCCACGGGATGACAAATTACCTCTCTGCCAATATGAGAGCTGGGACAGTTCTCTCCACAGCCTCCACCAGATGGGCCTAATTAAACTATTAGCCAATGAGTGAGGTCTGATGGCTCCATTAGGAATCCTCCTGTGCTTAAATAAACAGCTCAAAATAAATAGTTTTCTCAATTAGAGTGTTGTTCACGTCCTTTCCTTGGATATTCATTAGCAGAGTGTCTCCTTTGTCTCCTTTTTCCAAATGGGACTGGGCCTTCTTGACATTATGCAAGAGTTTCAAAAGGCTGTAATAACATTAACCAGTTTGCTTTGAGGAGTTAATCCCTCTCCCATACCTCTCCCAAAGTATCCATTTTATTGGACTTTATGGCAAAGATTTATTTTCCCTTACGACATTCAACTTCATCCTGGCTGCAGAGTTTGCTGCCCTGATGGGCCAAACTGTCCCAGCTCTCATATTGGCAGAGAGGTAATTTGTCATCCCGTGGCCCAGTGACTGGCACGTGTACCACCCTTGTAGTCTACACTACTTCCAGATCTCCTCAAACCGTGATCCTGTCTCCCATCCTGGCAGGGAGGGATACTCTTCTCTTTTTTTGTAATTACTGCCTAGAACTAACTTCTCCCACCTTAATAACTATCCTCAGGATCCCCCTTTATCCCTCTCCACTTTGTCGCGGAGATGAACTTTTTCTCCTTGACTCAGTTGTGATCTGCATGTATCTTATCTAGAAAACTGTTCATCTACCACAACAGTCTGCTTTTTGTGTATCTCAGCTTTTTGATGAGGAAACTCCAGTTGGAACTCAAGGTTTTAAATAACCTTCTTCCCTTCTCTTCTCCCTTTGCAAAAATTTCCCTGTGAAAGGCCCTTCCTACTCATTTGTCGAGTTCTCCTTGACTTTTAGTTTCCCAAGGACATCTTTGTAATCCAGAACTTTCTCTCTTCCCTGCCCAATCAGTGTAAGGAAGATGAGCTCTGGAGTGAACGCTAGTCGTGATTAAATACTTTTTTTCCTGACTCATTCTCAGGGGAGAATTGCTGCTTCAAGGGTGGGTGTTGGTCCCACAGGGAAAAAAATTGGATGCTTCACCCATTAATAGCACTCCTCGGCAGCAGTGTTTGACTCACTGTTTGAAATGAGCAACCACGATTTTACATAAAACAAGTAGTAGATGGATTCTTCAATATACCTCATGTCACACATGTAACTAATTAGAACTGTTTGAGCTCAAAAACAGTAAGATGCTAGCGCCACAGCGTCACATATTTAATTATAACTCTTTTGGTACCGATTCCCCATTTGCTCTGATAGATCCATTTTAAGATACATTTTGTCTAATTGCTCCAGAAAGAAATTGGCATTTAATTTTTAAGTTATGAAACATATTGGGTTGTGAACCCAAACTTGTGTCTATTTAGTCACTGAAAGGAAATGGAAAATGAAATAATTAACTCTGTGTGAGAAAACAGGATAATTCAGAGGTGGATCCTGTGACAATCTGTACCAGCCAAGGATCTGTCCCTCGGTGGCTTCATGCAAGACTCCCAGGTAGTAAAAATCTTCACTAGTCAAATTAAATTAATTCAATGCCATGTTACCATCAGCGGACACATTTTTAATTTAAGCAGGATACTATTTGCCTGTTAAATCCTGCATCAGAGGTGAGGCACACACGAAGTATTTTGCCATTTTGAATCAACTCCTGAGACCTTTATTGAGACTGCCCTTCAAATGAGACCTTTTTTTTTTACCTTCTTATTGGACTGGAATCAAATTGGAGTAAGTATATCTCACCTCGTTCATTCTCACACAGCTGTTAGAAAGCAGGTGAGTTCAGAAAGTAACCAAAATCACAGATACGTGGAGGTAGAACTATCAGTAGAATGAAAGGTTTCAATAACTTTGTATCTAGATCTTCTTTTGAGCTCCTGTGGGGAGACTGCAGGGTGGGAGTATTTCGGAGACTGGCGCTTTCTGCGCATACTGGTTCCTCCTGGTAATTCACCACCAGTGAAGTTAGGGATGCGTCTTGCCTCCATCACAAGCTAGGACCTCAGAGAAGAAAGGCTAACATGGGAAGGGGTGTGAACATCTTTGGATGGCGGCAGAGGATTAAAGAAGTAGGATTTTTAAAAGGTGTGCAAGAGGCTGCCTTTTTTTTTTTTCCCCTTTCTTTTTATTGTTATCGTGTTCCAGTTTAAGGGCTAATGGTGCTTCCACCAGATAAGCCATCAAGTGGAGAGAACGAGGAGCCAGTTCAGAAACAGAATACAAAAGCAGCAGGTACCTGATGAAACTACATGACTTGATGCAAAAAAAAGCCCCTGAAATAAAGTTAAGAAAACGTCTATATAATAGAAATGCCCATTTTCTTCAAGGCAGAGAGCTTTCTCAGTCAAAATCAAGTCCATTTGCATTTAAAAGCTAGCCTTGTTTCCCTTACAAAGTGGATGTGATTAAGTATCTTAATTCACAGAAATGACCTAAGAACACATTATTTCTGGTCCTTTCAACTGCCGCCAAACAGAAACATGTTTTCTCGGGCTGCCCCACCAATTTATCTTAACCCTGATGTTGGCAGGCAACTTTTATCAGTTGTCTTCTTCCATACCCAAGTTCCTCTCTCTTGCTGAGCACTCTGAAGCCCTTATTGCCTTGCACCCACCCAGCCTTCTCTATGTCAGGACCGGCAACAGCATTCAGTGAATAATCCTCCCAGAGAAAATTCAATCAGAAAGAAGGGCATTTTGTACTACCTGCGAGGAAGGTCAGATTAATGGGAAGAGCCAGGAAATTCCGACCTGCTGCAGCAGGACTGCTGTAACAAACACTTCTATTCATGTCACTCCAGTTTGTACTGGGATATGCAGAATTCTGCTGGAAAAGCTACACAGATCTCATCAATGACCACACAGGCACTTACTAGACTAACTTATTTTCTTTTTCCTTTGTTCAACCCCAAAAACTACAGTTATCTTCAGGGCTGGGACACTGTGTTGTTTGGGGTTGGCTGGTTGTTGGGTTCTTTTGGTCTTAGTCCTTAAAAAAACACCAAACTTTAAAGCATAACATCAGTAAAAGAGCCCAGAACATGCCTGTGTTTGGCACGTCATGTTTAATTGCACCTCTGAGCTAACATGGGCACATTGTTTAAACTTCAATTGTTGGAATTGTCGTATTGTAAAATTCCATTGAAGTCCCACTTCTCTGCCTGAAGTGCCATAATGTTAGCCAAGTGGGGAAAAGGGTTCTTCTGAGATTGATTTTTCAGACACCGTAGTTCTGTTCAATTGAATTCACTCAAGTAGTGGTTAACATAAACACTGTGGAGAGTATGACATGTCAAATTAGCAGCTTTGCAAATCTCCTGTTAATTGTCAGCCTAATTAAAAAATTGCTAATTATAATGTTTATAACTTCAAATAACTGCTCAGCTATAAAGCACTGGCTGTCAGGTGTAAACAGGGGGACTGAAGGAAAAAAAAAATCAATCGACATCTGTTAATTTATCAGAGGCAGTACACTAAATTGAAAAATGGATTGCCTAATGCACTGTAAATCTGCATTACGATAAAAGACCAATTCATTTCAACACCTGCTTAATAAATGATAATGGCCATCTTTAGTGGCTAGCCCTAGGGTTTCTTCTGCCAATCAGACTTAGATTCCTGCTTTTACCAACATCAGACAAGAAATTGATTGCACCATATATAATATCTCCTCCCGTCTTTATGGTGATAAAAATGAATAGTCTTTCCAGAGAATTTTTGTAAAAAAATCTCCTGGATTTTCTCAGGCCATAAAGAAGAAATCTGTCTCATCCTTCTAAGGTTCCTCTATTTTAGACAGACTTAAATGCACTGATGAACTAGAAAAAAAATTAAGTGCCAAGTCCAATCATTCCCATCTATCGACTTTCTTCCTTTAAATAAGAGCTATAGAGCTGAAAGTCAGTACTTTATTTTTGTCATTTTTTTCTTAAATATTTACTTTGATCAGACAGATAATGATTTGTGGCTTCCAGGACAGTGAATATTACTAACAGCAGTGTTTTCAAACTGGCATCTTCCAAAACACCATCTAGTTCAAAGAACTGCAAAGTTTTAGGCAGTGGCTGCTTAGTCCCTCAAAGGCAGATGAAGTTAAAGGTTATATTTTGGTAGATTTTTATTTTTTCAGGGAACTGTAGACTACTTCTAACAGCCAACAATAGCTCAGGTTTTTGGATAGAGAGAGTGAATATAAGTAGCTGCTTGCCATTTCCTCTGTGAAAACCTGGATTGCTCTTGACTTGGGGAGAAGACAAAGAAGGAGGTCTCAGAAAAGGACACAGATTTTCCAGAGTTTGAGAAATACATCTTCTGAGGATGACGCTTTTGTTTCCTAATCCATAATGGCAGCAATGTGGATTGCTGCCTTGTGACTAACCAACAACAATTTCCTGTTCATTTCCACAAAGACATGCTTTGAATCTTTCTTGTGTCTTTCTTGAACTCAGCAACACCCTCTAAAACAATGTCCTTGGCAGCATGGCAGCAACTGCCACCTCTCCCCAAGACATGTGTCATGATATTGTGCTAATGGTTCTCATTTCATGGTGACATTTCCAGCACGCAACACTGCTTCCCCTTCTTGTTTAAGCACATTTTGAGTGATTAGGCAGCTTCTGGATTATATAAAATTCATCCATAGGCCTCTTACGTTTTTCTGAGACTGCAAAGCTTACATAGCATATTCTCAAGTCATAGCAAAGTTAATATTTAAAACTATTTAAATTGCTGGTTGTGATGAAAGGCTCAAGTATGGCTTAAGATGAAATTCTTAAGCCAGGTAATAGACAGCCCCACCAGAAAAGTCGTGATACTGGACCTGATGGTCACCAACAAAAGCGAACTAATCAGTGACGTCAAGACTGGAGGCAGCCTGGGCTGCACTGATCATGCACTGATGGAGTTCACAGTCCTGAGGGATATGGGTCAGGTGAAGAGTAAAGTCAGGATCCTGAATTGTAGGAAAGCAAACTCCCAGCTCTTCAAGGAGTTAGTCAATAAGACCCCCCTGGGAAACTGCCCTCAGGGACAAGGGAGCAGAACAGAGCCGAAACATCTTTAAGAACGCTTTCCACAGAGCGCAAGAGCTCTCGATCCTGAGATATAAGAAATTAGGGAAGGAAGGCAAGAGACCGGCATGGCTGATTCAAGACCTGGTGGTCAAACTAAAGGGCAAGAAAGAAATGCACAGGCAGTGGAAGCAGGGACAGATATCCTGGGAAGAGTATAGGGATGCTGCCCGGTTGTGTAGAGATGGGGTCAAGAAGACTAAGGCACAGCTGGAGCTGAACTTGGCAAGGGACACAAGGGATTGAGAGCAGCCCTGCTGAGAAGGACTTGGGGGTACTGGTGGCTGAAAAGCTGGACATAAGCTAGCACTGTGCGCTCACAGCCCAGAAGGCCAACTGAATCCTGGGCTGCATCAAAAGAAGCGTGGCCAGCAGGTCGAGGGAGGTGGTTCTCCCCCTCTACTCTGGTCTGGTGAGATCCAACCTGGAGGATTTTGTCCAGCTCTGGAGCCCCCAACATAAGAAGGACATGGACCTGTTGGAGTGGGTCCAGAGGAGGGCCACAAAGATGATCAGAGGGATGGTACACCTCTCCTATGAGGACAGGCTGAGAGAGTTGGGGTTGTCCAGCCTGGAGAAGAGAAAGGTCCAGGGAAACCTTATAGCAACCTTACAGTACTTGAAGGGGGCCTACAGGAAGGATGGGGACAAACTTTTTAGCTGATCTTCTTGTGATAGGACAAGGGGTAATGGCTTTAAACTAAAAGAGGGTAGATTTAGACTAGATATAAGGAAGCAATTTTTTACAATGAGGGTGGTGAAACACTGTCACAGGTTGCCCAGAGAGGTGGTAGATGCGCCATCCCTGGAAACATTCAAGGTCAGATTGGGTGGGGCTCTGAGCAACCTCATCTAGTTGAAGATGTCCCTGCTCACTGAAGGGGAGGGTGGGACTGGATGACCTTTACAGGTCCCTTCCAACCCAAAGTGTTCTATGATTCTATAATAAATTTGATCATTCTGATCACGTTTTGCTCTTCCACTCCTCGAACTCTTCTTCCCCTACACGTGCCAAGATTGAAACATGTTTTCATTTCCGTTTGAGTTTTATAATGTGTCTTTTATTATTTTATATTATGGCTTCATCTGGAAGCTTCAAACAATATTAGGACCAGTACAAAACCAAAAAAAGACTAGTCATTGACCCACGCAGGCAATGGTGAAATCAAAGAAGAGTCAGGTAGAGAGGGGCAAGAAGAACAAAATTATTCATAACCAAGCTCTGCATCCAAACCAGAAATAAGTGTAAATCAGATCCTAATTTGTACACTATACATCAGATTATGCTCAAAATTTAGCATATTTTCACAAATATCATGACAATGGTTGTGGTAATACTTAGCCTTTTCCTATGGTTTCCTCAAAATCAGAACCCTGCTCATAAAATAAAATGCAAAATCAAGGGCTTTACAGTGGAGTGAGGGGAAGAGCTGGTATGGGAGAAGCTGGATGGCCACAGAAACTGCTGATTCTGTTACTCCTATACACACAAAAATCATAGGCTGGGAAAAGGTGTCCAGACATTGTTTCAAAGATTCAGTGGGCTTTATCTGTAAATCTGTTGTAACTAAGGAAAAAGTGGTGGTCTGTTTTCTGTGGCTTTGGTGGTTAGAGTTCAGCTATAATTTATGTTTCAGCTTCCTCATGTTGAAGGAAAATGCAAAATTTGATTCTTTATGGGATCACCATTAGTGTTTTCTAACAGTCTGTACGCAAGATGACTACACACAGAGTAATAAATATATCCAATCTGGAATAAACAATACCGTTATTGATGATCTTAAGAGTCTCTTCCAACCAAAAGAATTCTATGATTCTATTTCGTGTCATGTCTAAAATTTCCACTTTAACTCATGTACATGTACTGCCAGAAACTTCCTTTATTAACGCATAGGGATGCGGCTCTTTTCTGAAGATAATTATTGACTTAGTTTTAAAAAACCCTAAGAAAAGTTGTTTTGGAAGGTTTGACTTTTTACAAAAGATGGCTTTCATAATAATAATACATGAATTTTTACAGCCCCACATGCCTTTAAAAACCCCTTCTTGTCCCTAGCAGCCTTTTGTTACTATTGCCGGCTTCTCCTCTGAACCCCAGAAGTCAAACATTATGCTTCTATTGCATACGAATGTTAGGCCTTTGGCACACCTAAGTGCGTACCTTTTAGGGCAAACCCATTAAAATTAATGTAACAGCATGTACATCCATCTGGCGTACATAAGTCAGCCAGGAGCGAGTCCTTTGATGGATTTAGTCTGCCTTGTATATCTTATGAATTCAAATAGTTAAAAACCTCGTGACCTTTATGTCCAATATTGTGCATAATTCTGAAGATGACAGAAATGCAATTTATGTGTTTTCTGAATTTCCTTTTGAAGCATAGTCCAGCAAGCAAACTTGACAAAAAATTTTGTAAAAAAATATTTTAATCCTTTAAAAAGAGGAGAATTTAATTTGATATCACAGATGACATTGTTTTGATTTAAAATTTCACTCTAAATAACCCCCCAAATAATATTAAATGCCACAAACAATAAAGATCAAGGTAATATCTGATCTGTTTTCTAGTTTAAATAAACCAAACTTTGACACCTGAAATGAAATCACTGAATGTGTTGTGTAGCTATTTTAATTAAAAATATTACAAGGCAACGTGTCTTAAATTTTACCCGGGCTGCCTACAGATTGTAAGGTATCAGCAACACAGTCAAATACCTCAGGAAACACGTTAATTCTGGTGACGATAACGGTGACAAGAAAGTTATTTTACATTTGGACAATACAGATCAAGCAATTTTCATATATATATGTTATGTGCATATGTGTTTCTATATACATATGTATATTGCCGTGTGGATATATTCTATATATAGGAATACATATGCATACATAAATATAGTGAATTGCCTCACAATAATTTAGACTGTTATTGATTAAAAAAAATACAAATGTAAAGAGGTATATTTATTCTTATAACTGGGTGTTGGTTTTTTTTCCTTCTTAATGTTAAAGGAGTGTTGAATACATCAGCCAGGGACATTATCCTGTTAGTCGCCACATTTGGATAATTCATTTGCAATATCCAATTATCCACTATGTTAATGCCACACATCTGTGTGCAAACCCTGCCAAGGAGACCACATTCACATTCAAAAAACACACTAGACTCGTACTACTGCAAAATAAAATCCCATCATTCCCATCAAGTATTCACAGCCACTTGGTCTTTCTACGGGAAAAAAAGAGTACAAACATCCCAAAGACAGGCTTATTCACTTGAAGCATAAAATAAAATAAAACCTCCTGCAACTATTTTTGCCAGTTTCCTGAAGCCACTGCATTGCAAAGCAGAATTAGACATTTTGTATGCATTTTTTACATTCCTATTTAACGATTTGTACAGAACCTGAAGGTTAGAACTTTACAAGATAAATGCTACTAACCTATGTACATCACCATTTAGAGGTCAAAATACTTTTCAAGAATATATTGGGAAAAGCCCAAGTGAGGTGTGTATGGGGAAAGATAAAATCAGTCCGTTGTTAGTCTTTAAATGATAAGAGAAAAAAGCAATTTCTTTGAGAAGAAAGTTATAAAATAAAAAGATCAGACACTATAGTAATTCTTACCTAACTGCTAAATTTCCTCTTTTTGCAAAAGATGGCATGCTTAACATCAGTTTCACTGAAATTAAACTGAAAGTACCAGTGAACTTAAAGGGACTAGTGATATGCATAAACTCAGATATTTGTATTTGCTAGTATAGATTCAAGGATTAAAATATTATCTTGAATTCTGGACTTAAGACAAGAATCAACTACTAGACTGAGATCCAAAGCTAATACAAAAGCTCCCAGTGAACCAGTGGGGTCAGTAAACATCAAACATCAAATAAATCAGAAAGCACAAATTAAAGACACAGGAAAGTAACAAGCAGAATATAGATAAAGGAAGTTCCAATGAAGTACAGCTGATGCATTTCTTGCCTAGATGTGTGAAAGAAGTGCAGTCGGTACGTCCTGCTCCAGGTCACACCATGGGTGTTACACAGCCTGACAGATCTCATACAGTTCTAGAATACACCTGAGAGACCTTTCCCAGTGTTTCAGTCTCAGCATCTTAGAATTCGGAGAGGTAATAAACGTTGCATTGGTTGTCCACTTCATTCTATCAACCTCAAACCAGCATCAGTCACCAGGTAGGACAGTACTGAATCCAATCTCAAGTCACTTCAAGTACTGCGAAGATCATGAATGCTGACATAGCTTACCAGGCTTGCTGGAGCTCACAGCTTGTCTATAGAGAAGTGAACCTAGATATTTGTGTGCGTAACAAATAACAGGTCTACCTGGGATCATTGTTGCCTCCTCATGGAGCTTGCTTTCTGCAGGAATCATGCATTAGTTCATGTCTTCTTACGCTCTCTTCTGCTCAAATACAAAAGAGATGATACGCTGGAGCCCACAAGATTATAGGTAGAACTGTGCTCAGTTCGATGGTTGGTTTAGTAGACAAATCAGAACAAAAAAATAGCCACAATGCTTTTTTTGCATCCACTCTGTAGCAAAGAAAAGCATTATTGCTATTTTTTTTATTTGCTGAAGAGAGGACAAAACTATGAATAAAGCAAAATATGTAACCCCATATAGGAAGAAAAGCTTTGTACAATTTGACATTCTTCTGGAAAACAAGAAAAAGCAGCCAAAACAATATTCAGAATTTTTCTCAGGGGAGTAATAATTCAAAATAATTCATTTAGCTATTTTAAAATTCCTTTATTTCCCCTTCTCCCCTCCTCCTCTACTTTTTTTTTCCCCCTAAGTCATGTAATTAGCATAGACTGGTAAGTATTTTTGGAGTGCTCAACCCACATTTTTGCATGAGTTATTTATTTAATCACTTTTTGAGCAGATGCCTTCACAGACCCCTGATAAGAGAAAGGTTTACCAACGCAAGATGCTCCAACATGGATGCAGCAAGCTGCTTGCCTGACCTTCTAGAAAAGCATTCAAAGCCTGCTCTCACACAAAGAACTTTGAAGAAACCCAAGGACTTCAACACAAATACAGTGACATGTTGAATGCCATCTTAGTAACTGAAAGTCAATTTTACCAGTGTCTACTGTACATACCCTGATATTAGAGGAGTATTGGCTTATGATTGTTGAGATTAGGAAAGGTAAAGGGCAAAATCCTTTGGCAAATCAGCACAGCTCCTCTGCCACAGTTACTCCCGCTGTAACCAAAAGTTGCCTTTTCCTCATCTAAACATATCCACAAACACCAAATACCCAAAAGCTCTTTCTGTGAAGTCCTGAAGTCCACATACATAGTTTTGACTTCAGAGCAGAACTCTCCAATATGGGAAATTTTGGAGAACAAAAATTAACAACTTGAGATGTAAGGACAGGTATCACATTCTTGCATCTATCAAGGAAAACTCGGACGCAAGGAAAGTGAGGAGGGATAATTCATAGACCCAAACACATCTCATCTCTCCTCTTGAGTAAAAAGAAACATGATCTGAGCTCAGCTTCAGCACACCTGACTGGAAATGCTGTGAATGGCAGCTGTGTAAAACAGAAAGGGTTTGACGTGCGGTGAGAACTAGAAGGTTTTGAATACTGTTAGGCTTAAATAACCTATAACCAGATATATCAGTGAAACTGCAATATTTGTCACATTTAAGTAAAGACACCCAGTTTGCTCTGACAGTCATTGAGAAACAACAACAGCTCCATCACACCGCTCGCAACCTGCTTCCTCAGGTCCTACCAAGGCTGATTTAAGGGGTGAATAATCGTGTGGGCTATTGAGTAACAATGCAAAAAAAGGCATCGCGTAAAGGAGATTACTGCTTAAATATAATTACAGAATTACTAAAATGCAAATTCCAGATGGAAATTGCCATAATGGTTATTTTACTGAGGCCTTCAGAGTACACTCAGAGGAAGCAGAGCATTGACACGACAGGCTGTAAGGCTGTTATTACGCAAAAGGTCAAAGTTTCCCTTAGATTATGTCTACTCTGTGAGTCATTGACTTTTATAGAGTGAGGTGTTTAGAAAAAAAGTCTCATGAAATTTATGGCAGCATAATGTTCCGCCTATAGTCTGTAACCTTATTTTAAAATAAAATATCGCTCATTAAGTATAATATTCAGACTATATCATATATTATTGTTTTCATTTAAGTGGCACCATAAATGTGCACTGGGCTTTAGAGCCTGGTTTGAAAGGTAATAACCCTGCCATGAAAAATTTACACCTTAAGGACTTACTCCTTGAAATATCTACTCAAGTGAGTAACCCAACTGGAAGTCTGACAGATATCAAAGGACTTAGACAAGTAAGGACTTTAAGACTCACATCCTACATCTTTAGGAGTTGCAGAGGGACAGCATATAGTGTTGAGGAAAAGGCGCTTTTTTTCTGAGTTTTTGCTTGTTGCTGCCTTTGAACGTGTCAGTCACAGCATCCTGCCTTCCTGTAGCTTTCCCAGGAATCCTGCCTTCCTGTAGCTTTCCCAGCTTTGGTCTCTTAAACTCTTCTCATCTGGCTCATTCATTTCTCCTCTTAGGATCCTATCTCCATCTTTTTCACATCATTTTCTTTATATCCTGTCATGATTTAGCCTGGTTCCTCATATCACCTACATTCTTATTCATGAGCTCCTTCCGTCTATACAACTCTGCTTCTCATGTTACCTCTCTTAAATTTCCACCTGAAGGTCTCACTGGTTAAACTTTGCATGCTCAGCCTGGAAATTGGAAGAACGAGAACTAAACGTTGTAAATAGAAGTGGCTAACCTATATTTTTCCCTCTTCAGTAAACAAGGTTTTTGAGAAATACACAAATGAAAAATGATGTAGGGGCTGATGAGACACATTTTCAGTTCAAAATGCAGTGCTTTTAGTGCAGCATGTATGCCCACCACTTCAAACAGAGTTTCATAAGAAATAAGCATTAATTATATAGTGAATATTTTGACTATTGAGAACAGAAAAAACGTCTGGTTTTATGACTAAAGCTGAAAACAGTCAATTAAAAAATAAAAATAATGAAATGAATGGTCTTTATTTGACACTTAGCACATCAGTTTTCACCAAAAGCTGGTTTTTGCATGTCTGAGGCTGAATCTTTTGGGGTACTACTGGGCAGTTTAAAGGGATTGTAAATGTGCATCAGACTAAGCTACATTTGCATCAGTGCAAATGATTTCACTAGATTTTCACAACTAATTTTCTTAGTATTAAAGTACTAAGTTTAAGTAGATTTTCGCAAATGAGCCTTAGCAATTATTCTGAAAAGTTTAATGTACTGAAAATTAAATGATTTGCAATCTTGTGTGGTTACAGTTATGACCATGACACATCCTCCTTTCTTTCCCCCAGCCTCCTTTTTTAAGAAGGAAAGAATATATTACTTACGTACTGGAAGTAAGAAACAAGGATTCAAACTAAATTGTACTTTTTTAAGTGAGTGAACACAGCCTGTAGCTTACTGGTCTGAGAACAACTCTACTACCAGAGTAACTTTTCCTTCTTACTTAATGTGCCACTGAGTTAAGGATGTCATTTTACGCGTTTTTCTTTATTCTTACTTTAAAAGCTCAACCAACAACTATGCATTTGGATAATTCAATTAGGGTTTTAGAAAAATGTCTGCTTTGCGAGACAATCACCTGCCCCTTAAAACTAAAACGTTATGTGCCAAGCATCTCCAATCTCCACTGATTAACAATAGCATATTCCAAATTTATAGGGTCTATTACAAGCCATCTGAAGAGCAGCCACTGTGCCAAATCTCCCTTACTCCCTCTCCAGGGAATCCCTTCTCAGATGCTCTTTTCACATCCAGTAAACAACACTTTATGTCTTTTGAACAGATAGCAGATAATTACCATATGGTTAAAAACATGCTTGCTTCATTCACTTTCCCACTGTAAACTTCCTTCATTATGACAGCTAAGGAGCATCTAGGGAGGTAAACTCTGTGATTTAGCCCTCTATAGGTTTAGTGGTTTAAAAGGTCAGTGTCTATTACAATAAAGTTAGAAGCAAGTGTAAGCGACTTTGCAAAAAATCATTTTTTATTCCAGCAGGGCTGAAGAGAGAAACGGATGCGGATGCAGGTGTGAGAATCTGCCACATACTGCACTGAGCACCAATATATTTTCTGACTGCATCCAGTACAGTTACAAATGCACACTCAGGAATAATGTAGCAGGAGAACAACTAATAAAGATTTGGGAAGATAAGGAGGTACAACTGGCCTCTTTTTTGGGTCCCTTGCTGTTTCACTGCCCTGTTGTTCACTGCATAGTATAGGGCTACAGCTGGGAAAAGGAATCTCAAGTCTTTCAGCAGTAACTATGCAAGAACATGACCCTTCCAACCCTGCCTGTCAGCACCCTGGGGAGAAGAAGAAGGACTTGCCCATCTCATGCACATAATGCAGCAGACAAGAGCTGAATCCCAAAATGGATAAGAAAACCAGATTCCAAGAGATCAGTCACAGTCTTGGGGAGCCTCAGAGTCTGTGTTCCTGTGGAGCTGCTTTACAGGAAAGCTAATAATCATTTCTTCCAAGCTGAATGATCGATTTCATCAGGCTCCCTCTCTATTGTGGTTGCTTAATCTGTGCTCCGAACTGAAAGGCTTGTTGGCAAATGCTATGGCGCTTTTGACCTCTCCAAGATTAATTCTTTGTGACCTGGCTATTTACTTGGGAGTGCAGGCAACATAGGGGAGAGAAAGAGCTTCAGGTATGTTGCATCTTTTTGGTATGACTTCTATCACTTCTATTCCACAGCTCCTGGAATACAAAAACCTCAAGGACAGGGAGGAGAGAAGAGGATCCTGATTCCTGTTGGATTTTATCTCCTGTGCCTACTAAAAGGTCCTATCATTTGTTACTCGGGAGAAAAGATCACCCCCCACCTCGCTACAACCTCCTTCCAGGGAGTTGTAGAGAGCGATAAGGTCTCTTCTCAGCCTCCTTTTCTCCAGGCTGAACAACCCCAGCTCCCTCAAACGCTCCTCATAAGTCTTGTGCTCTAGACTCTTCACCAGCTTCGTTGTCCTTCTCTGGACACGCTCCAGCACCTCAATGTCCCTCCTGTAGTGACGGGCCCAAAACCGAACACAGTACACAAGGTGAGGCCTCACCAGTACTGAGTCCAGGAGGACAATCACTTCCCTAGTCCTGCTGGCCACACTATTTTCAATATAAGCCAGGATGCTGTTGGTCTTCTTGGCCACCTGGGCACACTGCTGGCTCATATTCAGCCGTCTGTTGACCAACATCCCCAGGTCCTTTTCTGCTGGACAGCTTTCCAGCCACTCTTCCCCAAGCCTGTAGTGTTGCATGGGGTTGTTGTAACCCAAGTGCAGGAAGATCTGAAGACCTAATCCCATTCATTCACATTTTATACTTTATCAAAACCCTAGTGACATCAGTCAAAACAGCTGATGATTTTGAATGCTTTCATTTCAGCTAATTGGATGATCACTTTTACTACCACTTCTGTTAAACTCCTTTTCTTTTCCTTCCTTATTGATTACCGTTTCATACTGTAACAAAGCAGAACAGCCCTCTAACAGGAAAAGGTTACATCATCGAGGACTATTAAGAGATACTCAGCATCTCATGTGAAGAGCCAAAAGATTCAGAATTTGAGTAACAACTTGCGCACAGTCTGGATGCACTCAATGCACATAGTGGATTCAGGCTACCCAAAGAGGATAAGATCTCATCTGTGCCTGGGTAAACTGGGATCTGTTAAATTAAATAAGTTCAAAAGTGGTAGAAGTGAGAAAAGAAGCCAGAGGTTTAGAATAGCATCATTTATACCTATAAGAGGGAGGCCAAGGCAGGTCAACGTTCATAATGTCAAACGCTGGGCAAGCAAAGGGCCAAAGACAGTGACAAAGTGGCGCAGTCAGAGCAGTGCAGCTGCTGCAAAGGCGAGTCCAGTGATAACACTGACTGATAGTTACTAATGTATTTCAAAGACAGAAATGAGAATGATGATTCACCTGTTATGGACATGTCATCCATCAGTGGAAATTGCCCTCTGCAATGGACATACTGTCAGCATTTCATCTGCTCCTATTGCTTGGCTTGGGGAGGGGGCAAGAAAGAGCAAGGAAAAATGGTCAGGGAGCTGATCCAGTAGTCTGGAAAAGAAACAGCTTTTCGAATAAGGAAAACTAAAATCCCATATCCGTCTATATGGCCTGTAGGTTAAAGTAGCATAATACAGTAACTGAGAGTGAACTCCCCAAGATATCCCTGTGTATGTCAAGAGGGGCCCAACATTTTATAAGCCCTATTACTAGCCTTTTCCTTTTCCATTCACCTGGGCCAGAGTGTTCTCCTTCAAGTTAGAAGGGCCTTTCAAAACTCTTATATTGGTCACAGGAGAAGAACAGGACATTGAGGGCTCATGTCACATGCAAAATTATGCAAGTGGTGACCAGATACATTTTTGGGCCCTTTGTTGTCTCCTGTTTTATCAACAACTTCATGACTTAAAACGCAAATAAGGACCTTCCTAAGGGCAGGACCTATGTTACTAGTGCTTGATGAAGACTCTGTTTATCCCATTCAGTAACTAGGTATTTTTTTTTTCTAAGCAGAACATTTATTGTACACCTAAGTGAACTTATGCTGCCATTTATAGACTTAAAAAGGAAGTGATTTTCTCCTGGAAACACAAAGCACACTGTTTAAACAGCATTAGAGAGCAATTTGGGCAGCTGGCACCCATCTTATTTGTTTTATAGATAAGTCACCTTTCATATGAAAAAAGAACACCTGTGGTTTTATCTACACAGAACAAGTAAAACAAATAGCAGTACAGTATTAGAACTGACTGCTTGCTGATTTACTTAAGAAATTATTTTCATAGTTGTTTATTATTATTTATATTGCAGTATAATGCAGGAACCCTGTAATGTTAGGCATTAAATAACACAAAACAGAAAAGATAGCCTTGCCCCTGCCGTCTTGTGCAGTCAGACCATGGATGTCACGCTCACAAACTTGTTAAGAGAAACTTGCATATGGGGAAGCTTTTGCTTCTCCAGAGAAGGTGAGAGAGATAGAAGGACAGGATTAACTTCTAAATGTAGGACAATTTTGATGTATATCCTGGCAGAAAACTGGACCGTAAAAATCTCCCACTTTTGAACTTATCTGGCCATCAATTATTTCCAAGAGGACAGATTTTATAGGAAAACATCCTTCATATTATTTAAAAAAGGGCCTCTTGATGGGGTAAGATCAGAATAATGCACTGTTGCAATTAAGTGCAGGTTTCCTGCTGTAACAGAAAAGGCAATAGTGAAACAAAGCCATTTACTTCAAAACAGAAGACACTGAACATTTAGCTGTATGTCCTTTTCTTTAGCCATACACTATATGACTAATACAATGGAGATATCAAATGGGTGTTGGCACAATAACTTGACATGGGCTACTGCACCATTGTTGGCTACTGGTGATTTCCAGTGGGCTCAGAGAAGAGACCCAGTGTTTGCTTTAGGCAGAAAGGTTCTGTTGACCTATACTGTGCTATACACACTTCTTTTAGCAACAAATCAGTTTCTGACTGCTCAGCTCCCCCAGATATTCCTTCCCATCCCAGTGTCCACCACATGCCACCCAACCCTTCCACTCTGCGCCGAGCGCTCTGCTTCCTGGCAGTGAGTCTTTCTCAGCATCTCAGATGAGCACCTTAATGCTCTCCACAGCTCGCTGTAGAAGCCCACTAACCACACTTGCCTAACTCTTCCTTCTTTTGTCCTTTCCTTCCCTCACGTTTGCTAATGAAGAAATCGGTGTAACCTCCCTTGTATATAGCTGCTGCTCTTGCTTTTCGTACCCTTTCCACCAATAGGTATCCCCCATCACTCACAGCCTACTCTACTCTGATTTGAATGGCCTCCTGTGGCCTTCCCTTACTGTATCACTACTTAATAACAGCAATAGATATTGCTGGTGGACAAGTTGCTCTGAGGCCCATTTTTGGTGGGAGGATTAAATATATAGATAGAAAATCACTCTGCCCCTGAGCCAGTAACCTGGTACTGGCAGGACTGATGGATGGTGGAGACATAACATGCAGCCTGGTGAATCTGGTGAAGAATCGTTCCAGATGTCACGGTAATGTGTAATGGTGGTTGACGGGAACAGGAATAGTAAGTAGGAAAGGAGGAGAAAAGTTATCCCAAGCCATAAACTGGTTAGTGATGACCAGCCTGACAGGTTTTGTAAGCCCGAATTAAGTCTGAATTAAGTGTGCAGAGAACTGACTCACATTTAAATTCATTTCCAAATGAAAACGTCTGCTGAGTGCAGGCATCCAGAATGCATCAGATCAAAGACACAAGCTTCACGATAACTGACAACTTTTGTCGTCACAGATATCAGCGCTAAGTTCCTCAAGCCTTAATTTTGTTTATTTATTTATTTATTCATTTGCTGCTTTTTGAGCTTTTCACAGAAGCTAGCTTAAGTTTTTATTGAATATGGCAAGAAGAGGTAGACAATAAAATTTTGAATCAGCGAAATAACCCACGTTGTTTCAATGACATTAGATTTTGCAGTTTATATACCTATTAAAATAATTCTTTTTAATGGATCTTGCTGCCTAGTGATGATATTTTAAATTATTAGGGCCTAACAGAATTCTTTCAATAATTTATTTAAGGGTGTATTAGACACAGCCAGGCCCAAAAGATACAAACATATGAAAAATTATATAAGGCCTTTGACAACAGTGAAATTAAATTAATAGTAAAATTGGATTGAGTTAATCAATTGAGTAAAATGACGGCAAGGTTGCATAAGAGAGTTAAATTGAAGGAGTTTCGCAGTAATCAGTTTCTGCAGTGCAGCTGCTACACGTTTGTGTAATAACAGAGTTGATGAGCAGCTAATTTGTATGAAACTGGAAGCAAGTTAAATGTTGTTTGGGTTATAATAGACGTCTGCAGCTAATGCACAAAGTGTCTCCGTTGGTTTACCGCTACACGCTGGAATGTCTCAAAGCTATTAATGGTGGGTTCGGCAGAGCAGGATGTGGCCCTAGTGGCACAGTAATGGAAAACTCAAAGGCCACATTTCCTTTCTCCAACCTTGCACCCTTCCTATGCCTTCTTTGGAAAGAGCGGGAGAAAGGTGGGCTTACAACACTGTGTCAAACCTTTCTTGCCTTCCTCTGTCACATGGGGCAGCCACACAGCGCAGCAACAGCTGAGTAAATTCACCAGGACATTGAAAGATGACATCCTTTGCTTTAGTTTGATGTTGCGATACCGGCAGCACATAGGCCAGCTAGCAGCCCGGGAAACGATCTGGTTTTTATCATCTATTGTGATTAGGGGGGGTTGCGTTCACCCCATCCATGTGCTACGTCCTGCATTTGACACGGCGGATGTTAGCCCAGTGCCACGGCTGTCACTGCAGTCACAGACAGTCTCCAGTTAGCTTTAAATTAGCTATTGCAGGTGGCAGCACAAGTCTTTGAAGTAAACAGAGCTCAGACAGAAAAAAAAGGCAAAAGAAAAAAAAAAAAAAGAGCAAACCAGCCTATGTTCGAGGCTGTGTTAGAGCATTGTGTTATCAGGGCCATGCTGCTAGGAATACTCAAAAAAAAAAACCCAAACAGCTTCTCTTGGACACATCTGTATAAGCTGCAGGTGCCGTGAGAAACAAGGATGCAGACGTAACCTTAGCTTGGATGGAGTACAGTGAAGAGCTTGTTTTCTCAGCTGAAAACACACATATTTGACAACAGCAACTCTTTTTACAAATGTGTCAGTATCTGTAACTGTTTAGTTTAAAACTTTTTAAATTCTGCACTAGTCTTATAAACGGCAAACAAACATTTTATTCTCTATGCCACGTTTTGCTTCGGTCAGTAACAATACCACTGTTTCTTGACAGAAACACTTTTTTCCAGATTTCAAATTCACCATAAATGTCAAAATGTGTTCTTCTTTGAAAAGAAAACACATTTTTCCCCCAAAATCTGAAAGCATAAGTGGACTAAAAGTAATAATAAGCCATGATTTATCAGTAATAACCAATAAATCTGGTTCCCAGCTTCCTAATACTGCAGCACAGGAAATGCTATGCTATTGAATAGAAAAGGTTAAGAACTGTTTAATTAGATGCACATGGGCTCTATGGGCTAACAATGTGTGTGTCCATAACCCCCAGTCCAACACAGCTTGTTAGAAATGCACATATTTTAAGTCAACAGTGTCCCATTTATTTGAACAGGACCACGCATGTACGGATGCATGTATGCTGCCTGTCTGCTGGTTATAGTCAACTGTCTGCCGCTGATCAAAGCTTTCTGACAGGAACAAAATGCTCATTCCCGTCCAACAGATTTTTGGAAATAATGTCAAGGTAAGGGGGACCTGTAACCAGTAATGGAAATACGCAGAGCAGCCAGGTTACAAGGATAATTGGATACAGGGCCATGTACAGGGGACCAGGTCCCTTGGCACCATGAGCTGCAGACTCTGAGCTGCTCTTGCTCCATGGGAAAGTGACTTCTGTGAGCCTTGCCAGCTGGATGGATTGTAAAACTCTGGAGTTGATATAAAAAGAGAAATAGATGTATTATTTTTTATCACACACTACGTTGTGGCATTAAATAACAGGAATCATGAGAGCAGTAAATTTAGAAGTAAAAAGGATTTTGCATTTGAATATATGCAAACTTAGTACGTGGTAGAATAACAGTAATTAATAGTAAAACATGGTAAAATAGTAAAGTAAAAAAAGTTTAAATCTCTTAACAGGAAAACTAGAGAGTCAGAGACTCTCTTTAAAAATAACAGGTAACTGCAGCACTGACGTAAGTCACCGCAATCTACTGACTCCACTGGAGTTAATTTTCCTCTGTGATCCCATCAGTTCCTCACTTAAAACCTCACGGCCCCAAAGAAGAGTGCGGAAGAAGCAGCTGCCCTCACTGCCTGTTAAACCCAGCGAAGCTTCTGTCTGGCACTGCAGCTGATGGATGGAGCTGCTTCGGTCCAGAGCGTCCCACAGCTACCAATGGATGATGGTGCATGGGAAGACCCCCTCACCCTCCACCTGGGTTTCTGGGTGGCATCTGCGGCACAGATGCCCTCCCTGGCAGGGCCATGGTGGAACTGTGTCCAGTTCTGGGTTCCCCTGTGTCCAGTTCTGGGGTCCCTGGTTCAAGAAGGACAGGGAACCGCTGGAGAGGGTGCAGCAGAGAGCTACCAAGATGATTAGGGGACTTGAACACCTCTCTTATGAAGAAAGACTGAGGGATTTGGGTCTCTTCAGTCTGGAAAAAAGACGGCTGAGGGGGGACCTTATCAATGCTTATAAATACTGCAAGGGTGGGTGTCAGGAGGATGGGGCCAGGCTCTTTTCAGTGGTGCCCAGCAACAGGACAAGAGGTAATGGCCACAAACTTGAGCACAGGAAGTTCCACCTAAACATGAGGAGGAACTTCTTTACCCTGAGGGTGGCAGAGCACTGGAACAGGCTGCCCAGGGAGGTGGTAGAGTCTCCAACTCTGGAGACATCCAAAACCTGCCTGGACGCGTTCCTGTGCAACCTGCTCTGGGTGACCCTGCTCTGGCAGGGGGTTGGACTAGATGATCTCCAGAGGTCCCTTCCAACCCTATGATTCTATGATTCTGTGATTCCAGAGAGCGGGATCTCAGCATGAACCTGAACAGCCCCTACGTGCTGGTTTCAGCTTGCAGACAAAAGGAGAAAGGTCCAGAATTTGTGCTCTATTACTTATTTCTGTTTGTGCTGCACATGCAGAATTTGAGGTGTGCTGAACAAATGCTGGTAAATTAAGAATTGAACGGTTAATTACAGATGTTATTCTTATCATTATAACTTTATCAACAGTAATTTATAGGAAAAGTCTGGACCTAGCAAACAATTGCACACTACCTACCTTTCGCTCAACCCATTGGCAAGACTAAGTATGTATTAAACTACACATGTTCAAAAGGATTGGACAAATTCACGTCCACCAGTGGCTGTTGAACAAATCTGTTCAGGTGTAACTTCTGGCTCCAGCATTCCCACAACCTCCCTGCTTTAAACCTACAGGAGGGGAAGATTTCCTACGTAGCTCGTCCTGCGCCTCATCCCTTCCTAAGCATCTGCTGCCGATTGCTGCTGGAAGGCAGGAGGCCGGCCAGCTCCCAGCTCTGAACTAATACAGCAAGTTTTACTCTGGGCTGTGGGATCTTAAGCTCCACTCCTGAAATCAATGGCCAAATTGTCGTTTCAGCCAAGGAATGAGCAAAGAAATTATTTTCATAGAGATTTCACAGTTAAAGGTGTTTGGCGATGATGACACTTCTAATTTCCACCAATCCAAACAACACAGACCCACGATTACATTTGCATAAGAAAGTTTTGATATTGGTGGCTCAGATTATTTTTGTCTAAATTAAATGAGATCAATTTGTTTCTTGTATCATCATCTCTTGTCAATTATGAATATTTATTGCAAGATGTCAGGCAGTAATGATCACTGGGTAATACAGAAACTATAGACAGGTAGGCATATGGTCTCGATAATCTAAGATCTGTATTCACATAAAAACGTCCTTGCTTGAATTCAGCCTCAAGGCTTATACATTCCCTTGAACTAAAATATCCACTGTTATTTACTGCATTACTTAAAAAAACTGCTTTCCTATATTTAGAGAGCCTCATAAACGGCACGCTTTGTTGTGCAATGTACTAGCTTGTGTGTCGAATCATACATCACTACGCTTTACCAGATGTCAAAATTTAAAGCAGATCTCGGCTCTTTCTTCATGAGATAGAAGGAAAACTGGCAGCTCATGCCAGCACAAGCTGAACTACTACTTTTTCTGATTCATTTCATTGTGACTGCAGCAACCTGTTGGTTATAAAACCTCCATATAATTATCTGGGCTGAGATCTTCTGGCTTTTGATCCTCTCTCACAAGATTTTTTTATTATTATTCCCAAAATAAAAGCTTCATGGTCACCTGTTCTTTAAGGAGGATACAGCAAGTCTAGAAGCTCAGACCTCAAAAGGTCCCATACAAACCCATCTGGGATCAGTGGGAGTTAAAGAGAAACACTGTATCTAAAAATCAAGTATGCGATGATAATGTCTCTCTATCGTGACACCAGATTCTTTGTGTAACCACAGATGTCTGAGGGAAGGACAGGGAGAAGCAAAGGACTGACTGCTAAAGGAACAGATCTCATTATCAAATCTCTAAAGGGATGAGCATAAATACACACTTAAAATACCCTTTTCTAACCATAAGTATTTGCAACTTAGGAGTTGTGAGCTGTGCATAGGCACAAGTGCATCATGTCACAGATGGTTCAGACAGCACAGCTGAAACTGAAGCTGCACGTGGCCCATCAGACTACAGGGAATTCAGCTGTGAGCCGCATACCTGGAGTAAGTTGCAATGTTAGTATACAACTTCATGCATCCTTCAAGACCATAATATGAAAGCTGTACACTAACTGGCACCTCTATGGTATTAAATGGCATGCAACTCCTTGAAATAATGATAGATCTTGTTTTTTTCGGAATGGCTCCCTTACCAAGTTGAGCGACTGGATTAAGAAAAGTCATTTGGGGGTCAATGAAATTCTCCATTTCTTCTCAGAAACGAAGAAAAACAAAATTGAAAACAAAATATGTGTGTGTGTGTAAAATAAAATAACTCCTTCAGAACTGAGAGCAAACACTAGGGACTTCATTTCAAAACTGAATTCAAAGAATTCTTAAAACAGAATGTCATACTGTGGGATAAAATTAAAATGATTGATTTCAATGATTGTCAAATAAATGCAAATACCTTCTACAATGCCACTAATTAGACTAATCAGGTCTAATGCACTCTTACTGCTCCAGAGACTCGGCTTTTTCACCTGTTTTATGAAATTATCTACTCACTTTCTAGTTCATGCAAAATTCTGCCATCTCCCAACACATGAAACATCGCTTCTACTTCCCATGTTACCTAATATAACATACACATGTTACCGTGAACCGTCTCTTAGGTCAGCCACTGATGACTGCTACTTAAGGACTGGTCTTATTCTAAAATAAAGCTGCCCTGGAGGAAATTTTGCCACTCGTTCTTTTTGACATCTGCCTGTGGTTGTGTTTCCTAGCAAATGACAGACTAAGGAAAGCAGTTTCATTGGCTTCCTGGCCATTTGAATGTGCTCAATCTCACACCTAGAGGACCTGAACTGAATTTAGCAGTGTGAGAAGGACAGAGGGCCTTATAGTTTTCCATTTACTAGAGTATGACCTACTGAAATAACTCATCTCTCCCACTTCTATTAATTATAAGGCTTCCAGTTGCTACTACAGCATTTTGCTCGGGGACAAAGAAGAGTTATCCTTAGCTCAGCATGCAATGGGGAATTTCTTTGACTTTGACAAAGTAAAAGATTGGGAATGTTTTTCTCTTGGTTTAGGAAAAAAATTAGCAAAGCCTAAGGTATGCCTTGTCCATATAGGTTCAGACTGAATTTAAGGCATGTCCTGGCACAGTTTTTAGAGGTCAAGACTCTAAAATACCTAAAAGCTCTTCATGCCCTTCACCTGCTTTGTTAGTGGATTTTGTTATTGCTGATGTGCGTTTTTTTTATTTTTTTTGTTGAGACGGGAGTGGCTTATGAAAGGGAGGCAATGAAGGGATGAAGAAGACACCATCAGCAGAAAGGCTTCCTATGTCCCGCAGGCATTTCAGGCTACGAGAAAGGACAAGGCACAGCCCACATGGAGCTTGTGACCTGAGGGGGATACTGGTCACACGACCTTGGAAAGAGTATAAGATAAACACACTAAGTACAAAGAGTTCACCAAATGCTGTAATGATGGACCCAGCACAAGAAACACATTTTAACATGAACTAGTTTGAGGTAGACGCGTTCAACTGGTGTCTTTCAAGTATTATTAAGAAATGGCTAAGAAAAAGACAGTGGCTTAAGGTGCGGGTTATGAAGGAAATCTGTGTGCTTTTTTGTGTGAAGCTGAACAGGTTTTTCAACCTTTCTGAAGAGTTTTGAAAGCTTTTTACTCTTTCAGGAAAGATATGAAAGCATAGCCTATGCCTTAACCAAAAGCTGAAAAGCAAATAAAAAGAATCCCAATTCCTTCTCTTCTTATTCATGACTTTCCAAGGCCCTGCATGAGAAATATTAAAGTAATAGTTTTTAAGAAATATTAAAGTAATAGTTTCTTAACTACAAGAATAATGGCAATGTTATTAAAAACTGTAGAAGGCAAACGAAAAAAATACAATGGGATTTCTATGTGTGCACGTGTCTATATGTTTATATACCGCTTTGATTTGCTTCAATAAACGGCCTTGTGCTAATAACAGCAGATAGCATAACATTCTCCCTATCTTTCTTTATTTTATAATCACCACCCCGCATTCCTTGTGCCACTAATCGTCCCCTCAGGCAGGCATTGGGCTATCAAAATGAACAGGAGCTAAACCAGCAAGTTCTTCATAGCTAAAGCAGAACCACACAGGATAGAGCCAGATCATAGTAGTCTCAAATATGTAATAGCTGCTCTGAGAGATATATGGGAATTATGACAGGATTGCATAAAGCCTATTCTTAGCATCTCCTGAGTGTTTAATAGTTGATCTGAAGCTAAAGAAGTACACAAGATTTGGTTTTTTTCATGTTCCAGTTATACACTGTTTTACTTTAGTCCTGTTTACTTTAGTCATGGTGCAAATGGGAGTTTCAAAACCATGATGTTGGCTTATGTTATTTAACAAATTTGATAGGAACATTCCAATGACTTTAGGGCTTTCATGTTTCTTTACCCCTTTATCTTTTTCTAATTTCTTTTCTGATATTCTGTTCCAGTAATGCTTAACCAGCCATTAGCTTTTATTAGTAAAGCTAAAATGAATGACACTAATGTGAACAGCATAAAACCTACATTGACCTACTTTTATTAAATGAAGGAGAATAGGCCTTACAGGTCTCTTAGGTTGTCCAATTTACTCTTCCACTTAAAATTACTGATATTTCCTTACCACAATCTATATATACACGTTATGCTTAACTCTGTTTGAAAGCAACACAAATGTAATACGCAGTGTGTTCTTATTCACCTCTTGTTCTGAATTACCAGCAATTCAAGAAATAACCAAAATTGATGGTTCCAAAAATTGGAAAAGGGAAGAAGAAATGGAATAAGGTGGCAGATCATCAGCTTGACACAATTAAATGCTACCTATGAAGCCAGTATGACCCAATGGCATTTTAAAAGAGAACGAATTATCCTCAGGCTTTTTTCTGCTCAGGTAATTTTGCATGTTTCTCTTCTTCCTTGCTCTGTCCAATTTTAAACGCTCAATCCTGACTGAACTGCTGAGCACTCCTCTCTAGCATTGGTTTTAGAAGAACCGAAACGCCCTTTGTACCTCACTAAGGTTTGCCACGCATCACAAAATCAGGCGAAATAATTAATCTCTGTCAGACAAGATCAAATGTCAAAGAAGTAGCCTTTGGAAGTTCACCTGCAGGTTACACACTCAGCTTCCTCAATGCCTAAAAATTAAACTTAATGCCATTCAGTACCACTGCTATTACTTTTACAATAGTAACCAGGAGGTCCCAAATCAGACCAGGACAACATTATTTCAGACATAATTTAGTCGTCTCTAAAGGGCTCACAGCACAAAGAGATTATAAATAACAGCGATGAATGTATTCTGTCTGTCCTCATGGACTCTATGCAGAGGGGAGGCAAGCAAAGTGCCACAGTCACAAAAACAGCAGCAGCGCCAAACATCAAATTCAGCGTTCCCGAATTTAACAAAATCATCTTTTAATGAACTCTGCAAGCAAATAAGACACATGTGCAACTACCCAACTAGTTCTCCTATACTTCTCAAGATGAAATGTAAGAGCACAATGACAAAGACCTGTACTGAAAAATCTGCCCTACAGAATCCAGTCTGGGGTACCAAGAAAGATCAACACTCACCACCTCCAGCTATACGTGTTGAAAAAAAAAAAGCCAAGCTAGTATTCACAGATGATTATTTTTTAATAGTTCTGGCCTTGAAGCAGCAGCTCACATTCCCAATATTATAGGGAAGGAGGGAAGCAGAAACATATCAATCACTCAACAAAGAGGCTTGTCAAGGAATGGGCATTTTTCTTTTGTAGCATTTTCTTCTCAGCAGCTGCCCACGTACAGCCTATCCAGAGATATCTCAGGTGTCCATCAGAATATTCTGCGCTCTCTCCACTGTTAGTGCTTGAGCTTAATATATTTGTCAAGTGCTCGTTTGGGAGTAGGACTGGGCGGGGGGGAACAGGGAGAAACATGCTCGTTTTATCGTCATACTGCCCCATCTCCCTGCTTTCTGTCAGCCTGCAAGTATTTACACCAGACCTGCTGTATTACTGCATCTTTTTGGATTTTTTGTAATTAATTCAGTCTCAATATTCTCCTAATTTCCATACTTTTCAAATGTCATTTCATCGCTTTTGATCTGCTTCCATTTCTTTTCTCCTTTCTCCCTCTTTGCCTTCATGCTCTTTCTGAATTTTGAAATGGATTTTATTGGTTGACAGAGGCATTTGAATTGCTTTCAGAGGCTGGGCCTTGGAAACACAGGATAGCAGCTTGCTTAATCACATTTCTCACCTAGAACCTGTATAATAAGGGTGATACATAGGGTGTGAGGCTGCAACGCTACTAGCGGAGATGAGCTAATGGACCTTGGCCAGCCTTAATTAGAGTTTCTAAGCCAAACCTTTCCCTCCTCTGGCCATGAGTGTGTCAGCCCATCAGTTTTATAACAGCTGTCAACCTCCTCTGACTAGTTTATCTTCATCTTTCCTATTTTGTGTGCTGACATGGCACCAAAAGAGTTATTTCTCTGCAGCAAAGAGGTCCTTTGCTCTGTAGGCAGAACAAAAAGCGCCTCTTCATACAGGGCACCAGACCCTACCCCACGTGGGACCATGTGCAGCATGAACCACTGCCTGCACCTTCAGGATATGTCAGTCTGGCACTTAAAAACAGATACACATACATGGGTGTGTGTGTATCCCACAAAAAATACCCCAAAGCCCCTCAAACCATCACCTCAATAAATCCATTACTGATGTGTTGGCACCCAACACATATTGCCTGCTTGCCAAAGCGGGCAGAGTGAAAGAACTTCTTTTCCTATTTCAAACTAGTTTAGGAAGGCTTATCAATTGTATATGTGTTTCGTGGTGGAAAGCTTCCAACCAGCTGTGCAACATGTAAATCAAAACGTGCCTTCTTAATAACAAAGGCTTGTTTCGATCAGGATGGGCTGATAAATTGCTTTCTGCCTGAGAATAAAAAAGACTGGGCTTTAGGTATGTAAAAATGGTAAATATTTCTCTTCTGCTTTTGTTCTTTCCCAGCCAAAAGCATCTTAAGAGAGCCATCTGTTTCCTTGCCACAGAAAGAAAAAAATTAGGGTGACAAAGCTCCCTGTGCTTATTCATCCGATTTTGCCTTGAGTTAAATGTTGGAGAACCATCCCCATTTGGGAAGGTTTTCGTTCTGCCACTGGCTACGATAAAGGCTGCTGTTTCTATCCACCACTTGGCTTGTTTATCTCCGGGTTTTTTATTTCAGCTAGAATTGAAAAAGAAATTACACTATTCTAGTGCAAAATGAATGGGATTTCCTCATTTTTGTTTATTATCTTCATCTATTTCTCTCCACCAAAGAAGAGAGAAAAGTCCCACTCATCCTTCTGCCCTCCCCTCACCCCCCGAGAAAGTGGCAATTGTACCATTAAGCCCCGAGTGCTTTACATATGCAAACACAAACACAGTGCTTACAGGAAAGATCTTCCCTATCCATATGTTCATCTCCTTCCCTTTACCTAAACCAGACGATTACCTCAGCAGCTCAGCTGTGTTATTGAGACATTTCAGCGTGAAATTTGTTTTTCCTCACTGAACTTTAAGCGGAATTTCAAGTGCCAAGTCTCCAAAGCCAAGTGGGGCTATTAAGAGATAATTACTAATTATGCTAATTTGAGAAGTTGTGCTATTTCTTTCCCTGGTCATTTTATCTGCAGCTCTCCTGAGAAAACAGTCCCCATTCAATGTTAATAACCTTTCCAGGCTAAGCATTCAAGGGAGGACAGTGTGTCCTAAACCCAGGAATATTTTACAGTTCATCTAGATATGTGGCTGTAAATTAGAAAGAGAAGCAAGTTGCACTAATGCTAATGACTTATGTTATTAATTTTTTTTGCAGCAGAAATATCTGATTCCTCTCCATTCATATATTGATACAGCCTTTTGCTGATGGTTTATTTTAAATGAAAGAGTCCTCAGTGATTTGAAATATTCAGTACACCAATAATATTACTCAGCGCTCATTTTCTAATCCTACCTCTTGCAAGCTCCCATAATAAAAGATTAAAACAAAGAACAGATTTGATTCACATTTTCTAAATGTCTCATTTATTTTTGCCTTATTTATGTAAAGGTATGAAACATATCTTTCCCAAGTTCTATACGCTGCTTTTTTTTTTCTTCTTTTCTTTTTCAAGACAGTGGTTATTAGGCTGATCATATTAGTCTGTGGAGTATGCTGACAGAGTAAGAGGCTTTATTATTTTTCTAAATAAAATAATGACTTCAGGTTTTGTTTGATGCATAATCCCATCCCTGTTCTGTGGTATAACATACTCATTATTTTAGATCTTTTAGATTTATAACTTTTTTCTGGAGCGGCAGTACCCAGAGCCTGCTTGGCTTGGCTTACCTTCCAAATGCAGAGGCGTAGAGCTGCCGCACTACTTCTTGATAAAATCTTGTTTCTCTCCTCCTCAGAATGGATCTCCCAGGTAAGAACACGATGGCCGCACAGAGCGTCCAAGATCAGTGTGCCCTCCATTAGGAGACCGTGGTTACTCTGACGTGACTGCGAAGGCCAGTTCCTGCAAGCCCATGTAGGGCCATGTAGGTGTCCCACCGAGTGGACATCTCCTGTGAATTTGGGCTGCAGGGTCACCCTCTCTGTTTGTCAGTATAGCATGAACATCATAAATTCTCAATGGAGGACAACAAAGTCTGAAAGCAGACGCAGGGCACAGTCAGGTCCCTGCAGCCAGGGAGGGCAGGGCCCCGCACGAACACGCAGGCCGCCTCCACCACCCGTGAAGGTTGGCCACGTTTCCAGAGTAAATAAACTCCTGTCCTCACTGGGGTTCATCATCTAGCTTGACAGTTCACTAAACTGTGTGCCAGCAGGGTTTTTTAATGAGTGGAGTCCCACCGACCTCCTTGCTTCACAGCCACTGGTGCTAACCCAGCTACCTCGGGGCCCATGTCCCCAGTGCTGCTGGTCACCAGGGGGGCCAGCCGCCAGCAGGGCCGGGGCTGCAGCGCTGCAGCCCTCAGCCACAGTAGCCACGGTTCCCACGGCTCGGCCATCTCCTCCACCCAAGCTGTGGTGGGGTGAAGCCTCCTCGCCGAAATCCTCTCACTGCCGCCCGACAGCATCAGCTGGAGCCCCCTCCGAAGGCCAGACACTGCCTGTGCTGCACATCAGGACTCGCACGAGGGAATTTTTAGCAGAGTTTACCTCCACGTACACCAGCTGCAGGTCCTCCAACAGGGAAATAACATAGGTATGCTGCTGGATTTGGCCTCACGCTGACCACTGAGGGCAGCAGGGTGTAAATATCTTCAGGTGCTTACGGGTGACCACAACTGTGGCTCTGCAGCTCAAAAAGAGAGTGCAGAGAACAAGAAACATACAAATTATTTTTATAGGAATTGGGCCTGTATTTTTTTTGGCAGTTTGCAGTGTCGAGATGCAAAGTAACTAAGCAAAGATCCCCTCCACGCAACCAAAATAAAAATGAGGATTGAGTGACAAAAAACAAAGGATAGCAGTTTGCACCTTGATTTTTCACTATTTTTAAACCATATATAGGCCTAAAACCAGTGGGTGCATTTTTTTTAAAAAAGGCAAAGGATATAAATATTCAAAATCTTGGGTAGCACCTATTTCTGGAAAATGTCGCACGCAGCCCCCAGACTCCAGTTCAGTACTCCCAATGTAGGAGTGGGCGGACTGCGTTCACATGAGACATGAATTAGGACCTAAAAATATGTCCTAGTAATAAAGGAGAAGATAATTTTAAGTTTCAGCATTGCCAGTTTCAGAATAGACCTACCTTTAGTGGAAATCCATTTTGCAAGTGTGTGAACCTGCCCCCAAACCCCTGATAAACATCAGGTAAGACACGTGTTCCTTGCTGGTGGGGCTGGGAGGACCAACAGGCCGCTGTGCTCCCACCGTACCACCAGGAGACATAAAAGAAACACTCCTGGTGACTCCCTAGCTGGTAATACATCTCTCTCAGCTTCACGTGAGCACATCCAGCAGAACTGTCTGCTATTTGGACCATCCTGTGACCCCAACACTTTGGCAGCTCACTAGCAGCTGCCGAAGTCCCTGAACTGCACCTGGAAAGACACACACAGAGTTCACGGACTCCTTTGTAAAACAGTCTTTCTGTCCACGCTCAATGGAAAGCACATGCAGAAGGCAACATAGGCGAGTGTCTCGCCTGCGAGTCTCAAGTCAGCTCTCCCTCTGGTGGACACATTGTCGTAGGTGGGGTCCTGCATCTCCCCAAAGCTCCATCGTCTCTTGAGAAATTTCATCTTCTAAAGAAACACTCTGTTGCTCCAAAATTCTGCCTAACCAAGTTGCATCAGAGTCAGCTGCCTCTTGCTGATACACTGCTGTCCAAAGACAGCAGCTAAGGGGACCAGCTGGAGGCTGAGAAGAGAGCCATGCCCCTGGGCAATAACAAGGCTGTAAGTGAATAAACACCTGCAAGGGAGGAGACCTCTTAAAAAACAAACACAAAAAAGAAGTAGTCAGGAGAGAAAGATGCCCTATCTCCTGAAAGCCCTGCTGGAATATTTAAAATTAGTTCTTCCTGGAGAAAGAAATGAGCACTAGAGACTATTTCAAAATGCTTCATGGGCTCCGTTGGTCACAGCCACACTTGTTCTGCGCACTCTGGGAAAGCAGCAGACTGGAATCACAGCCCTAGAAAGGTGCTTGACATTGCTAATTATAGCTGAAATGAAGTTTTCTGCACATGTTATTTCTTATTCATGTTTGAAATTATTTTTTAATCCAGTACCTACAAAGATCGCACAGAATTGTGAAAGAAATGAAAAAAATCAGTTAAAACATCCAACATTAGCTGTTTTCTTTCCTCTTATATTTCCACAATTAAAATATTTATATTATTTTTAAGTATCGTTCCAAAACCTTCAGTAACCCTATTGAGAAGCGTTTTGAGCTCTCACAGATTTTGAAAGGCTTAGATTGCGTGAATAACGGAAATGCATATTTGCAAGAGACCCCAGCAGCCAGCTGGCACTGTCGTGCCTCTAGCTGCTGTAAGAAATTAAGCATGGGAGAGCCTCAATACCCCCACTAGGCCCAGTTCAGGCTGAAGAAAACAGGGTCCTTTGAATGGACAAGTCCATGTGGGTATCAGCTGCAGTAGAAAGGAGAAACAAGCAATTTCTGCATAAATTATGTGACATTTGGAGAAATACAGTTCCTTTTGAACAAATAAATCCTCTCTCTGCTGCTACCTGGTGCTTGAGATGGTGACTAGGACAGTAGGTGGGATAAGCAAATAAATGGTTTTATTCGCCACTCTTCCACCTGTCCTAACAAAGGTACAATGTCTTTGCAAAATTTCTCTTCCACTATCCCTTCACGCTATGCGTCAGTGAGGAGGAAGAGAAAAATTGCCATCCCACGGTTTCCATCTGGAAACTGGTAATGGCAAATGGGTTCTTGATTCCTCTTCAATCCCACAAAATCTCAGTCCCAACTGTATCAAAAAACGCGCACAGCAAGTGCAGCAGAGAAAAATGCTCCCTGCAGAAGCTCTGAGCAAACAGGCTTTGCGTGGAAATCTTCACACAGAGCTGAGGGAAGCTCAGACCTGAACTTCTGAAGGACTGTCCTTACACTGCCACCAGTAGCTGGCACAGCTGCAGGTCCTGTAATGTGATTTGCTGAAAACCCTAAACTTTGGCATCCTACAACTGGATGAAAATGTTAGATTAATTTATTTTTCATAAATATACAAATATTTGTATGTTTCTATTCGACATCTTTGTAAAGAAAATTTTGAAAATATGAACTGATGAAAGCTCTGCAAAAGAAAATTCAGCTATTGTTACCTTTTCCCAGCCAAAGCTTCTTTAAGTTGATTCTTGAAAAAAATGGACATCTGAGGTCTCAAATTCTACAAAAGAACACGAGTTGTGGACTCTTTGACTTTCACTATTTCCCCACAGCCCATCCGCGTGGATTTATTTTCAGGCTAAGAGCCCAGATAACGCAGAGTGTAACATTTCACCCTTAAAAGCCCCAGTTATAAAAAAGAACGAACAATAATCATGATGGGTACAAGATGCAAAGAGATGAATTACAAGGCAGATGTTCAATCTTGTCTTTTCGGCTGAGATTATAAATGTTCTGAGCCTAAGAGAAAAATTCAGAGCCTGAAACTGAAGGTTTGCTAATTAATCAGTTATGATGGCATAGGGGATTACAAAACATGATTAAAACACACTGAAAACAAGAAAGACAAAGGAGGATGGCAAAGGGACTATGGAAGTGGCACTGTTCACAGAGAAACATCTCTACACAAGCGTGTGAAAATGATGCAGCTCATAAAAAATTTGTGCTTAAGAATTAAAAAGCAACTACAACAACAAAAAGACAATGTTATGAACCAAATAAATTCCTGGAAATTTGGCCCAATGTTTATTAAAAAAATCGGGGGTTGCTCCAAGCTCCTTATGAAGCCTAGGACAAAACTTACATTGATTTCAGCCCTTTATATAAATATGCATGTATGTTAATATACGCGTTGCTGGAGCACATATTGGCACATTAATATGCATAGTACTAGAGTGTCTGTGTTTAAGTATATAAATAGAAATTGAATATAAACATATGCATTCATAGCTTTGAGTTCCATTAGAAACAAAACAGCGTAGAGAAATTATTAGCATTTTTACATGATGATTTCTGTTTAAGTCAGATACTGAATTGCTACTGATACTTACTTACAAGGCATTCAACAGATGGGGAGTCTAGACTGATAACTTCTGCGGTATGCAAGTGTATTTTTAAACCTCCTTTAATGTTAAATTCTGGTGCTGTGCTGTGGGGATGAAATAAAGTGCTTTCTTGAGTGTGCAGTTTTAACTTCCTTGTTCTCTTTTTGAAACTCTAATTTGGCAGAGATCCACTATGGATAGTGCCAGTTAGCATGACCCTAAGCCCTAGGAAAATTACCATGGAGGTCAGCCTGCACTGAAGACAAGGTGACCACCCATGTGAGGATGACCAATGGGATGAAGGTCCCATCGGTGGTAGGGCCTGGTGCTCCTGAAAAACAAAATTTTCCATGTAACAGCGCAGGATTGGGCTCCTATTCTCTGCATCTTGATTCTGCTCTCAATCAGTTTCTATCTTTTCTAGTGGAAACAAAAAGGGGAATTGTGCTTTTGGTCGCAAATTCACAATAAGCAATGTTGATACATGCATATTTTCTGCAATATTACCTACCAATTACCATTACCAACAGAAATTAAGCTATAACCTTAATGTACATAGTGGATGAAAGTGAACATTATGCAAGTGAAGACAGAAAATATTTTTTTCTAGTTCTTTTTACTGTTTTCAAAAATGAATGCAATAAAGTGATATCCCTCCAGAAATACTGCTGCTTACTATTTACGCAATTTTAAACTATATTACTTAGGTAGCGTTTCTTTGTGTGGTTTACTGCTTGCCCTAAGAGACCTTCATTTGTTCAAAGTATGAACTTATTCTAGATTTAAAACGGTAAAAGCAAACTAATGTAAAAACATAATGAAATCACCTTCAAATCTGCTTACGTTCTCACTTTTCATACAAACCCCCATCATAAAAATAATCCCCCAAAGTTCTCTGAGATTATTCCAGCAAATCCCATGCCCAGCAAATCCTAAAACGTACTCCACCTGCTAGTGAAACTATCACAGTAATTGTCTGGGCTTTTATCTAATGAATATGCATTACAGCAGTCAAAACAAAATTCTAACTTAATCTACATTACTGGGGAAAGTTTCTGAAACAAGCTGTTGCAGGGAAATTTATGTAATACGTTGTCAACAGTCAGCAGAGACAAGCTGTCTCCTAGAAAGGGCCGAGGGAAACCAGTTTCCTACGTTTGTTCAGGGAGCTGTATTGTGGCTACCCCAAAGCCAGGCTTCTGGCCACAGAGGCGCTGAGAGCATCACATCTCCTCGTGCCTTTAGCATGCCTGCCCACCTGTACTTCATCTCTGTGCACAGCCTATGCTGATGAGGACTGAAAAGTCTCTTTTTGCCACGTGGGTTTCAGTGAGTCACCATCATCTCTTTCACAACAGGCAAACTCACTGATACCTGCTGGAGCACGGGGGAACGACAGATGGATTATCTCTACGAGGTCTGCGCATGACTGCACCTGCAGACAGGTAGGTGCCTGACACCAGCATTTGCAACAATATACTATGGGACAAACCAACAAAAGGAAAATTATTTGAAAACAAGATTAACCAAGATTAACAAAGATTAACAAACTGCTCTTTTCATCCAACTGCCCGCATACGACGGCGCACATTGCTTTTGCTACAATAGCCACTAGAACAACAGTCTCAGCCCCTGACCTTTATTTTTTTCCTGTCTCCCATTTCTGTCTAAACAGCACAGAAACCAACTTTACACGCCAGTGTCAGAGAAACATTTCTTCAGCTCAGGAAGTGGTAGGAAGATCAGTGTAGATGTGCTAAAACAGAACGAGAATGGAGCCCTAAGAAATATGTGTTGGCAAGTAAGTGCATTATGAGCTTTTCTAAATGTAGAAATTTTTTAGGAAAAGAATAGTAACTTCTTATTCAGTTCCTGATTCCACAAAAAAAAAAAAATATTAAGCACCTGCATATTTGTATGCAGATCTTGTTACTTATTATTTACTGCTTTTCTGAGCAGCAATGGAATGACTGAACAAGTGATTTTGCTGAACCAAGGCCATACGTTACCCCAAAGACCTCTGATGATATATTGGTCCCATCCAGCCACCAATCTCATACATACTTTCATTTTTATAATTTGTGTGAATAACAGCTGCTTCAATAGCCGAGGCTACACATGAGGGGATTGAGATAACAACTAGAAGGGGAGGAAAGAGATGGGTGTTCTGGTAAAGAAAGAAACAAATGCAAAAAGTGCAAATATGTGATAAACACATGGATCTTCAGGGTTACATACACTGTGTTTTATTTTAAGAGTGGCTTTTTGGAGCCTTTGCGGTTATCTTTTTAACCATTAACAATAGATTGAGACAGCTTCTATAGTGGTTAATTCATACTCCCAGTAAAACCGCACTCTACAAGACCCAAAACAGTGTGTAATTTGTTGCTTCTTGTTTCATTTAATTTTGGAGACTCCTGATGAGGGCTTGGAGTTTTTGGAGGCAAAATTAAAGTAATAATTTATAGGGAAGAGGTTTTTTTAATTGCTTTTAACTTTTAGAATTATTTTCCTAGACTCAGAAACCAGGGCTTGGCTCTTTTTTTTTACTCTTAGAATTGTCTGCCGCATTTTATTCAAAGAATTATCTCATGGTTACCTAGCACAGTCAATTTACAGGGGTTTTGGCTGAAGTGGAATAGCCTCCTCCTGGTCTTCTAAGAAGTATGGGCATATACAACATTGATGAACTACAGGCAAGGCACAAATGTAGGCACTGTTACTACGATTTTTAACAGAAATAAAAGTTATGAAATTTAGGTAACAGTTAATCTTACTGAAATTAAGTGATTCATCTAAAAGGAGCAATCTCATTAAAAAAAAAAAAAAGAAAAAAGAAAATCAGTTACAATTTCAATCAATTCCATAAGCAAATTCTCAATAGCATCTGAAGGAAGTAATGCGTATGACAAAAACAGAGTTATTCTACGGATTTGTCAGCAATGTGTTGTTAATATTGAAGAAAGACTTGCCTTTTAAATGTAAACTTGGATACACAGAAACCTTGCCCTCAGCATGTGTAACAAGCCATTCTGAGAGAAATCAAAAGCCCTCCAGGAACTGAAGAGCCACTGTGATTGAACACCAAGGAAGAATCTGATCTCATGCGTTTGTTTACATACAAAATATAGACAAAAAAATAAAAAGCCACCTTCTTTCAAACACCACCAGGCAAGAGCTGCTCTGCAAACAAAGGTAGCAGGCTGCCTTGCGGGCAGGGATTAGACCTGCTCCTGCCCGCGAGCACCGGCTGCCAGCCTGCAGCGTGGCACCCTGTCCGCCGCGACATGAGCGGCGCTTCCAGCGACCTGTATTTGATAAATACAATATGATAAACCCAAGCAATGTGTTGCAACTACCGACGGGATGCAGCTGCAGAAAAGATAGGTATGAACTAGAAAGATGTTCATTCGACACTTGAAACTGGAGCGACAGGCTCCTGAATTCCTACCTCTTGCTAATTAATTCTGCAACAGATTTATGAACTTCTCTGACTCAGTTTCCCTCACTATAAACTTGGAGGAATGTGGCCTCTCTGTCTGTGAGAGTTAATACCAACTTTTCATAAATACTCTGAGTATGTACCTAGTATGATTACGCTGATGCATTTTTATTAACTCTGGGCAATACAAGTCCTTGCTGGCCAGGATGAGTTGGAATTATCTGAAAAGAAGGATGATCTTAGTCACTGGCAGGGAAAAATAGTCCAATGTGTCTTACACCATAAAAGTATAAATTTAACAAGGAATTCACTGGTAGCCTTCAGGAAAATCTGCCGAAACTTCTTTGTCTATGGTTTCTTACCCAATTTAAGGAGAATGTATCACCTGCTTAAAAATGTGCCTGGGCTTACCAATCTATAAAGCAGTGTTCTGTTAAACTACTTCTATTACAAACCACATTTCTAAACTGCAAAGGCCTATTTAATTTCTGACTAATCAAAACCAGTGTACATTTTTTTTAAAAGTCCCCACTTTTTTTGGACACGTAATAACCATCTTCTGGTAACTGCTACTGTTAGTATCTTACTGCCTGTTTTAACCTTACACTTTACACCTTGTGCTATAAGATGCAAAGGCTCCAAAATTCTTCAGGTTTTTTTTTTTTAACAACATGAATACAGAGCTAAAGTCTCATTTAAAAAGTATTGTTGCCAGGGTACAAGTTAACCTAGAAAGACTAGCTTTTGACTTGTTCTGGCAGAACTGTACATTCCCTCTTACTGCATATGAAATCTAAGGGATTTCCACAGTGAAACTTTTTTCTTTTAAAAAAAAAAAAAAAAATCATCAAATAACTTGTGCTTGTGGGTTTCAGCTGAAGGCACAAAACGTGTTCCTTGTGTGCACAGCACCAGGTAAAGCAAACCTCTGTCATACAGCTGTAAAAACTGGTCAGTATAAACATGAACTGAAAACGAGTCAAGTGTCTTGATTTCAGAGACAACAGATTTTACAGACACACATCAGATGCTTTAGCATAAATAAATGATAAACACAGATCAATCAATAATCTTTGCAGCAGTTGCAGCTGGAGGAGACCTGCTGTCAGTGATATTAGAGAACATTCCTCTTTTGTATGGTTTCTTTTAAACTCCTAAATCCACCAGCAGCAAGAGCTGAGCTCCAATTTAATTACTGTCTGCGCTGCTCAACAATGGAGGCAACGGCAGACCACTGCGGCTCTGCCCCTCGCCTCCCAAAAATCACCATTCCTACCGACACGTAAATAGCAATTCATGATTGGCATGAGGGAGGGCAATTACAACCTGGAAATCAGCTCGTGAAAGTTAATTTCAGTTATATATTGTTCAAGAATCCAGAGGCATTTTGCCTGGCAGTTTGTGGCAGGGCTGCTGGCGGGGATGTAAAACAGAACACGAGCTCAGGGTTGGCTTCTGCTCCCAAGTTATGTCAGTTCTTCCGTAAGATTCAGCTGGAAAAAGATCAGCACACAAAGAAACTTCAGATCAAATCCACCTTTTTGGTAAAGGTTTGGAGTTCCCTGACATATTACAGCCTCCTGCATAAGCATCTTTCCTCACCACTCTGAATGTGCTACTCAAAAAACGTACCTACACAAATAGAATACAGAAATATCCTGAATAATCAGGCTTTTAAGAAGTGTCCTTCATTTATTTATTTCTCACTCTGAAAAAAAAATTATAATAATCCTTGTGCAGTTGTGCTTTTGTGATTTTCTGTAAGACTACCAGTATTACAAAGAGGAAGATCATACACATCCTATGAGAGTGTTTAGATACATGTTTTTTAAATTTACAAATTCATACAGCATGTATGGACAGATGTGTATAAACACACAAATGATACAAATGTATTTTATTTTTACATCTCTAAACAAAATACTTCAATGTAATATAAAAATCCCTCATATAAATATTTTTTGGAATCTACAGGGTTTAAGCCCCTTTGTCTAATATAACTTGGAGTTTACTATAGTCATTCATTTAATACTGCTAGACCGCTGAAGCAAAAGTTTATATTTCATACAAAAATGTATATATGTACATATATATTAAGGCACAGACACACATGTATACAGCAGCACAGTTCTGCCACCCTGACTCATGCTGTGAGTAGGGGCAGCAGCATCAGGCCTTATACAAAGGTAATATATTAATACAGTTGGCTTGATAGCCATCATTTTACATTGGTTAAACCCCACTATTTAAGGAATAAATAGCCATTTCACAGCCTCTAAGAAGTGGTAAGAAGTGGGCAATTGCATAAAATTAGTTGTGTGTAAATCTCTTTTTACAGAGATGGAGATAAAATATCTGTCAAATTCTACTTATTTCTTCCCACACTTCCCAGCAGCTTTGACTCTTCACGCTGATGTTTCATTAGCAGTTAGAGAAAGGTGACTGTTAATAATTTTAAGCACCATTTCTCTCATAAGGAACAAAGATAATGTAAAAATGGGGGGAAAAAATATTACACTTTAGCATAAAGTATTTTGTGGAGATCTACTTATTGCTCATTCCTCAGTCCCAAACAGTGCATAAGATGCCATCAGCACGTACTGCCAGTTTCAGAAACAGCACTCACAAGTGGTGCATCTCCAAATCAGAGACAGTAGTTGGTACAACGTTGGGACCAAACCCCAACCCAGCAGGAACACTTTCCCCATGACAAACCGTGGTTTCGGGGCAAGTAATCCCCCTACTACACGATATTCATCTGATGACGACGCACAAGCAGTCAGGCCAGTAACTATTTTTTTCTGCTTAACAAAACATCGTGTGTTTGTAAAGTTTGTTTTCGCCCCCTTTCAACTCATCCTTTTGTTTCTTTTTCCAAGGGAATAAGAAGCCAGGGGTGTATTAATTTTTATTGTTATCCTCCTAACCTCGCTACAGCATCAAAGTAAGAGACTGGGAACCAGTCTCAATTTCGGTCTATTTTTTACATACATCTTGCAGGGCGTTGAGTGGGAAGAGAGAGGAAGGCAACTTAAAAAGCCGTCAGGAATATTCCGAGGAAATGCAGCGCCTGCCTTCCTCGCAGCTGCGTTCCCGGTTTTGGGAGGCAGGCGGGCGGATGGCCACACGTTGCCACTGCCACAAAGCCAAGCAGAAAAGCACCTCCTGAACCGCTGCACTACGGCTTCCGCTGTGAGAACAGAGGAGAGTGCAAAAAGCCATTAAACCACCTACAAATCACCTTTCCTCGTAATCCAAGTAAGTCAGGAGTCAGATAATTTCCCGAAAAAGAGGATTCATATCTCACATTAAAAAAAAAAACAAATCCTTCTTAATGTATCCTACCTAAAGCCAAAACCTGCATTCACTGAAGTGAGCAGCAAACTTTTTAGCGTTAATCTCAGCTGAGCTAATCAAATACCTCAGCTCCCTACACATATGTAAGTTTTATTTTTCCATACCTCAAATGAATGAATTCCCCAGGCCAGCTACGTAGTGCCTCAACACAAAAATTCCTTCCACTCCTATTAAACATGCTGAAATTCTGCTTCCTTAAAGGCCTCTGTCTTTGTAAATAAAAAAATAAAGAATAAAACTGAGTAGCCTGTTTATATTAAAGAAGGAAAGATTATAAAGAAGGTAATTTTACTGTATTCTTTCTTATGTTTATCTCCAAAGTAAACAATATAAATCTTATCAATTTTCTTCTACTGAAATTTTATACAACCCTAATCCCTTTTGCCATATGTCTCTGATCCCTCACTATTTCTAGTACACATTTGGGAGCTAGAACAGCCAGGATGAAACAGAATATACTCAGTGAAAATACACCTTTCATTCATTAATGACACCGTAATATCTTCGATATTACCCATCCTGCTCTTCACGCACTCTGCCCTGCTCTGTGCTTCCCTTGTTATCACGCTTTACTTAGCGGAGATTTTCATTAAGCCATCCACAGCGATGTCCAGTCCTTAGTCGGGAGTGGGTATTGTTAACTCAGGGCCCAAAAATACATCTTCATATTTCAAACCCGTCTTAAGTAGTAAGAAATTCTAGACTGACTGAACAACAACGATAACACCATCCATTTAATGCTGTCTGTTTAAGCATTAAATTTGGTTATTTTATGACTCGGAGAGGGTTTCCTATTAGTATGGATTGACAAGCTGTTTCCACCAGTTAACAAAGAGGTCTTTTTAATATATTATATATCACAATATGCTGTTAAAACTCCTCTGGGTTGGCTGCTTCGTTTCAAATTCATACAGTGGGGAACAAAGGTCAGCTAGAGCAGCAAGGTAAGCACTTCATTTTACTATTGGAACTTACATAATTTGCAGGCAAATCAAGCTGTTTTACGCAGAAAACATCAAGTTCATCACAGACGCCGTGAGAATGATCTATCTACTGATGCATATCAGCTTTTTTTTTTGTCTGGATAACTAATAGTTTACACAGAAAAGCCAGCAAACTGCCTGAAAGGTTGTAGAGACAGCTGTAAACACAGGGATCAATTCAGGTTCATTACTACTCGCAAAACCCATACGATATTGGACAGCAGTAATTCAAAAGTAGTACAATTAACAGAATCAGAGATTCTGATGTTCGCTTTTCTAATGCAACTTGCTAACCTAAGGGGAATTAAAAGAACCTAAGAAAACAGTTTGCACAGCCCTTTAGTAGCTTTGATATTTCACAAGGCTATTTCATCTGACCTTTAATTTAGTGCAGGGTTTTCCATATGTAGGGTATCACTTCAGAAAGGGCTGCCGTTAAGTATTTTAAAAACTCCATTAACATCACTTGAACGGGAATTTGTAAGCAAAGCTCCCACCTTATGGGAGAATTTCTCTACCCAAATCACCAAGGACAAGCTACAAAATTTTAAGCAATATGAAGCAATTTCCAACAGTATAATACTTTGCCACTAGCTTTATATGCCTCTGCGTCGCCACGGAAGAAAGCAAAACATCTGACTCAATTTCTGTGTTCAAAAAGGTAAAAATGGCTATATATGTCATCGCTCATGTAAGATGTGGTCAATATTTAGATTAGTGCTTTTTCTACTTACATAATTAAGACTTTGAGGTAAAGTTGAAATATTTTGTTCCTTCTCAAAGTAAAATGCGCCATTTTATTGTTCTCACACTTACGTGCTGTTGCTAGGAAGATACAACTCTGCTCTAACCTAATCGCCTGCTATTTAGATATGGACTCATGAATCCCTTATTTTTATTCTAAATTTAAGTTCAGTCATCGTAGCTAATGTCCTTGATGCTATCTCAAATTGCTGTCATTACACGGATCACTAGAAATTGGAGGTAATAGTAAAAAAGAAAAGAAAAAAGAAAGGTACCAAATTAGATGATGGATAAAGGTTTAATCAATTTAATTTTATCACCAAATCCAGTCCCTTCCTCTCAAGCTGTCAGGGGACGAGATAAGCGGAACACATCTTGAAGCACGACGCAATCCTGTTGTGAGGAAGGAGTTGTGTCCCTGAACCTCGCCAAGATGAAACACGCTCATTTATTACTTTGGCATTGCAGGACGATGAAGAACCAAGCAGGTTTCCTCCCTCCACCCTCAGCACAATTTTTCTATTTCATTAATTTTTCATGGAATTTCATTTCACAATCATTTTGCCTCTCTCACCCGCTTGCTGCCCTTATTTAGTTTATTCTGTCAACTTTTATTTCGCGTCCCGTTCTATCAGCAGCGACCTCGGCCATGGCTTTCTACCACATCAGGGATACCTGATTCCCTCCTGTTTCCAGTAATTAACTTTAATTGCTAGCTCTATAAAATGGCATTACAAATGAGGTGGCTTATTTGTTATCTTATACTGGAAAATAACTCAGAAGGGGCAGATCTCCAATCCCCCATTTCATACTTTCTATATGTTGGTTTCTAAGAAGTTGCCGGAGGCTGCTGAAGTGTGGCCTTTTTAGTATTATCAGTAAACGGCAACTCTGCTTTTGTTTGGTCTACCTGTAATCATTTATCTCAGATAACAAGCCTTTTATTCAAAATCTATACCACAAGCTATGAAATCTGCACGAACCGTGCTAAGGCCGCTGTGCTGAATTCTGCCAGTACTCTGCCATATTCCAGAGCCCTGGTGAAAACACGACAAGAACCCACAAATACAGTAACTTCCTATACAGCCCTAAAAATTTTAAATGGATTTCTCTAAATCATTAGGCATACTTTTCTAACCTCTGGTCCTTTTAGACACACAGATTAAAAAAAAAAAAAAAAAACCAAAAAAAACCCACACAAACAAAACAAACAAAACAAACACAGAGAGAGCAATATAAAATGTCTATTACTGCTTTTCAACAAAATTAGTATGCAGGTAACGTGGCCAGCATCTGTAGTTGTTTTTTATGAGGTCTTTGAGAAATTAAGATATTTACTTCCCACTGAGACTTAACATACTTATTTTCTAAATGACAATGAAAATATTTGTACCTATTCTAATTTAACAAATGGCTATGAATATCTACATTTTATTTTTTTAGCACACTTTTTGCATGTAGTGTAAAATGGAATGAAATCACTGTGCAAATATATGCTTGCAATGTGACAAACATTAAATGTCCATGCAATGAAAAGTCTTCAAGGTAAGATCTTTATCCTGAAAGGGTTGCTGGATGTCATAAACATAAAAATAAGATTCACGCAAATTAATTATTAGAGGATGTTATTGTACACTGGAATCACACGAAGTGTCCTACACTCTTCAGTGCTTGATTTGCATATATAGAAATTCTCTCTCGCTGTGTCTCTTGCAGCACGTGTTTTTTATTGTTTTTTAGCCTAAATGCACAGAGAAATTCAGCTATTCAGAGAACATTGTTTGCTTTCCTTGCTTGAACTTGCTTTCTGCCCCCAGGAAACTCCTAAAACAGAGCATTCAGGTATAAAAGAAATGGAGCAAAGTGCTATCCCCAGACACACTAATATATAATTCACACTAACCAGGACAAAAATATGACTGAAAACGCGGAAAGTAAATCAGAAGGGGAAAACCAACACTATTAAGTAGAGAATAATATTTGCTTCTACTTCTACATATTCCTAGATATTCTATCAGACGATTTCTCAACCTGGTTTTAAGCACAGTTCCTATGTAACGTGTAATAAAATATCTTAAGTTGTATAAATAATTTGTTGAGTCCATCTCCTTAAGGAGTGGGGATGTGACAGATAATTTCATTTCCCTACTCTGAATAATATTCAATTTAAATTTAAGACGAGAATGAATTTCTTTGTCTACACGTGTGCATAGGTATCTCTCTGTGTGTAAGCGTAAACATAAGTGTGTGTAGTTACACACTTTAAAGCATCTACTAAAAGTATCCTTGCTATAAACAATAAAATATGTGCTGGAGAATAGTTAAAGGCAAGTGCCTTTGGCATAATTCTCTACAAAGATTTTTCACAAACTATTAAATAGGTCAAACCTGCAAAATAGTGGAGCCCATATTAATTCTTATAAAGACATAGTAATTTATGAGCCTAATAAACATTTTCTTGACTAGTCTCCAGGATAGTCAGTTTGTTAAACAACATCTTTGCATTAAGTACCATTACAAAAGACACAGAAATATATGATCAGTAAATAAACTAGCATAATAGTAAAATCTAAAATCCAACAGGTTTTATACTAGACGTGCCTTAAGTTACAGGCATTTTTTGCCAGCATAAATTTATAGGAATGGGTATTTTTATGAGTATATATACTGTGATTACATAGAAAAGAAAATCAAAATTGGATGAATACAAACATTGCTCCCTATAATTAGTATACTAACCAACTACATTATTTGGAAAGTGCTCACAATAGTACATTTGGAGGAATGAAAAAATGACCTCTTCAAGTGCACATTCTTATTGATATTGGTCAGTCAAGCCCTTTCTAGAATGCCATCAACCTCCAGCTGTGCATTCTGCAAGTTGCTGTCACCTACCAAGTTATTGTTTAGCAAGTTTTGGTGGTTTTTTAAGACATTCAACTTCCACCTTATTTTGGCAAAACATAGAGTAACAAAGGATGCATCAGAAAAGTCTTACTCAAAAAGCCTCACTTTTGTCTGCTTCTTAGAAACAAAATTTACACTTACAATTTACCTTTATAACAAAGCAGCTTTTCTCCATTGCATAGATTAACGGATTACTTTTTTCTTCTGGCCAAGCACAGGGTAGCTAAGGCTTGGTTTGTAATTCCCTAGAAAAGTAGTTTTGCTAGGACAAGTACAGCATAAAGAAGTCCGCAGAGCGCAACTTAAGTACAAGCAGATTTAAAGAGACCGGGTATGGGAGCTCTCCCTTTGCTTAGTATTTTAAAATTTATTCTGTAATGTAGATTGGCAGACAGCCTTTGTCACCAGGTGTTAGAGCATGCTAAAGATCCAGAGTAACAAGTGAAGGTTACACACCTACTCCAAGTCCTGATATATCTGCATGTCTGTTGTTTTTATTTGTGGGCAGGTCACTATTTGATACTATGATTCTGAATAGAGTTCAGAAATGAAAGTTAAAATAGCGACAGTCAAATGATACAGTCTAGCACTTGACCAGTTTTTACCAGTTACTATACAAAACCTGCTTTGACACCTTTCTAAAAAGTTATAGAATACCATGCTTATTGGCTTTAATGTGATCAATAATTAAAAGACACTTAGCTAAATTAGGATTTCTAGAATCAGAAGAAATAGCGCACCCAGAGCACCAGCTTGAGTTGAGGAGCTAGCTGACTAAAACTTGTGTGAGTCCCACGTAACGATGACAGTTACAAGTTAGATGATATTTACTGCTTAGATAAACACTTGGAGTTAGCATCTCTGCAATCCAATGCGCTGCAGCTGGGCATCTCTGGCACTCTGCTTCTCGTATCACTTCATTGTACTTTAAAGTGTTCACAGCCTCTTAATTTCGGCTTTTTCAGGCAAAACATCAAAAATCAGGCAGTAGTGTGTCATCCCCTCTACAGGAGAAAACAGGACAGCCTGGTGAAGAGCTTTTATCTAGGGCATATTCCCTGTTCGCCAATGACATCCTGTAGCTTCACTTTTCATGCTTGTGGCAATTAGCGCCTTCCTACGTGAGGTTTGCTTAGGGAAAGGGGAACGGCACCGCAAGAGCGAAACTCGCCGGACCTTCTCTAAAAAAAGAGAAAAAAAAGAGGTAGTTTGGGGGGCGCAACCCTGCGGCCGGGCGCTGAGCGCTGCCCCCGGGCGGCTCCGCTCCGCGCTCTGCCCTGCCCGGGGCACGTCCTGCCCGCTGGCACCGGGGGACACCGCGGCGACAGTCAGGGTTCGCCCGGCGGCACCGGGGCCGGGGGAGGGCAGCGGCGGAGCCCCCGGGACCGCTCCGCCGCACCGCTGTACCGCGGACGGGGCCGGCCGAGCCCCCCCGCCCGCCGGCACCCCCGCCGGGTCCAACCTCAGCCCAAAACAAAGAGAGGAGGAGAGCGAAGGCTGCCCGCCCGCGGGGGAGGGCGGCCTCCCCCCCTCGTCCCCGGCCGGACCCCTCCGGTGGCAGATCGGCGCGGCGGGGAAGGCACCGCCCGCCCCGCACCGGCCGTCGGGGCAGCGGCAGGGCCGGTGCCGGCGTGCGCCATGCAGAGACAATAAAAACAGGAGCAGCCGATGTCTGCCGGGGCGTGTGTGCGGGAGACAGGCAGAGAGAGAGAGAGAAAGAGAAAAAAAAAAGGGGGGGGCAGAACAAATTTCCCTTACCTTTCCTCTTTGATCGCCTCCTCCTCCTTCTCTTGGACTTGCATTTCAGCTGCCCGCTCGGCCCTCCCGACGCCCTGCTGCTGCCCAGGACGGATGTCATGCCTGTACTTGAGCGACACAGCACCGCGCCGAGATGTTTTCCTCCCGCGGAGTTTCTCCCCTTTCTGGAGGCGGTTTTTATAGCGCGGCGGGCAGGGAGGGCGGACGGGCGGGCGGACGGGCGGGCCGGTTCCTCGGCGCTGCCAAGCGGCGCGGCGAGGGGTCGCGCCTCCGCCCCGACGTGCCGGCCCCGGCCGGGGCGATGCCCGGAGGCGGCCGCGGCGGCTCCGCACCCACTTTTTTTTGCACCTCTGCGAGTTGCTGGGCACCGGCCGCTTTGAAGCCGGTGGTTGTGGGGGTGAGGGGAAGGGAAGAAGGGAAGGGGGGCGGGGGGGGACGGGGACGGACGAGGGGGGCGGATTTGCTGCTGCAAAGTCTCCCGCAGCCCAATGGCTCCCGCCGCCCTGCTCTGACATCAGCTCCGCCAGCCCGCGCCCCCAAACTCCGCTCCCCCGGGGCTGCCGGCGGTGCCCGCCAGAAAGCCAGGGAGAACGGCCCCGGGGGGAATAAAAACATCCTGCTGCCTGGTCTGTGGGAAGCCGGAGGGGCAGCTTGTGAGAAGGGACGCTGCAGGCAGGATTTCAAGCTTTTTCTTTCTTTCTGGTTTTTTTTTTTTTTTTTCGCTTTAGACCATGTGGACACTGAGCACTCTGCTTCCAGAAACACAGAAATGCCGCCGCTGTCCTCCGCGACTAAACACTTATTAACTAGTTCACTAATTGCAATGCTTATTATTCCCAGGGAAAGAATTTGAGTTACTGTTGAAGGATCCCTCTATCAACAAACCTTATGCAAGAGGCTAAGTGTAGCGATTCCCCTTGAATCTCCAGTTATTTTTAAGGTACGTGCTCTGCTAAATTCACGATCAAGGGCAAAAGCTCTGTGAAAAGAGGAGTGTGTTGTCGCTCAGAGTCATACATTAACACTCTGCAGTGCCTCATTTAGGCAACTGTGCAATTAAAGTGTCGGGAGCAGAGGGGCTTTTACAGAGAGGAAAGATGACAACAGCATTCCTCTGAAAAGCTTGACTACAAAGCATTACATGTTCATTACAAAAAGCCGGGGTATGCAACAGATAAGATACTGCTTTAAGTTACAAGGGACCTCATGCTTTCTGTGCCCCATCCTCCTTAGTTATTATCTAACTTAAAAATATGTGTCTGGAAACCTAGGCAGTGAATGGAAAACGGAAGAATATCAAGAAAAAAATTATGCTAAATAATTAATGTCATCATTAGTGCCTACTGCATTTGTAGTCGGCTGGAGGAGCACAGTAAAACCCTGTTTATCAGAACTCCTTTAATCTAAAACTTCCTCTCGTTGGAATGTAGGTTACCCAGCTCCTGCTGCTAAGCACTTCCACTGCAACTCTCCCAGCTATTAGAAATCCTCTGTGTTCGGCTGTTTTAGGCCTGTGTCATTTTGGGATGAGGCAGAGCTACACGTTACACAGATTTTCAAATTAAATAAACAAAAATATTTCCATAAAAGTCTCTAGAAGTGCTCATTAAACCAGGATTTGGATGACACAGGCGTACCAAGACGATGTCACCTCATGGACCCCGTACTCCACAGAGCAGATAAGAAGGCCCTAGGTACCCTTACTTTTCGCTATGTGACACCACAACGCAGAGGGGGAAGCTGCCCCCCCCACCTTACCAGCTAAGGTAAGAGAGCGTGTGAATTTAGACCCGCATTGCTTGAATGTCAGATATAATTTAGGAAGCCCTGCATGGAAGTAGGTTTTTACGTGCGGCGCTTTTACAGGTTACTGGCTGGTGGTTTTTTTACAACATACACATCGCCCAGAAGAATCAAACCTTTGAACTGCTACATAGCTTAAGTGAACACCTCTTTGGAAAGCTTCTATTTCAGGGACAACCGGAAAACCAGAGAGGCAATCACTATTTTTTGTTTTTAGCTTGAGCCTTCAGCCTTTAACCTTTCTCACATTTTCCTTCTGGTTTCTGTTGTCCTGAGCACAGCTGACCCACATCTATTAATGTGGCAAAAACTTCTGATTGCGTGTGAAGTTGTAATGCCACTGCAAAACACAACTGCACGTTCAACCGTGCGTCAAACTTCTGACCAGTCTGGAATTTAAGTCACTCAATTTAGAAGCCAGATTTGGAAAAGGGTCTTCTATGCTTCAGTACCAATCTGTGCTCTAGCCATTAGGGATCTAAAAGAGGATCAAGATCCAATTAGAAAGAAAATGAGCATCCCAGGACATTCATTCATCTTTAGGAGTGGCTTCAAGCTCCACACATTCTTTAAAGTTTCTGAAGACTTTCTTTCTGATAACAATTTGTTACACTCTCAAACTGACTGGAATCTGAGGTGTTAAGAAGATTAAGACTGGCATTGCCAGTCCCTAGAGAAGCCATGCTAGCAAGCCAACCCGAAAAGCCACCAATTCTCAGAAACTATCATTTGGTGCTAAAAATTTCATTATCTGTTTTAAGTTCTAGGCACAGTTATGAGAAAGTATCAGCAAGCCAACATCAGCAACACCTGAGCTGTGCTGGTAGTATAGGTCCCGCATAGGTTGTTTTCAGGATTGGTAAAGGCATGAAGACAGCTGAAGTCATGCTGGTGGAAGGTCTCCCCTTGGCTTGAAAGGGCAGTCATTTTTTATACCATCCAGCTACAAAGTCAACAGCATTGTTTAAATGTGCTGTGTTATTCCTCTTGTTCTCCCCAATGGAAGGAGTCAGCTTCTCCACCCAGTGATGTCCTCTGTTTCAACACCCTTTTTTAATTTAAACGCAAGGTTACCAGCCCCACAGAACCGGGTCTGTCTCTGCTCCCAGGCAAACATGTACATGATTTGAAGCACTATGGTAAAGCGACATAAACTCAATCTAGGACATACAAAACCAGCATCACAAAACCAACACAAAACCAGGTGGGAAAACCACTAAATTATGAAATAACACCTACTCTTTTTCAGTTATCTGTTGATGTCTACTAATGGCCAATGCACTTGATAGTCTTCACCACCACACAGAAATTATGGCGGTTCCTGAATCCACAGTTATGATCGTTAATGCTACTTCATGTTCCTTTTTCTTGAGTAAAGCAGCTTAGGACTTTTCCTGCCTCCGTGAGCCTGGCTGTGGAGGTCATTATGTTTATTACCTTCAAGCTGAAGCATTTCAGGCTGTTCTAAAGGCAGTAACTTCACATGACTTACAGCCTGTGAAGAAATGCACATCACACCAATGCACGGCCACCTGCTCCGGCCTAGGTGAGTCAGACAGGTAGGAGGGTTAAGGTGGGAGTCCTGATGTAGAAGACTCTCTCCTATGCTGTCTGGGGAGCTGTGACTCCTCGTGACCCATTGCAACCGCTGATCCCAGCCAGAACATCAAAACCTATATTGCTGTTCTTGCGAGATAGACAGGTCTCTCTCAGCGCTGGAGGTACCCAAGCAAGGAGTCCAAGCTTTGCAGGATTTGTGACAATTCACTTCACTCGGGTTGTCTCAAAAGAGGAGAGCTGAAGGGCAGTCCAAATAGTTTATTAACTGGAAGACTGTTGGTGACTATGAGAGTATGATGGGGAAAGAGAGTGTGAAACTGGATGCCAGGTTGCACACGCCTTAATTATGCATTCCCGTTTAAATTTCTATGCCTAAGCAATATAGTAAAGTTAGTAATCAACAGAAATGGAGAAAAATGAAAACGTCTGAAGAAAAAAAGCAGCCAACCCTTATTTCAGCAACTTATACTCCAGATATGCAGCAAATCTTTGGAAAAGTTATCCAAATTTGAATACTAAGCCCATCAGTATTGTGGGTTTCTGTACAAACATATTTAGATGAAGTAGAATAAATATGAAATTCATTTTTCTTTCTCTCTCTGTTTTGGTTTTTTTTTAAATTTGGAGTAACTTGATTTTCAGTGACATGATGTTACAAAAATTGCAGGTGGAACCAGTTAAAAAAAAAGCTCCATTGAACTTGCAGAAATGCAAATATCTGAAAATGGAGCATCTAAGATGTACCAGGGATGCTCCACAAGGGTGTTGCAGCACTCAAAGGGGGTCCTCCCAGAGCAAAAAGGTCCTGCTGAGCTGCACAGCAAGGGGGAGAAGCAAGCTCCAGACTACACTTCCCACAATAAGCACAAGGAGAGGCTGTCTGGCTGCCATATTCCCCTGTTCCCAGCTGCCCTGTCCCTTCCCTAAGTAGCTGTGGATACTGGAAGCAGCAGGCCATGGTAGAGACCTTTGGAATTTGCTGCCTGGGAGCAGATGTGCCCTATAGGCTCCCGAGAGGGGAGAGGGATGTAGTAGCCATCCTCTATTTTTCTCCCATCCTCCCCGCACCATTTCTGCTTGCTTTTGCTCCCTCCTGCCTGCATAGGTAGAGAAATAAATAAGACCCCCTTAGAATTTGGAAGATAAAAGATGCTCAAGGGCATTAAAGCAAGACATGAATGCAATCGTGTGGCTGCGCAGGTGAGACTCCAGAGCCTTCTGCCGCAAAATGCCTGCACTAATCCACTCTTGCCCTACTTACAAGGAGCTGTCAGTGTGGCTATTTGCAGCAAAAGCCACTTTAGCTTTGGGGCCAAACATCACAGGGTGGTGATGAAGCAATGAGGGTATGGATCCATTTCAGTGTATCAAGTTTGTTAGAAAAATGCCTTGCTGCAGACAGATTCTCCTCTCTGCTTTGCATATTCTTGCACATGAAATAGCCCAGGCTGGCTAACGCTGTGGTGTTAGATAGCAGGAGGTTAAGGCAATGCTAAAAGGATTTTGCCCCTTCATTACACTGCTACAGAACCAAAGGAATTTGGGATGCAATACTTTCACTGCTATGGGAAAGCTGCAGCAGCCAAGTTTCCTCTCCCACAGGAGAAGCTCCCCCTACTTCCCTTCATTTCTTCCAGGCCCCACATCTACTCTGCTGGGGGTTCGCTGTGCAACGTGCCAGCAATAAGCGACGTCCAACTCCCTGATGAGCATGAGGTAAACATTTCAAAGCTGCTCAGACAATAGTCTCTTTAATGGGGAAAATACCTAGATGCCAAAGACTGCAAATCATTGTAATTAGTAGACCTGTATATGCCACGCAAACCAGCAGCAGTCACTAGGGATGAAGCAAAACTTTCTGAAAGATGTTTGTATGGGCATCATAAAACATAACTCAGCAGCTCTGACTCTTGAGGGGGGTAGAGATACTGCTCATCACGGGAAACAGTTTTGATTTTAGTAGTGTTTCATGTGTTTGTAATAAACTAAACCAAAACATGGAATAAAAGTGTCCCCAAAGCAGGATGTCTGAAACCTCATTCTGCTTTCAGATGTTTCAATCCTGGCCCACACTGGTCATAGTCAGTTTGTTCATGTGGGATTAACTTGTTCAAAGACCTTCTGCAAGGCCTCTACCGACCAGGTTTCTTTCTGTGCCACATATCCCAACCTGCAGAAAGGTAATCCAATACACTTTTTGGTACAACAGGTAATTATTATTATTATTTTTAAAATATTAAATATTCATTCTCTGATATCGAAATACTGAAAAGTAGTTTTGTCCCCTTTATGTCTTTTGAAGAAACCATTTAAAACAATGAATCCGCTGAGGGAAAGTTTCCCACGCTGCAGCGCGACTGGTCAGAGCAAGGAGCTGCAGCCCTGTTTGCCCAGTGCACATCCCGGCACCGGGGGGTAGCAGTGGCACAGACCGGGGGTACCTGGCTCCAGCAGCTCCCATGGGCAGAGGAGAGGGGCACCTGGTCAGCCCTCGGTGGGGCAGGGGTGCAGTGTCACCACTGGGCCTCAGCCCACCTCTTTGGGTGGATGGCTGCAAGGTGTTCACAAGGAATCAAACCGCGGCATTGCCCTCATCACGCCTCAGACAGACTGAAAAATCTGTCACCTGAGAAGAGAAATGTCCAAAACAGTGGCCTGACTTAAAAATGAAGACCTTCATTTCTCTGTGCTGACAGCTTTTTCATCAGTAAAATGCAGATGCAAGTAATTACCACAGGGGATTAAGGAAAGCTAAAATGACCAGGGTCTGCTTGCATACCATGTACTTTTCACCCTAATCTTTTCAGTTTGGAAATCTTCCAAAAATTAAACAGTGAATAAATATCCCCCCCAGCAGCCATGTAGTTTACAAAGACTTGCAAAGTTTTTGATGAAGGACTCTACCATCTTCTAAAATGAATACTGCTAGCCTTTGTCATGAGAAACCTTAACCAACTTCTCTGGGACTCTAAAAATGTTTTATGGAGTAATCACGCAGTAACTGCATTGTAGAGAAATAAGGCAGTACTGAAAAATACTACAGCATAGTTATTGTGCGGCATTATTTCAGTAATGCAATATGTTAGAGTTTAAACAAATTATTATAGAATTATACTTTGACTAAAGTTTACGTTTGCAGACATGTATATGTTTAGTATTACAGCCTTTGCCTTTAGACCTCCAGCACTGGTCACTGGCCTTGTTAGTGCCAGTGGCTGAGGCTAGGGTATAATAATCGTCAGTGTAAAAGGAGTGTATGAAAATGCATTAAGCTCTGGTTAGAGTCCCTAGCAGATTCATCAGGTTTCAGTGATAACCTACTACTTTACAAAAGGTGTAAAAACTGCAATTTTCTGTCGCCTTATTTTTAAACACGTTTTTCAAAAGGCATTCTGATTTAGATGATATATAATCACTACAAAGCCAAAAGCAACACTTATGGATATAAATGTAGAAAAATGCATGAAAATAAAGGACCACCTCTGTATTTACATATGCTTTCCAACATTTGGCCAGCAGTAATAGTCAACCACAACTTTCTAAGACACGTAGGGCCCTACAGCCTGTACTGAGCACCCTACAACAGACAGTCAGAATGAGGCCACCCAGGAAATAAAGAAAATAATCTTTATTTTTTTTTGAATGAACTAACCTATAAACTCTATAATGAAGATCACAAGAACATTATTTGTCCCTGTGTATCCTTCTAATAAACCATCTGATACAATGACTTGCTTGGGGAAGGTTGTCTATGTTGTGTAGTATGGCCATTCAGAAGTCAGAAACAGGGAGGATATGATAGATATTTGATGTAGTACAGTTTAAATCCAGCTTAAATTCTGGCTAGTGTTTCTCTTGATTGCCACACTCAGCAGCTGGTGGGTCCCTTTCTGTTTCATGCTAGGATGGTTGTAAATTATGACATGTTGCTAAATGTAGACGGGCATCACTTGGCTGAAGTCTCCTCCTGTAGACATCCCTGCTATACTAGAATATCATCATGGAATTAGTGCAGGGTTTGAACATCCTCTGTCTGAAGTCAGGCCTTAACTGACATTGAGGGACATGACCTTAGGTAAGTCACCTAAATATCTATGTTCTACAAAATGACAGCTCATTGATGTATTGCTCCCTGTAATTTTTGTTTCATTGGTTTGTCAGTAAACTATTGAGATAAATGCTGTCTTTTGCTTGTGTCTAGGTGCAGTTCCTGCAAATATAGACCCCAACTCTTGCTTGAGATGTCTAGATGATATTGTAATGTGAATTAGGAAATGCCAGGGAGCTATGACTGCAATCACAGACCTTGCTCTTCCATGTGGGCAGCGATGAAGCTGCAACGTGTAGTCCAAGGGTGAACAAAAGAGACTTCAGGGCCTTGGGACAGCTGGTAAGGGAATCTGGAGCACAGGTTATTTTTCCCTCTCTCCTTCCAGTTGCGGGCAGCAACATTGGAAGAAATAGGCCCAATCTATTAATACATGGCTCTGTGGCTGGTGTAACCGATCCAGTTTTGGGGTTTTTGATAATGGGAGAGCCTACAACGGCAGCAGGCTTGCTAGCGTCAGGTGGGGTTCACCTTTGTGAAAGGGTAAAGCGTGTCTTTGCTCACCAGCTAGCGGGGCTCATTGACAGAACCTTAAACTAGGCTTGAAGGGGGGAGGGAGACAATATCAGGCTTGACAAGCTGTGGGACAACACCCAAGGTTAGAGGGACAGGGTGCTAGTGAGGGCCCACAGCCTGTTGCTCTGTGATGTGCTGGCTGCATTGCAGCACACTTGAAGTTTTATGGAGATGAGACAGGGGCTTCTGAGGTAATAGAAGCCAAGAGGGAAACACCAGTGAAATACTTGAAAGGAACTGAGCGGTGTTCCTCTGAGAAGGTGACATGGCCAACAGCCCAGCTGAAGTGCCTCTACACCAGTGCATACAGCACTGGCAACAAACAGGAGGAGTTGGAAGCCACCATGATGCTAGAAAGCTACGACCTAATTGCCATTACTGAAACTTGGTGGGACAAATCCCATGACTGGAGTGCAGCTATCCGTGGCTATAGGCTGTTCAGAGGGGACAGGCAAGGAAGGAGGGGCGGAGGCTTTTTCCTCTACATCCAGAAATATACAGAGTGTGAAGAGCTGTCTCTGAAGAATAGGCATGAGCAGGTTGAAATCCTATGGGTAAGAATAAGAGACTGAGGCAACACAGGGAACTTTGTCATTGGTGTCTACTACAGGCCGCCTGATCCGGGGGAGCCTATTGACAAAGCCTTCTTACTCCAGCTATAGGAGGCATTGTGCGCCCAGACTCTTGTCCTAATGGGCGACTTCAGCCAGTTCCACATCTGCTGGAAAAGTTGCACAGTGAGCTGTAGGCAATCCAGGAGACTCCTGTAATGCATTGAAGATGACTTCCTAAGCCAGGTAATAGACAGCCCCACCAAAGCAGATGCAATACTGATGGTGACCAACGCAAGTGAGCTAGTCGGTGGTGTCAAGACTGGAGGCAGCCTGGGCTGCACTGATCATGCACTGATGGAGTTCACAGTCCTGAGGGATATGGGTCAGGTGAAGAGTAAAGTCAGGATCCTGAGATATAAGAAAATAAATAAATAAAGAAAATATAAGAAATCAGGGAAGGAAGGCAAGAGACCGGCATGGCTGATTCAAGACCTGGTGGTCAAACTAAAGGGCAAGAAAGAAATGCACAGGCAGTGGAAGCAGGGACAGATATCCTGGGAAGAGTATAGGGATGCTGCCCGGTTGTGTAGAGATGGGGTCAGGAAGGCTAAGGCACAGCTGAAGCTGAACTTGGCAAAGGACGCAAAGAATAATAAGGGCTTCTACAGGTATGTCAGCCAGAAAAGAATGGTTGAAGAAAGTGTAACCACCCTGATGAGCAAGACTGGCAAACAGGTAACAATGGATGAGGAGAAGGCTGAGGTACTCAACAGCATTTTTGCCTCAGTCTTCACTGGCAACCTCTCTTCCCACAGCTACCAACCTGTCAGCCTGCCCTTCTCTGCCTGGGAATATAATGGAACAGAGCCTCCTAGAAGCTATGCTAATTCACATGGAGGATAGGGAAGTGATTCGAGACAGCCAGCATGGCTTCACCAAGGGCAAGTCCTGCCTGACCAACCTAGTGGCCTTCTGTGATGGAGTGACTACATCAGTGGACAAGGGAGGTGCTACGGATATCATCTATCTGGACTTCTGCAAGGCCTTTGACATAGTCCCCCACAACATCCTTCTCTGTAAATTGGAGAGAGATGGATTTGATGTATGGACTGTTTGGTGGATGAGGAATTGATTGGATGGTCGCATCCAGAAGGTAGTGGTCAATGGCTCAATGTCTAGATGGAGACCAGTGAGAAGTCGTTTCCCTCAAGGAACAACAACAAGCTGAGTGGTGCAGTTAACATGCCTGAGGGATGGGATGCCATCCAGAGGGACCTGGACAAGGTCAAGAAGTGAGCCTATGTGAACCTCTTGAGGTTCAACAAGGACAAGTGCAGGGTACCGCACCTGGATAAGGGCAACCCCCAGTATCAATATAGGCTGAGGAATGAAGGGATTGAGAGCAGCCCTGCAGAGAAGGACTTGGGAGTACTGGTAGCTGAAAAGCTTGACATGAGCTGGCAATGTGCGCTCATAGCCCAGGCAGCCAACCATATCCTTGGCTGCATCAAAAGCAGTGTGGCCAGCAGGTCGAGGGAGGTGATCCTGTCCCTCTACTCCGCTCTGGTGAGACCCAACCTGGAGTACTGCGTCCAGCTCTGGAGCCCCCAACATAAGAAAGACATGGACCTGGTGGAGAGGGTCCAGAGGAGGGCCACAAAGATGATCAACTGTTCTCCTATGAGGACAGGCTGGGACAGTTGGGGTTTATTCAGCCTGGAGAAGAGAAGGTGCCGGGAAGACCTTATAGGGACCTTCCAGTACTCAAAGGGGGCCTACAGGAAGGATGGGGACAAACCTTTTAGCAGGGCCTGTTGCTGTAGGACAAGGGGTAATGGCTTTAAACTAAAAGAGGGTAGATTTAGACTAGATATAAGGAAGCAATTTTTTACAATAGGGTGGTGAAAGACTGGCACAGGTTGCCCAGAGAGTTGGTAAATGCCCCATCCCTGGAAACATTCAAGGTCAGGCTGGATGGGGCTCTGAGCAACCTGATCTAGTGGAAGGTGTCCCTGCTCATTGCAGGGGTGTTGGACTAGATGACCTTTAAAGGTCCCTTCCAACCCAAACTATTCTATGATTCTATGATTGTAAATAAATATCCACCAGCACCAGTGAGAAAACAGCAGCAGTTCCTGAACTGAAAAATAAACTTCTTGAATTATCTGGAATAAGGGGAAGGTATAATCCAATGCAATCAATACTATTACAGGTTTGTCCTCTACCTCCCTCATCAATTTCCCCTTAATTTTATTTCTTAAGTACTGTAACTGATTTTCCCTCATCCAAATCTTGATCTGAGATAGGCGTCAGGAAAGTAGAGGTGCTGAAGCATCTGTCTGCAGAAAAGAGAGATACTTAGAGGTGCCTGCTTGTAGGTCTTTTGCAACAGCTGAGCCACTGAAGGAGAATGACGTTTGCCCCACCCAGGGTCCATAGGCAAGTCAGGGAAACTCAAGCAGCATCAAAGACAGAAGACAGATCCAAAACATGCATCAAGAGAAGTGGATGCATCAAGAGAAGTGGATGCATCAAGAGACACAGAGACAACAGTAGTTAGTCTGTGTGTTGTGTGTCTCCCTTACTCCAGAAGTCCCAAAGAACAACCTGATATCTTTTGATAGTTCAGCAGACCAAAATCTCAGTCCAAACTCAACAAACAGATGGAAATCAGACATATTTTAAGACCCCAGGTAAACCTATTAAAGCCCAACATATCCATCTCAGTGGTGAATGCTGAACCCTCTCTTCATATAAGAAACAGATAAACTCATTGTACTTCATAACAATTCCCTAGGGACACGGTGGCTCTTCCAGTTACTGTGTTAATTAATAGTAGCTACGGAGTCTTTCAGTTTGACATTTTTGCCTCTGCCCTCTGTCCAAAACCTTCTTCCCTTAGTTTTTCAAACTGAATCTACATTCAGGCATTAATTTCTACGTGTCATACTAGTAAAGATCAGCTTTACATCAGGATGACAATGGCAGGTGGCCACTGAAGCCTTAAAACACAAGTGCTGTATCAAATAAAACCTTAGCCAAACTGACATGATTTATTTTAAAATAATGAACTTCTCTTTACTGCGGGACACTTTCTGAATAAAATTGGCAAATGTGAACTCTGCTAAGCTTAGTGGTAGGGGAAGATTCGGTGGAAATACAGTTTTAAATCTGTTGTTTAATCACAAGGCTGGAGACCTAAGTCTGGATTCACAGAATCACAGAATGGTAAGGGTTGGAAGGGACCTCTGGAGATCATCTAGTCCAACCCCCTGCCAGAGCAGGGTCACCCAGAGCAGGTTGCACAGGAACGCGTCCAGGCAGGTTTTGGATGTCTCCAGAGACAAAGACCCTACCGCCTCCCTGGGCAGCCTGTGTCAGTGCTCTGCCACCCTCAGGGTAAAGAAGTTCCTCCTCATGTTTAGGTGGAACTTCCTGTGCTCAAGTTTGTGCCCATTACCTCTTGTCCTGTCCCCGGGCACCACTGAAAAGAGCCTGGCCCCATCCTCCTGACACCCACCCTTTAAGTATTTATAAGCATTGATAAGATCCCCCCTCAGCCGTCTTTTTTCCAGACTGAAGAGACCCAAATCCCTCAGCCTTTCTTCATAAGAGAGATGTTCTAGTTCCGTAATCATCCTTGTAGCCCTTTGCTGCACCCTCTCCAACACTTCCCTGTCCTTCTTGAACCGGACACAGTACTCCGATTCATCCCACCTAATTTTGATGCTTGACTCAGGTGAAGACCTAAGTGACGAGTCTTGTCACCTTGCGCTCCTTGGCACACAACTGGAGAAAGACAGGCCTCCATATGTTAGAACCAGGTGTTTTTTGGAAACGCCTTCCTCTTTTTCCACAAGTGAATTGAATATTGAATGAATCTTGGCCAACATGGGATTTCTCAGCATTTCTTTTAATCCTGAAACTAGCCCAAATTGGTAAAAGTAGACCTTGTCTTAAAAATAGGTAAAATTTGATGACTGTGGCTTCTTTCTCCCTAACTTTTATTGGAAACAAAATCCGGTATAAAAATGAAAGAGGGACAAAGAAGAGAAAAGTTGAAATGACGTAAGTATAAATACAAAATGTTCTCCTGCATCCTGGGTTATAAAATATACGTTTCCATTTATACAATCAGTTTAATAAACACCCTCTTCGAGTGCTCAAGATTCCTCTTACATCTTTATCAAAGGGGAAAACAGTTAAAGAAAATTCTACATCAGTGCTTGACTTAATTTTCTTCTTTTCTTTTTTTTTTTTTCTTTCCCCAGCAAGAAGTATTAGGATCATATGTACGATGCTTTATTTAGAATCTGAAAATTTATTTTATGTTTTTCTGTTGACAACCAGAAGCACTGGGCGGAAAAAAAATAGCAGAACAAAGAGCTCCCTAGAGATATTTCACGTTTGCTGACTCACTACATCATCACATATGACACTGAATTATTAGTTTCAGCAAATACTGAAATAGCACCAGAAAGCTTTCTTGCTCTTTTATCTTCGCCATTGTTCTTGGATTTAAACAACTCACATAAAAACTTTTGGGTAAAACTACAAATATTGAAAAATCATAATTTAGAGTGGTGTTTATTGTACAGGATGCCTCTTTAATCATACTGAGATAGAAGGCAGGGAGTATAGTTTCCTTGAGCTCAGGGGACAATTTGGATGGAAAACATGTTTCACGCTGACCCAGAGCCCGCCAGGACTTCAGGAAGTTTTAGCAGGATTCTTCCTCTCCCTTTCTTCATCTGCCTGAGTGACTCTGCACCTGCGGAGAGATTGAAATTGTGGCCTGATTTGTATCAGGATGAGCTCTGCCGATGTCTGAGAAGCCCACACGCAGTACAGCATGTTTTCCAATCGTGTCTTACTTTTGAGTTAGCTATTTTCAGACACCTTTTAAAAATACAAATTTTAGTGGCTATCAAAATTCAGGTAACTGTGTGCAATGTTATCTGTGTGGGGTCTCAAAACGGGGGTGAGCAGCTGGCCCTGCCTCCATCGCCTGCGCTGTGCAGTAGCACTGCCATACGGACGACCTCTCCTCCCCGACCCCGCTGCTCCACTGCTGGCATGGGCTTATTTGATTCCTTTGGCCTTGACCTTAGCTGTAAATTTTTAAAGCGACACTGTGTTGTTCTGTCTTGCAGGAACGGTGAAAGGTAAATGGCTGGGTTGTGTTATGACTTTCGCGACCTTCTGACTGGGAACAGAAGTGTAATACCTCACCAAAAAAATCCAACCAAAACAACTCCAGACTCAGATGTATGTAGGAAGCTGGTAGTTTAATATCATCTACTTTGATGCAACAATAAATAAAATTATAACACTTTACATTAATGTAGATATTAAAAATTTCTGAAATGAGAATTGTTACGTATTAGTTAATGTTAAAACTGTGAAACGATTAACACCATTAGCTGTGCTAGTTCTTGTTTTTAGGCTTGCACCTTCCTCCCCCTGAAGACAAAGACAAAATTCTCAATTATCAACATTTTACTGGGATTAGATTGTTTTTCTACAAGCTGTGGCTTTTGTGTGCACTGCTGTCATTTCTTTAAAATGCTGTGTGTGATGGCAAGAGAAAGGGAGAAGACAAAACACAAATGAAGCAAATGGATCAGTACGTTAAGCAATGTCATAAACTGAAAGGAAGGGATAGAGAATGATCAGGAATATATACGTTGCAATTTAAAATAATAATAATTACAATGGATTTATTTTGAATTCATGGTTACAATTTACTGTGCTCGTCTCAGACACTTCCTTCTCTTTCATTTCTTCCCATATCCAATGAAAGATTTAAACACCTTACTTGTTAGTAATAAGCATTGATTCAGCATCCCTCCTGAAATGATGCATGATTTTACTCCATCACAGATAATTTCAGAAACATTTTGCTGCCTGCTTTTATCTGCACTTTACTTGTGGAGAGGATTTGAAAAGGTTTGCGTAGTTGCCTGCTCTGCAGTAATGTGAGGATTTTGTTATCCAGCTGAGCTACCATCGTTGGTTCAGATAGCTTGGATTCCTTCCTTCTGCAGCCAAAATCCCACAAAACCTCTCCCTGAAACACAAAGGTACAGCAGAGAAAGGGCAAATGAATCACCAAATCTTTCCAGAGGCTATTTATATTCCTCCTGGAACATGGCAATTAGTGCTTCTCTCAGCCCCATCTGATCACCTTGTTGTCCTCTGCTTGTGCACCCACTTAACCAGTTTTTAGACAGAGATCTTCAGCTGCTTCTGATATCAGATCCAGTCGTGCTTCCAGCCAAAGACAACAGACCTGTACGACTGACTTAAACACAAATGGATTTAAATATCCCAGCTCTTTGGTCCCAGCAAAATACCTGCATCTCAGGTTCGCACGTATACACACGTGTTCAGAGCACAGCATGCCAAGTTCGGGACGTGCCACCTACCCCACAGCTATGGGATATTATCTTCCTTGCATGTGCCAGCAGTGATTGCTGACACACCAGCTTGCATTTGCGGGAGACACCCTCAGCATCATGGACACACTTGCACCCTTTGATAGTTTCTCTTTCATTACAGCAGGGAAATAGAAAACCTAGTGCAATACAGACAACACTGACATTCATCTAATACAATTTCCCCTTCTCGTTCCCTGTGTCTCAGTCTTTCCTCAAGTCTCTGCACTAAAACACCCACCCAATAATTGTGGAGATTAGTGCCAAATCTTCAACAGAGGGATTTGGGTATCGAGTTCCTTGTGGCTATCTATGAGGCAATCACAGTGACTTGAATTTACCAAGTATTGTGCTTGCTCCAGGGCAAGGGCAGTCTCTCTGAGACCCTCATGTGTGGCATTTCCCACAGGGATGTCGGGATCCCTGCCTGGGGCTGCCAGCAGCTGGGGGGACCTGCTCAGAGCCCTCAGCGAGGTCCTGCTGATTGTTGCCTCCTCAAAGGGGACGTCGTTCCCTGGCAGCCGCATCGGTCCTGGCAGAGTCCCTAGCAGGGGTAGCAGAGCCTGCTATGGGTGTCAGTCCCTGGCAGGGGTATCAGTCCCTCTGAGGGGCATCAATCCCTATAAGGGGCATCAGTGCCTATAAGGGGCACCACTTATAGGGTTATCAGGTCCTACAAAGGGTGTCAACCTTGACCAGGGCCATCAGGCCTTGACAGAAGCAACTGTCCTTATAAGACGCATCAGTCCCTATAAGGGGTATGAGCCTGAATAAGGGGTATGAGTCCCCGGCAGGGGGTTTTGTCCCTGGGAGGGGTATCAGTCCCTACAAGAGGTTTCACTCCCTGGGAGGGGTATCAGTCCCTACAAGAGGTTTCACTCCCTGGGAGGGGTATCAGTCCCGATGAGGGCTATCAGTCTGTCTGAGGACAGTCACGAGTGATCCATGCAAATTGCAGCTTGAGTGCAATCAATAGATGTGACAAGCAGCCGGCGCTGGCAACCGGGGACATAATGAAGGTGTGACTGTGTAAACGGCTAACAGATAACAATGCTATAGGAAATTATAGGGCAGTGCTGTATTGAATAAGTGCAGTGCAAAATGAGCTGCGCCTCGCAGGTCATGCTTCCCCGCTGCTGAAGTGTCTCCTGCTCTTGTCCTTTGTAATTGTAAGTGGCAGCAGTGGCGGCTGAATGCGATGAGGGCATGTATCCAACCCTCATTTGTTCTGCATTACAATGCAGCCCTCGCCGCCAGCAGCTGATCCGGAGTGTCAGTGCCCACCTCCCAAGTGGACCAAGAAACCAGTGAAAACTCCATTTACTTAAGAATTAGGAAGGGTGTCATTAAAACAAGGCTGTGCTTGAAACCACGCTGAATGTCTGAGCTGGTCCTGTAAGAAATAGGGTGAAAACTCTATGCTTTGTTTTTAAAAAAACTTGTTTTCCCCCCAAAGGAACACAGCAGCCGAAAGCCTTTTTTTTCAGAAAGCAAAAGATCATATGTAGAAAGCACAAAGGCCTCTAATTTTATTATTTTTAGGTTTAAATAAATATTTATAATCTATGAAATAATTTTTTAAAAACTTGCAGAAGAAGCTTTTGACTACATACAGTTTTAATACAGCAGCTTCTCCAGATGCTGCTATTCCTCTTACCCACTCATTAATATCCAAGGGGAGAAACAACGGCTAAAAAGTGTTCTTTGATTTTTAATTTAATTTCCAAGTCCAGTGATATGAAGTTCTTCTCTGCAATTTTGTTCTGACATTTGGATAAAATTCAGTGGTTGTTTTCTGAAACCTCAGGTCTTCAGGACTCGGATCTGATTCCCGTTTAAAGATTTACAGATTAAGCTTAACATTTGAATGTTATCAAAGACAAGGAGGTAACTCAAAGTGCTCTGCGGAATTCGCTGATATTTCACCATCACTGATCGATACTTTCTGCTGTTTATGATCACTCCATACATCCCTTCCCTCCTCTTCATAATACCAGGCAATTTTATTTATGGTTTTCCTCACCTTAGCCCTGAGAATGTCCATTTTTCTGGTTAAAGTAAAGCCCACACTAAACAAAACGCTTGCTCAATTTCTTTACTAAAGCGCTGTAAACGTAGCTCAGTATTTATTCTGTAACCTTGTTTTCAATCATTTAATGTGGCTGCTTGCTTTCACCGTTATAAAGAACCAATTTGTTTCTTGCAAATGCGTCTACCTACAAATGAAAATGAATTCAAAACAAAAAAAATTCAAGCTCTCGATTATTTTATTTTTCTTTTCAACACTGTGAACAAATCCGGCCTTTTTTCTTCTGGTTTCTTTAGGCCAGACAGCTTTCAGCTGAATCAGGGTGGGTGTACTTCCCAAGCTCTGAGGAGTCCCCTGCAGGGTTCGCATCCTCTGGTATCAAGCAAAATGCCACAAAAGCGTTGTTTTGGCAGATGCCCACATTTTCTGACACCAGAAGGTGCTCCAGAAGTCAAGCCTACAAGCTATGGTGGATTTGGTATCTGTAGAATCCTCTGCTTTTATTTTTCTGTTGTCGCCTTGGTTATGTAGTATAAGTCATCGAGGAAAAAAATCTGTGGGTCGCCCATTTTCTGCAGAGCAGGCCACGGTGCTGAGAAGGACCCGCAGCCATCCGTGAAACCTTCGTCCACTGCCGCAGCATCTCACCACTGGATGGGAAGGAGACCCTTCGGGAGCGCAGACTGGCTGCACTCCCCACACCAAGGGGCTACTGGGACCAGACCTTCACTGGGAACAAAATCAAGGGCCTGCCGAAGTTAATCCTTGGCCTCATTATCTCTCCTGCACATCACTGAGCTTCCTGGTTAGCCCGGGATGGCTGACTGTGCTGCAAAAGTGTGTAAGGAAAGATGCTATCATTCCCTATCTGTCTAAGCCAGAAACAGGCAATACCAGAAAAGCCTGTCTTGTCCAATTTCCAGTTCAGCTTTGCAGACTCAAGAAGTGCAGATAGTTTGGACATGCTTTAGATAAGGAGCTGAATATCTGGGCGTTTTCCTGAGCGCTGAGCGCCACGCTTCATACAGTTTACTAAATTCTGTCACTAAATTTTTACCTTTCCTGGTAATAGGCTTTTTTTGCTTCAGTGTTTCTTCTCCCTACCACCCAGCAACACTGTTGGTAAATGCACAAATATATGTGTACAACTGCCGGTGTACACGCTCTAGTAGCATTAGTACTAAAACGTGCATATTTGCTCAGTGCACTTGGGTTCTTCAGAAATAAATGTGTGAAGCCACGAGCAAGCTGCTCCCATGCTTACAAAGCTCTGTGCCCGCGGTGGGAGTTCACTTTTAAATGTATGATGAAAAAACAGACCTTGCCTTCCTGTCTTTGTAGAAAAATCCCATGTACGTGTGTAGTACAAATGCACTCAGATGCAAAGATGAAAGTGGGTATTTTGTGTCTTTCACATACAGCCACAAAGGGAACCCAGCATCTTTGCAGAGCTGTAATTGCCGGGCGCCTCTTTTAGAGGCAGGAGGACAGAGAGCTGGTTTGGTGCTGGGCTAATCTGTTGGAAGTGTAGGAAGGAGAAAAAAAAGGACTGGTTACAAATCGCTTTGCTTCATAAACCTCTCTCCCATATTGTCTGGAAAAAAACGTTCATGCTCACTGTTACCTCTTTCTAAACAACATATTTAGCCAACATTCTAGGTGTTGGCTTTCCTTTTTTTTTTTTTTTTTTTCTTTTTCCAGGGATATTCAGTAAATTTTCAGCTAGCTTTCCCCTTGCTTGCCTTTCTGGCTGCTTTCTCCCTTACTTACTGCTTTCTGTCTGCTTCTAATGTGCCTCTGCTGAAGCATACCTTCCTTCTCCTCTTGTTTATCAAACGAAATTGAATTCCTTAGGCATAACTGTGTTTGCACCCCAACTCATTTGTGAGAAATTCACTGGTGATTGTTCCTATTTGAAGCATGAATCTCTGAAACACTAATCCTTTCCTTAGGACAGGGAGGCCAGCCGGTGTAATACTGCTCTTCTATCCCATGAGTTAGTTGTACATCAGCATTTAATTTCTGAGACAAATACTTACCATTCAAAATTCACTGTCTGCTAACATGTTTCACAATCCTCTTTTAAAACTCACAGTCTGATCAAGACTGGGGGTGGGAAACCTCATAATTAAAGCGGTTTAGCCGTTCTGTCATAAAAGCCAAACACATCACTGGCAGCATGCTGAAGGCATGGGAGGTTTGTTGCAAGGTAAAAACTCAGTGAGCTCAACCTTTGGGCAAGGGGAGGAGATAGGTGAGCGAAGGACGCAGACAGCTGAACTCCAGCAAGTATTTTTCAGTAAACATTGCAAGGGCCTTTTGTCTCCATCGTGTTTTGCAGTTAGATAATTATCTCCTTTGTTATCTTGCTGTAGAACCAGACTTTTGTATCAGCAAAGACAGCCTCAGTCACTGGCGGGCTGACAGAAAGTGAAGATGAAGGAAGCAGGGACAGGGATGGGGACGGAGACACAGACAGGGAGGGACAAGGATGGGGTAAGATGGGGGAAGCAAATAGAGGTGAAGTGATGCCTAAATCCTGCTACGCAGACTCAGCACACTGGTGCCACCAACACCTGAAATGCAACCAGTCAGGCAACTTGCCAATTGAGGCGTGTTTTCTGTGTGAATAACCATAGTACAAATGCTTCTTGAAACCTGGAAGATCTTCCAAGTATCTGTTTTCCACCTTGTTCTTATACTTAGTGCCCTGAAGATGTACATGCCTTTGCTGTGTAACAATGAACCGCTGGGGACCTCCAGTGTCCCAGCACAGTGTCCCAAATGCTCTGCAGGAAAATCTTTCAGAGGTTTGGATTTCTGGGATTCAAGCACATCCTGGTTTTGTCTTCGTTATGAAGATCGCAATGGATGCTGAAGCTCACTGTCAAATTAGTGTCTTGTGAAACAGGTGTTTTCTCATAGACAGCTTCTTGACCGAAAAATGACTTTTCTTTGCCCTAGTCTTCCTGAACCTGAGCTGACAGATTATTCAAAACAGTATGTTCAGCAACACGCAGCAGAAGTGGGAAGCAAAGTTCTGTACGGTGCCCGATTTGTTTTGTACGGGTAGAAACTAGGGAATACGCTTAAAGTAATCACAAGGAGTCTTTTTTGTTGCTGTTTATTTCAGCATTACACATTTTTATGTGCACAGCCTAGACACATACCAAAAGGAATAATTTTATTAAATTGAATTACAAAAATATGTGCTTCCCTGTCATATGCCAGTTCTTCTTTCTTGTCTACAAGCCTGGGTTCCCCCTTAGATACAGCGTACTGCCTCACGCCATATCTGTCTCTTTTTATTATACTTTTTTAATCAAAACATTCAGGGATGACAGACAGAAGACTCATGCTCTAGGACCGAAGCTAAGTGTTAACTACCAACTGCTTACAAAGTGAGGAGCTCAGAAGCTGCAACTGCTGACCTTGCCACCAGCTCCTCCATAGTGCCAAAGAGGAGCATTTACCATGCTGATGCATTTTATTTCCATGTCAGATTATGTGCTCGCTTTATACAAATCACAAGTTGACACAAAATGTCTATGAGTCAGTCTTTTTCCTTCATGTATTACTCATGTAAGATCTGTAACAAAATCCTCTATTTTCTGCACATGGCAAAACCTTGTTAAATTAATCACACCGCAAATTGGAAGGAAGAATTACACCATTTCTCTTTAGAAAAATTAAAACTTTTGACATTTAAATAGTATATTTACCAAAGCGCTTTGAGTAATGCTGTCATCTATTTTCTGTCTATTAAAAAAACATGTTATAGTGTAAAAACTGATTTTATCTCTGTCTCCGCAAAAGCATGGCCAGCATTGATTCTATTTAACATTTTATCAACTGAACTAGAGAAGAGATATTACCTCTTTGAGCACCAGCCAAAGGTCTTGTAGCTAATGCTGACCTCTGTCAAATATAACACATTGTATAGGAAGGATTGACAATTATTGTTCTGCTGTATTTTGCAAGACACCAAGGGTCAGAGCAATGGAATTGTTACGTTGCAGCAGAGCAATAATTCAAAGCTTGTTTGCCTGCGCTGGGTAAAGCTACTAGGGTCAAAAATCGTTGTTGTGTTAGAGTATAGACAAAATGTTAAGGAATTTGTAAATAGGCTTGCGGTTTTCCCAGTTATTTTATTTGTTTCCAGGAATTTCCTTTGTGGTTGACGGGTATTCCAAATCAGCCCACTGTTCTCCTATGACAGCATGATTCTTCTTGTTAGAAAATGATAAATCAACCTTTTAATCTCAAAGATTCAGATTGCATTGAAGCTTTATCTAGCCTGCTGGAGAGGCGAGGGTCCAAGTAGAAAGGTAAAAGCTTTCTTATTCCTCCGGATCATGTATACAGTAGCGAAAAAAGATTTACAAATTCATAAAAGGCATTTTGATTTCTTTTGCTTAATTTTTAAGGCTCTTTAAAATAAAAAGCATTCCAAGATATCTGTCTGCAAAGCCCATGATTGCACCTCCATGTGGTGCCTGGCCTTCTTTACACTGCTAATTTCCATTAAGAGCATTCTGCTTAGTTGAAAGAGCATCAACTTATATTTTTGGTGTTGAAAGTACTGAGTTTGATACCTTCTTATCATCTTATGTGGATGCATCTATGGTTCATTGCAAATACACTATAAAAAAAAAAGTATAACTAAATACCTCTATACAATCAACCAAAATGACAAAGTCGTTCCCGTTGAAGTCAATAAGGGTTTATTGTAAAATGTCAATAAGAACAAGACTAGATATAACACAGAATATAGTTGTAGTTCATATATATATGAATATATATTCATAATACAGAAGAAAAATATGAAGAATATCAATGAGCTTGTCTAGGTCGTCTCTTTTGCCTACTGTAGGATCATTTTCTGTGGCATATTTGCAGTATTTTGGCTCAATCGGCCTGTGTTTGTCAGCAGCATCACTCTGCTGCAAGACTAGCAAATATTGTATTGAACTATCTAAACAGGAGTACCATCTACTGGGCTCAGAAAGCAATCTTTCTGACCTACTTAGCACTGCTAAGTCCTCAGGTAGTGTGTGTGGTTTTGTGCACTGCAAGTTCAGAAAAGCTTCATCCAAAAAAGTCTACAGTAAAGCTACCAAAATGAAGAGAGATATAGAGAACACCTGAAAAAATGGATGTTTTTTATGACGGAAGACATGCAATGGAGCTATAGGCTAAATTAGGAATGGACTCGAGACCTGATACTGGGTTGTAAATTTGAGTGCTATTCAGAACGAGAAGAGACATCTGCGAGCAAATTAGAAAGCATTAAGGATTGGGCTAGATGTCAGGAATTTAGAGTCAGAGCAGATCCTTTTTTTTTTTTTTTTTTTTCCTGCTGTGAACATTTATGCATCAGTAATGAATAAAATTCACGTGGAAAGTTGAGAGTCAGGAACTAGTTCTGTTGCGACGGAGTCCATGACAAATCGGGACCCACTTTTACTAGGCAGTTTACTAAAATACTTTTTTCAGTAGTTACCTTCTGAAAAAAGAGCACACAGTAAAAATGGTCTGATCTCTACACCCCTGAGTGAGATCAGACAGATATGTGTGTTGGCTGAGAGGGACAAGTCAACAGTGGATGTTTTATTTCTTTGTAAAACAGATGCTGTGGCATGCAGTCCTCTGCAACTGCTCCAAAGAAGGGAAGAATCGACTGGATGAGAAAGGAGACCTCAGTGTTCAGGATCAGATCCTGTGGATTAAAGTAAGTTATTATTTTAAGTGCTTAAAAAGGGAAGCAATTAACATAACTTAATGAAAGAAAAAAAATCTACCCAAACCCTAAAACAAGCTGATTTTTCATTAAATTCCCAGGCCTTAAAATTCCAGCATCAGGTCTTGTTGTATCTCTTATCATTCAATCACCCTTCTTGTATAAACAGTAATGTTGCAAAGAGCTGCCAAATGTAATGCTTTAGGATAAAAGCATTGTTTTCCTCCAGCAGGTGCCAATATGGAAAGCAGGCATGGCAAAAGCTGAGCATGGAGATTATACCTCATTCTGATTACCCCTGGGCTCCCAGAATGAAAGTCAAATGCTGCCTGGAAGCATCTATTGCTTATGTGTAGGAAGCACACAACCTGTGGAGGAAGAGTGGGTTACAGTCTTGAAAGCTGCCACTATATAATTTTTCATGGATACTATGCTCATACAAACACTTTTGTAATGCCTTTAAAATAAATAAATAAATAAATAAATATAAGATGTGGAGGATGAAAATAGTCACAGACCAGCAGAGGGACAGCCAAAATGCTGATGTGCAGGAATCTGCTCTACATGTCAAGCTACATCTAATATCCTGCAAACACATACAAGACTTTCAACCTCACTTACAAAAGCATTTGTAGCTACACTTCTTCTGCCCAAGAAATACATGTGAAATCACATTAATCCAATTATTTTCTGTCGAAACAAATCACTGAAATGTGTACAGTACGAAAACATTAAAGCAAACCAGTTCAAATAGAGTAAAAACTGTACCAAACGTCACTTTTCTTCTGAAGCAAACAAAAAGATAAGCCAAAGTTGAGGAAGATTTAGATAAGGCATTGCTATGCATGTGTCTTGGCTGACTGCTGGTGGTCTCTTTCTGTGTCAACTATGGCACCAGTAGCGTGGCTAACCTAAATAGCTTTGGACACTTCCTAAAGCCATCTTCTGTTATGTGGAGATAGATGTTCTCTCTGAGCTCCCTCTGATTGTCACTGGAAAAATAAGTTCATGTTAGATGATTCAGGAAGAAATGTATGAAAGGAAACTCTAACAAAATTAGTATATGCAATGAGAGCAATGAAGTTGTAGGTGCACCAGAAATGAGGCATTGAAATTACTCATGAGCCTTGGGTGGGATTCACTCTTAACACCAAATCCTGATCCCACGGTTGGTGGAGGAGTCACAATGCCGTGCTGTGGTGTAGGCAAGCTCCCAGTTGCCATAAGGCTCAGGGCATCCTGCGAGGAGCAGAAACACTAGCCTTGACCCAGCATCTAGAGAAATGTCCTTCAATTCCCTGATTCTAAAGATTCAGTTTGGGTTTAATTCTAGTATGCGCTAGCACTGAGGAGACAAGGTTTAAAGGACAGTCAGTATCCAGAGCTGCTGTGGGGGAGAACCTAAAGTCTAGTGATGACCTAAACGGGACTATCTAAAGTGACTACCCAAAATCCCGAAAACCATCCAGCTCTATTTTGCTGTGAGCAGTTTTGAAAGCTAAGAGAAGTATCTGAGACTTTCTTCTGTTATCTGATGGTGGTAGGTGTCTGCCCTTGAGGACCAGAGGCTATCAGTAACTTTGCTTTAGTAAGACACCATGTGGGACATGAAAGGACCTGCAGAAAAGCCAAGTTATGTCAGTGCTTAAGAGTTTGTCATTGACATGACATAAAATAAAGAAGGCAAAGCAAAGCCTAGAAGCCTGAAAAAACTAAATTATTGCTTTTAGGTTTCTTTTTCATCAAAATAGTTGATGAAAAAGCAGTACCTATGACACTGGACTTCTGAAATGGATTTAATTGTTGCATCTCTGACAGTATAGAAGAAAGTGCTTTTTTAAATTTTTGCAGAAAAATACTTTCACTTTCATATGCAAGTCCAAAATCATGATTACTTTGTGATATCAATACATTTTAATTAACATTAATTTTATTTTTCATCAGTTGCATCTTAATAGAGATGGGGAGGGTTATTCTTTTTTTTTGTTTTTATGAGCTTGCCTTTAGAAGATATAACACGAGTGTTTATTGATAAACTAATAGAATACATGATGAAATGGCTCTAGCGTTAAGCTGTTAAACATTGACCAACAAATTAATGTTATAAAATATGTACAAACTACAATGTGATTCGTGTTTATTGAACCATGTATGTCCTTGCCAGATAAGCTGTCAGCAAATATTTTATCAGATACACGTATTTAAATTAATGCAATTAAAGTGAAAAACAGTTCATCAAAGCATTGTTACATCTGGGTAGAAAACAAAAACAATAGTAATTACCATTATTAGATATAGCATACAGTACATGACATTACACCAGATGGAATTCAAATCAGAAAAAAATTTTCTGTGTGGAGGTTTCTTGTGCAAGTGAGTAAGAATAAAAGCCTCATCAATTAAAGTCATTTTGTCACAATTCTTGCTACATACTGGTTTTATATCTTTCACTTTTCCCCCTGCACTTCTCTTCTCTTTTCTGTCTATAAACTCTTTGGGAGAGAAACCTTTTATTTTGGGACCTTGAATACAACTGAAAAACTTATGCTCGGTAAGAATTACATTGTTTATTGTCAACGACCAAACATTTGGGCACCTCAGCTGGTGATTCCCGGTATTACTCTCTTCCCATTAAATGTCAGGAGTCTCAACCCAAGAGCAGATTTTCCTCCAAAGCAGCATCCCAGTTAACCAGTCTTGCACGATGTAGTTGTGGGCAGAAAACATATGCAGCAGAACACGGCCAGAGTAGCACATGCTCTGCGGATGAACGGGACCTCATTCTTCAGGCCTCTCAGTCCATTACACATTCAAAAGAAAAATGTCCCTTTTACTTTACTCTCATGACGCGCTGGAAACAAACCCCTGTCCTTCCCTGTCAGCCTACTGCTCTCTCAAACGTCCAGGGTGAACTGTGATCCTCCACCGAGGCCAGCCCCCTCACGTACAGCGATTCTCTCATGAAACTGGAAAGCAGGAAAGCCTGTTCTCTTCCACCACCCTCACCTGGACTGCTTGCAGACAAATGCAGCTTTCTAGGTGTCACTCTGGGCTGGATGGGCTTTTGGCCCACACCACGGCAGTTCTTCTGACTCTCTACTTGGCCCAAACGAGGAGGTCCCAATTTGCAGAGGAGTTAAATGAAACACGAATCCAGGGAGAGACTGTAATTCATGCGTTCCAAGCCACGATGAGATGCCTTAGCTGTTCTGTGCTGTGCCCTATTCAAAAGATACTTACTGAATAAATCTGAATAATGAACGAACGAGAAGAGACTGTTATCTGGTCTGTACGTACAAAGAGGCTAAGTTTGCCAAATTAATTATTCACTGTGAATTATTCATTTAGCTCCAACAAACTCTCCATAATCTATCTTCTTCTGTCCATCCCAAGTGCTATGAACATGGTCTATACCTAGCTTATATTTTAGCCTTGTTCTTTGAGTTATGTGGGATGTAGACTACATACATGCAGCGCAGACTCACGATAGTACTGGGGGAGAAAATGGTGATTCTATTTAAAATGAACTTGATAGCTGGAAAACAAACAAACAAACAAACAAGCATACAAGCCCCAAGTACAAATAGCTATAAAAAAGTAGAGAGCACATTGAACACATCTAAGGTCCCAGGCTTGCAAACATGTGGGCATGTGCTTTACCAGTAGCAACCTTGACAAGATCAATGGAAGGAGGCATGGTACCAGAGTTAAAAATAAATTTATAAAAGGATGAGCCAAAAGACTTTGCGAAAGCACGTATAGGGTTGTGGCAGATGAAACAGAGCTTTAACAAAGTTGCATCTTCTATAGTTAAAGCTGTACTTTCACTATGTTATTTCTTGTTTCTTATGTTCATCAGGAACATTTAACATTTGCGTGTTACTAAATCTCAACAGGTTAACTGATTTAAAATATTCAGATTTTGCTACTCCTAGTAATGCTGAGCAATGCCTTAAACGCTGTTATTGCAGCGAATAGGAAAAAGATGACACAGTCAAATTTTAATGCAAAGTCCTAATGTAAAACACAAAATATGAAGAATGTGGCCTATAAGAACTGAGCAAAAAGCATAGCTCAGAACCCCTGCTGCTGTTCACCTAGTTTGGAGAATGTATGAATCCCAGAAAACAAAATATTTTTAAGATTAAGGGCACAGTGTGGGCTTTATTTTTATCAAGTGAGTTTAAAGAGATATTTAAAACTAATACTTCACTTTCTTTGTGGCATATTTTGTTTTATGCTAAGCAGAATCCAAAAAGACCCTATTAATGAAGATGGTTTAATGCCTGTGCATTATTATAATGCACTCCTTTGTTCTACACTTTCTCTGTGTGTCATAGACTAAGTCATTAATCAATGGGTGCTGAAAAATAATTGTCTAGTTCTTAACAATCTTCTATTGTTGAAACATTTGGAATTTTAAGATAAAGATGTACTGGCTGCTTTGAAAAAAAATGTGGTTTAAGATTACCCTTCATGGAAGTGTGGTCTTATTGTTGGAAATGCAAAGCAGATGACCTGGTTTTAATGTGTTTTAGTGCACTGTTGTTCAATTGCCTATTCAAATTGTGCTCGAAAAGTAGACTTCATTAATGTCACAAAATAACGATTTTGTGTGTTATTTTATTGTACTGGCACATTAATTAAATGGAGAAGCATCATAGAATTACACAGGGTTTAAAAATAGCAGTACAAAATCTTTTTGGTAATAATAATAACGATAACTCTTAGTCTGTTGAATACAATTTAAGAATTATATTCTTTTTGTACTTCTATCCTTGATGACAGATATACATAAAAGGCACATACTGATTACAAATCACCTGGGGATATGTGTCTATAACAATCCATTTCAGTGACTCACCTAGATCTGCCTGACAACCTTCGCATAGACAGGGAAATTCAGTGGAAAATCTTATAAAGCCGAAGGTTCCCAAATAACACAGAATAGTTCTTTTTATTCTGAGAGGAATACTGGAGAACTGGACATCAGCTAACTTCAACCAGCTGTTTCAGCTCTACCAGCACACTGGTTCTATTGTGAAGACCTCGGACGTTGCCTGGAACAGCACTCTGTCTGAATGCCCTTTAGTCCACCTCAGGCTCTTTTAAATAACCTCAGAATCTAAATAAAAGCAAGAACAGCTCTTTTATCACAGCTCTTCCCAGAAAGCTCAGCTACAGGTAGCCCTGCTCAGGATGCTGGAGGTAGACACACAAATCTGAATCATGCCTCTGAGGTGTGAAGCAAAAAAAAACACCACAAAAACATGCCAAAATTGCTGGATGAAATGCATGAAAATACGTACTATATCCAACGAAGAATATTAGCAACAAGAGGATCTGGACCACAGAGCTCTTCCGTCAAACTCCAGTCAGTGGAAAGAGTCTCAGTAACTTAAGGAGAATGGGCCAAGCCTCTTTCACATCATCGGCAGCTCTTCATGGGAGTTTTGTGCAAGGTGATGTTTTTGATGTATGCGATATCATGTGATACTGGCTAATCCTGAGGAAAAAAAAGCGTGGTAAAAGTGGTTCCCAAAGAGGAAAGCCTAGGATGAGAATAGAGAGCTAGAGTGTGCGAGGCCAGGATGATCACAGAGGTCCTCAGGTTAATTGTGTTAATAACACGAGTCCTCACGTTATTAGCCTCAGTTCTTTATTAGTGCAGAATCTGGATAGATGCAGGTTTAGGGCATAGCAGAGAAAACAAAGAACAAGCAAATAAAACATCACATTTATGGCAAGAAGGCAAAGGAGCTAACAGAAACACACGAAAGACAGTAACAGCTTCCTTAAGGATGGGATTAAAAGCGGAAGAATGGGAGGGATTACTCCAACACTGCCTGCCTTGGTTAACTCTACAGATTATGCACAGTAATATCTCCTTCACTGCTTTTTGATTTGCCACTCACCACTGCAAACTCAGGAGTTATATGTAAACTATTATCCTTTACTAGATAACTGGGTTAAGTAGATGAGAATTTTAAAGGCCAGTGTGTGTGTGTGTGTGTGTGTGTGTTTTCTGCCCCAACCTTCCCACGCACCGAGGTGACAGGTGGTGCAGCATCGAGTCAGAGTAAACCGGGATACAACCGTCCCGTGCCCCTGGTTAGCGGCCACCTACAGAGGTGTCTTGTATAATTCAAAGTAATGAAGGTCTTATGGTTCTGGCCTAATGAGTTGTACCCAGCTCACATACCAATTTATTAACAGGGAACTTAAGAGCTACGGGCATGATTTTAGTTATTGTTAACTACTTTCATCAATATGACAATCACTGTGGGAGAGTATTGAGTTAGAAATGGCATGTGAAAAGAAACAAGAGGAAACAAAGTAGGTGGAGGAAAGACACAGAATATTAATAGTATTTTTTAAAATACTCCCAGCTTGCTGGTAGTTATTTCAGAGGGTGGGTTGATTATTTAATCTTATCAGCTTTTTGTTTGCTTTTTGATTTCCTTTTTTTTTATTCACTTAGAATTTTGAGGTGATATATTAGCCCTTTTCAAGTAAGTGATGAACTTTCACTGACCTCAGTGTCGATAGAAACAGAAATAGTAGCACTCAATTGTACCACCTATTTTATTAAGACTGACCACAACTTGAGTAAAATCCTAAAGCCAGTGGCTGTACAGATTATTGCAAATATGCTCAAAATCTAAAGAAATATGAACTTACATACACATGAAAAAAAGAGCAGGGGTTTTTGTTAACATTCTCAAATATTTACTGCCTTTCTTCTTCCTACTGGCTATTTATTTTTCCATGATTAAACAGTGAGCTCCATGGGACAAGCAGAGTGCTTATTTCAGTGCCTGAAAATCATATAACACATTGTGCAGGTTATTGCAAATAAATACTAAAGCCCATTATGGGAAGATGAGTCCTGCCATTGCATTTTGTCTTTCTCTTTTAGCTGCTTGAGGAATGGGCGTGCTTTATTTTCATTTTCTGCATGTGCTTATATAAATGCTGGAGAACCCCAACATATATATATGTCCACACCTAGGGCCAAACATGCAATAAAGCTGATAGGCTCATTTTTTAGTATGATGGCTACAATGAAGTAAATTCTGTGCCTAGTAAATAAGGGGGAAGGCAGGGAGCTGCCGACTTAAACATACTCCTCCTCTTTAGCACCTCAAACTCTCAAGAAGAGGTCTTTCTCTGTGTCATAAATCATTGAGAGATGAAGAATAATTGTCTAGTTCTTAATCGTCTTCTATTGTTGAAACATTTGGAATTTTAAGATAAAGATGTACAATTTGTACTGAAAAAAATGTTGTTTAAGATTATCCTTTCTGAAAATGTGAGCTTATTGTTATAAATGCAAAGCAGATGACCTAATGTTAATGTATTTTAGTCCTATTTTAGTGCTGCCTATTCAAATTGTGCTAGAAAATAGACTTCATTAATGTCACAAAGTAAAGACTTTATGCATTATTTTTATTAAACTTAAACATTAATTAAATTTAGAAATACTTTGGATCCATACAACATTTGAAAACAGGATTCTACCACATTATTGTAATAATGGAAGGAAACAGTTCTAAAGCCATTGAAAGCTCATTCTTCCTTTATACTTTTTCCTAGGAGTGTGCCATAAATAAAAAGAATACACTGCACGTGATTACAACCCAGCCAGGAATACACGGTTCTGTGTAACTCAGTTTTTAGTATTCTTGTAGGACAAAGAGAACAGCTTAGCAGAATTCAGTTTTATTTTTCCTTCTACTTCGTAGCACAGCAGAACTTGAAACACAGGATTGCAACGCGGGCTACTGAGGCCAGAGAGAACTCTCTACTGCCAACCTAGTCCAGCCTATTTATGAAAAAAATAATGCAAGATCTTGTAAGTAAGATATTTTCTTTCAAGAAAGCCTTAATGGTTTACTGTAAAAATGTAGAGAAATAGCACCCTGGTTTGCAAAATAAATGACCTTGATCACAGAATCCCTGAAAGCAACTTTCATGATGAAGAAAAGCTTTGGTAAATGAACAAGTTTTTTTTCTCTCCCCCCTGTCCCCTGAACTGTATTCATATACTGTGTTTATACAGAGAGAACTATCAGTTCACAATTCAAACGTAATTCAGATCGCACATATTGTGTGAATTTAAGAGAAGAGCTAGCACACTACGGCACAGCGTCCATGGAGGAATTAATTCTTTCTACATGTAGCTTTGGTACGAAGAACTACTAGTTAAAACAAAACTAGTACTTGGTGGAGGGGATTCTGGTAAGAGGAAAAAATTGTCTGCAAAACCTATAACCAGGCATACATAATTCTTGACCTGCTTCTATTGCAGAGGGGGGGAAAACCCCTACAGCTCTAATGTAATAAAAACTGCAACTCTGAGAATGTAGAGCTCATCAATCAATCTGCGCTAGCCCTTAGGGCCAGCGGTGGGGAACGGGAAAGGAAAGTTGACTATTGAGAAAGAAATTACTCTCAGTCTTACTTATCCCCAATATAATTACAGAGCTGAAAATTTGGGGAATCTACATCTGTTTCTCATCCCTCCTTATGATTTGCCTTTATAAAAAAGGCCCAGTCAGCCCATGACTTTGGACAATCCCTGTTACCAGCAGGTGTATGCTCTAGTAAGGCTCAACACTTCTCAGTGTTAAGATTTTAAAACATTTTTCACAAACACAGAAATGTTAATTTTTCAGCCTGCACATAAGGAAGCCTGAAGGTCTGGAAGTGAGCTACCTAAAATCATATCGTTAGTCTCCATCTTTTGTAGAAAAAAAAAACATAGCACGAGATTATGCCAACTCTGAGAATATATGTATGGCATGTGACCTGGTGGGATAGAGATGCATATTCTGGAGGAATAGGACTTTAGACTTAGCTTCTTTTAGTCTGTTTTGTCTCACAAAAAGTCATTGAATCAGGGCGGGCATCATTTACCCCATTCTTTTAATTTAAACAGGATTTGTCCAAATTTTATTTGTCATCTTGGCTAAAAATCAAATGAGAAATATTGCAATTAGATGTGGCTATTTTCTAAACCACCTTGGGGGAAGAAATAGTGATGCTTCTCCAGTATCTCTCTACAATCTGTAAAGTAGTGGTACAGCCACCACAGGTAAGGTTAAGATAATTTTAGACTTAATTTTTCAACAAAATAATTTTCTTTCATGCTGCCAATGAAAAAGCCAAATGATACAGGACCTTCCTCCTTTTATGTGCTGCCTACATAGGGAAATAGAAGTGAAAAATGTGTATACGTAAACCTCAACCTATGTCCAAACAGTTACTGTCTGCTCAAAATAACAATAATATGTGATCATTAAGAAAAAAAAAGACGAACCAAAAATAATTTTAAATACACCAGCTACATTTACCTGTGATTATATACTCTACTGCTTCATTAATATCCAAATAAATTTATTATGAAAAAGAATTTATTACCATATTTATAATTTTACACTTGTGACTGGCCAATAAGATTTGAGTAATCTTCTGTTTAAATGTAACCACCTTCCCTGTTGCAAAAACCAGTGCTGACCGTAATGTCATGCAATATTATCTGCTCAGCAAATTGCACCAATAGTCTCATTGTATTTTTTAGCGCATAAGCTTATCAGGAAAAGTCAGGAAGAGAAAAATTCACAGTTCTTCAGAAAAGAAATTGAAGTAATAAAACAAAGATAGCATTATTAACAAGTCTAAGTTCGAATACAGTTATATTAGCAGCAGGAACCAGAGAGTCCTTTAAATGGTGTCTTATTAAAAGAAGTCCCAAATGCTGGTAAGTCAGCCAAGCTTTTCTCCTTGCTCTGTTCCCACTCTTGTTTCACCACAGACCCCGACTTCAGGAACATGAGAAGTTGAAAAAATTCAACTTCTCGGTATTATGAGCATCACTCATTACTCAGAAGCATAAAATAATCACACAAAGGGACAAACTATAAAGCTGACATTCTTATACTAAACCAAAAACTTCCTTTTTCCCCCAGCAGGAGTATATGCCTCAGCACTACCCTGCACAAATGGATGGCTGATGTGGAGTGGTAGCAAGGTTTATAAATGAAGCAATGAAGTGGAAATGTATTTGCCACATCTATGTTTCTAGCATGTCCTCATCCTGAGTAAAAGAGATCAAAATATTCTTATGGATTGCCTATACAGAGCGTATTTGAGAAAGAGGAAGTCTGCTATGCAAAGAAGTTTTATGATGGTATCTAAAGCTTGGACTCTTACCAAAATGTGAAGAGTCAACAAGTCAACCCATCCACCTGGTTCTTAGTTGATCCTGAATGGGACAATGGCAAACCAGGACCTTGTTGCACCACTGTAGGATGTAATTCCATAATAGGGATAAATTGATGTGTGTCTGTTAGCAGATAATACTCGCATTGCAATACGTCTTGTCTGATATATCTTACTGGGAAGGGTAAACCCACTGAAAAAATAGCAAAATGGATCAAACTGCAGATTGAGCGTATGAGCATTGGAGGAAGGGAGGTCATATTACAGAATTTCATAACTACGGGACTTGGAAGTGCAACACAGTATTTGACTTTTACAGCTCATGTTAGACCATACCTAGCCTCAATTTAGTTCAAGTAATGACTGCACATGTGACGGCAGAGAGCTCAGGGCAGATTCAGAGCTGCTGTATGGCACAGAGCTTCCAGAGGAACCTTCTGCCAAGTAGTAGGAGGAGGAGGACATGATCTGCCTGCGTGGTTTGTCACAGGGATTCATCCATAGCGTTCCTTCAGTCCCTGGTGGAAAGTGTCCCACCACCACTTCAGCCTGGAAAAATACTTCTGGGTTTCCCAGCTGTCAGATGCTTTGCTACAACCAGCAGACATCTTCCCCAGGAGAAAGCAGAACTTTTGGAAAGCTTGGCTGGCAGAGGGAGCTGGCCCACAGGAGTAAGGCTGCGTTTATATATAGAGCATCTTTTCTGAAGTACTCTTTGTTATTTTATACCTTCTAGATGTAACTAGCTTTTGACATTGGTAAAGTGCCTGTCAGGGAATAGATATATAGCTTTAGGATACTGTAGCCATAAGAGTATTATTTCCCTGAGAGGTTGCAACCCGCTGAAAGGAGAATGGAAAATTAGGGCTGAAGGAATGTCAGTCTGCGTGAACTCACTTATGGATGGAAGCAAAAAAAAAAAAAGATATTGCTGAATCAGCACAATGTGCCTTTCCATCCCACGCTGCAATCTCTGGCAGCTCCCTCATTAAGGTATACATTTTAAACCTAGAAGTCTGAGTTTTCAGTGCTTAAATAGAAAGCCAGGCTCCTCCCCAGATTTAATGATTTCATGAGTCTATAAACACAGTTTACAGACAATACAAAGTATTTTCCATCGAAAAGTTAATAATTTCCAGCAGTTGCAATTCTTCAACATGTGAAATATACACATAAACACACACACAGAGCAGGATATCTTTGTCAGTGACATGGACGGTGGGACTGAGTGCACCCTCAGCAAATTTGTGGATGACACCAAGCTTTGAGGTGTGGTCGACATCCTGGAGGGAAGGGATGCCATCCAGAGGGACCTGGACAGACTTGAGAGGTGGGTCTGTGCAAACCTTATGAAGGTCAACAAGGCCAAGTGCAGGGTCCTGCATGTGGGTTGGGGCAATCTCGTGTACAAATACAGACTGGGGGATGAAGGGATTGAGAGCAGCGCTGAGGAGAAGTACTTGGGGATGTTGGTTGATGAGAAGCTCAACATGAGCTGGCAATGTAGGCTCGCAGCCCAGAAATCCAACCAAATCCTGGGCTGCATCAAAAGAAGCATGGCCAGCAGGTTGAGGGAGGTGATTCTGCCCTTCTGCTCCACTCTGCTGAGACCCCACCTGTGTCCAGCTCTGGAGTCCCCAATATAAACATGACACGAAACTGTTGGAGTCAGTCCGGAGGAGCGCCACAAAGATGATCAGAGGCTGGAGAACCTCTCCTATGAAGACAGACTGAGAGAGTTGGGGTTGTCCAGCCTGGAGAAGAGAAGACTTTATTGAGACCTTCAAGTACCTAAAGGGAGTCACAGAAGAGATGGGGAGGGACTCTTTATCAGACACTGTAGTGATAGGACGAGGGGTTCAGTTTTAAACTGAAACAGGGTAAATTTAGGTTAGACATAAGGAAGAAATTTGTTACCGTGAGGGTGGTAAGACACTGGAAGAGGTTGCCCAGGGAAGCTGCGGATACCCCATCCCTGGAGGTGTTCAAGGCCAGGCTGGATGGGGCTTTGAGCAACCTGGTCTAGTGGGAGGTGTCCCTGCCCGTGGCAGTTGTGGTTGGAACTACATGATCTTTAAGGTCCCTTCCAACGTAAACCGTTCTATGATTCTATGATATAACTATTGATAAGTGTGGACTTTTTAATAGGTGACCTTTGTAATCCCACATAGAAGATGTGCCCTGGATATTAAATTCATGCTGCACCTAATTTCTCCCACAGTCTCAATTCCATAGTTCAATATTTTTCATTTATTTCAGGTTTTCATGGTTTGTTTGTACAATGCTAGAAAGTCGTTTAAGTTATTCTTCATGCCACAGTTCTCATTTTGGTATTCATGAAAAACTTCTTTTCCAAACAAACAAGAAAACTCCAAAATCCTAATCTGCTTTTTGCCCCTCCAGGGTGTGAAGACTAAGAACTCTAAAAAGAAGCATTTGCAACTCAGAAAAGCCCACATCTGTAGAAGCATATAAACTGAAGGGAGAAAATATCTTTCATTAAGTCAGAACAGATCTATTTTGTAGTCTAGCCATTTACATAGAACAGGATTATACTTCAGCGCTAAATAAGTGGTAAAGTAATACTTGGTAAAGTATATATTATCTTCTTAAATATAATCTTGTAATCAGATGTAGCAGCATCTTAAACAAATGCATTCCTCAATAGGTGATGTTACACCATGCAAAGCCGGGGAATCATTTCACAGGAATTTGATACACTGTCAGTGCTTTTATCTTGTTCCTAAGACACAGCATTGTTTGGGCGTTAAAAGAATATTAACTCCAAAGTTGCAAAATGCAGTTTTTAGCCTGTTTCAGTGTTTTTTGTTATGTTCTTCATATTTTGGTTTACAAGCCCTTGTGATAGATTTGAAAAAAAAAAAAGAATGAACAAAATCCCAGTGACAGAGCACAGTTGATACTTCTTATTAAGCTTCTACACATTTGCTTCTATTACATGGAGTAAATTTTTCCAGGTTAAGGCTGAGTGTGAAGAAAGCAAGGTAGACTATGGGTAACCAGACATATGCAAGGAAATCGTGTTTTCTGAATAAAACCTGCGGACACTGCTGAGACACAGTTTTCTAGGATGTGAAATCCTTTTGTAATTCTCCAAAGTATATGAGAAATGCGTTATGTCATGACAACTGCTGTCTTTGACTCCACTGCGCCATGGACACATTTTCAGAGAAAAATTACGTACATTAAGTGTCTTCAGTAAATTTGTCATCAAACATTGAACAACTGGTTCTCAGCAATGATCCTTCGGCAGTATCTACTCATTTGCCTTTTCATGCCAAATGTTCTGCATCCAACTGACACCTCACACAGGACTATCTCTTCTCATTAAGCACAAAGCAAACTTACTACATTGACATAGCTTGTACATTTGTGTTAGTGCAAAAGGATATATCTCAAGGGATTAAGTAAGAAAACTTGGACATTTTTAAAGGGAAATCTTGGAGCACTGTATGAAAAATCCCAAGCTTATCTCAGGAACATATAGAAAACTTGGGTTTGTTATGTATGGCACACAGTGACCATGGCTTTGTGGTTTCAAGTATACAACTGAGGAGGTATCAAAGTACCTTAAATATGGGCAGTTTGAGGTTACCTGTGGAAACTCCATCTATTATGTAAAAGAAACAGAAATGCAACCAAACCAACCAACCAAACCCACCAAACACCAGAACCCACCAAACTGCAGCAATCCGTTCTCAGTTCCATTCTCTATCTATCCACATACGTGTAACTCACAAAGTGCTCATTAAATCCCTCCCTCCCATTTACCCCACAGCCTGGACTACACTGATTGCTCCTTACAAATCATTCCAAGACTAATAAAAAGACTGGTTTCTGCAGTTTACTTTTTTTTTGTTCCCCCCAGAATAAAGTCCACACAGTTCTTTCCCATACAGTTGTCTCAGAGTACAGTTGCCATTTTTGTATTTTCGCTATTTGCACAAAATAATATGGGCAAGATAGGTGCAGGCCGATGTTTGCTGTTGCTTCCTTGTACAAAGCCTCAAATACTCACCATGGTGTACATGGAGCAGCATCAGAAATCTCTTCTAAATTTGCAAGGTAAATATACTCAGTGAGGTGATGTTAACCATCTTGCTGGTAACGGTCATCACATCTACAAGCTGCAGAGTGCCCAGGTTTTCAGATCTACTGTGGTGACCATGAGTTTCCTGAGGCAGAGCAATGACACTTATAGACAGCTATCAGCAGCTATAAGAACAGAAACTGGGGGGAAAGAATGGACCTTGAAAAATAAATGGAGTCTATTAATATGTATGAACAACCACTTTCAACTGATAGTGTTGTTATTCTGTGTTAGATTCTGGGAGTTTGTATTTTTAAAATCTGAATATTATAACGAGAATCTGTTAACCAATATATGGTTAGTTTATTTCACTCTTTTTAAATTACTGATGCACCTCTTCCCCCCAGTATAGAAGATGCTTGTGCTTTTCAATCTTGATTCATGTACGTTCTTATTTTGAATAGGGCTTTCTTCAGATAAAGACAGGTAAATACCGTTACAGGTAAATACAAACCCCACTGCTGTATAAGTTAAACACATGTTTTCTATAGAGAAATATTGTAATTAAGACCTCTATTTTCCTAACACAATCTGGTTTAATTTTAAACATACCGTTCCCCCATCAATGTCAGCAGGATAACTCTCATGCCTAAAGATATGCAGATGCTTAAGTGTTTGCAGGATTGGCTATTTAGTTAGTAGTTAGCAGTTAATTGATTCCACCAACTAATTAATAAAGGAGGCAACATTGCATTTCCTATTTCAAAATCCAGTCATGAAGGTTGCTCTGTTAAAGGATTAATGAGATTTGTCCTGGCAATTCCGTGTGCTTATCCTTTTTCCAGTGCAATGGTTTCTTCCCAAAAGGAGCTACCTCTTAGAGGTAAGGATAATTTTAGAATCACAAAATCTGGGAATGGGAAGGTGTGTACATGGAGACTACAGAGTCTTTCATTTTTTTCCAGTCTAGAAAGAATCAGTTTCAATTTAATGAAGAAGCCATTTCTGTAGAAAGAGGGTCAATGGGAAGATAAACAGGAGATTTTGCCATGTAAATGGACATTTGTAAAGAATTGCAACCATTGTCAGGACTAACTTCACTGATTTCAGAGGAGCTCTATGCACAGAGCATCTGCAGTTTGGGCTAATTTGGGCTAATTCTTTATCAAACAGCACTAACCTGTTTCCCTGTCAATATCTGCTGACTGTGAATTCTACAGCTTATAGCTGTGTTCATTTCTCATCCACTTTAAATTTGCAGAGGATTAATTTAATTGACTGTTTTGTTAGCCTTATGATACAGGAAAGGATAAAAAGTAATCCCTAGCTGCCAAAAGATCATTGCAATAGAAAATGCACTTGCACTCAAATAAATATATATATTATAAACACATGAGTATATTCATGCTGTTAAGGACAGATTTTTGTATCAAGAGTCCGTTCACATAGCATTTAATTTCTCTCTGTCGTTCGCTGTGGTGTGCCCACCTTCACTAGTCAATGGAGACGGAGCGCAGCGCTTAACTGAGGTGTTCCAAACTGCAGGGCAGGGGATGGTGAGCAGCATCTGGTCTCCTGCTATGAAGGTGCATGTGGAGGCTGACTTTCCTTGCCGTGTAAAGTTCTCATTTGCAGATGTTCATATCTCCAAAACTAGAAGAGCTAATTATTTAAAAATTAGGCATCACTTTCATCAGTCAGTCAGTAGCTTAAGAAGTGCGATGTTTCTGAAATACGTTCATTTGTCTAGACTACATCAAAGGCATAAACCCAATTTTTTAAAATCCTGATGTGTGTGACAATTGCGTATTGTTCCTCAGATTCTCTTTTCAGATTGAAAATCGCTCAGTGGTTCAAAAGAAAGATTCAAAAAACAACTGAACTATAAAGGGATAAATTAAGATTCTATGTAAAGATTCCCAATGCAGTTAGGAGGTTTTGAAAAAGCATACATATCAAATGACTTGCTAAACATTCTGTCTGCCAAAAGTAATAAAATAATAATTTGTGCTTGTTAAAAATCTTTCATCAAAGAATCACAGAATGTGCTATAAAGCTGGCAGTAAACTTATTTTGACTAGGAAGAAATTAAGATACAAAGAGGTTTAGGCCCAAATACTGGTCACTGTCACTGATGTGATGTTATTCTGTGCCAGTATGGAAGATGTGGATGGTCTTTACATCTTCAGGAAATCATAGAATCGTAGAATAATTTGGGTTGGAAGGGACCTTTAAAGGTCATCTAGTTCCACCCCCCTGCCATGACCAGGAACATCTTCAATTAGATCAGGGTGCTCAGAGCCCCGTCCAACCTGACTTTGAATGTTTCCAGGGATGGGGCATCTACCACCTCTCTGGGCAACTTGGGCCAGTGTTTCACCACCCTCATTGTAAAAAATTTCTTCCTTGTATCTACTATAAATCTGCATTCTTTTAGTTTAAAACCATCACCCTTTGCATCTACCTGTACAAAACAAAAGAATCCAAAATCTTAGATATCACCAATTAGAAACAAATCTGAACCAAATTGCTTTTCCAGGGGTTCTTGTTCAGACTCTGAGCAGAAGACTGCAGTTGGCAGCTCTGTCCTGACAAACCTGAGCAAAACCCTCAGATCAGGCAACCTTTGCTGCGTAGATTCAAGCATCGTCATCTCTAATTATGAAGTTGTGAACACTTGGTGGAACAAGCTAAAAGAAAATAATTTAGCGCTGGACTAAAGAGGCTAATTTAACAGCAGATGCTGCAAGATTACCAGGTCCACTAATCCTTAGTACTTGTGCTAATCATCTCTATTCACTGCAAGTTCATTTTGCAAAGAATAAGATGCATCATATGCTAATTTATTCTCAAGTATCACCTTTCACAAGTAGTGCGGTGTAAAAACTGTCCTCACATGAGTAAGTGTCCTTTAAACTGTTTTTTGTAGGAGCTTGGAAGCCCAGGTTACCAGCAAATTAATTGTGCTAAAAAAATGCTCTTTTCCACTTCTCTCATCTTGGAAATCTAAATTAAACCCCGCTGCAGGACAGTTCTTTTCTGTGTGGCTCCTACCGGCCAAATTCAAGTCCTATTGAAGTCTGTCTAGCGCCACGGCCAAAGTCCTGCCTATTTCTGGTTGGAGAATCTCAGCGCCTAATGAGCAGGAGGTGGCTGGTTGAGGTACTTTGCAGCAAAAGGGAAAGGCAATTGTGTTTACAATGAACTTAAACATAAAATAAGGGCAGCCGAGAAGGCAGGAGGGAAGAGACACCGGGGAGGTGAAATGGCTGTCATGAGATGACACAGGGGGTAGCAGGTCAGCAGTGGAATTAAGAAGCGAGACCAGGTTGCTGGCCTGAAGCAAAGCTCTCCTCTACAAGGCTACATTTCGAGGCTTAATTGTCACCAGCACCGTTTGGAAGGGGCAGTTTCCCACAAAGTGCTGCGCTATCACCACACAGCTTGATGGAGAGCAGAAAACAAGGCACTGTGTCCATCTCCCTCTCCACACACTTTGTCCAGGTGCCAAAGTGCTCCGCAGTGGTCACAGCACTGCCCATGTAAAGTGTTTCTATAAGTAAAGGTGTTTTTAATATGCTGTAAAACGCAGTCTTCTCATAAATGCATATCGCTGGGTCTGAAGACTGTTTTAACACAAGGGGTGGGGAGTTGTTCAGGAATTTGTGCCTTTATGTGTTTGTTCGCGGGGAGTGGAGGAACAAGCAATCCCATACATTGAATTTCAATGTAAATACAAAACTAAGCTGCGGTTAACTACGGCTTGGACATCTAAAACTAGGAGCAAAACCTCATGTTTAGGAACCTTAATTTTATTTTTAGAGAGAAACAAATTTACTGGACACTGTGAATATGAAGGGTGTCTGAAAATCAAGCCTTTGCTGCTGTCGAAATTTATCAGTGCCTTTCTTTAAACCCTGAGTTTAGGAAATCTGAATTAAAAGCAACAAATGCAATACACACACAGACAAAATCCAAATCCCAAGCTCCAAGTCCCTTCCTGTAATCTGATTTTTATATCACTTGAATATTCCACATAAACGTGGCTTTACAACTTTACTGGCACTACAGTATCTTTTTTCCTATATTGGGTCTATTCGAGTCGAAAGTCACTTATTTGCAAATACTGGCCTAACGTGCTTCTTAAATAGTAAGACTCTTATAAACAAGCTGAAAAACATAATTGCAGGCATTACAGGAATAAAACAGAAATGCAACTAGCTCTCCAAATTTCCTATGAAAAATTAGCAAGACACAATCTATTTATATTTTACTTGTAGGTTGCTTTTTCTTCCGTTTGATGTTGTTATTTTTAGACCACTTTTTTTTGCAATTCATGAGAATACAGGATTTTTTTTTACCCGGTTATCTAAAAACTCTGATGCATTACCCATGTGGGAATCCTGGTGCTCCTTTGTAATGGAAGGGGAAACAAGAATTAGGAAGAGAAAAATCAATTTAGCCACCAAGCGTAAGGGTCACAGCCAAATTAGTTTCAGTACTGATGGCAAAGTGCTATGATTTGAAAGGGAAACCCGATAAAGTAAGAAAGAGGTAATAGTCAGCAATGTTTTAAATCGTCTGGAAATAACTTGGGCCATGACACGGCACCACTGCATTGCATGAGCACTACAGGTATTCTGTTTTTCTATCACAGCTTCACATTTCTCTCACAAAATAGGCATACTGAATGTTTAAAGACCTGAGTGCAAGGGAAATATGTCACGCAGCCAGACATCTGCCAACTTTGTGTTTCATAGCACTACCGGTACAGAGGACATGACTCAAGGTAGAGCAGAACGAGAGAAGAGACCAAAGAGAGAACATGAACACGGCAATGAGACATCATTTATTCATACTTTTACTGCCAGAAGTAAATAAAGTTATGCTTGTAATTATTGCAGCATATGTGGAACTAGAAGCAAAACTGCTGAAGCTTTATTGTCCAAATAGCACTTAAAGGTAGTTAATTTATACGCAAACACACTAAAGAAACAGTACCCATTATCACTGCTGTCCACTCTAACGCGTTCAATCTTCAGCCAGATTTAATTTAACAAGAAGAGCCTCAATCTGCCACTGCTGCAGTCTCTCCCTCCCGCACTTCACAGCTTCTTTTATGTGTCTGGAGAGAGAAGGAGGCGCTGTAATTAGCTGCTGATATTAACCGGCTTTCTTTTGCTTTATGAAGTTGGAAATAAGTGGTCACATTACTGCGCAGACTGCTGGATGCTCATCATATTTTGTTTTAAAGAGTTATTTAAACTGTGAGTGAGAGCTGTTGTTTCTCTGCTGCTTCCCTCAGAGTCCCTTCCTGCCTTCGTGTAATGGAATTTTTCATTCCGTATCAAAGCAAATTGGGGTCCCGGTTCTGTTTGTGTTAACAGCGTTGCTCCAGCCAAGGAGATTACAATCTCTAACATGAGAATATGAGGAGGAGCAGACAGCGCAGCAGCACAGAGATGTGTACAGATATCTTCTTCAGCAATTTACAAATCTGAGTCTGAAACGGGGTTGCGTTTTTTTTTTTTTTATTATTTTGTCTAGTATGAAATCAGATAAAGCTTCCTAGAAAGCAGGATATTCTCAGAAGTGTGTGGCAGCAATTTCATAAAAGTGTCATATTGTCATTGCTTTTCACAGTACTTGTAGGAACTTAATTTTCTGCAACCACTATCTCCAAGTTGGTTAAAATTGGCCAGAGGGCTAAAAAATTATCGGACAGGTCAGGAATACAGGGGAAGACAGGCAGAGGACTGAGTTTAATGGTGGAGAGCCCACTTTTATGCTCAAAACAGGGCAGAAGGCAGCACACCTGGCTGAGTTACAAAGGCCTCAGCTGCCAGAGGCTCACGCCGTGGACAGATTTCTGTTACATGGGCAGAGCAGTCAAAGAAGAAGCTCTACCAAAGAGAAAATTTCTCCTTTAGCCATACAATATCAGCTTTTCCTGAAGCTTCATGAAACACCTGCCACTGCTCGCCTCTTAACAGTTGCAGCAGCAACCGTTTTTCCATCAAGGATTTTTTTCTTTTTTCCTCTCCGCATTTTTTATTTAAAGAGAGAGAACTGCGATGATTTAAGCCACGGGAAACAACGTCTATAACATTAAATGAAAAACAAATCTTCTTGCCTAACTGTTGGCTATCTCATTTACATAATGGATGATTTTTGTGTTTCAGTGAAGACATTGCAGAGATCAGGAGAGAGACGTTAACACTCGTTCTCAAACATACATTTGCACTAATGTTTGCTTATACTAAGTACCTGGGGAAGCTCCTTCAGAGATTTGTTGAACAATAAGCACCGTAACCTTTCAGGCTGAATCTCTGCAGTGGGAACCTTAGGGACAATATTAACTGACTTAATGGATGCTTGCATTTGCTGTAACATATATGCTTTTCTAACCCACTTACACTCCTGCGCAAATTAAACTCCAACTCTCTTTTTAATGCTGAAGTTTTCTCTCATATTGTTCATACTGCAGGTTATTTTATCCTGCTATCTACTCATTTTAAGCCCTCGCTAAGCAATACTTGACGGAGCAGCTTCCACCGCAAACCGTTTGGGAAGCTGTAAGCTCTCTGGGCAGCGCTGCTTCCTTTTCCCAGCCCACCAGTGAAAGCTCTCCTCGTCCCTGCTTGCCTGCGATTTATGGGTGTGGGAGCAGCAGCAAAACCTTGAGTTTGCTACAAGCGTAGAATAACACCATCTACAGAAAATTTGTAATAGACCGAGTCTCTGTACATCCCTGCTTTTTCAATAAATGATAGACATCTTTTGAAACCCCAATTTTTATCCTTAGTTATACAGGAGTACTCCAACTGATGATATCATCTACCCTTTCTTAAGCATATTTTCTGTGATAGAATGAAGAGCATGATTAGTTTAAAATTGAAGATCCTTATTTTACATAATTATATGTAAAGGCAGGAAATGTATTTCTATCATTTATTGAAGCTTTTTACAAGAATTCATCCCTGAATTCTGAAGGAAAGTACATTTTATATGTATAGAAAATTCCAGCAGTAGCAGTCAAGAATAGCTATGGTAACAAGTCTAAGAGATTTTGACTCATATCATAGTCAGTGAATAAAATCCCTTTATGTGAAATATCCCCGAAGACTTTTTCTGAACAAAATTATACAACTGTTTTTTGCAGAGTGTGGTGGTGTATATCACGCAGCTGACAAGACCTGGGGAACTGGTACGCTGCTGAGGGCTCTTTTCACAGCACATGCTTAGCAATGTGTGTGCACACGGGGTCTAAAGTCACTGCATGGCTCACAAAAGGTGTTGCTTTATTTAAGGGAAGTTCATTTCATAAGTAATCTTCCTTTAGAAATTACAAGTGAAATCCTGAAAAGGAAAAGAAAAAGGCCACTGAAAATCCCTTTGCATAGAAAGCTCCTTCTAAACTGGGATCAAAAACTAGAATAGCATGTTTATTTTACATGCAAGATGAAGATCACAGGTCCTTATTATTGCAATATCAGTGAATTTCAACAGGTTTGTTCTCATTCTTGAATCATTGCTGTAATTCAGAACTGTAAGAAAAAAAGTTTTACTTGATATTATAGACAGTTTGCACTTCAAGGTCATCTGCTCTAGGGTTCAACAGGGACACAATCTATTGTTGAAATGTCTATGTAAATTATTACTAAGTAAGCCAATGAGGAATTTTATAACAATAAGGCGATGATAGTTTTTTATCATCAGTCTATTTACAAATAGTTTAATTTTAAGTTAAAAAAAAATTGTTTGCTACATTCAGATAATGCCTCAAAGAGTGAAAATCTGTGCTTTTACTGGCCGCCGTACTTGTGCTTTATTGGAGACTTAAGTACATCCATGTCTATAAACAGGTGTCTTATGATAAGTTTCATTGGTGAGTCAAGCCTGAACTAGTGTCAGCCTACACATGTGGCTTTGCCTCTGCTCACTTGACATTCTCCCGACTTATTTCCTTGGGGATTTGCAACTTCCACCACTCGAGCCTCTGTAACAGAGTTGTCTTAAAAAAGAAATAAGCATCATCACATACTGCACTTTCTATCAAATGTCAGAAAATGAGAACTTGCCAGGAAAAAAAGTTTTAACCCAAGGCTTGTTTTTAGTAGGAGACGCAGCAACACGGTGACTGTTTTACTTAACCTGTATTTAGAAAGCTGTAATGCACTTTGGATGCTCCCATGATTTGTGCTGTGATACGAGTAGCCCAGGAGGCAAGTAGTCAGATACATTCCGAGTTTTTCTCTTGCTTAACAGAGGATCTGTCATAGTATGTCACCTGCAAAATACATCTCTACGTCCTGTTTCTGACAATGATTGGCAGGTGATTCTCTTCTGAGGAAGATAAGCCTTCATTTGCTCCTGGTTCCTAGTCCAGCAGAGATCACTCTCAAGTGATCTCATAAGGTCACATCAGCAATTAGTGGAGAAAGAGAAACATTGCCCAGCCAGATACCTCCAGGCTGCGTTTTGAATGCATCATCAACACTCTTGATTTCCACAGCTTTGTGATCCACCTAAGCACCAAAAAGCAAGGCATCTTATCGCCAAAAAAGGCTCAAAATGTCCTCCTTGGATAGATTTTTTTCCACTTTAATTTTACAGTCTTCCATTGGAAAATTTTCCCATGGATCAGTGAAAATTCATTGCACTTTTCTGGTCGGTTTTATAGCAAGAGGATTCCTCTTACTTATGTTCTCTGCACAAGACTGCAGCTCTCTTCCATCTCCTCTGGATATTCTGATGTTCTGGCCGCAATTTTTTCTGCATCTTTCTGCTTACAGATTCTCCCAGCAAATCAAAGAACTTCTCTCTTTTGTCTTCTTCTGACTGTAGCCACGAGGAGGGAACTTAATGGGGAAGTTTCAGTCTAATTCTGGTCAATAATATCATACGTCTTTGCATAGCGCTGTTGGGTGGCACCACAGGATCCTTAGATGCTCCCAGGGAGTGCTGTGTAGCCAGGGATACAATGTCCCTGCTGGTTCCTTCTTCTGAACCTCCCTTCTGTCTTTTTCCTCATTTGTTGTCGTGCATATTCATATCGACCCTTAGTTCCCAGCCCCAGCCCCTTTTCAAGGGCTCTTTGTTATAGATTCCCTACAACTCTTTCTCTATAGTCTTCAGTAAAGATGCTTAGAAGAAGAATATCAGAAATGGGCAGGCGCACAGCAGCACGTTCTCAGCCCTGCTCCCACTGGCCTGAGTCGTGGATGGATCCTGAGGCTCTGCTCCCATGCTTCCATCTCAGTTACAAAGGTGAATAATACACAAACTGCCTTTGAATTCCAGGAGAAAGAAAAAAAAAAAAGAAACCGTATATAGAATTTTATGTGTTTGATGTATCATTATGCAGGTACTTCTACACTTCTTTAGAACTCAACAACACATGGTTGTTCTGGATTATGGTTGCTGATCCTCGTTAAAACTTGTGGAGACAGGAAACCCTTAAAAGACCTCTGGGAAATTCTGTCTTTGAGGCTCCAGTTTATCACTGTGTCCTCACAGTTGCTGCCCTAGGCAATTGCTCGCTTTGCTTATATGTAGAGCCAGCCATATCTCCAGACCTGCTGTGATGAGTTTTTTTCCCATGATGGACAGAGCCGCATCAGGATAGATACATTCTACAAAGCCATAAAGTTCTTATAGGACAAGCTGCAAATACCTCACAGTTCTGCCGTAGGAACTACAATTATCTCATGTTTGAGCAGTTTATGAAGATGTGTGCCCCATTGGATCCTCCCCTTTCCTTTATCTCCCCAAAACAAGAACAGAAAAAATTAATTCTTAATTTCTACCTGCCAGTTACACGTTACTTTCATCTAAGTATTGAGGAGCATTGCCAGAAAGCCAAAAAGCAACACGTAGTACGATGTAGGCTGACTGGCTTACGTGACAGAAAAGTGACCCGCGACGCATGTATTTCACTTCCATCCTGCAGTTTTCTAATTACTGTACCCAATGCAAGGACAAGAAAACTGGGTGATTAGCAGAGAGTGGAGCAGCCCTTTTTGGCAGCAGTATACCTCAGATGGAAAATGAAACTACACACTGAATTTACACACACACATTTCAGCCAGCAGAGCTGTATTTGTGTAATAGATGGCAGTATTTGATGTTAGCTCCTCACATGCATCACACACTGAAAATCATGTTCTATTTTTTTGGCATAACAGACGTACAGTATAAAGCCTCCTATTCAAAACATTGATCAAATTATAGCCATAAATAAAACTATGAGTTCAAAGCGAAGGGGAATTTGGCCCAGGGACGGATTTTGTCTGGGAGATAGATTTATCACACAGAGTTTGATCATGCCAAATCCTTAACAGTAAAATAAGTAGTTCAGACTTATCACCCGGTATTAAAAAATAATCTGGATTTCACTATTCTTCACGCGCAAGTTTTCTTTGCCTCTATGGAGCTACACATTTGAGTTAAATGTCAGTGAAAATCACCAGTACAAATATAAAATGTGTCAGTGTGAACCATATCACTAAATTTATATAGTAATTGACACTGGCACAAGCTTCATCTCGTTCATGTATGACCCAGTCTATTTTGGGCAGTCATTTCTCCCACCCAGTTTCCTGAGAATTATGTGGGTATTTACTCCTCTAACTGTCACCTTTAAAGCTTCTGGGATTCTTTGGCCAATTTCAGCCAAAGCTAATGGGCAGAAATTTCAAAGATATTCTATACCTACATATTTTATGGAAAAAGGTGACCACTACTGATCAAAGACCTTACTGCTGTGCTCGCAAGGGAAAGGCAGCAATATGATCCCTTTATTACACAGCAGAGTGTATTTGTGACCATGAGTCACAGACCCACAGGAAATCAAATTTTTACTATGTTTGATGTGTTTGCACAATGCTTCAAAACCAATAAGGATTACACGTGTCACACGGTGGGCTCCTATTGTGAAGTTCCACCACTGCATTTCATTTTTCCAAGTCTTTATTGATGGTTATTATAGATTCTTCATTTATAATTGTCACACAGAAGAAAAAGTTAGATGCCTGTATTACAAAAATACTTTTATTCTCTAATAAAAATCTGATTATCTCGTTAAATGCCTATTCATACATTCAATTGAAAATTATATTATTGAATGCTTGTTTTTGAAATACCTTTTCATTAAAGCAACCAATCCAATAGAATTTGTTTTGCTGCTTACAGACTTATTTCTGTATGTGTTTTTCCAAGCCATTTTAAGTAGGGACAATATTTGGTACGGCAGGAAAGATAAAGGCCAGATTCTGATTTGAAAGAAACATATCCAAGTTTGTCTAAGGAAAAGATTGGTTCAGATTGTCTTGCTTTTTAACGTAACATTATGGACCCTATGTATTGGATTGTTTATAAAATCCATTCCTATTAGGGAGCAGCTCATTGGAGTCCGAGATAGCTAAAATCAAATTAAGTGCATTTAACTGACCTTGCCAGTCTTCAAGATTACAGACTGGTTTGTGTTTGCTCTGACATACAGATGTCCAGCTTTTGAGTTGAAATTATTCTGATTTCCAGGCCATGCAATTTTCCACTAGAAAGGAAATTCACCCATTTGAAAAGGATGACTTGATATAGCGGTCAAAGAATATCATAATCTAGGGAATCGCTTTCTTTGTTAATTCCACTCACAGTCCCCCATGAGTTTTCTGTCTTTTTCAGAGTTGCACAACTCTAAAGGCTTCTTAATGAGTGGTCTTAAGACTTCGGTAGTCAGCTCACTATTTGGAGATGGGATTTGGAGATGGGATCATGTAGTTGTATTGTCAGAAAAGGTATGTTTTCTGATATAGAAAGAATGGAAATATTAGCAGTGACTCAATACAGAGAAGGAACTACAAAGCACCTGGCATCAGGTCCAGATCCCACGACATGATATAAAGTATGAAATGTGTACAGTTGCATTTCAATGGGCAAAACTTTAAGTGAAGGAACAGGCTGACAGGCTTTTCTACAAGTTAATACCTCAGCATTACAGGTCTGTGTCAGAGAGGAAGGAGCTATGATGTGAAAAGCCCCACTATATTGGGATTTTTAAGCAAAACCAGTTCCGGAGACCAAGATAGATCATATACAACAAAAGCACCATCCTGAGTCAAAGTCTACTGAAGGCCATTTACTTCCCCAAGCATTTGATTAGATTAAGGTCATATGTGCAGCACTATTTCTGCTGGGCTACTGCTCATATCTTAAGGGAAATAGAAAGGGGAATTCCTGTAGGAGACATGGGAATTTATACAGCTACTTAATTTGAGCCTTGTGGCTCTCCCGCATGTTCCCTGTGCACAGAAGAAGTGGAGTCAGGGTCTCATCTCATCCCTGCTGCTGAGCACTCAAAAGGCACGTGAAGGGAACAGGCTTTGTCAGGAACTGACGGGGATTGAACCGTCACCTGAATCTTACAGGGAATGAACAGGCAAAAACTTGTTACATAGGATCATCACCTGAGTTGCACTTTGCAACAGACATGGATAACATTATCTGCATTTACCCACAATCATATGCTTTTGCAGAAAGCCTTGTCCTTAAATTACAAAGACTAAAGCATAATTTTCCACAGAAACAGATACAATAATTCTGCAACATCCCAGTGCTTTAATATTTACTCAATGAAATCTTTCTGACTGCAGTGTGCTTCCTTTGTACAAAAACATACTGGAAAATGTGAGTAACAGCAGAATGGGATGTCAAATTAGCAGAAGCTGGCTCTTTCAATGAAACACAGAGCAACCATCTCAAGATGCTGTTGATAAGAAGGACTGTCATTGGCTGCATGATTACATACGCGTGTATTTCCATACAGCGTACATATTTATTTAGATTCTTTCCATTAATGTCAAGAAATTGCTTAGCAATGCACAACCATGCCATCCTGTAGGACAAGTAGCAATATTTATGACGGTGCTGAAGAGAGGAAACAGTGCATAATTAAGTGTCATAACTGCTTTTCAGAAAAAAAAAGAGAAAAAAAGAAAAGCCTGGGTTAATTTGTCAGCTACGTTTGCTGTGCAAGCATAATGATCCAATACAAATGAACACTACATATGTCATTTTCTGGGTCTCTATAATGAATTTTTTCTTTTGCATTTAGTTTTCCCATGTCTTTATTGATTGCCATTGTGGATTCTCGTGTTACAATCATACCTGCGTTAAGGAACTACCTTACTCTTTAAACAAAACCACATTACCCAGCTTTACTCCTATTCCCATTTCTAAATGCAATATGATAACATTGAAAATGATAATATTGAACACTTACAAATTAAACAGACTTTTGTTTAAGTAAACAAAAGAAACTTGCCTCTATTCTATCACTAAACTATGAAATAAACTACCTTTTCCTCACAGTTGTTTATCTAGTGTAGGAATGGACTTTATACAACAAGAACCTCTTCAGTTTGGTATTATAGCCAAGAGAAGTCTTTCATAATCTAGCAGCTCACCACCACCACCGAGACCATCCTCACTAGAGAGCTAGTACCTCAGATGCCTTCATTACACAACAGCTGGGATTACTACATGAGCTACATTTAATGAAAACAGGAGCAAAATGGAAGCATAGAAAGTTAATGTAATTTATGTGTAGAGACTGGAAAGGAATTTATTTGACTTTGTAATCCCTGTACTATGCTATAGTGCTCTGTTTCTGGCATCCTCTAAAACAATTCTGGAAGAAAGGTTTTCTTTGAAGACTTAAGGGACGTAAATAGGTTTTTTCAGCTTAAAAACAAACCAACAAACAAATATACTAAGCAGCAAATCCATATACTAGATCCTCTTGTCTGCAACACTCCCAGCAATTCTAGAGAACAAAAAATCCCTATGGCATTACCGTTTCTTTACTGTACAATACGTTTTGATTTTGTTTTAAAACAGCATCTTGCTATTTATTTTTCTATACTGGCTACCACAAGCACTCTGTTCCCAGTGAAAGTTCTCCTTAAGAGTAATAAGAGACCTTGTCCCACTTGGGCTTAGCCTCCCTTGGAGCAAACGCTGTTCTGGTGCGAGGTCTGTGGGGAGGAATCAAACAACATTAAGTGTCTGAAATAAGATGTACAATGGCCTTGCAATCGGACTTGCCTTTTTTCTTCCCAAGGAACAAAAACATTTATAAACTCCTCTCACAACGTACAAGCTAGCAATTTCTTTGATTGAACAAGCCAAGTCCATTGGTGATTTGCTTAGGGAAACTGCGTTCAAATATAAAAAAAGCAAATGGAACTATAAATTATTTACCCTTGTATTTACTTAGGAACTTTAGTTTTACTAAGCATACCATGCTATATAGAGATATTAATCTGAGAGCAGAGTATGATCTACAATTTTAACAGAAGCGCATCCAGGGTTTTATTCAGTTAGTCCACTTCAAATTGAACTCTGCAGATAACACGGCTTTGCTTTGTAGGATATCACCATAGAAGCAAACCTCATTGCACCCTTGAAACTTCCCTTTTTTTTCCTTTCGCAGATACTGCCTTTCCTCACCCAGATTTTTCCCACTCAAATTTGATGGAGCTCTTTGCTCACTCACTCGTCCCGTCCAGCTCCCAGTATCAGTTCAAGCATTTCACATGCTTTTTCAGTACTTGGTAGCATACAGACTTCTCGGCTTCAACTTTTAGTCCTTGTTGGGTTTGTGCTTGGAGCCCGCCTCACTCCTATCATCCATCGAGTGGAAAGGCTCCGCTCTTCCGTCTTTAGCGCTGAAACGGGTATTTTATTCTGTTCAACAATGTCTCCCATATCATTTCATTCTCCAACTTTGTACCAATTTCACAACCCCGAGTGAAATTATTACTTTGTCATTTCATCAGCAGAACATTAAATGATGGGGAACTTTTCTCTTTTTGACAACCTTTACCTTAACCTTCAACGACTCTATTAGAAGGCAATGATCATTGCTACAGAATTTATCACATATATTCGTATCTTATGCTGACTTCCAACTTTCCCTTTTCCCCTTAACTTGAGTTAAAGTGCTAAATATGAATTACTTTACAGCAGTCTGTAACTAAATGAGGGTAAATAGACAGTTCGTGTTTTAAATCAGTACCTTGCCTGTGTAAAGGAATTTCATGTAGATTTCCACTAGAGACGTTTCTGTTCAGGAGATGAGATTTTAACGGAAATGCTCTATACAGACGTTCATTAGATATTTCGAAATTGCCCAATGGGGTTGATTAAAACTTAATATTAGTATGAGCGACCTGGGAAAACATGGGCATGTATTTATGCATCCCTGGAATCTTTTCCTAATTGAGATTTTAATTAATTAAAAAAAAAAAAGATATCAGCATAAGCAATGTGTATTTTAATAGAATTTTTCATATTTCTCCCTCTTCTCTTCTGTTTTATCTGCTGGCAGCTACACTGACCTATGACTGCTATTAGAGCATAGCTAGTAACTAAGTTTTTTCCTCTGCCTCAGTCGTTGCTAAACCTGTTGCACTGAATAGAACAGCTTCACCTTCAGATTCTTCAGTTATCCACATTAATCAGACACGTTTTATTTGTAAAGAAATAAATGCCTTTTGCCAATGCTATCACAAATACTTCTGCTCAGTAAAAAAAATGAGAAACTTGGTAGGATTGATGTGTCAGATCTTTTACGTGCTAAAAGTTACAAAGGAGGCGACTCCAGGGCTCAAGCCTGGTTTCCTATGACACAATTTAGAGTGAAATTGTCCTCATTTAGAAATGTTTGGAAGGACATCTGTATTTGTGGCCTTCAAGTAGAAGGTGAGGTGGACAGAAGGTTGATTTTCACTGATCTTTAGTTTACTATAGCTGTACTTACAGTATTTTGAATCATGGGCAGAATGGGTATTTTTGCCTTCATTTCAAGCTTGGATTTGGGTTTTAAGAGACTGGAACAAAATTAAAAAGGAAAAAAGTTAAATCAAGGGAGACAGAGCGTGATAAAACAGGGTAATCAGAATATGTACAAACCTATGCAGGCTTTTCAAGATACCAAAGGAGAAATCAATTCTTTTATTTTCATTTTTAAAAGCCACACCTCTTTTAATTTTGGAGGTTACTTCAAGATTTGAAACCACTGTCAAGGAATTCTTTCTTTCCAAAAGCAAAAATAAAAATAACACACAAAATCACAGGCTTTTGCATTTCCAAATGTTCTTCTTAGATGTTTTACCTTCTATGTAGTAACCAAGTGTGACATTAAATACTTCAGCATAGATTTTATGTCACTGATAACTCCCAGTTCCTCAGTATTCCTCTGTTATGCCACCATTCCTGAATGAGGAGCATGTGCTTAACTGCTGGGTTTTGCTGCCATCCCCTTCAGGAAGCCTCCTGGTGTTCTGGTGTCTCCTCACTTTGCTCTCTGCCTTCTACCTCTGTGGTCCTGGGAAGGGAAGCCCCAGTCATGGCGATGCTCCTTGCAGAAATACCTGGGAAACCATATGGGAGGAGGAGATGTCACCTGCCTTTGGTCCCAATGGAAGTTGTATTCTCCCTTGCAGAGCCCCTGTACGTTCCTTACAGACAGCTGGGCAAAACTAATTTTACGTTTCATAGGGTCAGTCTTCCCTCCCATTTTGGTAGGAAACATGAACTGATTTGGTGAATAGAAAATTGGGAATTTTGCAGTCAGTATTTACACGCAGATATTAACAGTTAGGGTTGTTAGTTTCTAGGGTTTTTTTATTTGTTTGTTTGTTTGTTTGTTTTTTTAACTTTCCAAACCTTGGGTGATTAGCCCATCATTACCTAGAGAAAGTAAAATCCTAAGTCTTTAAATGAAATAATAGTTATGGTGGTATTGCATGCAATCTTCCTGTAGTAAACAAAACCTGACTGTGACAAAAGCTGTTGTCAGAGCCTGAGATCCACAATTTTTACTCAAAAGAATCACTTAGGCCAACAGGGGGTTTCGGTGTGGGTTTTGGGTTGTTTTTTTTTGTTTTTTAACTTCAGTAAAGTCTTCAGAATTTACTGGCTACACAAAACAAAATCAAGAAAATTAAATGCATTTGCTGAAATTTTAAAGCTTTATGACAAATTTAAAAATGCTTTCTATTTCATAACGAGAAGCTGAAAACAGAGTATCCCTTGGCTCTGAATTTTACTCATACTTTTCAGGAAACGCTCAATTTTAAAAATGAAATAAATGTTGCTTGAATCTCTGCTAGGTAGCAGCCACCCTCCGTGATTAGGATTCTATTCACTGTTGGCTTTTTGCAGGTCTTGTAATTATAGCTTGCAAACTGAGAGCACAAGATAATCATTACCTGCACATGTTTACAAGTTAAAAGAAATGCTGAAATGTATTTTATTGCTCCACGCTGACAGTGAATGTTCTCACACATTCGGTATCCCACTGTGTTAAAGGGATATTGGGTGTTGCTGCACGGTCTCCTGTCCAAACTCACTCTTGTGCAATTCCTTCAAAAATCTGATGATGCTTCTATGTACGTAGGTAACAAAAAGCCACACTATAGATTATTACAGCTTTTTCTACGTGCAGTTCTGTTTGGCTGCAAAGCAGGGGCAAATCCTCGCAGTTGTAGCTGGTGTTTTAGAATACATGTAATTTGAAGCATGGTTCTGTTTAACACACAGTAGTTGAAAGAAAAAAATCTCTAGAAATGCCAGCCAGTTGCCTATGTCCCCTGTTACTGACCAAAAATCCTAAAAACCTTCATATGTTTGAGCCTATGCATTGATTACAGCTGCCAGAATCCTACAAGAAGCTACATTTTTTCTAACCTTTGAAACAAAACCAAGAAAAATCACCACCAAGAAAAAAGGGTTTTCCCAATCTTTTTTTTTTTTTTTTTTTTTTTTTTTTAAAATCAATGTATTTGCAAAATAATATGTGACCAGGTCAGTCTTCTCCAAAAGTGGCACCTAATTCTCCTACTTGTTGAATCCCTGTCCTGGGAAAAATCCAGACAGGAACAGAGAGAAAATTAGGTCGTTCCTTCCTTCCCACCTAGGCCCTTAAAAAGTAAGGAAGTCTTGATCCTCCAAAACAGAACTGTGCAAAAAGTAACAACCAACCGGTAATGTCAAAACACACTTATACCTCTCTTTTTAATGCCATAAAGTGACGATTCCAAGGGCTACGCATCCGTCATTGTTCCCCACAAATGCTCAAACAGTAAGCTGCTAACATAACACACTTTTTCAGCTGCAGAACTGTCTGTTTTCTGAAGAGATGTATTCATGTGTGTGGCGATTTCTTTTTCAGAGGCGTATGACTATACGTCTACTTAAATCAACTGCAGAGATGATATATTCTGCGTTTCTGTTTGTCTCACCTGTACACTGACACAAGGGCTGCGTTCCACAATGAGCTGAGGCATCAGGGGCAAATTCACCTCTGTATTTTGCTGTTTTCAAAAGTGAAGGTTGAGTTGATGCAAGGTAAGTATAACTTCATTGTAGTGTTTAGCTGATATAGTTGGAAAGTGGCAAATTTTTAATTTCTCCGAGGCTGTTACAAAAGCGCAGTCAGTAGGCTGCAGCTATTTTTGTGGACCTTTTGTGGAGACCTTTGCAGAGAGCTTTTGGAAATGAAGGCACTTACCACCATTAGAATAGCAGTCTTAATGCTTTGGGAAATACTTTCAACTAACGTTCCCGCTGGCAAATTGACTATCCATTTCTTCTCAAAGATGTCTAAGATGTAAATGGTCTTTTTCAGAGTACGGAAGTTGTGCGTCAAAACCTGCTGTTCAACAATCCCAGCTGCATGCATGTTATTATCCCAGCACTGATTACAAGATCCCATTGACCACAAGCTGCCTGTCTGCCTGTCTAGATGGTGTGATTAGTGTATAATCAATCTTTAATCCAATCAGAAAACTCTCTGCCTGCAACTGATAAAGGTCTCGGCAGGGTACTGATGAGGCCAGAGCCTTGGTATCTCTAAGGGGACACCTGCAGCATGTGAGGTGCAGAAGCTAAGCAGGCTGGTCTAAAATAAAGGAATTAAGGTGGTCTGTAAAAAATCTGATAAACAGCATTCAAACAGAACAAACCAGGCAGCTAAAGTGTGGGGCTCAACAGCCCTAAATCCTAACACACGGAGAGCATCACCTTTTAGAACAGGAAGACCATTCAAGACATAACATTTAGTTTCTGGTCATTAAAAGAAGTATCCAACAAAATAATTTATCGATAGTATTATTTCCTGCTCTGACAGTATTATTTCCTCCTGTGCACGAATTCCTCTGTGCTACTTCAGCTTTGTACTTCACCGTCTGTATGTCTTTGCAGGATTCTGGAATGGAATATGACTGTGACTTTCCAAATCGTGGTGCCAAGAAATAATTGCCTGTTCTTTGCTTCTTATTTTTTAATTTCTTGACCCAAATTTAATTTTTTTTTCCTCTCTTTATCTTAGTATTCTTTCCTAATTCTGCAGATGGGATACTTATAATTACAGCTCATATTAAAGCTGCTAAAAAATAGCACATTATTATGTGATAAACCCGATGTGCTTTATATTAATCCCCATTGCTCTGCTTCAGGGCAAACAGTTTCTCATAACTTCCTTTCTATGATATGACCTGTTCCTATTACATTAACATTCAAAATTAAGAGAAAATCCTGACTAACTACCTTATTGAAAGCTAAAGAACTGCCAATGTACCTCTCTTTCAACATCTCTTAACTGTTTAAATGGAAACCGTTATTTTTATCAATTGTATAATTATTTTAAACACAGTTCTATGAACTATCTTTATTTCTATAAATTCAGATTATTTCCACACACTACAGGATGCAATCCTCTCTGTAATTTCTGGGTGAGCTGCTCTCTTACTTTTATGCTTTCCAGGGTATCTGGCACCCATCTGAGATACCTGCAGCAAAGCTTACATTTATCTATGTTCACAATAAGCTTAAGATCAAAAGAAACAAAATCATTCTGTCTATGAAGTCTTTTTTTTTCTAAATGACCATTTCAGATTTAATAATTTCTCTGATATCAAAGTGTCTCTCTAATCAGTAAACAATGAACAGCATCACAGTGAAATAATCTAATTGTCACAGCTCTGACTTCCAAAAAAAGTTTTCAAAACTACTTTAAACTTGATAATTCAGGCAAAACCTACTGTTGCCATGTTAATATGGCCATAGTGCCTACAAAAAGAACAATGATCAAGTATGTACAGGTATTTGAAATATGCACTTCAAAGTTGATATGCACTAAACAATCTTATAGCATGCTCAAAGCGTAGTTTTGAGATTCACTGTGAACTAAAATAGCTTATGCCCAATTGTGCCATTAAAGATATATGGAAAATATCTGCTCTTCATAGAACATGACCTTCATAACTCAATTTATGGGTCATTCCCTCACTTGTGGGATATTTTCAATATCGTAATTGTAGAAAGAGAAAGAAAGGAAGGAAAAATGTTCCGTTATTCATTTTGCAGGGCCTTTTTATTAAAAGCAGAAATAACATTAGATGAAAATCATTTCGCTGATAATTTTAATGAAATATGAAGTGCTTTGAATATATTTTATTGCAGGCAATATAGAAAAAAGGCACTGGCTGCTTAATGTGTCATTTAATGAATGGATTCCACATTGTTTTACTTTGCTACATTTTGAAGTGAGGGCCATGCACAGATGATAGCAAGTGCTTTCAAAAGGGGGCTTCTTCCCGCATTTTTAAATTACACTTCACCTAATGGAAAGTGCAAAGTATAATGCAGCAGAAATGAGGCTGAACCAAAACACTGGAGCTAAATACCTTAACAAATCTCACTGAATTTCATCCTGTAAGCCCATCTCTAATACGGAAAAAAATCTGATGCAGATAATGTCCTAGCATGCTGAAGGTCAGGCTGCTATCAGAAGGATCCCACAAAACCAGAAATCTCATCTAATTTGCAATGAGCAAACATCGCAGTTGCTGGGTTAGCCCAGATGAGGGTGAGGAACAAGGATGGAAGCTCTGCTTCCTGCTCTGTGGACTTAAGGTGGAAGTGAGAAATGGGTTGTAGATTTTTCATTGGAAATACTTTAATCGGGCTTGTTCTGACAGAGAAAAAACCCCACAACATTTTAATCTCACTACTACTGTTGTGATTTCTGTTCGGATAGAGTTAACTTTATTACTAGCAGCTGGTATAGTGCTACGTTTTGGATTTGGGATTGGAACAGTGTGATGGTGCACTGTTTGGCTGTTGCTAAGGAATCAAGGCCATTTCTTCTCCTCACACAACCCCACCAGTGAGGAGGTTGGGGGGGCACAAGAAGTTGGGAGGGGACACAGGCGGGACAGCTGACCCCAACTGACCAAAGTGATATTCCATGATATGTGACGTATGTTCTCCCCCAACATATAAAGCTCGGGGAGCAGGAGGAAGGGGGGGACGTTCAGAGTTGTGGTGTTTGTCTTCCCAAGTAACCATTACATGTGATGGAGCCCTGCTTTCCTGGAGGTGGCCGAACACCTACCTGCCTGGTGGTGGGAAGCAGTGAATGAATTTCATGTTTTGCTTCGCTTGCGTGTGTGGCTTTTGCTCTACCTATTAAACTATCTTTATCTCAACCCACGAGTTTTTTCTCACTTTTCTGATCCTCTCCCCCATCACAGTCAGTGAGCAAGCAGCTGTGTGGCCCTAGCTGCCGGCTGGGGTTAAACCATGACAACTACTTTCTGTTGTAAATACTAGTGAACCTAGTGTAGACTGATGTAATTTTGAATTTGTGGATACAAATATTAGATTCACATTCCTACCCCTGTAAGGGTCTAGAATTACCAGAATGGGGAATACTTATCTCAGAAGTTCATGAGATTTGAACCAGCAAAAGCAATCAATGTTCTTTCTTGGTAATGATGCTCAGGCAGTTTCCCAGCAAATACATTGAACCTGATTCATAACTTTCAGATAGCTTTAAAGGAGGTCCCAAGCACACACACTTGCAGGGGGCTACTTTCAGTCAGGTCTGAAGGGATGTTGACACCACATCTGCTAAAGGTCTGCAGCAGAGAGGAGGCATATCTCCTCTGCTGCACGGGACGCCGTGAAATGGATGAGTGGCAGGAGATTCAGAATGGAAAGACAAATGTCTCTGGCCTAGGGATGTAAGGAGTGGAGACAGAGAACAAACTTTTATGCTGGGATATTTTCCACATTTCCCTTTCTGGTGTCTGAGCTCCATCACCAAGTTGCTGGCTCCACATTAATGTCAATGAATAATGGAGACAAAAAAAAAGCTCTATATAACAGACACTGCTTGTTAACAGGAAGGACACCTTTCCTTCAGTGCATCCTAATGAGAAGGAAGGAATACATTTACTAATATAATCCACCTTTTTTAACTGTTTTAAAATAACTTTTTCCCAACACAAAACCTGCAAGTTTAACACCATATGGTCTTAGAAACAAAATCAGTTACATACAGTGTCAATTATTGTTAGGGATCACATTATCATACAGATCCATGAACAAACAGCTGCATAATTTCTCAAACAATTATCACCCCTGTACACCTGGTGTGTATGTTAGATATAAAAAATTAACAAACAAAAGTGAGAATTTTACTATATTGCAGTGCTGTCATGGCAAATTGCGCTATCAAAATCTAATTGCACAACGCAGCTTTAGGCATCACTATGACGAGAGAACTGCAGTATATAACGGTAGAGACAGTGCTCCATTAAATAAGATGTGAAACAGGCCAGTGTGGAGCCTGAAAAACCCAGGAGGTGCTGAAGGCAATGTAATAGGACCCCACGGTCAACAGTATCAAAGGCTGCTGATAAATCAAGACAATGAAAGAAGGAGCTTCTCAGTTAGCTTGAAGCAACAGATTCTCATTACAAACTCTCACAAGAGCAGTTCCAGCACAGTGGCAATATCTGAAACAAGACTGAAATTTATTAGAAAGTTTTTGTGTATTGAAGCCACTCTGTAATTTCAGGACGACTCTGTCCAGTCCAAAGAAAAAGGATGGAGAAATAAGGTAAGCTGAGAAATTACCAGTAATTACACCTTTTAATCTATTGCAATTAAGAAAAGGATCATTTTGACAGCGTTTCACTCCTCAGACATATTTTCTTCTGGCTATCCTGTTTGTGCTTTGGTCTGAGCTACTAAACAGGAATTGACATGTAGGAAAAAACTAAACATCATCTCCAAAACACCCAAAAGATTCAGGAACAGTGTGACATAAAAAGACCGATCAGATGGTATTCACTCCACGCCTGTCCTCTTGATCTCAGACTTCCCTCAATGCCTACTTATTTTCTTTGTAATCTACAAGCTTACTCTAACTCAAGAAGCTACAAGCTCTGGATGCCTCTGTACCTCATTAGGATGCAGAAGGGAAGTGTGAAGGGGCCTACATGCTTTCAGGCTTGGTCTGGCATACAGAAGCAGAGTCAGAGCACATCATAACTGCTCTTGAAAAGACAGCTGGAAGACAAAAATATGGACCTACTAGATAGAGTCTTCATCAAAAGACAGGAGATATACAGTCATCCAAAGACTGAGGTACACAGTTTCCCTCATGGACAGAGGTTTTTACCAAAGTGCTGGAAACAGAGACTTGAGCCCAGAACTCTCTCAGCGCTACCTTATCTGCTGGGCTGCAGTTTCAATAGGACAGGTCAGATTAAGCAGTAGAGGCAGTTTCCTGGGCGGTGAATGCCATGGATTTGAAAGCCCTCAGGGTCCAGATCCCAGCACTCCACCTTCCATGGTCAGAATAACAACAATCCCAAAAATACCCTGTTGAGTTCTCACCCCAACAAGTCAACCTCATCCTTAGATATCTTCAAAGGAAAAATGAATTCTGAAACTTAAGCAGAACAACATGATGGAAGGAAAGCAAATGGAACCAGAAGACCCTCCCAAGGATACCACTCTTTATTCCACCCTCCATCCTTCTCATGAGCACTATTCCAATTTGGGAATCTCTGAAGATGACAAGGGCACTTCTGGAGTGCTGTAGCTTAGATCCCAAATCATGTAGGGTTTCACAGACAAAAAATATCATAAACCCTTACCGTAAAATACAAAGTGATGCTAGTGTGAGATCTGAGATACTAGATATATTCATAACTACATATGATAATAAGGGACAGGACAAGGCATGCCTGCAATTTCCCATATTAGAGCAAGTCTGAAGTTTAACTTCTACCATGAATCTTTTAGCTTAGGATATGAACTTTTTAAAATGGCTGTTGTAAGAACTTTTGAACTCTTAAATACAAATCACCTCTCTGAAGCTTAGTTTAATTTTTTTCCATAAGAACTGATAGCAATTTAGTATAAAAATCAAAACTAAGTGTTTGCAATGAATCCGACTGAAGCATATGGTAAGAATGAATTATAAACCCATAAGGCAGGGAAATACAAAGTCATAGCCTAAATCCAAATCCTCTGCTAGCATGAGTTACTTAGTGCTAATGTTCAAATGGGGCTCCATTGTGCCTGCACAGTTTAAGTTAGAGGCAGTATCCCACAACAGGCTTCACAGCACACAAGCTGCTAAACATCCTCAGCTTCACTGTATAAATATGAGGCTGGTGGTAATAATTTACTTTCCATGAGAGTGCTCTTTGACATGAAGGATTGGCCTCATGCTCCTACAGCTATGCATTTCCAAGGATTTGTGGGTATGTCGTAAGCATTATGTGGTAAATAGAAACTAAAGGTAATATAGAAATCATACCATAGATATTCTTTTGAAGATATTTCTCACTCTAAAGCTTGAAATGGTTCAGAATTTAGCAAGAAGCAAATTAAATCACAGTTCAATTGTACTTAAGTTAGATCTATTGCCAATAGCCTTATTTCAAAAGATCTGGATACTATGTATGATTTGGTATAGACTGGGATATACTCAAATTATAAATAAACCTGAAAGAACATCACTAAGCTTTTATTTGCTGTCATACCAACACAGATATATTTACTCCAGCATATTTTTTATATTCTAAAATCGTGTCCTGTTTTCAGCTCTTCTGTTGTTTGTCTTAGCTGTAATGCAGTCATTTTAACTGATGTGGGAAACGGCCTAAAATGCCCCTCTTCGTGCCTGTGTAGGCTTAGCATAAAAATACCAACATTCTCATTATCAAACCAAACACTGGCATTCCAAAATAAAAAAAAGTTTACACGTTTCTTTGAAAGTGGAATAGCAAATTTTTCACAATAGGCCAGATCCTGATAACCCTCATTCAGTTTTTAATCACTGCCCATAGAAATGCTGGAAATTTATTTCCCAAATTAGGAATTCTGTAAAACTCGCCAAGTACATTGGAAAAAAAATAGTATTCAGAAGACATGACTAATAACAGTCCTATGCTGTTAACAGAAGATGGATGCAATGCACCTTTCTGTTCCTCGTATCCTCTATTCACACAGAAACAAGTAGCCTCAGATTATATTAAACTAATCTACAAGTCTGAGTTGTGGCGGATAAAATGATACCCTTACAGATGCCCTGCTGATTGGAGGGCACTGAAGAGCACTGCTGGATAGTCCTCTCCTCTCTCATGAGATGCTCTTCTCTGCTGGGGACTGCAAGTACTAGGTAATTTTTGTAGATACAAACCAGAAATTGTCTTTTATCTGTGCATCACTTAACCAATGCAAAGATAAATATGCTGAAATCTAGGACATGTGACCAGAAGCTTCTTTCTTAACAACACAAAAAGGACAAAAACCAAGCCCACCTTTCTTTGTCCTTAAAAGCAAATTAAGTAAGTGACATGACCCCATGCTCTGAAATGGCATCCATCAAAAGTTTGTAACATTTTTTGAAGCAGTAATGATTGAACCTGCTGTGACATCTTCATTGCCTCTAGGGTGCCAGAAATTCTGCTGCTTTCCCAAACTGACAATCATATAACTATTTAGAAACTCTCCAGGGAGGTCAGCATTAAAACAGACTGTAAGGAGCCAAAGTGGCATATTCTTGAATTGAAAAATCTGTTCAAACCAATGTACGCATAAAATCCTTATTTTTGGTGTGTAAACGCAATTATTCTTAGCAACAGTGTATTAATAGTGTTATTGAGTTGGTAATTTGAAAGTGTCTTTAGTAGGCAAAGGATATGAGTTCACAGTCTTCCTCACAGTCACTGGGCAGTCACTGGGCATAGAGTTTGCAGAGGAATACGTGTTGCTCAGGGCTCAGCTGCTTGCTAACTCAGTGATCCTGTGAAACACAAAGGTTTGCCACTCAATGGAAACAGTTAATTCATGGAAACACATGGAAAAATATATAGCATTCACCAGGACTCTGAATTTCTCAACGAGAAGCAGCTTGTTAGCTACATGTAAAGCAACTTCATAAGGACAGTGATGTGGTTTGAATTCCTCAGACCACTTGGCTTGATACAAGCCAATTGACAATTCACCTCTCAGTCTGATTTTCACATGCAAATAGTTGTTTTTGGTTCCATACAAGTTTTAAACAAGAGTGCAAGAGACCTTTTTAAAAAAAAAATAAAAATAATTGCTTTCAGATTTTTTTTAAAGGTGAAACCTTGGACAATACATTGATGTGCATCTTTTATTACATTGTTGTTGCGTTTGAAATGCACCTTTTTATATTTTCAAGTTAATTCAAGGTGGTTTGTGTGTGAATCCAACCTGTTTTGTCATTTTGCCGTCTTTATTTTAAAGAGATAGTGGTGTTAAAAAGACAGACTTCTGGAGCAAAAAGATGTGTTTACCACAGCCCAGCTATATATAAGCCAGTGGAGGTCTTTTGTAAGACACTAGCAATTTCTGTTTAATTTTGGTGAATCAAGATCAAATATTTATACCAGAAGCTAAGCAGGCAGAAGAGTCTGTCAAGGTACTAACAGTAGGATACGTGCATTTCTTTTCTCTTCTGTAGAATTCAAGAGCAAACTTCAACATGGACTTTTTCTGAAGAGCAGCTGCTGAGGTCTTCCAAAGGCTGGAACAGGTAAACAGCAAGACACTATCATGTACTATAGCTGCATTACTGCCGTTATCTGTGACAGCAGAAAAAGCAGTAATACATGTAATCAGATATTCTGTACTTCTACAACATCATTTTCTATGCTTAGGCAGATATATCAGAACAAAAGAGACAGGCAGCAACTGTAAAATAAAATTCAGATTCTTCTCATACTTGTGCCTGATTGACTGCTACACACTGACTTATCAGGGGAACCAGGGAAAGATGTGTCACATATATACATCCCATTCTGAAAAGCAGTCAGTTAGTTGTGATAGATAAACAGAAATGAAACATCACAGGCAAGAGCTGAGTGAAACTTTACACTCAAATTAATGGGATCACGCTGTGCTGTTGTTACATGCTGGACTTGGAAAGGCCAGCTGTGAGATTCTGGGAGTAAACATCAGTCAGCACAAGCTTAATGACGGTGATGCTCCATTCGAAAGCTCTGTTTAGAAGCCAGTCACAACATTCCACACTACAGGTTGGGGAGAAGTTCTACCGCCCTGCGTTACAGCCAAGGGATGTACAACCAGCAGCAGCGTAACTTCCTACAGGAAGGGATCACCTGCAGCTTGCTCTCTGGCAAAAATAAAAGGCTTAGGTAAGCTGGTGACTGAGAATAGAGAAGAAAGGGACTTGGGGAGTGAAGAGGAGGAGCAATAGCCTGGGGTGCAGGCACAAACGAGAGTCAGGAGTAGCAGAAGGAAGGAGGAGGAAAGGGCAGTTTCATGGGAGGGAGGAAGGGGTCGGGAAGAGAGCAAGCTGGGGCACAGGCCACTTGTGGGAGTTGGGTGGGGGGTACAGCCAAGCGTGGGCTAAGGTTGGCACTCTCACAGGACTGTGTAAAGGCTATGAGGCAAGTATGGACCATGAACTAGGTGACTGGGTGTGTTAGCAGAGAGCTGGAGTCATGGAGAACAGGGAGAGGGGAGGTAAAACAGTGGTGTGAAGGTGACAACGAGGTTGAGGAGGACATCAGCTGGAAATTTTTGTGTTAAGAGTGGGATGGGATCAATGCTATGGGACAGGAAGACATGGAAATCATGTCAAAATCGTCAAAAGAAAGGTGAAGAAATCCTTGCGAGGTTAGGGAGAATGGAACGCAAGAAGTTGTGGCGTGTGAAGTTCTCAGGCCTACAGGAGCTACAAAATGTGTCATATCACTCAAAAACAAGTGTGTCTGATTTTTCTTGGCCCAGACAGCTCCAATCTGCTCTTGTCTTGCACGTACTACTCACTTCAAACTCACAATATCTCCAGAAGTGCAGATGGCCCTGTAAGTAATTGAGGATCCCTGCAGAGTGAATGCTAATGGAAAAATACCCCACTTTTATCCTTTATCTTAAGCCAAACAAAGTATTCTTTACCACCTAATCCCACTTTCATCTCTTACTTAAAGTAATATTGCAGTAAAACCCATACAACTGGAGACCATTTGACTGTCAGGTTACATTTAACATATTTAATGAAAATTTAATGTTCCCACAATTGATTCTTCTCTCAGTGGCACTGAATTACTTATGAATAACCTCATCTCTACTTAAACAAAACATGCTCCTCTAATGAGGTACAGCTAAATGGAGATCAAAATGACCTATAATACAGCATCTAACTGGCAACACTCTGAATTGAGCTGCTTCATATTCTGGGGACAAGCAAGCTCCAAAAGAGGCGGACAAGGGACAAGGAAGATGGAAACAGTTCCCATTCTGGAGGGCGGAAAAGAGAAGTAGCCAGGCTTGAGTGGAAAGCCTTGGCAAATGCTAATGCTAGAGCTGAGGACTGCTTTCACTTGTGCTTCCTCTTCCCTTCTCCCACCTGCATTTTCTTTTCTCCGGTGTCCTTTTTCTTTCTCTTAATTTTCTTTCTTATCCGTGAACAGTCGTGGAATGAAGGAAAGAGCCAAAGTAGGGGCTCTATTCCTCTGCAAAGAGGTTGTACCTATTCCTATGACTTCCATTCACAAATTTTTTTCTACATGGCTGTGCAATAAGATGGACTTATTTCATGAGATGGAAAGGGCATTCAGCAGTTATATATAAAAGGATGGGGTAAGCTGACTTGTACTGATAAATAGCTTGTGTTGTCAGCCCTTTACAGGCAAGAGGGAAAAAAATCCACTTCATAAGGGCTTTAAATCTGCCGGCATGGCTTCTACGTCCTCAGGGAGTTTGGAGGCACCAAGGACAACTTAGTATTGATTTCATTAAAGTTGCTTCCTAGACGTGGTTTCTATTAGAAAGCTACCTTAATCTAAGAATATGTAACAATGAAGAAATAAATTGCTTTTTGAGTCTTCCCTGAGGCTGTTGATTCCCACCCCTGGGAGCTGCCACCTCCTCGCCATACTGCATGCCCTTGAGAGGACCACTCCAGGCCAGTAGGAAAGCACTCATTTTAGAGAGTGCTACGTAGATGCCAATTGGTTAAAAGTACTAAAGCGGAGGTTTACTTTAAGGCAGGTTATTATGAAACACCAATCTGACTGCTAAAGATGAAGAGGGAACAAAAATTAGAAGTCATGTATTTATAGTAAAAAATGAAACAAAGCTAAGTTAGTCAGACAATAAGCATCATTAGGGCAGAAGTTAGTATGCACACAGACTGCTTGGACAGAGTTGTTTACATTTTTCATAATGAGCTAGTATCAGAAGATGAAACACGTCTTTCACTGCTGGATTAATTAGGGTTCACTTTACATGGTAATGTGAAAGCCAGCAGTTATTAGAATACACCCAGAGAACCAGCATTGACTAAGCAAAATCCTCCCCTGAGACAGAACAACCCATTCTTGGTTAGTGTCGCTGATCATTCATGATGCACAAAGTAGGACAACTGTGCCAACCACTTCAGAAGTGGCTCAAATAACTCAGGTTTCAGTCAAGTACTCAATTGTGTGACAAATAATGAGAAAATGGAAGAGTGATGAAATAAAGAATTAGCTTATAAAAAAAGAAATTTAATGAAAAACTTTCTTACAAAGATTTTCTTTCCCATTTAAAGCAGAACAGCACTGCATCGTATGTTTCAAAACCATCAACCTTAAATTCTGATATATGAAGGCAAAATTCTGAACTGTGATTTCTGCACCAGTGAGTATCAATCCATTATATAATGACTAATGAAACTTCCTGGCACTTAGGTCCTTGTGACAAGCTTATTAAACAATAATTTACTGAAGTGTGATGCTTTATGGATCATCAAAGATAAAAACAGCTCTTTAAAGTATTGTTCTAACAGCTGATTACAGAAACAGAAGACAAAGAGGTAGGAATTCCAGTGAAGAAGAAAAAGTCAAAGTGTTTTCCAGGACAGCTATGCTGACATTTTTAAGACATCAATACACATTTAATTGTATAACTGTGCAAAATAAAAGTTTTATAATATAATTATGGAATTGATTCAAATTTTAATTATAAAGTTTATCCTACTATCTCACAGATTAAACTTAGAGTGGAGAATGTAAAGTAAGAAAAAGGAATGAAAGAAAGGTATTTTTTGAGATGTGTCTATGTAAAGGTATTTTATTAGAAAATGATGATATGAACAAAATAGCAGCATAATTATACCAGAAAATCTTTACTGCAAATTAAACATATCTGTGGTACCACCTACTCACACTTTAAGATCAGAATGACATCTCCAAGAAACAAAACTTCTGTAATAGTTTATCATAACAAAAATATTTGCTGGATCTACTGTGTTCTGCCTGCAAGATTTTAAGAAGTATTAAACGTTCACAAAAATGCCAAAAAAGGAAGTTATTAGGCTACCTCAAAGATGCTCATCATCTCCAAAATGCAAGATAACAAGTCAAGCTCTGAGTTGAAATTATTGAAGAATAGTTGCATAAATTGATGTTAAAGGAGAAAGTAGAAGAATGCGAGAATGAATCAGTTCCCAACTGGCATCTTTACTGCTGTGATTTAGCTCTAGCTGAAGGACATTTAGTTTAAAAATATGACAGTGCGCATACGTTTTCAGGAAGTATGGCAACAGACATTACAGGAATCAAAAACTTTCCAAGAACTGGGGCATATATTGTTCACGAAAATGCAGGCGTATTTGACTCAGTTTGACACCAAAAGTTAACATGATTTACAGATTAGCTACTTGTGTACAAAGAAAGGTTGTTTGGATGTTCTACTGCTAAAAAGAAGGCAACCCCATATCACAAACTTAGGAGCTAAATAAAGAATTATTAAAACTAATTCAGAAAGTTCTTCCAGAACTGAGAAAGGATAATGCCTGTAAACAACTAAAGGTACTACATTTCAGCATTTCACGAATGCATGGTATTCAAATGCCTATCAGAAGTTGTAAGACTACATCATGCTTTTAATTAGCTCTTCAATGTTCTCATCGTAACATCATCAACGTCAGTGCTCGGGATCAGAAGTATATCGGTTTCCCTGGCTGACATGGAAATTAACGAAATCCCAATGAAAGTGCACAGGTTTTAACACAGTTCAAGAAAGAAGTTTGCATTATTTTGTATAACTGGCAATTCTGTACAGAATGACCAGGAACCTCTAATGTTTGTCAAGGATCTTAAAAAAAGTTCATGCATGCTGGAATTGTAAAGTTCCAGCAGAATTAATTTCAAGCATGTTTTTAAGAAAAGCACATTTAATAGTGTAAGAAATTACATACCACACAAAGGAAGAAGAACAGGCCATTCACGGGAACATGTTAGAAAAGCATAGGCTTAACTCATTTTATCTCATTATTATAATTTTACAAGAGGATATTCAATTCATACCATGTAAAGTTTTCATCAGGCAAAGTACAGAATCACAATTTTAATGCTCCAGTAAAGCAGCATTGAAGCTCCTTTACTGGAGCATTAAAAGGAGGAGCTTTAAAGCTTGTTTACTGAGTCATAACAATAAAAACAGAAATTAAGTAAATTTTGGCTATTAAGAAAATGCTTAGTGATGAGGCCTATTAGACCACAGAGGTGTCTCCTATGAAAGCTGTGTGCACCAAGATGTTACAAAACCACATGAAAAAATAGACAGGAAAAAAAGGATTGCTTTTTGTTAGCATTAAATATATAGAGTGGATGAGATTGTTCAGCTTTGACTTCTGTTTTCAGAATGCTGTCTTCACAATAAGCATTGACAAGAATCACAAAGAGACATCAGAGAATAAAGAAAAACTATCAAAGCCGTTCAATTTTGTGCAGGGGTGGTTACCAGAACAGAACCTAGAAGAGATGAGGCATTCTTCAAAACTTTCACAAAAAGTCAGAGTTTTGGTATGGACAGTTCTGAAGACAGCCACACATGCGTGGGACACTGGCACCGACTGTACCTTTCGGCACGTGTCTTCTGTAGAAACAGGAAGGAACGCTAATTTCCTTTAATTAGACAAACTTTTAGGCAGGCTTTTTCCATAGTTCAAGAAAAGCAATAGGAAGGCCCTGTGCTGTTTACTGACTGTAAGCAGCCCATCTTTATATATGTAAAAACACCTCTGTATATAACAGAAAGCAGTAGGAGAATAGTTAATTCAAGAGTTCTGGATGCACAAGCTAAAACAAAAGCTTCAGGGTGAGCATATTCTTCCTCTAACAGCACACAGCAGAACAGCATCAACCAGCCTTTTCTTTTAAGGAACTAAGAATCATACAAAGTTATCGAAGTTTTTCTCCTGATTGTAGAGTGGTAACAGACTAAAAACATTTTCTTCTGTTGTTTGTTTCTTTTTTTGGAAAGGTCATTTTCACTCCATGGGCAGACTTTTCACCCAGGTCCCAGAATGAAAGTACTCCTGCTTCACATGCAAATTGGATAATCCTAGACACCAGATTAACAAAACCCACAGTGTTAAATCAAGCAGGAAATGGGTTTATAGTTCTGAGGTCGTTGTTCGAATGAAAGATTTCCCTAATGCAAGAAGAGAAGAAAGTTTGGGATGAGTATATGTTATACAATGATGTCCCAGTCCACGACGCTGGATTTTGCTGAGAGCTACAGCTTGTGCAAACATCAGCAGCCTGCAGTTGATGTGAACATCCTCCGTGTGTACACAGCACTGTTCTCTCCATTGCTGTGATGTGCAAACACCAACAATTTGACAAACAAAGCTCTTAATTATGAAAAATCAGAGCATTTGATACCATAAACAGAACTACAGAATTCCTCTTCATATGATAAAAACAGAAATTAAGCAAACATTATGGAATAAATAGTAGTTTCTCAGTGAAAAATTTTCATTTAATAAGAAGGGTTTTAAAGTTGAATGCCTGGAAATTTGTCATTCTAGACTGAGCGATGCCGTGCAATTTTGTTTCCCTCTAGAAACACAGCGTGGGAATCATCTTGCAAAGGGATGAAGGACAAAAGGATAAATGATACAGCGTTAGATCGAAGAATGAACGGGGCCAGCAGCCATCAAATTTTTGCTTAGTTAGTAACCCCTGTTATGCACCTTGTTTCCTTCCTCCATTTCCTTCCTCCATTGATTCATACCTACTTGAAAATACGTCATTATCCTGTACAGTTTAGTTCTTATGCTGTTAAAAGCATAGTAAATAATCCGAAAACATGGAACAGAACAGGGACAGTTGAAGGGACTCACCTTTTTAGTAAAGCGTTCTGCCACTGCTGTCCTACGTGTGCTCTGCAGCCTACAGTCAGCCTCAAGAACGGCTGTCATGGTTCTGCAAACAGTTTGAGCCTGTCCTGAGCCCACTGAGGTCAGTAGTTGGTCATGTAGTCATGGGATGGAAATGGTAAACAGCTGTTCTAGTTCTTGGGCCACAGAAACGAGAATTAACGTTTTGCTCTTCTCCTTACAGCAGTGACCTACTCTGTCATCTCCTGTATTCTTCATCCTGCCCCATATCGGAAACTCTCCCGTTATGCTGAAAAAGGACTATTGTTCGTGGCTTTTTGCTCAATTATCATCATATGTATTAATCCGCTCACCAAAAGAACAGTATCATTTTCACTCCCAGTGTCTGGCAAGGATGGACTGAAGGGCTACAAAAGGAAAGGTGAAAAACCTTGGTCTTCCTTCATGGCTTAGGAAGCCGTCAAATTCTCAGGCTGCCCTAGTGGGACAGAAATATATCACATGTTAGCTGAAACATGTAATGCAAGAGAAAATTGAGAAATTTTACCAGGCCATCCACCAGTGAGGATGAAAAGACCCAAGGGAGTGAGTTCTTTCAGATTTAATACAGAAGTTGTTCACATTTTACAGTGAGCGTTCACTGAAACTCCTACTAAGCCTCAAGTTAAAACTATAATGTGAAACCAGCCACAAAAATAGCTTCTTCCCTTTTGTCTTTATTTTATAACACAAGAAGTCCCTTGCCACAGTCAGTGAGGTTGTATCATTACGGCTTTTTTCTAGATAAAAAGGACATTCTTCATACGCCCCATTTCAGAAGAGTTTTGTTATGGAGTGTGTGTGAAAAGGATGCAAATGACAGGCAGGACTTGTGAGCAGATGTCATTTTGTGCTGGATAGCCATGTTAGGACTGGATTTGACTGCCTAGCACAGCACCTCTTTTTAGTAAAAATGACTCAGTGCCACCAGGACTGGGATGGAAGGAATGGCTTCATCCCTTGGCGTGCACAACTCATTTGTAGTCTTGGGTGTCCTTGTGACTTTGGGCACTCAAGTTCCTTCTGGATAGCAGAGCCTAAGGTGGTAATAATAATAATAATAATAATAATAATAATAATAACAATAATTAATAATAGTAGTAGTAGGTGTGAAAGAGTGACAAACTACTGTTGCCTGGGCTGGTAGGCCTGGGCTTCTTTCTCTTAGCTTCTTTCTCTCTTGGGGAGGAAACAGTCTGGAAAGTCAGTAGGGAAAATACTACAAAGCAACATCAGTCTGGAGTAAAAGGCTGCAGTGAAGCTGAACAGAGAAAAGCATATATTTCTTACATGAAGAAGAAATAATGGAAAACAATTTCCATAGCACAATGTCAAGATGGAGAAATGGCAGGAGACAGACGCAGTCTTCAGGACTCACTCAAAGATTAATTTGGAGGTTTTACAGCAGTCTGCAATGGTGTTAAAAACTGAGAGGAACAGCTGGGAAAACAAACTGATTTCTCTTCATGTAATGCCTATATATTGGTAATCGTGATAGCTTTGGAGAGTAACTAACAGTATCTAACACCAAACCATACAGAGTCTGGTTGTCTATGGCCTGACTGGAGAAACATGCTGCTCTAGTCTAACTGACACATGCAAATTATTACAGACATTTAAGTCTTGCATTATAAAGACTAAAGCTCCAAGTTAAATTTGGAAAAGCAAGCATTACTACATGACCTGGGATGAAGAGAGAGGGTCAAAAAATCAGACTGGAGAAAATTCTCTGAGTTTGTATTGTTGAAAAAGTGATTAGTTTAAATACAGGGTGATCTCTAACTCCTCTGACTTCTCTTGCCAGTTTTGATTTAACCACTTGTGTCCTGTAAGAGTAAAATCTGAGGGCACTGGAACAACAACTGTCATGTTGGGGATGAGGCAAGGCTCAATATTATGTTTTTGTCTGCAAGTTGTCCTGATAGGCTTCTTGCAATAGTAACAGTAACAAAGCTAATGGGTAACTCATAGGTTTTTGTCATTTTCAGAGTCAATTGCCAGACAACTGAAGAAAATGAAAGGCTTTCCCACTTCTATGATATTTTATTTTTCCCCATCAAAGATCCACTTCCTTCTGTTCAAACAAGGATTTGAAAATAGCGGCTTTCACAACTTTTCTCTCACTAGTCACTTTCCCCATTAGAAGAAGGGTTCATTTGTTCTCTAAAAAGAGCTCTTTCACAGAAATCCAGCAAGGAAGGATGACTGGGGACCAGCACCTATCAGTGTGTACTGGTCCTGAACACAACTTGTTTCTAGGAACTAAAACTTCCCCATGGACCACTTGTTTTAGTCCAGGCTTTGTGGCCCTGTCACTGAGCTGGAAAAATCAATCTCTCTGATGCATAAGTGACTTCATCTTGCATCTACATGAAATCACGTCTACATGAAGTTATTCCAGCAGGGGAAATCTTGGCCCCAAACCTCCCTGAATATGGCATTCCACATCTGAGATTTTTTAGCAGAATACCAAAACCAAAATCTTTTTCATAATTAAAGGGATTTTTTTTCCTTTGTCCAAATTCCACTGGCATGGGAACCACAGACACAGGATTTATCTTCCTTTTCTGAGAGAGTTGAATACACTGTACACTTTAATAAGTACTGCAAAGTGGCTAATTTTTCATTTGGAAAGTTCTCAGTGGTTGCTGATATTTGCTAATTAGGGCTGCTACTTTGTCAATCGCACCAGCAATTTCTGAACTGCATGAACTGCTTCAGTCTGAACCCTGCAGGTGGGAATTGTAACAGAAATCTTTTCTGGAATGACAGAGAGGGCTGTGAGTCAAATGGACAATACTTCTTCTCAAATGATACCTGTCCCAGCTGCCTGAGCCCGTGCTGGTGCACCCCTGGGACACCTCCGTACATCGAACGCCACCCTCTTGAGCAGAGCAGGAAGGATAGAGGGAAACTGGACGTGGTTGTGAGCTGGAGGATTTTAGACTGTGGTGGCAATAAACTCACAACCCTCGGTGCAAACCATACTCGTAATGCAAATTCACCAGATGCTTATGAAATGAGAGACTCCTGCTGTATATTCAAAATCCAAAACTGAAATTGAAAAACGCTGTTAAGATGCCTGTACATAAATATGGGGAATATGTTCAAATAAAAGTTGCTCAAATTCCAGAGAGGTTTTTATTTCATCAATAATTCATGAATTTGTAAATTCATCATTTGTAATACTTAAATGCTTCCTTGAAACTAAGTAGCTTTCATGTCTCTAGTTAAATATAGTGAGTGCAGGTTATTGCAAAGCTCTCTGGGATTCTATATTGACCCTTATTTCTTTATAATTGCTGCATATTTATAGAAGAACAGCTGAATTACATCTTTCAATTTTGATTTGAAGCTTTGGAGCCACAGTAACAGCTTTTGGATTTAAATCCTCAGACGATGCCCATAATATAGTGGGTGAAATGTCAGGGGGGAAATGAAAAACTTAGGGAATAAGGGATTTGCCAAACAATCAGAGAGGATAAAATATGCAATATTGTTAAGAGGCCCTTGTCTTCCATGAATTGAAGTTGATTGGAGAGAAGCAATTCATAAGAGAGCAAACTGGAGCCTTTTGAGGAATGCCTAACTTGCCCCTGAATTACACCAGAAAAAGGAAGAGCAGTCCCAGGAATCTAGCTGGCATCAGATGGCGGTGGTCACTGTGAAAGCCTGAACGCTTTACGAGCCTTTTGGTGATGCGACAAGACCAGAAATATCCTGCCAGTCATTTTTAAACAGCTTGTGGTTTTGCCTTTCTGTCAGCTGCTGTGAACTGTTTGATTTTGTTCTTAACATGAATTTTGCATTTCCAATAAAAAAAGGGATCAATCCTGCAGGTACTTTGGCTGAAATCTTGTAAAATGCTAAATGAGGAGGCAAGCTTAAAGGTAAGCAAGCATGTAAGCCTGGGCTGGCACAAAGTCAAATGCTAAAGCACCTGGTGGGGCTTCATGGAGGAATAGAGCCAACATGACACACAGATCTTGTGTAGTAACAGGGCTTGTGTCAGACTCAATTGCCTTCAACTTCCCTGTTACTCTCCTTATGTCATCTGACATAAGGTCACGTCTTCAGTTGGTAAAAGTTGCTCCATCTCCCACGAAATTCATGCAGCGACTTCATCAAATTCTACTAAACTACAGATTATTATTTTGGTTGCTGTCTTCAGCAGGAGAGAAAAAAAAACACAAATACATGAATTATTTCCATTTTTTAAATCCTTTCACTGAAGATTTCAGTAGAACAAACCATGTAGTGCCCAAGTGATGGTATCTTAAGAGTTTGCTAGCCTGGAGGTACACTGTGAGCACGCTGCAGTGAAAAATTACTGTTAACAAATTTTTCTCATAAAATCTTGCAATTCTGTTTCTGCATCTTAATCTATCCAAAACTCTTTTCTTTAGAGGATGGTGATGTAGTTAAGTTCAGATACTTTGAGTTGCACTGGTGACACCATGCACTGATGTAGTTCTGCACATTTCCCAAGGTGTTGGGGGATGTGAATGGATGTTCTTCATTCTGGGAAAGTACTTCTTGTTGAGCTGGTTTCAGTAGTCTTTCTCCCTACTCAAAACATATACTAAAGTTCAAGAGGCCTCTTTCATATCTCTGAATGAGCTTTGCCATGTTATACTTAAAAAAAAAATAAATAAAAATTTAAACCTTTTTTTAATGACTAGAAATTAACATCTGGGAATATTTCAGTGTTCTTGCTTGTCTGAGTTTTTGTCAGATCAAGACTGGTGTTACCGACTGTAGTAAGTCCTCAGGGTGACAGGATCACTCAGTTTCATTTCATGGTTTTCATGCTTTAAGAACATACGATTTTTAATCTGACAAGAGACACTGAACCACATCCCAAGAGTTAGAAGAGATTTTTGCAAATCCAGAGATATTTAATCTGTCACTTTGCTTTTTGGCAGCAATTCAGCAGCATATGCAAAAAAAAAAAAAAAAATAGCAAATTTACTATGTAGGAATTTGTGGAATTCTCATTGCTCTATTTTTTCTGTAATTGTTTTTTCTAGTGTACTACTTTCAGCTTCTGGAGATTAACGGTAACATATGTATTGGGTATCAGTCTTATTAGAATGGGCAGGAGATTGGTTTGTTGTATGCATATATGTGCATAATTTATTTCTTAAGGAAGTGAAAGAAGTGGAGTCACCTCATTGTTCCCGTCATGGTGACTGGTATCTTAGTCTGCCTTTGCATTCATTTGTTTTCTGGTAAAATGTTCCAAACAGAAACTAGGTATTATGTTACAAGGTGAAAAATACGCTTGACACCAAGTATTTTTATTTTTTTTTAATTTTTACGTTTGAGACAGAAAAACCACGGACTTTTCGTATTGGTTTTGATAAACTTATTAGCAATATATCTAACAAAATAATTAAAATACATATGAGTGACTACGCAACAAGAAGACTTATACCACTTTGTCATACTTGCTTTTTTATATCAATTCTCTAGTGTCTAATAAGAATTATATTGTTACTGCAGGCTTTCAAGCACTGAAGGTGTCTCTCTTCTCTCTCCGATTTCAGAGAGACTTCAGGAATTTAGCTTCAATGAGATTTTTGTTATATTAAATCACAATTGTGTAAAAATATGAGAGAAAAGAGCAAATAAACTGTCAACTTAATCAAATAGTCTTTGATTCCTCCAGAAGCCAGACTAAAACCAAAATCAACCAAACAGAAAATTCAGAGACAAAATTGTAACGCAAAATTAAAGTTTCACAACCTATGCAGCGAAAATAAAGGTCACTCCTCTAGTTTACCCAGCCAGGCAAAGAGAATTTTATTCCAATAGTGTTTTTGCCATTGTTACTCCCTCACAATTATTGGACTTTTGTATAAATTAATTCGACTAATTCTCCAGTGAGACTACATCTGACATTTTTTCACTAATGTGTTTCCTGCTGAGTAGGAATACAAGCACGTTAAAACTATCAAAAAAGAATATGTCTTAAACTCCAGTGCTTGACTGCCAGTGTTTCAGATTTCTGCCTGAATGCAAAATGGAGTGGCATTCTTAGAGCACTTAATTATTTGACGTTTTTGCTTCTTGCTTCAGTAGCTATTACCTTCTTTCTTTCTTAAGTCTCTCATTTATTTTGATTGGAAAATATGATGTTTTTGAATGCAATTTATTATGCCTTACAGCCTAGAAGACCTGCTGCAGAGTGTTGGCTTCATTTCAAGCTGGGATGGTCTCCGACAGAGCCAAACATCCCAGATCCCCTTATGGTCACTGAATATCTGGTCAATAGAGCTAAAAGAAGGTAAGTGAGACTCACCCTTTACTAAAGCAGATCAGATGTTTCACACCTTAAAAGTGTATCTTTCTCAGGACAGTAACATTTGACGGTGATTTGTAAAGTTTGTAAGTGTCTTTAATGTAACCATCTAAAACTAGGTGAGAACAATTCTGCTGTCTTAGGCCACCCTGAGAACACCTTGGATGGGTTAGGCTAATCCATTTCAATGGCACTTTAATAATTAGCATGAGTTATGTATTTCAACGTACATGAGGAATTTGTCTCAAAATGCAAAATTTAGCACTTTCTCTGTGATTTCCCTTATCCTGATAAGCAACTAGGGTAATCTCACTGCAGATGTACAATTCAGCTATTAAATCTAGTTTTTGAGAGACTTTCATGATAATGATATAATGTCTGTTGTGCAATTGGGTGATCTAAAGTCTTAGGTGTGTATATATGGTTTTTCATACTTTGATTATATCTCAAATTCTATCAAAAAACACCTTTCAGACGTCATATAGAATGGTCTTAATAGAAGGAATCCATACTTTTCAGCAGTGCCAAGGCAGTCTTCACAGTGACAAGGGAGACTTACAGGTTACTATCTACAAATAGATTTTCTATGAAGAGAAACCCTGGAAAACCTAGACATACATATTTATCTCAAGATTTTTTTTCCTATGTTCTTCTCAACTTTCTCTTATCTCACTGTCATAGGATGCAGTGGGTGCAGAGGGCATAAACTGCTTTTTTAAAGTTATCAAAATGTGGGTTTTATGAGAAGAGATTGGTTGAAACGAATGTGATTGTTTGTTACTGAGTAAACACATGAAATGTAACAAAATGGCAGACGAAATTCTGTGTTCATTAATACAAAGTAGTACAACTGGAAAAAAACCCCAACATTATAAATAAACACAGATAGCCTCTATATTGCAGATTGTGATGTGGGAAAAAGATGTCAGAGTGATAGTTGGCAGTTTTATGAAAATAACAGCTCCGCACTGAACAGCAGTCAAAAGAGCAATACAAATGTTAGGAATTATTAAGAAGCAACAAACAATCATGACCACCACACAGACCAGAAAACATCATGCCACACTGCAGCTCAATGGTTTGCCCACTCTTTGGGTCCTGGTGTCCCTTATCACTAAAAACATATAGGGAACTATAAAAAGTAGACGGAGAGGCAACTAGTGAGATCAAAGGTAAGGAATGGCTTATGTTGATTAGAGCTCTCTGTATAGAAAAAAAGATGATTAAGACAGAGATCTATAAAATCATGAATTATTCATAAGGTATGTGAACAGGAAACATTTATTCATTGTTTCATGAAAGATTTAAAGGGGCTCCAACTGAAATGATCAGGTAGCAAGCTTAAAGAAAATAGAAAAAAATACTTTTTCATAGTGCATAATCAAACCATAAAATCGTTGTTATAGGATACCATAGAATCAGTCCATTTGGAAGGGACTTCAAAAGATATCTCATCCAACTTTTTATGGGAAAACCTCTGGTGAGGTTGTTTCAGTGAATGATTGTTCTCACTGTGAAAAAAATCTTTCTTATGTTGAGATGAAACCTCTCCTGGTGCAACTTGTCTTGTCCGTGTGGCTCCTTGTGAAGATAGAGCCTCCATCCTCTTTGTAACTGGCCTTTAAGTACTGGAATACTGTGATGAGGTGCCCCCCTGAGCCTTCTCTTCTCTGGGGAGAAAAGATTTAACTCCTTCAGTCTTTCCTCATAGGCAGGTTTTCCAGCCCTTTGGTTATCTTCATGGCCCTCGTTTGGTCCCTTTCCAATCTGTCCATGTCTTTCTTCAATTCTGGGGCCCAGAACTGAACTCAGTTCTCCAGGTGCAGCCTGACAATGCTGAGTAATTGGGATGATCACAACTCTATCTCTGCTATCAGTGCCTCTGCAGATGCAGCTCAGGATCTGATTTGTCTTTGTTCCTGCTAAGTTTAACATGAAAGGCAAAAATGGGTTAAAAAAGTGGTGAGACAAATTCAAGAAAAAAAATCTTTTAAACAAAAACCGAATGCCATTGTTAGCAAGGCTTTGTGAGCTGGTGCTTGCTGTAACTAGGAGGGCTTCTTGTATGAATTTCATTGCACACTTGTCAGTTCTTCATGCTTTTCCTGAACAACCCCTGTCAAAAACAGGGTACAAGGATAGCTGGGCTTTGGTGTGGTTATGGTCATTCTTATGGTCATTTTCTTATTTCTGAAGTAGCAGCCATCATGGTAACATTAGGAAAGCAATTTGCAGCACACATTTACATTTAAGATAAAGCTTTGTCTCCTTTTGATAGGTTCTTCTTCCAAGATCTGTACCAGCTCATAAAGATTCATCTGTAAAGTAGTCATGTGCAAAAGAAGTTCCTTCAGGCTGCATATAGGAGCAGTAAGTAGTCAGTCCACCTACCGTAGATCAACATAATCTTGATTTCAAGAGCTTGAACAAATGATGTTCTGCTTACCCAAGAGATGATACTGTCCCTCCAAAGCATGTCTCTTCCACATGGAAAAGTGGGCTGGCAGGCATAGGAGCCCCACACTGCTGGGTGATTAGCCAGCATCCCCAAGTGCTGATCCTGATCTCCCCCCTTAAGTTCTCAATTACCTTTTTGTTTTTTCAAGATGACTATTGGAGGTCTATGGGAACTGAGGCATTCAATAAGTTAACTTTAGTCCCTTAAGGAGTAAAACTTTTATGGACATACAGCTGAGCATGCTCATTACTGCTGTATAAAATACCTAATAGCTAGAACAAGTAGAAATGCACAAATGTCCTGCTGGCATCTTCTTATTTTATGTGTAGAGTTAAATTGTACAGGTACACCTACTACTCTTTCCTAAGTATCTACATCAATTTATTTGCTTTCAATTTGCACTCTAATTTTGAAATTCACTCATCCACTGCACTGAGGAGTATTGGAATATGTCCACAAGAAGTTATCTCTCAAATATCTCTATATCATTCCTGAATTATCCTTTGCAACACTGTTGAACCCTCCCACTATGCTCTCCCCCTTTTCCCTCCCTCCCTGTCTTCTCAAAACTCTGTCTTCTTTCTCAGTAATCTCCCCATTCTTGTTATTTTCTAGCCCAGTTGGACTATTCCCACAATATCACAAGTTCCAAATATGTGTATGCCGTCATCTCTCTTATCTTTACTGCTAAGCTCTTTCCATTTGTACATAAGCACTTCAATAACCCTCTTTATTTATTTCTTTTTCATATTAGTGCTCATAAATCCCAGAGTTAATCTGACCTTCCTTTAACTTCTTTTGTGTAAACATGATGTTTTTCTTCCCTTTCTGTTTATCATCTTATGTTCCCAGTTTTGTTTTCTTTGTATTCTGGCTCTTCCTCTGCAACCTGGTTTTCTCTCATCGCTCCTTCAGTTTTACATTACAACTATTCATAAAGGGAGACCAGTGATTGACAGGGTGACTATAATAATGATTGGAGCTTTCCAGCACTTGCTCATTCAAATCTGTCCAACTTTGGAATTTCCTGAAAACTGTCTTTCTTGGATGACTGTTCAGTGCTCTGCACTCGGTATCTTGGTGTTCCCAACACAGTTCCTGAATTACAAGTAACAAAAGGCAGGAGAGCAACATTATGAGCTGTCATGAGTGAAGATGACCTTTACACCTGCATTAGAACAGCAGAGAAGACACACACTGAAACTTTCTGTTCAAGCTCAAACAATCAGCTTCTCGCTTGCAGTTGAAATTAAAAGATATTGAAGAGAAATGCTGAAAAATCAAAGAAGTTATGGGGGACACGAAAACCATGCAGGGGTTAAGTGCTCAAGAGTGTATGGGCTACTGTATTGATTGCTAAAAGTTACTGAATCCTTAAGTGAAAAATCTACTCAAATTGTACAAAAATGCCTTAGTTTGATGGAAAAAAAACAATCCAGACTCAGAGACAGTGAGAGACAACAAACGCTTAGGCAGGAATGGATACAGCTTCCACGGCAGACGATTCCCATTTCTTTCCCTTGGTGGCAGTTTGTCTGGCTTTAATTATCAAGAATTACTCTATCTCAGCAGAGTTTCCAATGCAAAGACTCCCTTATGCTGTCCTGAAGCCTTGGAAGATCACTTCTTTTACTGTGCTGGTACAAAAAGGATTTGGACATGGACTTGGCATTACTTCTGGGAAACCCGAGCCCAAGACAGTTTTTCAGCCATGCCAGTAGCAGAAAGTGCTGGGAGTCTATTGCCTGGTGACAGTGGCAGGGCTGGCGAGGGAAAGAGGAGGTCCCTTTGCCTTCAAAGAGAAAAGGCACAGCTTTACCAGGCCATGGGACCATTTCAGTGCCTCAGCTTTCTGGAACTGTGGAACATTTACCTTCATGTCACATAACAAAGTGGGGCATTTTCATCGCCCAGCCTTACAGCACAAATAGTACCTCCCCCAAAGGCATTCTAAGTGTCATCCACATGTACTGTTTCCTGCTACAGGACAAAGCTACTGCAGTTACTATTAAGCATGACTTAGAGAATTTATGCTTATAAAGAGTTGAATGGACTTGCTTTTCTTAAAGTATCCTGCAGCACCGGACACAATGAAGACCTTCATCTCAAAGAACTTATAATGTTAAATGAAACTTAGTCATGGAGAGCGGTGGTCTGGGGGTAAGGGCTGGATGGTAATAGGTACATGGTGCTACTGCCTTACACTTAGCCTCTCTGTTCAAAGTAATGAAAAAGGTGACTAAAAATGGTACTTATGTGGGAAAGCTGCTGGTCTTCAGGGAGAACATGGTACAGACATAGAACTTCATATCCAGTTATATCACAGAATCAGAGAATGGTAGAGGTTGGAAGGGACCTCTGGAGATCATCTAGTCCAACCCCCTGCCAGAGCAGGGTCACCCAGAGCAGGTTGCACAGGAACGCGTCCAGGCGGGTTTTGAATGTCTCTAGAGATGGAGATTCCACCACCTCCCTGGGCAGCCTGTGCCAGTGCTCTACCACCCTCAAAATAAAGAAGTTCCTCCTCATGTTTAGGTGGAACTTTCTATCTTCATATTTGTGCCTGTTGCCTCTTGTCCTGTCGCTGGGTACCACTGAAAAGAGCCTGGCCCCATCCTCCTGACACCCACCCTTTAAGTATTTATAAGCATTGAGAAGATCCCCCCTCAGTCTTAAAAGAATTACGTGATCTCCTCAAGGTTTTAAAAGTTGTCTAGAGGCTGTCTGGGTGAAAGAGATCACTGTGAAAGATCCCACAGTGCCTCAGTCCAAGTTCAAATACTTTTTTGTCCCAATAAAAAAATACTATATTTCAACATTTTTTTCTGATGAATATTGAAAAAGAACTGTTACATGTTCCCAAGGCTTTTCATTTTCATTTATTTTGCCTATAAGAGTTCCAGTATTCGGTTGTGCTCAAATGTTTTTGTTTTAATTGATGAAAGCTAGAGAGATTTTCAGGTGTCAGAGATTTCCTGTTAAACTAATTATCTCGGCTAGAAGTGCTCATGAATTTGATATTCTATTCTAGCTATTTTCAACCAAATACTTTCTGATGTGAGAATGACAGGGAATGATTTCTTTAACCAAAGTATCTCATGTCAGTACTTACTTATCCCTCTTCCATACTATTCAGGAAATTGCTGCCAGGAGTGAAAGGACAGAAGCCTACACTGGTCTCACCTCTTATGCAGAAAAGCAGGTCCTTCAGCTTCAGTTTAGCTTAAAGCATTATCTGTAATAACGGTAGTTCTTAGAATCACAGTAAACCAAAAATTATACTGGTAAGAGAAGCCAATAATTTCTTTTAACGTATCTGGATTAGGTATGTGGTTTTGAATTACTTCAGGCTTCATATTGCTATGGCTTGTTTGAAGAAGCATGACTGCAAAAATATTTAGCCTTATGTTTATTTATTATAATCTTGTTTTCTTAGCACTTTTTATACTACTTCATTGTGTGTGAGCATTTGAATTGCTGTATGATAGGTGTGGAATCAGTATCGCATGGCTGTAGGAAAAGGAAATTCATGAAAGAAATTGCGGTTTAATGTACAATTCACAATGGAAAATATCTGAGAGCCATTTGTCAAAGAAAATTAGTAATGCTCTTATCACCCTACATTAGCCACCTTTCCTGGTAAGCCCTAATAAACATCATATAAAAAGCTCCATGCTCTGTGTCAGACAAAGAGCTCTTTTCCAGCCAAAGATATAATTTCACATTAAACACTAGCATCAGGATGGTGATGCAGTTTTTTTTGTCCTCGGGCACTTAGCTGGAGATTGCACCCAGACCGACCATTTTTAATAACATCATCACAGTTCCAAGCCACGTTTTCTTCCTTTATCTAAATTCATAGCAATCCAGTTAATACAAGACACCTTCCCATTCATCTGTCTTTTTTTTAGGCAATACCTTACATCTGGTCTACTTATCTCTGAAGAGGTTGCATTCATAAAATGGTGCTCCACTGAACTTAAAAATACCTTTTGCCGCCCACGAGGGGCTCCAACTCGGAGAGCTCATTAGCACCATTAGACACAACACCTGACCTTAGCCTAGCATCGCTGAAGTACACAAAACATCTTCCTCATCTCGCAGAGATCACTTTCATGTTTTACAGGAAGCAAAAAAACAGGCACAAAACACATTTTGCACCCTTGTGCAGCTTCCAGCCATTTCCACTGATCTCTGGAGGCCTATCTAGAGCGTGGGCTGCCTCACTGCCTGCTCCTGCAGACAACAAGTAACATTCAAAGTGCAATATATAAATAACTACAGGGATCTGAACTATTGACATTTTCTTGACTCTTAACTTCAAGAAAAGTCAAGAAAGATCCAGTCTTTGCTGCCAGGTCCTACATTTACTGTTAGTTTTGCTATATTATGAATAAATCCAATATGTCCTCTAGGCTATAGTCCTCTTACAACAGAGAAGTCCCAAAAAATGTTAAAGAGCAACACTTTTTTTTTTTAACCTTGTAAAATCTTTTGTCTCCTCTGAACACTTATGCCGGTATTTCTGTATGTTAATTTTGTTGTAGCTTGCCATTGCACAAATAGAGCCACAGCAGACAACTGGGGTTCCCTCTAATTTGATCCTCTGCTATTACAAGCTGGCAAAGCTCTGTTCATCCCTTCTGTGCCAACAACATTGGATCAGGTTATGTTCTTCCTTTTGACCGATCCTGTTCCGGGGACAGCTGCTTTGCCACAGGGGGACTGCCTCCCATCTCAAAGGGGAATGTGGCATACTCTGGCAGGGCAAAGGCTAAGCCTGAAGTTCCTAATAACTACAACAGAATATATTCACCCTGGAAAAGCTGACTGTGTCGTATTTTTACTCTAGCCCTTTCTTTTTCCTACATATTTTCTGAGTACAATTTTTACAGGCAGGTTCATACATGGTACTGAGACAATTATTTGTATCACTGATGAGCGTGCCTTTGAGCATAAAAATTGTTATGTCACCTGTGCAAACAGCATTACCTCCAGAAATAAGGATAAGTTTGTACTGATAGGAAGGATTACAATGAAATGAGCAATAAGTTATGGGTTTTTTTTTTGCTTTCTGCACCCTAGACTTAAACACTGTTGAAGCAAACCTTTCATATATGCTGCTTTCAAAGACACGATGACGTACTCAGTATCTCTTTCTAATTACGGTTTATCTTATTTCACCAGTAGAGTGAAACCATAAAGATTTATAAAAAAAAATGTTTTAAACATTTATTTCTTTGTTTATCAGGACAAGGTTATAGAAGACCTTTTTACGTAAATAAAATGCTGCAGGCCTAACTTGTTCCATTTCTCTCCTTCCGTTTTACATTATTGATGGCATAATTTTTCATTATGCATTTTCCTACACTTCATAGGAATTCATAAAACATTTCTTATCTGAAAGAAACAATATGTTCTTCACATTACTTCCACATAAATTTTTTTTCTCTCAATCTACATAACTAAATGCTGAGTAAACCGGTAAAAAACGTATCCTCATTTCTAAGTTTATTTGCCTAAATATTCTGGGAGGTCTTGCATTATAACCCCAAATTTGAAGAACACATTAAAATAGTTGCTTTTCATTTGCTTGGGTTTCTGATCTGCAAGGTGAGAATCAGCACACACTACAGATTTCAGCACAATAAGGTTTAGGCGTAATCCTGCCCGTGCTAGATTCCCTCTAGGACCCACACCAGCTTTGTTTAACTTTTACTTGGTATTTGCTAGTAAGCCGAGTACTCACTCACCTGCTATAATTTCATTATATTTTACTACTAAAACGTAAGGTAATTTTTTATTGCTTGTTAGTGACAGGAAAAATGAAGGCTTTGCATTAACAGCCTCTATTTGCTGCTCTATTGTGAGAATGTGTGTATCACAGATACAGTCATCTCACTTAACTGAAGTCATCTTAAAGTTCACTGTCTAGTCCAAACTAATTGTCTAGCTTTCCCTCTGAGAGGCAGAAGTAACTCAAAAGAGCAGTTCAGCTCCAACATCTGACGTGCCTATCTTCAGGTGGGATATATTGTCCTTTGGAGGTGTCTGCCTGTCTGCAATGAATTCAGAGAAACCAGCTAGTAGGAAAGGTAGTAGGATGCGTTCTGGGCTAGTTAACATCCTGCCTTCTCTTCATGTCAGTTAAGGACTTGCAGCTGGGGCAGAGTGCATGAGTTTTCTAGAATACGTGATCCTTGATGGCTTTTTTAAGCTTTTAAAAAGCATTTAAAATTTTGATTTTGGCACTATAAAGACCTGAGATTGGCCTAGTCGTGAACATGCTTCTTGATAGAACACAATAAAGTTACAGTGAGATGAACTTCTGAAACTTGCCTTTAAAATAAGAAATGGAGATGTACATTTTTATCAAAAAGAATTCTTAATTTAGGGAAACACTGCAATGTTTTGACTTTTAAGAAACAAATGTTAACAGTGGTTATGCAGATATTATTTTCTTCTGTTCTTTTGTTCTTTTTTCCCCATTTCCTCCGCCCCATATATCTCTAATCTTTGGGCTTTCAGAAACTCTTTGGATCCTAATTCAAAGGAAATGACTTAATCTTTTAGTCCTTGAACCTAAGGAAGATGGAATTTGTCCTCTGTTATTAACCTACCATCACCTCTGAAGTAGCTTCTACATTGTAAATCCTAACTTTCCTTGGTAATAGCCTGCAGGCAGCACTTATGCATTTAATTTATGCTAGTTTGGGTAAATTTATCCATTTACACTGGTTCAGATATGTGGTACTTCAGAAAGAATAAATGCATTTGATGTAGGACTGAAATGAGAGAAAGACTACAAAATAACTTATTTTTAAGCACAAAATAGGTATCGAAGACCACTGTAAGAAGTCATTTGGTCTCATCAGTTAATGCTTCACTTAGGGTCCTACCTGGGCCTCTACGTGGAGGCTAGTTAAGTCCAGGCATTGCCTGCCTGTCATCAATGGTGTGCATTCGCATACTTTGGCCTTTTGGTAGGTTTTTAGCACACTTTGCCCCACTGTGGGCATGTGCCAGTAGAGCATTTAAACTATTTTGCGGTCAGTCTGAGGTGCAAGTTGCAGCCTTGTTGAGGGCAGGTGCTATGGACGTGCGCTGGGGACATGTGCTATGAGCAGGCTACCCCATGGCTGTTAAGTATGGCTTACTGCTCTCTTTGGAGCTGCTAGGCGTGCAAATAAGAATGACTTGGCTACGGTGGCCTAGCCCAACTTTGAATTATATGGACAAAGACTTTGGGGGTTTTTTTTGAATCACCTTTGCTTAGAAGAATTCTGCGCATGGAGGAGCTGGAGTAGAAGGCAGGTGTGGAAGGAGTTAAGTTCTCTCTACTTTTGAAAAAAACCCAAACTTCATGCCAGTTTATTACTGTAGCTTTTTCTTTCATTGCTGGTATGACTGCAGTATCACTCTAATTTCTTGCAGAGTTGTTTTTTCTTCCTTTCAGTGCAGTTTTCCCTCTCTTAAAAGCCTACCTAGAAATTTCTCTATCCTTTTTGAGCTGCCAAAAGAATTTTTGAATCTCTCCGTTCTGTTTGTCCTCTTCTCTGTCCTCATTTATGTCATCTAACTCCTAAAAAACAGTGACCAGATACAGAAGTGTTTTGCTTGTGGTCACATTGCACTGTTTGAATAATTCCTTCACATTTACATTTGCATTTGTCATCTCTGTGTGCATACAGGAATTTTATTTGCCTGTATAAATTGCCATTAGGTACTCTGGCAGAGGGCTTTCAGCTACCACAGCTCTCATTCAGTCACTATTCTCTTGATCAACACTTTGTGTCTTTTGCACTTTGAAAGTGTATTTCCTTTTCATTATTATTTTCTCCTCTTAGCTTCCTACCGAGATATGTCTGAACTTTGAACTGTTACTACAATTTTACGTAAAAATGGAAATTAGATGTAGAAGTAACTCTGTGTGACTAGGTCTAGTATCTGGTCTATTAAAGTTACTCTTAACAACTTTACTTATGCATTCTGCACAGATGACACATTTTGGTGCATCATGAAGACAATCAGTATGTTTTCAGTGGAGAAAATCGTGATCCAATAGATACCAGAATGTGATGCCATATGTTAACAGGGTTGGGTTTTTGTCAGGTGCTGTGTTCCTGGACTAGACATCAGAGCAGAAGTACAATCTAAAGTAAAATAAAAAATATTTCCATTTATATGCACAAATTTGCAGGAGATGTCACTGATGTAACTAAGAAGGGATGTTCATAAAACCGTACATGTGTTATGAAAATCATTAGATGGTGCCTGTCATATATATCTATATATGAAAGGACTTGTCACACACACAATATATATGCATATATATATAAAAGGATTGTCACACACACAGTCTTTCACAATACATCTTCATAAAACAGAAAGGCAGATGATAGTGACCAATAAACCCCTACACAGCTGGACGCAGAAGATTTTACCTCTTGCGGAAGGCAAAAGCCGCATCAGCAGTCGGTACCACCGACACATGACAAGTCTTCATCGTGCCTAGAGGACCTTTAGATAGTGACGGTATTATTGTTTATAGTGCCTACCATTTGCTGCTAATATTTCACTGAAGTATAATCAAACCCTTGTTTTCTAAGATATAGAAATATATTCTATATAGAAATGTATACAGAAATACAACCCATATTCTTACCTGGACTCTGCTCTTATGCAAACCAAATAGTCATCTCAGTAGTAAACTCCATGCACTGACCAAAAATGGGCTGGAGGCTAGATCCTCAATACACTGTTGATGCTCTCCTGATTATCTTGTTGATGCTTTCTGTGATGTCCACACATTATAGGTGTAACCTGTACTCCTAATGACCCCTAAACCTCAGCAGTATAGCTGTGAGCTGGTTCACAGTACTTGGGCTGTGGATTGCTGGTTTTTGCTGCCTTGGCTAAAAAAATGGAGATGTAACCAAAGAGAGCAGGACATGAAACATCAACTCTGTTTGGAAATCTAACTCCCATCAAAGTTCCAATTAAGTTTAATAGAAGTAAAAATGCCTGCAATGTGTGTTCTAGACCTAACCTTAGGCTATCTTTATTGACAATGGAGATAAATAGGCACTTCTGGGGTGTTATATATGTGAACTATTTTAGGTGTTTATTTTAGGATAAGATGAATTGCACCCTAGCAGTGCTTACTTCTACCCATTCTGTAGAGTAGGAAGAGACACAACTACCTCATACACAGATCTCAACCATCAGTCCTACACAGTGCCTGCCTGATGTTGTGAGCTTATATGGAGAGGCCAGACTGAGACACAAGTTGTGGATTTATCAGCTGGGATATGCAAAGTGCTGAGCTCGTCTCTTATGAATGAACCACAAAAAAATCTGTGTAACGTGTATATCTCCCTATTACATGATACCAACATGCTCAGGTGCCTGTACCAGTGTGCCATTGACACAGAGTGGTGGCCCAAACCATGGCATGCTGCCATGAACAGGGCCACGTAAGAGTTAATTAAGTACAGGGTACTCCTCTCAGGCATTCATTAGACAGTGGTTTATACGTCGGCTTGGTGTAAATGTACTGATGCCCTGTATCTTTATCAACTTAATTGACCATTTACACTATTTATTATTCAGATGGACTGTGAAACTGCAAGGAGTCACCCCTGATGCTCAACAGTGCAAAGGGCCAAGTTGTTATATTATCTGTTTTTTCCTTATTGCTGAAGATTACGTTAAATTTTGCTTTCAATAGAAGCCTAGAACATCTCCAGATATACCTTGTAGTCTAATACTGGACAGATGCCCCTTTCAAGGACTTTCTGTCCTTGCTGATGCCTCGCACGTTCTTTTGAATAAAAGGACTGCCCTCTGAACAGTACGTTTATTCTATTAGTGTCATTATTCTACCTTTAAGTGAGTTTCAGTGTAATGCATACAGGGCTGTTCATAGACTGATAAGTGGATATTAATCCGTTACAGCATACTGTAATAGTAAATTATAAATTCAGCTAACATAAATACCATTATATAAAGCTGCAATTATGCAATTAACATACCCACTCTTTTCACCAACGTGCTGAAAGCTCTAAGTGCAGTCTGTTCAGAGTAACATGGCTGTGGACTGTGCACTTTATGTATTATGTGTAAAGAATTGCAGTTTCTCTTTTGAAATGTCCTTTGTGAAGGTCACCTTGCTAAAATGATGGTTCTTATTATTTCCTTTTTATATTATTTTAATAAATCCGCTAAATGGGAATGAAGGCTTAGTAGTAGCTTTTGCCTCAAGGTCCTTGTCTTTTTAAAGACTTTTTTTGCTGTCATAACACATGGACCGATTCTACTGGAGTCAGTAGGAAACAGGATAGTTCCTGTAGAATCTCTTCAATTTAGATTAAGCTATATTATATGTAAAAAGCATGAGTCCCATCAGCTTTTTCATAAGTATAATCCCTCAGAAGTTGGTGCTTTTTGTGAGGGACAGGATCAAGTGCCCACAATTTTGCAAGTTCTTTTAGCTTATGTATAACTGTAACCGCGTTTGCAGCCTCCCAGCTCAAACCGGGTGTCTCTATCCTGTGTGATGGGTATGGTCAGTATATTCCACTGTGCAGGTCCTCTGATCATCTAAATTACAGACGTTATTGGAGTGTGGAGTGGTCCCGTGTCTCCTAAGGAAACTAGAGGACATGGTAAGATCGTGTACGTCAATATGATCATGACAGGACATTCATCTCAGGAGTCAGTCTGGGGATGCATATATCCTAGGGCAGATATTAAGTGCTTAAAGCTAGGAATTTGCTGAAGTACATTGTTGATTCAGGACCAATGTGTATGAAGGAAATAAGATTTGGCCTCCAGTGTGTCACTGTTTTCTGAGAGAGTAGACTGTTAGCAGTACAATTCATATTGTCTTTCCTGACCTCTGACTTATTGACATAGCAATAAATGCATGGGGAGTTGTAAAAAGGATACTGCTGGTAGCTAAACTGTTCTATGGCAAATCCACAGGTTTCTACACAGTAATTCTTTCAAAGGATTTCATGGGGCTAACACAAATATTTAGAAGAGCCAGCATTGCTGTTCTTCAAGTTTGACGATCTATAACACACTCTTATTTTTTTATCAGGAGCAAGTATTTATTCAAGAAGACACAGACCCTTCCTGCCTTCCTTATTCCGAAATGACCAGTAAATGCAATTTTTCATTCAAATTCAAAGCCCAGAAAACAAGCAGGCAAAACAGCCCTCATGCCCCTAGGGAGTGTTACTCTCCTAGCTTAAGGTGGGAATTACTTTGTCATCACACTACTATGAATTATATTCTATGAAAGGTATTTGTAGGACGGGCTTGCTTGCAAATGGAGAACACATGTTATTAGTTGTTAGTAGTAGCACAAATATTTTAAGTCTAATTTTCTATTTAACCCTTTTAGTCACCTGTGCCACTCTTTTCCTGGACATTTCTATTTGAATCAGTACAGTGCCCTTGCAGAGGCAGTTTGCTTTTCAAAGGCATGAGTATCACATCTCATATAAAGCACAAGAAATTTCAAATATTAGAGTTGCTTTTAATACAGAGGTACATTTGAAGTTTTGCATTGATTTACATTTCTAGAGACTACTCAGTGTTCTAGATAGGGCACAACATTCAAGAAAGGACGATTAGTCAAATGCAGCAAAATTGATCCACTATGATCTTTCCTGTGCTGAAGGACTTATTGTAATAACTAAAGATTACTGCTCCTTCAGATGCCTGCACGCAGAGTTTATACGCTCTAAAGAGAATGGAAGTGGGAGGAATGGGCTTCCACCACTGACAGCAAAATAAACAAAACAAAAAAGCAACAGGAAAATCAAATCCATAAAATAACATTTTTCTACAATGAAAATTTTATGAATCAAATTAAGGAACAAATGCGTAAAATACTAGAAAGTCCTTCCAAGCGGATAAAAAAAAATAATTATTTATTTTGCTAGATTGAATTAGGTAGATACTGGAAAAGAGTATGTAACTTGTAACTGATGCAAAAAACCCTCATGTATTACCCCGCTTTTTACTCAAACCCATAATTTCATTTGCCATATGTCACACATACAGGTAGTGACAAAATTACTAACTTAAAGGAAATTATTTTTAAAATAGATAGAAAACCAAATAGTTGCTTCAATGGTGGCTAGCAGATTGGCTCCCGTCTCATCATGAATCTTCTATCTATCAAATTCATGCAGCAGAATGGTCGCGGTGCTGGGTTTCTCAAAGCACCCTGCCTTGAGGAACACAATCTTCATGACCTTTGGGAAGGATGGGAGATCATTTCTCTCCTCGTTAACAGTGAAAAAAAGTGCATGTACAACTCCTAGTTGTGATGGTAGTTCTGGACCACATCGGAATTAAGTTTTTGATGTATTTTACGTGGACTAAGTAACAGCATATTGGAGCACAACAGTTTCCAAGAAATTCAGTCTGCTCTGAATTCAAACAAGCTTGCTGGAGAGAGTGCTAAGCCAATCAGTCTCCTAGACAAAATTCACATTTTTCACTGCACATTTTCAGAAAATATTTAGGTATAATTATATGATCAGTACTGTCCCTGATTTAAATTGCTTAACTGTCCCTTTAAAATGTGTGCAATCGAGAACATATGGATGAAATGCTGTAATTTCACACATTAGGTGATTGAATCTTTGAAGAACATTTCAGTCTCGCAGCCCGCTGCTGGCTGCAGTACTGCGAGTGCGTCTCTGGCGGACTTGGATTGCGCCACCAGCATTTTGCGAATGAAGGCATTTTGGTTTCCTGTACTCGATAGGGCAGCATAAGTGAGGTTATCTCTTGTGCGCTTCGGATCTAGCATCAGGAGGAATGCTTTAGCATCAGGAGAAATGATTGACATTGGCATAAATCTTCATGCTGTCATTCCTGGGGAGTGTTAGCTATTGAAACAGCTGTTCCGTTATCCACACGTACTGCAGGAGGTGTGCTACAAGGGTCAGAATTATTCTGGTTTCAGAACATACCTTCTATCCTCTTGGCAATAAGCTTCATAGTCAGGGCATATTTTCTGGCACTTACATGCTTCCATTGACATATTATATAAATTATAAAATGCAGGTATCCTATCCTATCCTATCCTATCCTATCTAAAATATGAGAGAATCATTCACTAGTCTGAGAAATAATTTCAGCTTCTACATTAGTTAACTTTTTTTTTCTGTTACTTAACTAGAAACATCATCCTTTCTAATTTAAAATTCACGGGGCACTTGGTAAAATTTCACACCATTCCTCTTTTCAAGTCAGTGGCTAATACTTTTGCTTTCTAGTGGTTTTGTTTTTCAACTTCCTGATGTAAACACAAAGTAAGATTCAATAAGTATCATAGGTAAAGTTCCAAACTGCTCCTCAGTTCCTCTATATTTGCACCACTATCCTAACTGAAGATCACTTCAGAGCCATTTAGCAGGGACGAACACCATGCTTTACTGCTGGAAAGTGCTAACTTTATAAGAACTCCCATTGGTTTCACTGGCCCAAACCATAGCTTTTGGCCAAATGTTGACCTCACACTACCTTGCAGATCAGGGCAAGGGAAACCAACATTTTAAATGCCAAAATTCTCTGTTCCAAGGAAAAATCCAAGTACAAAAATTCATCTTCAGGAGCTGTTCAGGGTATAATTTCACTTCAAAGGAATAGGATACAGAGCAACCCCATAGTTAGGTGACGGCACTACCAAAGGATAAATGCAAAAAAGAGAGATGTATTCCTCTATTCCCATAAAACTAATCTCAAGCGACCCATCCTCCCGCATTCTTTCTTCCTTGCATTAAGATTTTCTGCAGAAATTTGCACTAAAGCCTTACTCCTTGGTCCCCGCCCCCACCTCCCCCCTCCCCAGCAAGGACAAGTACCATTTCCATAGAACATTGCCATGGGTGAGGGAAAGGAGAGTGAAGAAAGACAAATGGAGGTGTTAATGAACTGGTGAGCAGCACTAAGACGGTTCACATTTGACTCGTTCCTCTTGACAGTGACATCTGAAAACTTACCTTGTTTTTCTGTAATCTCATGAAACAACACACTTCTGTAGCCAAATAACCTTACATCTCCTTTTATAATTAGTGCTATTACATAGAACCTAAGCTTATACAAATGTCCCTAGTGACATGATTAACTTCAGAGATACTAGTCAGCAGGAGTCAGTCACAAAGCATAAACTAATTAATGTTCGAGGACAAGGATAGGACAAGAGAGGTCACCCATCTGATGTGCTTTTGAGGATTGCCAAGTAAAAATGGAAAGGAAGCATAACACATCATCTTCAGGGAGCTATTTCAGCAGTAACTGGAGAATCTGTGATTGCTTTCCTGAGTGCTTCTGTGTTCTTGGTTTCCTCTTCCTTGATCATATATTAAATGTGGCAAAAAAGGGAAAGTACAGTTGGGAGAAGGTAACTGAAATCTTTATGCAGACCATTTCAGCTGACCAAGAAATGTACCCAAGAAAATAAATTTGCAGAAGGCACCAAATTTACAGAAGTACACCAAAATTAGACATTGTGTCTAATATTCAGGCATTCAGTTATGACAAGGTGTTGCGTAAAAGAAGAATGAATCTGATATTTTTATCTCTTCAGATTTATTTTACTTTTTGCACAGCAGACTGCTTTTCTTCTTAGGCCCAGATGCTTCATCCTAATTCTATTACTGTAAGCATTTAAAGTCGCTCTTATATGCTGACCTCTGTGAGAATTAAAGTAAAACATCTGCAGAATACCTTCTTGAATAAATATAGATGATTAATATATGCTTAAGTGCCCTGATGAAATGGGGGCTGTGTTGGCAATGTTCTTATTTCATACCCAAGGATGGGAAGTTTGGAAATACAAAATAATGAAACTATGCTAATTTTTTACTAACGGAAGACCCTGCGTAGTTTGGTTGGTTTCACCTCTGCATCTGCCAAAGAGCTTTTTTTGATTTTTATTTTTTTTTTTAATTCTCCATTTTAATATACTACAGCCACCTCTGATTCACTGTGGTGGACTAATCTTGCTGCTCGTGTCTGGGTAGGAACCTGGGAGACACAGGTGCAAAAGCCCAGCAGCAGCAGGCCAGGAACAAGTCATTTACTCTTGCACCCAGCCAGCAGTGAAAGCAGGGCAGGGGAAGCAAATGGAGCCAACGTGGTCAGCGGGGAGAACGAGAGATGTTCAGGGGCTGGGAAAAGAGTTGGGAAACAACAGCTGGTCCATGGAAGGACACTGGTGAGACAAAGGTACAAAAATTGTGCAAGCAAGTTCTGGAGGCTCTCAAAGGATCCATAGGCAGACTGTGAACAGGGCTGCTTTGAGACATATACAGGCTGTAAGTCTGGCAAGCCATTAAGCTGGAATAAGCTAGATGGGGAGGGTAGAAAGGTGGAATTAATTCCTTCTGTGCCAGCTTTAAGAACTTATCACTTTACTACATCGCGTTCAAATAGGACGTCCATGTGAGAGCTGATGTCACCGGAGCAATGAACTGGGGTTGAGGGCAGCAGACAGGTGAGACAATATAAGTGCAAAGAGATGCTGGAAGGGGTGAGGGTAGCACAGATCCAGTATCATGGAGATGGAAAGCGAATGATGCCAGGAGAGGCACAGGGGACCTGTGACCCAGAGGCTGTGCTCCCAGGAGCTGGGGCAGATGTATAGCCAAGCGTCTGTATTTGTTGCTGTAACTCTCAGACTAACCCAGACTAAAGAGGTAGTCCATGAAGAAGATAAATAATGTTATCTATTCCTCCACTAATTTATATGACAGATGTTGGTTGGTAAACTTAAAAACTACATCACTTTTTGGTCCATATCATTATCAATATTTCAGAGAAAGATATATTTTTTTCATGAGAAGTAAGAAGAATCTTTCCTTTCACACAACAACAAATAAGGACCAATATAGAACACCCAAATTACCCGATGAAGATGTAGGAAGCTCTGCAAAGACATATTTGAGTTTGTCCAAGCCATCTTAATTTGATCTCAGTGTGCATATATATAAGTGCAAACAGTAGTTTTTTCCAGAGTCACAATTTATACAGAAAAGCATCAACTATTTTACTTCTCTTTTTATGTCTCCTTCCTGAGTTGTTCTGTGGAAGAACAAGAATTCTTTCAAGTGTGGTTTTGGTGTTCAGTCTACATCTCTCTTTCCTCTGTAGTCTCCCTTCTTCAAGAAAAGAACTATAGGCAGGCTGAAATCTTGACACAGAGATTTTGCCTGAAGCAAATGTGACCTTATAGTTCAACAGCTCCATTGGCTTCTGTATTTCCAGAAATAAATAATGGGCAGGATGTTTATACAAGAATTGTGCACATTAAATGGAATTGTTCTACCTTTTCCTTAGGCTTTTGACTAACAAAAAACCTAATAAATGCACATTTGGTAAAAGACAGGCAATGAATTTGAAAGATGCTCCAAACATGAACTCCTTAGTGAAGTTCTACTTGAGGTGCAAAAGTTGGTCTTTTTGGCAGTGTCTAAAAAGAAAACAAATTCATATTGGATAAAGTCGTTGAAAGGTCAGTGGGCTGCAGAGATTTTTTGACAGTCATGCAGACATTTCTGTTTATTGCATTAGAAGTGACATTGGATAACATTCTGGTATAGGAAAAAAACATGCCCCTTTCAGCCTTAAAGTACAAGTGCAGAACAGTCTGGGAATTAAGTGGAGCTATAGTGTTTTCATCCTCACCCTACTTCCCCAGTCAGTACTCACCTGCTTTTATTCTCAAGGCGTACAAAGAGGCAAAAAAGTAGATGCTATGCTAGTGTGATCTTGTGTGTATAATTTATTGGGCAAAATTACCTCCCTTTGTGCAGGAAGGACTGTCGCTAATATTTATTCCAATAAATGTACCGATGGGTGAGTCTTCTGTCTTCCACATCTTCTCAAAATATTACGTCTTGTGCATTGCCTCATTACTTGAAGCCCAAAGCTCCCTACATCAGTGCAGGCTGCTAGAAGACACACTCCCTGGGTCAGATCGTTAGAGAAGCTTTAATCCTTTAGAACAATTTTTCAATACTGTTTACACCAGGGACTTCCTTGTACAAATCCTCTTTACACAAGACAAGAATAACACAGGAAGAAACTATTTGTCTCTGATCTCTGCAAAGAAGGAGAGCAAGCCTAAGTCCTCAGGGGGCTTTCTATCACTTAAACTAACCAGGAGGGGATTAATCAAATATATCTTTGCTGCATGATGTACAGCCAGCTTCAAAGCTGCAATCACATTGATCAGTGTACAACAGAACAACACTCACGGCATCTTATGTTTTAAGTTGAGGTAGCGCGGAGCCTGAAATGCCCAGTTTGTTTCATCACTCCTTCCTTCCCATCAAAACAACAGCAGGGTACCGTGATGTCCTGGAATCCAAAGTGCACTGGTCAGGAGTTTGCGTAGGAACTCAGCCCTGCACTGTAATGAAGACCGAGCACTGGAACCTCCATGGTGATTTTATGTACTATTTCCTTGCAAGCAAATCTAACCTCCTTTTACATGGCCTTTTAAAAATTGTCTTGTATGCAAACAGGTTTCCTCCATTCATGGGAGGTTGATTATTCCTGCATAACTCCATTTTTACCATTGTATAAATAGTGTTATTTCCATCCTATCACAACAGCACACAGGTGAAATACTGTAGTGGTGAAGTAACTCTTTGCCGTCAATGAGAAAAACTAGTAACCTCTCAGTTACAAATCCTGAATGAAGAATTGCCCTGGATACTTTTTACATAGAGTAATAGATGTAAAGCTCATTAAGAAAGTGGAAGAAAAAATTCTGAGTGAAAAACATTTTTTTTTCACAAATCTCAATTTAAAAAAATGTATTTTACTAAAATAATTTTTAGTTTTCTATTTTTGCTGAAAGTGAATAACTTTCATTACATTTGAAGAAAATATGCGTATTGCAAAAAAGTTTCTCTCATGAAACACTCATCCACTTTCATCAGTTAACTTTACATAAACCCCAGCTTTTTCCACAACTGGTTATAAATTTTTCAATAATGAGTCTTGCTACTAAAACTTTCAGAATAAAAAAGGTTTTTTGAAATGTAGTATCTTCTCGGCAACATGTATAGATTTTCTCGGCATCAGGGAAGGATTTTTGGGGAGACAAAAAGGGTGACCTTCATAACAGGAGAACAATATGCTGGTAACTATGAGATTCCAGTGGGTCTTATGGGTGGATCAAATCTCTTGATTTCCGTAATTAAGAAAAGTGGCTTTTCCATATGTGTTTTGCAGCCTAGCCAAGACCCTTTATCATCAGCCCATAGATAGCTAATCTCCACCTTTCTAATACAGTGAATATTTAATTATTTATACAAAGAGAAACAGATGAAAGAAGAGTTCATATCCCTACTAAGTGACCTAGTTAGCTAGGCCGTTGGCTCTATTTCCATCGCTATTTGCCTCATGCTTTTTTTTTTCCTCATTGAAAAACTTTAAAAATATTTTGGTTCTAAGCCAATATTGTACAAAACCAAATGTCAAAACCAGAAAATGTTTCAGTTGAGTGGAGTTGTTTTTCTATAGATAATGAAGCTATTTCTGAACTCTCAGAAGAATGAAATGTGAAGCTGAGAACAGCATCACAGACTTTTTGTATGCTTTCGCTAAAAACTATACCATTTGTCTTTTTTTTGGAGATATATCCACTTCCTCTGCTGCTGGTCTTATAGGATGGCCAAACAAACCTCAATAGAGTAACAGCTCCAGCTCAGGTTGCCGTTTCCTTTGAGAGGCAATTGCTCACTTCTGCCCCAAAGGACATTTATTGTTCAGGCAGCTGGGAAGACACAAAGAGGAAGATCATAAGAAGGGAAAAGACAGTGCTTGTTATTTAGGCTCATTAGCTGCTACGTTTGCTCCTCTTTCTAACAAATCTGCCATTTCTCAGTAGGCCACAGCCAGTTCTGTTTAGTCCACAGACGTTCACAACCCCTCTTCTTCACGTCCTCTCTCTTGTGACCCCTCACTTTGTGGGAAACTCCCCCTTTACGATGTTTTTGCCTGTGATAATTGGAAGAAAATTACCTGTTGTGAAGAAAGGATGACTGAAATTTTTTTGCACTTTAAGAACATCTTCATGAAGTGGAGCCGGTCTCTGCAGTCTCCCTGATTTTTGTAGCTGCTGAGCCAAACACTGGAAGGGGAATAAAATCAAGTGAGCTACATCCTGAATAGAAAAAAGGAGTTGTTCAAGGCCCCAGTGGAGTTAAACCCCTTGGGAAACGTGGAGGACAACTCCATGAAGGAGGAAGCTTAAAAGGAACTAGAAGCAATGGACAGCAGCAAAAAGGAAGACAGAAGGCAGCCTTATTTCTGACAGTAGGTGGTTTTGAACTACTTGCTGGTTTAATGGTTTTCAGTAGCTCAAGCAGAGAGGCTAACTCTGAAAGTGCAGTACAAAATTCAAGGAGTACACTTCACATAAAAATGAAGCATTTGAACAATTTTTGGACAGACTCAGAAAAAAAAAAAGTTTGCAAGGATTTGTGGAGGAATTTGTACAATTTTAAGTTGTACAAGGATATTTTTCAGTTTTGGAGTTAACCGAGTCCTTAATATCTGACTAAATTATGAGACCATCTAGGGCAAAGCACTCCGAAAGAGGCTGCTAAGAGATTCAGAATGCAAAGTAATTTTTTCCAGGTCAAAGAAAGCTGAAGACCCTGAGCTGTGGTAAGTGTTTGCACACGTTAGAGGTATGAAAGATCTGAAGTGCTGCAGGGATGGATACCTGAGGCATGAAGACATGTGGAGCAGTTCACAATTAAGAGCGCAACGGTGGTTCAGAGGGGATGGAAAATTGCAAAAAATACTTACGTGAATTATGTCGGTATGTAAGAGTTTGTAAGTGCCAACAGGGGAAGCACAGCTCAGGCAAAAAAGATAATGGTAACATTTTTAGTTCAGAGGAACTCTTCCTAGGAAAAATCAACAGTGCCACAAAGTGAGATAAACATACTGTAAATTTGAAATCATACGGAAAATGTATAGATTTAAATTCAGACAATGCAATGAGAGAAACAAATTAGTAATCAGCACCTGAAAGTAAACGGATGGAGTTCAGTGCTTAGTAATGAATCAGACTCTTCTTTATTTTGTCTAATTTTAGACAAATAATCAGAGTGTCTAAATAGGCAGTACCGATGCCTTCTCTCTGCAAAGGTCTTTCCCAGTCTGTTGTCAGTGGAGAGAGAAAACCGCCTGCAGAGAATCATGTAAGTCTATGACCTCCCCCTCTGTCTCGCTCCCTCTGACTGTGAAGGGAACCCTAGGTGACCAGGGGCTCAACACAGGTCTTTCTTCTAAGTATTGGAAGTGGAATCACATGGAATAAATCTGAGTTCAAAGAAATATGCAAAGAATAGGCTGGAAAAGATATGTTTACTTTCTACTTTGCTACTAAGAAAAGAAAATCCAATGTAGGTGAGAAACAGACAGGGCTCAATCAGATGGTGAACTGAATGGAAGAGCACAGATCCAAAATCATTAAAGATGACTAGAAGATGCCTTCTGGTTATAGAAAAACTGTCAACAGAGTTTCAGAAGCCATCCATCTTTCAAAATTTTAATCCTTAAGTCAAAGTCAATGGACGTATTTTTCTGAAAATTGTAATACAAGTAGAAAAACTGGAATGAAAAAAAGCATTGGTCATTGCAGAAAAAAAAGCGTAACGTCACTTCTTAAGCAGAGCTGAAGAGTTAAAACATGCAAAATGGGAATGCAAGGTATTTCTCCAAGGACAGAAATTTTTTGAGTGATGGTTGATGCCAAACTGTTTTTCTATGCTTCTTGTATCTGCTGCCTTCCCAGATTAGCTGAGGCTGTACGCTGGTCAGAGAAACATTAAAGTATTTCTGTGACTTCAAGACTATCTAAAACAGACTACAGACCACTAATTTAACTGCCAGAAGTGAGTCCCTGTGCCTCCCACAAACACACAGGGATCACTTCTAAGCTGATTATAAATATTTTCTTAATTGAAGTCAAAACAGATTTTTTTCTTTTAAAATGCAGACACTCTGTATCATTTGTCTAAAGCACGCTGGAGTCAGTTCTAGGGCCGAAGTACGTACTTGCCCTGTCAAGAAAGGGAAGTGTTCATCTTTCTCAGATGAAAAGTGAACTGAGACTGCTGAGGACAACATCTTACACTGAGAATAGATCTATTAACACAGTATTGCTGGGACAAGACATTTTAAGGCCATGTTTTCACTCTGAAGTGTATCTCCATATTATGTAGGACTTTTTTAAAAGATGTCAAAAAAGTTGTTCCAAAGGGGTTAACATCAAAAATACACACATGATATAAGGATTGCAAAATGTAAGGAAAGCACCAGAAATGTTTTATACTGATTGCAAGTGAATAGCAACATTGAAGATAACGTTAAACCTTGTTGTTTGGCAAAGCACATTGGTCAAATTAAACAAAAATGTAAGGGTAGAAGAACAGAAAAAAAATGGTCTCAGGACAAAACAAGCAGAACTGCTTACATTGCACAAGAGCAAATGCACAAACGAGCAGGCCCTTGCCTGTTACTCTCACTTTGCCAGGACTGTCTTCCTGGAGATTAAACTGCTGTGTTCAGGCATATCAATATTCTTCAACACACATGATAATCTGGCATAGTAATGCCAGTGGGATGAGAAACATGAGTCTAAGCAGTTTGCAAGGAAATTATGGGTTTAGACATTTCACCACTTGTCTTTGTTGTCCAGAACCCTAGAGGCCGGTACAGTTGTTTCAACAGTGTTGAAATAACTTTAACTTTTTGTTAAAAAGCTGTTAGGTCACGCTCTGATCTGTCATTCTACAAAACAGCAGGAGGGAAGTATGGGTGGTTCCCTGCTGAGTTTTCTGCACATCAGAAAAACAACAAAAGTCTCCAGTATTAGAAACTCATGATAGAAATTGGTGGAGTAAATGGGATTGCTATGTATTAATAATAAGAAGGGAAAAAATCAGAAACTGAATAAAGGAGAAGAAGGAAAGAGCATTCCCTTTTGCTTCCACCCAGGAGCCCTGTCCTGGTGTTCCCAAGGAACCCTTCCCTTCTTTCAAGCATCTTCCCAGATCCTAAAACTCCCAGGAAATAGTGAATCTCAAAAGAATACATTCCCTCAAATTGACCTGTTTGTTTCTTTGTTTGTTGTAATGGTTGAAATACCAGTAAAACCTCTGGTAGGAATTATTTTGATATAATTTTCAGATTTTAGAGACTGTGTCATCCAGACTGCACAGAGGGCCAATTGCTATAGGAAACGTAAAGAACAGGAAGTAGCTTCATTGTCTTCTCAAGGCACTTACCATGATTTTCACTAAATTTTGCCAGAAAGGCTGTCAACTGTTTTATACTGGAAAGTAACTGATTTTTCAAAACATATGACTACACAGTCTAATCTAGTAGGAAAAAAAAAAAGTTATCCATACAATTATTATCCATTTTAAGTAAAGATTCCTGGCTGTCAAAAGTTACAGATGGAAAAAAACAGTCTTTGTCCTACTTGGCCAGTTCTCCTAATAATGACGTGTGCCTTATATACCCTATAGATATATAAAAAGAGTACTTTAGAATAAGCTTTTTCATACCCTTAACTTCAGCTGATTAAATAAAAATTCTGTCATAAAATATGTTAATAAATAAACTATATGTCCTTGTGTGTTGTATTCAGTTTTTGAATTAAACAGCTGTGAAAGCATAATAAATCCTATCCATGTGGTTTGAAAAACCAAATTTGGGAAAACTGCACCCCAAGACTGGAGAGTTATCCTTCAAAAACATCCCTGGAAGTCAAGTATGGCCCTCAGGCTGCGAGCGGTTAATGGCTGCAGACTGGAGTGCAATCCGCAGTTTACAAGCTGGATGTGAATTTGAGCTCCTGAGCTCGTAACTATAAAACTAACTACCCTGCTAACAACCCACAGAGACCAGATGGACCTGTAATTAATTGGAAACGTATGTATTCATGCACTTCCAAGGTGTGATTGCCTCAACACATTTATGTATGTGTGCATGTACCTATCTAAATGTATACAAACAGTAAAGACTTTTATTAAAAGGTGGGGTAATTTCTGAAGTTCCACGGAACTTTTATAAAAAAGCATCTCTCTCATAATGTATTTCTTGTTCCCTCCTTGGGAGACCATGTGGAGTATTAATTAGACAAAATAAGTGATACACAAGGAACGTGGTGTTTGTTTCACCTGCTTCTGGGGTGAATTTGCACAGCTCTCAGCGAGATGTGCGTTTGCGGGAGCCGCTGATAAGCGTGGGGGAACAGCAATGGCTTTCAGCGCAGCTAGGCCTGGGTGAGGGCATCTGCTCAAAAGTAGTGTGAGGGAGCAACATGGATGTATGGCCTCAACCCTACTCCTAGGAAAAGAAGAGAATTAAAACACTCGTAAGTTACAGAAGCCACCTCCAGGCAGCCATGCTGCTGCCTCATGGGCGTGTTCTTTGTACACAGCTGCTGAATTCAGACAGGTGATCCCCAAAGTGGTCAGTTCTAGGGAATTATAGGGGGTGAATCACTCCCTGGAGTTGTCTATTTTTTTAGACTGACTAAAGGGAAAATTTGGGGAGACTATTCTCCTGATTTAGGGCCTTTTGGTAGGTGATATTGGGGGAGATGAATATGGGCTCAAATTAATTTAGTAAGATGGAGAACTCATCCAGCTCTCACCTATGCGGCGCTGCAATTTGCTCACTAGCTGAATTTTAAGAAATACACCTGCCATTTTTTCTCCTTATGCAAACTAGTGTTTTCACTGAAGTGAAAGAGATCATTTATAATACCATTTTCTATTGGTTCTAGTGATTTTTGCAATGAAGGATTATAGAAAGCTGAGTTTGTATATTGTCATACCCATTGCAATGGATGCTAAGTGCTATCTGGCACCTAAGACTACATTTAGTCTACAGTCTAAGTTGGAAAAGTTTTGTATTGGGAAAAGGAAAATAAAAAGGAAGGCGATAGGGGACTACCTTGTTTTCCCCCTCCCTTTAGCTGGTCGCAGCATGTCTTGGCAAAGCTATATACTGGGCCTTGGTAGAAAGAGAAATTCCACATATCATTCCGAATGGAATGGTGCTATAAAGACTGATTGGAGTGATAAGAATAAAAACTTTCATCTTAATGCTGCATACCAGCATGAGTATATTTACTGTGTCTTTGTTGCTCTAGACAAGCAAGCTCATGTCTCTACCACTCGAGTGTAGAGCTTTATGCAGTAGGCTACCCATACCCATATTGCTTGTACAGTGCAACCTCCTGAGAAAAACTGTCTTCTGACTCTTTTTGCTAAGGAAAGAACTCAGTTTGCAACATATATGCAGTGCAGATGACTCGGAGATACGTGTCATGGAGTGAAAGAGGTGCCGAACCCATCTGACAGTATAAATGCACACGATGAAATCAGCGAGATTTTGTTACATTTCTTTTTCCAAATATAAACTTCACAGATTTTCATTTCCAGAAATGTTCATTTTTTTCGTAGCTGCAGTAGCGGCAGTATGAATCTGTGCATTCATTACCTACATGCAGCAGCTTGACTTTTTTACAGTGACTCATTGAAGCCTGAGGTCACTGAGTAGGAAGGTTTCAAAGACCTGCTAAGGAAGCACAGTCCCTGTCAGGAATTTTTGATATAGATTATCTCTACCTTGTGCAGCTGAGCTACTGACAAAGTGATTTCACAGGAGATCTTTATATATATTTAAAAGGTGATTCACTCAGCCTTGGAGACAACAGACATTGAAGGCAGTCGACTGCAACACTGGAAAAATCACTCTATGGTACTAAATACTTTTTTTTGTAACTGACTGAATCATTATTTTGTATGAGCACTGTTGTTCCTTTGTGTCATATAAGCACTCATTATCCTATACTTTTTAAGGTTAAAAATCTCTACTGGATGACACAGGGAAACTTGGGCAGCCAGGATAACAATTAATGGACCTCAAAAGGTTTTGTGGTTCCATCTGGATAAATGTAGATGGATTTGAAGATGATTCAGTTAAAATGTCTTTCTCTCTTCCCCCCTCCCCTTTCCCCACCCCCCTCTTTTTTATTCTTTTTTCTTTTTTTTTCTTTAAGGCAAAATGCTTTGATTTCAAAACCAGGCTACAGATCTAACAATCTCAGATTTTCATTTACTGTGTTGCCAACTTTTTTAACTTCAGTCTAGTTTAGTAGATCACTGGTACAACCCACGTCTCTTGATAAGTTTTATTTCTGTTTCATATCCAGATAGGTTCATTTTTCCCTAGCTATAATAGACGCAGTGTGAATCATTACCTTCCTACAACCAACCTGACTTTGGAAGGCTTATACTTTTGGTTCAGATCTGACTTGAAATCAATAAATGCTCCCAGGTCTCTCTCATTTTTTTTTTTAAAGGATGTTAATGACTTAGAGATAGAGTTGTTGAGGAATTCACTGATGTAATGTCTTCACTGAAGAATGTTAATTTGTGATATAGGAAATATTACATGGTGAAGTTTTGATATCATTGGAGATCTGGGTGTCATTAGGCATTGCTCTGGCTGAACTCTACTTGTGGGTATCCATTTGTAATGTTTGTTTTTTGCAAAATTGTATAACTCATTTTTAGCAATCTTCCTGATAGTTGGCTAAGGGGTAGCTCTGAAGTTATTAGACTCAGGTCTTCTGCAGTTCACCTGAAAAAATATTAGGGCTTTGGGCTACCAATTCCCTGTCATGGGCAGGAAATCTGGACATAGCCATGGGCATAGTCACTTCGAAATTTCCATGCTTGGATTTTGGCTGCTTTCTCTGAACCTCTAGGTCTGGGACAGCCTGTGATCTGCCAGATTTTCTTTTTCATTACGAATTTAGGCAGAGGTGAAGAGCTGTTTCTCCAAATAGAAGTGAAACTAAATGCCTACTTTGCAAAAACATTGGAAAATGTGTTGATGTGTTGACCCTTTCTTCATACCAGTTATTTACAGAAATAATATAAACCTTACCTGCATGCTAAAAACCTACCACTTCAGCTAACCTAATGATGAAAAAGCAATACAAATCACCTCTAAATGGTTATCGCTAGATTTACTATGAAAGCGCTTTTTGTAGTACAGCTATTTTTGTCTAGGAAGGGGGATATTCTATAGTAGTATAAGATGCTTTTATACTCAGCATGAAAAGTTCATGGGAAGCAATTTCCCATGGTAGGAGTTATACTGCCATAACTGTTTAAAGTCCTTTTTTTTCAGAAAGCTTTCCAAGCTCCCTTTGGCAAGCTAAATCATGTTCTTCCAAGCAATGTTGCTATTTGTTAAGACTTGTTTCATTTCTATATAAAACTGACCGCTAACAGTTGGATGGTACAATGCTAACTTGGTCTATTTGTCATAGTATATAAATATATGCATAGTCTGTACAGGAAAAATCAGTAAAGGCAGAAGGCACTGCAACAGGAGCAGCGTGGTTAGAGATCAAAGTGTGAATAATGTGATAAAAGGTGCTTATTTCACCTACGGCTGTACAGAGTTTTTCCGCCTTCGATCTTGGTTTCCCCATTCTCGCTAAAGCAACACCATGCAGCAGTGTCATTACAAGGTAGTGCAGGGGACTCGGCATAGTGGTGTGTCTAAGAACCCTGTTTCCAGTCCTGACATGAGCCAACACAAGGCTAAAAGTGCCATGCTTAAAGAAAGAAATCTGTTGATGAGGTATATGTTCAAGACTCTTAAATTCTATAGGAATGATCCCAAACAGCTCTGTTAGCTGAGTGGCCATTAGTTGGATTACTGTTTCTGACATTACCTATGAACCGTTGCCAGAACAATGTAAGATTCATAAATGATTAATTTGCGTGTGAATTTTTTGTTTCCTCTGGGCAAGTGCTTTGATCTTTGTGGTTTATATCTCCTGCCTCTGGAGAGAAGGCCAACACCAGAGGACATGGTTAAGTAAAAATAACCACCAAGTCATGAGAACTCTCAGTCTTTCTGGTGAAGTTAAGGAACAGAGGAGTTCTTACAAGCCTTACACATCTTTGTTCAGTGTCTGTCTGAATAACCTCTCCAGTCTTCTTGGTTTATGTGGGTTATAGTAGGATGTAAACAATGTTAAAATAGATTTTTTAATAATAAATTAGAATGCCATTTACACACATGGCATACAGAATTTGTTGCCACTTTTTTCCTACTGAAGGTAAGTATTGGCTGTCTTCTGTCATTGCCAAGGAGCATATTTCCTACTGGCCGTGGTTTTAGTCCTAGGGTCCACATAGAGCCTTTTCATTTAAGGGTGAAATAATCTGCAGTTCGGCATTACTATGCTTGATGTATTTGCAGAGCTAAGCCATCTCCACACCCTGGTAAAGCAAACCTTTCCTCAACCTGTCTGAGGACTGTCTGTGGTGGGTTCCTCAGAGGCAGCTTCACTCTCAGAGTTCAGAGGCTTAAAACACTCTAACTTGCTGAAGTGGCTCAAAAATGAAAGAAAGAGTTCAATTTTTGGAGAGCTCACCTAACCTATTGAGGTGGTTCACACATGACTGCCACCAGGTGCCTGGCCATCTCTTTGCCCAAAGCTGCAGCCCCCAAAACAGGGACAGCAAAATAAATTTGTGTCTCTGCAGAAACCAGAACTCACAGTCTGTAGCAACAGGAGAAATCCATTTTCTTCAACAGTTGGATCTAATACACTAGAAGATGAGCCGAAGCAGATGAGCTACAGGAACAAAATTTTTCTGCTGCTTTCCAAAAAGTGCCACAACCTTTGACAGAGGGGGACACCTGGGTCTGGAAAGGCCCTCATGACAAAGTGATCCAGAAATTGAATGATGGCATCCTCAGAGCTGTTTGTTATTTTTTTTATCTACCTAATGTGATAAAAGAACCCCCCCTTGCAAAAGTAAAAAACTGAAACCCTTATTGCAGAGCTCCAAGAAGATCATGATGCTGAGGACAATGCAAGCAAGTAGATTTTCCTTGTATTATTTTAAACATAATATATAAGTTTGTATTGAATAAGCTCTCCATCATATCAATCCACTGACTATATAGGTGGAGAAGGAAGTTACCCATGTACTTGAGGATCATTTAGTCCCAGTCACATATGTGCATATTATGAATGAACAGGAATACAGTTGAAGGTTCAAGAGGATATCTAGATTATCTTAGTTCTGATTTGAACAACAGAGAACTCACCTACACCTCACATCCCAACCCCAAAATAAAATTAATGAGTTTACCTTTTTTCCCCTCTTTTTCACCACTAAAATTAAAAACAGAGTGTGACTTGGAGAGCAGGAATTATATAGATTGTAATTCATTTGACTTGAAGACTGTCTTTGCATCGTGTGCCTGTCTACGTTCAGTGTACTAAAATCCTGCCATGGGCAGGGACACCTCCCACTAGACCAGGTTGCTCAAAGCCCCATCCAGCCTGGCCTTGAACACTTCCAGGGATGGGGCATCCACAGCTTCCCTGGGCAACCTGTTCCAGTGCCTCACCACCCTCACAATGAAACATTTCTTCCTAATATCCAATCTAAATCTACATCTACGTCTACCGTCTTTCAGTTTAAAGCCATTACCCCTTGTCCTATCACTACATGCCCTTGGGAAAAGTCCCTCTCCAGCTTTCTTATAGGCCCCCTTCAGGCACTGGAAGGCTGCTACAAGGTCTCCCCGGAGTCTCCTCTTCTCCAGGCTGAACAACCGCAACTCTCTCAGTCTGTCCTAGTAGAAGAGGAGCTCTAACCCTCTTCATAGCCCTCCTCTGGACTGATTCCAACAGGTCCATGTCCTTCTTATGTTGGGGGCTCCAGAGCTGCACACAGTACTCTGGGTGGGGACTCTCAAGAGTGGAGTAGTAGTTAATCTTCACAATTAAATCTTGAGCTTTTTGGTTTCATGTCATTTGTGACAATTTAGACTTTCTTTCTTTCTTTCTTTTTTTTTTTTTTTCTGGGCGGGATGAATAATGACACAACAGAGAACTAGATTCATTACTGTTCTAACAGTAATGAACAATAAGTTTGAAGGTTTATGGCAATTGCAGTTGAAATGAAAAGGAATATGGCTCGAGCTTTTCTGAAAAGATCCTTTTAGGGTTGTATTAGGGTTACATTAATTCCTGGTGTAATGTCCTGGGTAACGTGCTACTGGGAAGAACTACATCCTATCCTGACCCTCCTACCAAAACAGCTGTTCTTGCCTTCTTTGAGAAGATTCATGCTTCCTGACAGGTCGAGACATGCTACTTCTTGTAGGGATGCATCCTTCTGTCTCTAAAGTCCTACCAAGGTGATCTTTGGGGAATGCTCTCCCTCCTTTGTGGAGTTTGAGGTACAAAGAAGTTACTTGCTATTTCTTCAGTAGCTATTTGGGGTTGGCTTTAAGAAACTTTTGTGGTACCCAGAAGGAAGTCAAATGGCAGAATGTGTCCCAAAAGAGAGTTTTTCAAATTTTTATTTTATTACGAATTCTTACCTTGAGTTCCTCTGAACTTTTTCATACTGGAGTGCTCTCACATTTCTATTGACCTATTTTAGGTTTATGAATTACTTGCAAATCCCTTTGAAATTAATTATTTATCTTCAAGGACCTTAGGTTTGTCTGTTACCTGATATTTTCCTTCAACTGGTATATTTTCACAAAAATAATGCTTCATTTGCAATGACAGAAGCAGAGTTTTTCAGAATTCACTGCATTGCCATGGGAACGAATGAGTTCCTTCCGAATCATCATGGCCAAACTAACTCAGATGAAATAGGAACAAGCCCTAACCTTTGCCCATTCTTCAAACATACGTCAAAACTGATTTGTTCTGAATGTTCAAAAAATTGAGAAGGTCCCTGGGATACATACGTGGATTTCGAAAGTTATTTATATTATTAGAAACGGAAAGAGGCATCTGGTGATTTATCTGTACTTTTTCACACTTAAATACTTAAAAAATATGTGGCTTCCAGGCTGCAAAGAATAATTAAGAGCTTACCGAAAAAATTGGGAAGGAAGGATATTATTTTTGAAAAATTTTTCAAATTTCATTTTATATTTCTTTCCTTTTAGGATTTTCCAATACATTTTTATGTTGATAATAAAAATCTTAATTGTGATCACTTTCATAAAAAATGCCTTTTTCCTTATTAACAGTAGATCCAATTGAATCTGTAATGTGTGGAACGTTTTTGTGCCCATTTTTACCCTTTAAATTTTGGCAATAGATAGAAAAATCTTGAAAAGTTATTGTGGAAGACATTATAAAGAAAAAAAGTAAGGAAGTAGACAAGAAGTAATTTATTTTATATATTTTATAAATAAAAGATAAGAAATTAAAATAAAAATGCTCAGATTCTTAAAAATCAAAATCAAAATTAGAAGACAATTTTTTTTCCTTTATTTTTCCTGACATTGTCTTTAAATGTAAAAAAAGTTAAACTGTGTTTTGCAATCAAAAATGTTATATTATGACCAAACATATTTTTCAGTAGGAAGGTTTTGGCATGCCTTCCTTCTGACTGATTCTTTTCCTAATTTTACTGAGTTTTGAGGTTCCATCCAGCAGCCTTGAAATGATTCATTCTTCATCACTCAGTAAAGTGAGTCTATAATCAAACCTACAATAAATTATGATATAAATTTTTGTATTTACTAATATGGAGCTTGAAAGTGTTCACTTCACACAGCTAATAGAAAATCTGAAGACTTTTAGCCTGTGCAATTAGTTTTGGGGACTTGAAGAAGCCTGGTTCCGCAATTAGAGCATGGGCCTTGGATGAAGAACAGCTAGGTTCTGCCTCCATGCAGTTGTTGACTCACAGTGGTAGAAATTCAGTCTAGTTGTGATTTAAGAGCGTTTGAATCTTTATGTTGGCACTATAATTAATTTTGCCTTTAAGTAAAATGTTAGAAAAATAACCTTAATGTTTCTGTCCCCCATTTTAGCAATGCACCTTCATTGAAATAAAAAGTAAAATTCATTAGAATTAACACACAATTGCAAGGGATTGGAAGCTCGTATAATTAAAAAAAGGTTTAGAATCAGAAATATTTCTTTAGTAAGGGTAGTTTTAACAAATTCTTTAATAACTTCTCAGTAAAAGTTATTAAAGAACACTCTGCTGTATAAGGTTATTCTGTCTCCTATGACAGATATATCAACTAAGTTAGAAGGCAGTAGGAAAAATTGAGCATAGGTGTGGTTTGGAAAAATGCTGTCAGTGCTCACAATTTGCACATCAGTCTAATGCTTAGAGACTAGTCAAAGGTCGGAGACCTGGGGTTAGTGATTTGCTCAGATTATAGATCTTCAGGCTTCTGTTGAAGGAATACATGACTAAAGGAACGGGGGAATAGGTGAGAGGTAAGTTCAATATCCTTGGCTGGGAATACCCTGAGTTTGATTCTTAAATCCCAATGTTTTTCACTTTGGAGAATGTATTTTATTACAAAATGCATGCAGCATAGTGTGGAAACAAGGAATTCTCACTTACAGTGTAAGGCACAAGTGAAATTATACAGAGGCTGGGCTCTATTTCTTGAGCCCATAGCTGCCTTTTGTGAGAAGTACAAACCTACACGGGTTTGTTAGACATGTGCAGAAGATTCAATCCCCAATGGGAATTTAACAGGCCAGTGTCTGGCTTCTGAGATCCAGGGTCATGTACAAGGTGAAAATTCACCTAGTCCAGGACATATCTGGACATGCACGGAGGGACAATGATTGATGCAGAAGGAATTTTGTGATCAAAGAAGGAGAGATCCAGTGAATTTAGGTGGCAGCCAAGGTTCATCCATCCTTCCTTCCCTCCTTCCACCATCCCTTGATCATCTTAATGGCCTTTGTTCAACTCTCTCTAGTATGTTCCTGCCTCTCTCCCAGCAGTGGACACAGTACTCCAGGTATGGCCTCTCCAGTGCTGAGTAGAGGGGAAGGATCACTTCCCTCCACGTGCTGGCAGTACCATTAGCTCTCTCTGCAGCGAGTGCACATTGCTGGCTCATGCTGAACTTGGTGTCCACCAGGACCACCCAGGTCCTGGTACTTTTGATTCTATCTACAGTCAACCTCTTGGTTTGGAATTGCCAGATTCTGGAACCTTACTTTATTTCTGTGTTGCTTTTTTTCTATGGTATTTTGTACATTGCTGTGTTCTGATTTTACAGACTTCTCTCAATCTTGCTTCTCATTTGCATAATAAGCATGGTTAATCAACCAAGCAACAGCTAGGTGCACCACAGGTCAGTTAAGAACGTGGACTTGAACAAATCCAACACACACAAGACAATGGGAGCATCACCTTACACTATTTACTGCAACTGTGGTATCCAAGTTACTCATAACAATATCTACAAAAAGGATCAAACACAGCTTTGCTAAAACAACGATGTGTTGTAAATATGCTAAAGTGCGACTACCACCAACTCTCATCCATCTACTACCAGTAGACCTCAAGATATTTTGAATGCATCCATATAATGAATGCCTTTAGGGACAAAGGATGACTAACAATGGGATCGTTTATCTCTTTTCTGCTTCTCAGTCTCTACACTACCATTCAGCAGCTCAAACATAAGAGACAACATCATCTGACTCCTATTTTGTATAACAAAACCAGACTCTTCCAAGGAAGTGTTTCTGGGCTGGGACCTGAATTGAATCAAATTTTCATGAAGGAAATGACCAGCCAAAACAGTCAGATACCAGTATTTTTCTCAGAAAAGAACACTTGACATTACTGTGTTCTCCTCTGAGAAGGATTAAGACCTAAATATTCTTAAAACCTTATTCTGTCTTCTGGCAGAATAAGAAATAGTAGCCCATGGACTATAAAATGGAACCTTAAAGACCTACTTCCAGAAAGCATTAAACCTTTGTCAAGAGCTGGAATATCGGAAGGATTGTCTAGTAGGTTACAGTGAGAGACAACTTTTAATTTGGAGCTAGTCAAGGGCATGGGCAGGTGCAGAAGAAAGCAGGGAAGCGCTAGAACTGACTCTAACTGAGTTCCTGTCACACAGCTAATTTTTTCACTCTGATATTTCTTTTCCTTTCACGTCATAAAAGGTAACTATATCTGAAGTTTCTTATGAAACAAAATATTCTCAGATAGTTGAGCCTGGGTCAATGTAAGAGGATTGCTTTAATAAAATAGCAGTGGTTTGATTTTGGCTTTCATTATAGCTTGTTCTTTTCTAATTTAGAAAGGAAAGAGAAACTAAAAGAAGTTATAAATGAAATCTTTCAAATTCAGTGACTCAGCTTTTTTATTTAAATGGTTTATATTTTTCTGTGTGAATTTTTGCTAGAATAATAACATTCCTTTGGATTTTTTAGATTCCACTGAACCAGTAATTTAATATTGCCCCCTTAGAAAATTATTGACCACATTCTCAAATAATGGTCATTTTTTCACCTTTGATGTCTGATAGCTTTCAGCAATTAGCCATCTTAAGACCTCGCAAAAAGAAACATAAGTTTGTGAAAAGCCTCTTCATTAATATTTTGAGACGAATATGTCAAGTTTTTTCTAGGTAAAACCTACTATTCTAGTACACTCAAAGAAGAAAACATTATATAAACACATAATGAGAGCAACTAATTTACAATCTATTTTTGATGCCACATGATTGGAAAAAAAAATATTTTTCCATAAAAAGGTATACTTTTTCTCCTGTCTTCCCATTTTACTGTCTTTCCGTAAAAAGCTATTGACTTCTCTTGTCAGCTTATCAACAAATTTCCTTGGTTTTTTTTTTTTGATGGAATAGTCATACGAGTTCTTTTCCTGTAAAATTTCCCTCAGTCTTTTCCAGTTCAAAAGACCCAGGTAAGCAGACCAAAACAAACAATTACTTCTTTGTCCCTTGTTTAAAATAAGCCCTGACAGACCCAGCTGCTCCCTCCAAAGCTGTTTCAGCTGCAGAAGAACTGATAAAAGTATAGGAAATTGTTTAAAGTCATTGTGCAGCAGGACAGCTATGATGTAGTTGCCATCACGGAAACGTGGTGGGATGACTGTCACGACTGGAATGCTGTGATGAAAGGCTATAAGCTCTTCAGAAGGGATAGGCAAGGGAGGAGAGGTGGGGGTGTGGCTCTGTACATTAGGGAGTGTTTTGATTGTATAGAGCTAGATTCCAATGATGATAAAGTCGAGTGTTTATGGATAAGGTTGAAGGGGAGGGCAAATAAGGGAGGTGTTGTGCTGGGAGTATGCTACAGGCCGCCTAGCCAGGATGAGGAGAAGGATGAGGTATTCTATAAGTGGCTGAAGTCTCGCAGTCGCCAGCCCTTGTTCTGGTTGGGGACTTCAACCTGCCGGGTATCTGCTGGAAATATAACACAGCAGAGAGCATGCAGGCTAGGAGGTTCCTCGAGTGCATGGAAGATAACTTCCTGACACAACTGGTAGTTGAGCCTACCAGGGGAGGTGCCTTGCTAGACCTACTGCTCACAAACAGAGAAGGACTAGTGGGAGATGTGGTGGTCGGAGGTCGTCTTGGGTTTAGTGATCATTAAAGGGTCAAGTTTTCAATTCGTAGCAATGTAAGGAGAGGGGTTAGCAAAACGTCCACCTTGGACTTCCGGAGGGCGGACTTTGACTTGTTCAGGACACTGGTTGAGAGAGTCCCTTGGGAGACAGTCCTGAAGGGCAAAGGGGTCCAGGAAGGCTGGACGCTCTTCAAGAAGGAAATCTTAAAGGCCCAGCAGCAGACTGTCCCCAAGTTTCGCAAGTCTAAAGGGTGGGGGAAATGGCCAGTCTGGAAGAATAAGGAACTTCGCATGGGACTTAGGAATAAAAGGAGGGTTTACCACCTTTGGAAGAAGGTACAGGCAACTCAGGAGGAGTACAGAGATCTTGTTAGGTTATACAGAGAGAAAATTAGGAAGGCAAAAGCCCAGCTGGAGCTCAACTTGGCCACTAACATTAAGGACAACAAAAAAAGCTTTTATAAATACATCAACAAAAAGAAAGCCAGGGAGAATCTCCATCCCTCACTGGATGCAGGGGGGAAAGTTGCAATCAATGATGAGGAGAAGGCTGAGATACTTAATGCCTTCTTTGCCTCCGTCTTCAATAATCAGACCAGCTATCCCCAGGGTGCTCAGCCTCCTGAGCTGGAAGATAAGGATGGAGAGCAGAACAGCCCACCCATAATCCAGGAGGAAGTAGTCAATGATCTGCTTATGCACCTAGATGTACATAAGTCTATGGGGCTGGATGGGATTCACCCAAGACTACTCAGGCAGCTGGCGGGAGAGCTCACCAAGCCTCTCTCCATCATTTATCAACAATCCTGGTCAACAGGGCAGGTGCCAGATGACTGTAGGGTGGCTAACGTGACACCCATCTACAAGAAGGGTCAGAAGGAGGATCCGGGGAACTCCAGGCCTGTCAGCCTGACCTCGGTACCAGGAAAGATCATGGAGAGGATCATCTTGAGTGAGCTCTCACAGCAAGTGCAGGGCAGCCAAGGGATCAGGGCCAGACAGCATGGGTTTAGGAAGGGGAGGTCCTACTTAACCAACCTGATCTCTTTCTATGACCATGTGACCTGTCTTCTGGATGTGGGGAAGGCTGTGGACGTTGTCTCTCTGGACTTTGGTAAGGCCTTTCACACCGTCCCCCACAGCATTCTCCTGGAGAAGTTGGCGAATCATGGCATAGACAAGTGTACTCTTTGCTGGGTAAAAAACTGGTTGGATGGCCATACCCAGAGAGTTGTGATTAATGGGGTGAAATCCTCTTGGCGGCCAGTCACCAGTGGTCCCCCTCAGGGCTCAGTTTTGGGGCCGGTTTTGTTTAATATCTTTATCAATGATCTGGATGAGGGGAGTGAGTGCACCCTCAGTAAGTTTGCAGATGACGCCAAACTAGATGGGAGTGTTGATCTGCTTGAGGGTAGGAAGGCTCTACAGAGGGACCTGGACAGGCTGGATCGATGGGCCAAGGCCAGCTGTATGAGGTTTAATAAGGCCAAGTGCCGGGTCCTGCATTTCAGTCACAACAACCCCAAGCAATGCTACAGGCTTGGGGAAGAGTGGCTGGAGAGCTGCCCAGCAGAAAAGGACCTGGGGGTGCTGGTGGTTGGCCAGCTTAACATGAGCCAGCAGTGTGCCCAGGTGGCCAAGAAGGCCAACAGCATTCTGGCTTGTATCAGGAATAGCATGGTCAGCAGGAGCAGGGAAGTGATGGTGCCTCTGTACTCGGCACTGGTGAGGCCTCACCTCGAGTGCTGTGTTCAGTTCTGGGCCCCTCTGTACAAGAGGGACATTGAAGCGCTGGAGCGTGTCCAGAGGAGAGCTACCAGGCTGGTGAGGGGTCTGGAGACCAGGTCATATGAGCAGAGGCTGAGGGAGCTGGGCATGTTTAGCTTGGAGAAGAGGAGGCTGAGGGGAGACCTCATTGCCCTCTACAACTACCTGAAAGGAGGTTGGAGAGAGGTGGGTGTTGGCCTCTTCTCCCAGGTGAAGAATGACAGGACCAGAGGAAATGGTCTGAAGTTGCGTCAGGGGAGGTTTAGATTAGATATTAGGAAGAATTCCTTTACTGGAAGAGTGGTCGGGCACTGGAACAGCCTGCCCAGGGAGGTGGTTGAGTCACCATCCCTAGAGGTGTTTAAGAAACGTCTAGATGTGGCGCTTCAGGGCATGCCCTAGCGGCAGAGATTGTAGGTTGTTTGGTTGGACTCCATGATCTTAAGGGTCCTTTCCAACCATGAAGATTCTGTGATTCTGTGATTCTGTGATTCTGTGATTGTTCCCCTTCTTTTATATTAGTAAAATCTGAAATTAGAAATATTAAAAAATGAGAAAAGCAGGTAGCTTTGTGACACACTAATTTTTCTTGCTTGATATTGTTAATAGATTGTATTGATTACTTCTAAGTTACAGAAGGATATTCCAGAGAATTGTCAATTTTCTATGCTGCAAAAATCTTGTAGTGTTTAGGTGTTAGCTAGAACAAGCCTTATTTTGTCTTAAGTACTCAAACTGAACAGGTATCATAATTGAAATCACTTCTCCCTTATGAGATATGCTTAAAGGAAAAAGGTATATTGAGGGCTTCTGTTATGACACAAAGCTCAAAGAACAAATATAGTAATTCTGTAAACCTATAGTAAATATCTTTCAAACTTAATCCCCTGGAAACAATCAAATATAAAAGTATGTTTTTTCATCAGTCTTCAAAATAATTTTTAGACACACAATCACACACTGACATTGAATATTAGGATCAAATCTCCCTAGTCTCTATCAGAACCTCTCTTCTCTTCCTACTTATTCTTTCTCATGATTTGTACATTGATTTGCATTTAGCACGTCTCTTCAATTCTGCTATAGTTGTCATCTTCCAGCAGTATTTTCTTTCTGTATATCCTTTCTCCGATTTTGATGCCCACATTTCAGTTTCCTTTCCTATGCGTTGACTTCAGCACCAAAGCTGACAACCTGTACAGACTAGAAATCTTGTATTTCCTTTTATGAATTCTTTTGTCTTGATTTATTGGTTCGTCTTCACCAGTCACTGAAAGAACTGTTCACTTGATTTGTTTTTTACTGTACACTGTAATGCACTCGGTTATAAATAATTGCTAAAACAGAGCTACATGTAACTGAAAAGCAGGAAACTGCCTTACTGTGGCTGTGCAAATGGAGTGTTGGATTGCTTAAAATGTGACTGCTAAACAGCTGGACAACCGCCTAATAAGCAGGATGTCTGCAATGCACCACAAAGTTAATGAAATTCTGCAACTGGAGTGGTGTCACTTTAGGATGTAAATGTGCGTGCTAAGAGATGCCTCATAGGTGAATGGTATATAGCAATGATTTGATTCAAAATTTGTAGCATATAGTTAATTAAACGCACAGCAGATTGATGATAACTAAAAGACAGATAATAACTAAAACCAGAACTGAGTTAAGATCGAAAGTTGCTGTCTTTTGGGATCTCTGGAATTGGGCTGCTGAACAGATCTGCAACGGAGAGTTCACTGAGGACTTTTTTTTGCTTGATCCTTACTGGAGACTTGAATAAAGGAACTTTAGACTGCAAATAGAATCTTGAGATAAGACAGGGTTTAAAAAGGGCTGAAACATTTGCGGTTCTTGGTTGATGGGAGAAGCAGGCTCTGGAGCAGTCTGCCTGCTTGGTAGACTGGCTAGTCCTGAAAAAGCTAAGAGTGGCCTTTGAAATGTCACTTTTCACAGTGGGAGAGATCAACAGTAGCTGGCCTTGAAGTAACCAGCAATACTTTATTCCTTATCTGATTATTGTATCTTCTTTTACTGCATCGCTCTTTAGCTCCTCACTGAAATATAACTGTATTAAAAGTAAAATGCTGAGTCTAGGCTCTACAAACTGTGGAGAGTGGTGGGCTCCTTCACAGGATAAATCACTGCAGTCTTTGGAGACACCCACCAAGAGACAGTCATCCTCTCGAAGGCAGGTGACTTAGACTTGGTAATTAATTTTAAGATACCTAAATTAGGTAAATATATAAATTTCATGTTCCATCTTTATGTGGTTTACAGTGTATTACAACTGATGATATCTCATTCACACTTTTTACTGTCTGCCACGGAAGGTATTTAGACTAACTGCCTTGAATTTCTCTCAGGAGTTAGTCTTCTGCTTCATTCTGTGTAATGAAAACCTCTTTTTAAAGTTTTCTTCCTCCAGTCTCACATTCCTGAAAAATCAATTATGCTCAACAAAGTTCACTATGATCTTAGTCTAAAATTATGTTCTCCTTTGTCTTCTGTGACTGTTTTTGGGTTGTGTCTCTTTCATTACACATTCTGAATGCCTTTGAGAGGATCCTTCTCATTGACATTTCTGTGCAGGCTCCCTTAGCTTGTTTTTCTTCAATGTCAAATTTTCTGTGACTTTAAAGGACAAATTTTGACTTATAATGACTATAAATTGTAATAAAGCACATACGCAAGGTCCAGAAATTTATTGCAATTTTTCCCTTGGATTTTGTTACTAAATTGAGGAATGTAAGACCTTACTAAACCATTTACTTGCACAGCATATTTTGAATGGGTTTAATACAGCAGTTTGTGGCTGATATATGTAGACCAACATTAAATCTATGTTGATGGAAATGTCTTTTTGAAACAAAGAAATCCTAATGAAAAGTTTTCTGTTTATATTCAAGCTTTCACGGAAACCAAAAAAATCTAGGAATCAGATCTAGGTTAGATATGAGCATTAATTAAGGAAGTGTTGTAAAGAATTTGAATTCTCAGATGAAATGTCCATTAATATACTGGCGAATCACTTTTTTGCACATTATATCTGGAAGCGAAATGATCTATAAATTTATTTTTGAACCTACTCAAGGGTACTTATACACTTTTAGAAACTTTATCTGTCCCTTAACACTGGGCTGTTCAGAAAAGATATTATAATTCACATTTTTCTGTTAAAGAATAACTATCACATGAGAAGATGAGAACAGCTATTTTAGGTCAGAAAAAAATGACAGTATGCTTTCTCCAGCGGTGGTTGGCTGTGTGTGTGTGCCAGCACTGACACTGTGCGAGGAAAGAATGTGCAAAACTGGGTAAGTATTGAGTGGTCTTTTGCAGTTTTCGAGCCACCCTCCCAGAAGGTGTATCTGTGTCATCCCAACCCAAAGGGGTCATCTGTCTTCTATGAACATCTCCAGTTTCTTTGAATGTTCTTAGAAGGTCTACTTTTAAAAATAACAGTTTGAATCTTTTCCATGTAGATTATAGGAGACTTTTGTTCGCAAAGTTAAGCTTCCTGACTGTTCAGTGGACATCTTTCATGACTAAAATTCCATTCAGCTTCAATTAAATCAGAGTAAGAATATAAGAAGTCTTCATTGCATGTCACAGTGGTCAATTTTGTATCCATCTCTTTCCTTCTTGGTCTTCTCAAGCTTATGACGTACTCATGAGCACTTTACCTCAGGGCTGTACTTCAGTATTTGTACAGTGACATGTCCATATTAGGATATATTTCTTATTAATGTTCCTAGATCCTACCCCAAGAAGATAGATAGATATTACCTACTGCACTCAGAAAACTGAGAAGCTAATTTTCACTGATTCCCTCGCTCTTTATGCTTTTATTTGAGCACTTTCTTTTGCTAATAAAAGCCAGCATTTATTTTAAAGGAAGCAAGCAGATGTGCAGATTATACTTCAAAAATCCCCGTTCCTGTCAGTTGATAGAATTTTGTTATCATTTCAGATATTGGCATACTTTATTTATGAAGACAGCTTCCTATCTGTGTCAGGGCCAACAGAGAAGTATCGCTGTTTTGTGCTTTCTGCATAAGATCGTATGTCAGCCACAATGCTCTGAAACATCCACAGGTGCAGTTTACTGATGTCTCACTACATTAGGAAGACCAAATAATAAAATTTAGTAACATATGTGAATAGCACTGAATCTCATATGTTTTCAGAAATTATTCCAAAAAGCAGTCAGACAGTGTTCAGGCAATGCGTTTTTTAAAAGGTCTCCTTGCTTTTCAGATCACTTCTGATCCCTTCCTTGGCTACAGATAGAGTAAGAGCTGGTTTTATGGGTTTTTTTGTTGTTTTTTTTTCTTTTTGCTTTTCCCCACGTGCAAAATGTGGCATAATCTCTTTTCCCGTCATATTTTAAGGTAGAAGTGTCCTGATGCTAAATTCCAATCTCACAGGAGCATTGATTCACTTATTTTAATAACCCCCAGTTCCCAACAATGCAGACGTTGTCCATTAGTAAGTGAATGGAGAAAATGTAGGCTATTACTGTGTGTTTTGACAGTCTATGAATGCAGAGTGGCTAGATGGTCTCCCTCAAAGCAGAAGTTACATTAGTGGGTGCAATTATTATGCAATGTATTTAAAGGAAAATCTTGCACTTCTTTTTTAATTATTTTTTTAATGAACATTATTCAGTGACAAAATCAACGCTGACCAATAGTCAAAGCTTCACTAGGACTGCAAAAGTATTATTTCTCCCAACTTCAAATAATGTCTCACACAAACTTTTGACTTGTAACAGTGACTCTTTCTGATAAAAATGACTTTGCCTTCATTTAGAAAATAGATCTACTTTGTGGTACAACATATCTCTAGTAAGACACAATGACTTTGAAGAGATATTTTCCTTCTCTCAAGTTTTAAACACACTACCTGCCTCTTTCCTTGTTCCTTGGCAAAGGACTAGATAAAAGGCATTGATGAAAAAGCTGAAGAATACTTGAAAAATATGCTAGCTAATGTTCATATAGGTGACCTGAAAAAACACAAATCTGTAAAACAGATGCTATTGTTACCACAGAGGTAGTGAAGTAAATTAATTAATTAATTAATTAATTAAATTAATTAATCTCTTAATGCTTTGACTATTTTTCCTTAGATTTGACTGTTAGGCAGCTATGTATGATAAAGGATATATAAGACATAAAGAAATACAAAGATGAGGGAGATTTGAAATTGTACTTTGTTATCAAAAATGTGTGAAATTATTGAAAGCACTGATGTTTAACAACTATACTGAGATTAGAGAATTTGTTATCTAGAAAAATCAAGAAAGGGGAGATATAGATCACCAAGAAGTGATCTATAAAAGAAAATTTAGTATGAAATATTCACCCTTTGATTTAATACAAAAAGAACTATTGATATATCTGTGAAAGAGTGGGGAGGAGAAAACTTTGGTTAGTATAGCATATACATATATATTCCATAAAGTTATCAGTCATGCTTATGATAGGCACTAGTACAGATTTCTTAGATAATATAAACCAAGATGAGTATATTTATCTCTCATCATGAATTAGAGATGCAGTTACACAACAAGTTTTTTCCTGGACAGCTACTCGTTATCTACCTACTAAATATCTAAAATGAGATAAGACGGCTCTCACCCTTTGCTAGACACAGCAGAAACTATAATGCTTTTAGTTGATGGGGTTCTCAATTAAAAAAATTGTAATATAGTTTTGTATAAATTTGTGTTTGAGTTTGCATACAAATAACACAACGGAGACTTAAGAGAATCACAGTGTAGGTAACAAGAACAATATAGGTTATTATTAGGATAATACTAAGAAAACAAAAGTATCTAGTTATGATTTGAAAAAACAGAAAAAAATTACAATTACCTTGTACAGCTAATGTATGCATTAAAATTTTCTGTCCTGTATACCATAGTCAGATCTCATACTGCAAAATTGTTTATGAAGTACAGTAAAAGTCTTAAGACCACAGATAGAAAAAGTATCTGAGAATGTTGGGAGTATCCAGACTGACAACTAGATAAATATATTTTTATTACTTCTCATAGAATTCTTGATTATTACATCCAAAATTGATTCTACTTCTCTCAAATCTCTAATGTGGATTTTGGCTTTTTTTTTTTTTCTGATCCAATTAATCTTCCACAGAATTATTTAAGACATTGTTTATTTAATATTTGTTCCTGCAATACTTAAGCTATAATTATGTAAATGCTGCTATGTTCATAGTGTTGTCTGGAGCTGTGAGCAAGGATAAATGGAGCTATTGCAGATGTCATGTAAGCAGCTAGAAAGCTGATGTTATGCTACAGAATATGAAGCATGGGATGATAGAAGGAAGAAGTTACGAAAGGCAAATCTAACACTAACTAAGGAAAGACGAGAACTCAAAAGTAGGTGAACTCAGGAAAGCTCATTGAGGGCTCTATGGAGTTTTCCTCATGTCACTGGAAAAGTACTGTGATGTTACCAGTCTATGGAGAGAGCACAATTGCAGGTGATTCCTCTTGCCAAGGAGTTGTGAGACTTAGTGCAACCTCCAGGGGAGTGTGCAGGGGGTCAAGATAGAGCATGGGCTGGAGTGAAGAAGTTGCCTGAATGATTTACAGTGTCAGGATAATACAAAGCAGCAAGAGCAGAAACAAGAGACTAGCTTGAATTTCCAGTAACGTATTACCTTGGGTGACATACATGGGTCAGGAAAGCTTGTTCTCCTCCTCTGTAAATATTTAAATGTAATTTAAACATTAAACGTTACCTTAATGGTTGCTGTTGACATTGAAGGGAAGTTCTAAACCTCTGCGTAACTAGAGCCGCGTGAGAAAGTTTGAACTCCACTGTTGAACTATCTGCCTGGACTTAGCTGTAGATGTTAAAATTGCAGAAGTCTGCTCGTGTTTTTGTAGATAAGGGAATAATTCTATCAGTCACTGTTGCTGTAATAGAAACCAAATCATATAAAAGCCAGCAACACAGCTCATTCCCTCATTCTGAATCTCCTGCATAACAAATTAATGGCAGTGTGCGTGAAAAATTAGAAATGCTTCAAACCTGAAGATTCATTTGTTTGGACAAATGATATTGACTGCACTGAAGTAGATTGCAACACTGGAACTATATTTGAGTAACTAGACTGCTACTGCTGTTGCTATTACAGTTACTACTGTTACTACGGGAGCTGAGCTGAGGTCAAAGGACAAGCCCTACTATGTAAAATTTAAAATTTATATAGATATGATGGTGAAGCGTTTTAGCTGGAAAAAAAAATGCAGGAAATTGAATTGCCCAATATCACGAGGATAGCGGCTAAGCTAGCAATGAAATCCCCACTTCTTTACTATGAATCTGTTAAACCACAAAACTTCTCCAGAAAACTAGACTGTTATCTTTTTTGTCATATGCTTTTGAGAATAAAGTACTGAAAAGAGAACTTTTATGTGAACTGCTCTTCTTCTAAACCTGGATATTAACCAGGTCATTGTAGTAATTAATTTGATTTTATAACTAGTGGATATTGATACTTTTTTCCTCTAAAGCAGTATGTTTCATGTTTAATTTCACCGACATCTGGTATAAGAAAAGCATGACACTAATTTTCAAGGTTATAAAATAATAGGAATTCTTCCAGTATGATTAAAATCCCCCTATATATATGAAGTAGAATTCAATACAAGATGGTATTTTTTTACAGCTTTTCTCTGACTGATACAGTATGTTACTTGAATGTATATTTGTCCATGTAAATATGCTTTAACATCTAAGAAGCATATGATTCAGCATACTTTAAAATGAAAAATGTTTGCTCTGATTTTTTCAGTCTCCTGTTCACAAACATAGAGCATTGCATGCCATTGTAGAAAAATATGGCCCTGACTTTTATCTCATTTATACATACATAAATGGGTAATAACTCCTGTGTAGTCAGCTGAGTTACACTTCTATAAAAATGTCTAAATGGTAGGAGGATGCATCTTTAGAGCTGTATGAATATTTGTTGGAGGTCTAAATTTAAACAGGATGAAAATAAATATATCTTTGTACATGGACATGGATGGGTTTTACCCTCATTATTAAGGACATCAACTGAAGAGTGAAAGGAAAGGCAATAATAATCTCTCTTCTTTTAGATCAAACTTTCTTATGCTTGAAATGCAATTTGTGAAAACTCTTCCTCCCTGTGTTGCCTTGAAGTAAAAGTGTCAAGTTTGCCAGGAGTTTGGCAGGGCAAAGGAATTCAAGAGTGCAGTTCTCAATCATTTCTAAACAATAAATTAACCACAATATCATCACCTTTCACATTTTGTTCCTGTCTTCTCTTCTGCCTAGAAGGGGAAGAATTTCTTGGTGAAGTACTTGTTCACAACCCTTTGTGAGTTGTTCAGCTCCACAGAAGCTGGTTTCTCTTCCTGGAAGTGAGTAATTCTTGGCTGCCTTGGGTCACCTGCGAGGAGTTGTACACAACGGTAGTCCTTAAATCAATGTGATTACAAGTGCACTGAAGAGTATTCTGAAAAGACAAAGCAACATTTTGACTCCCACACAACATAAGCACATTTTGCAAAGCCCTGTGGGAGATGCCCTGTGCTTATTTTTATAGAAATTGGTATCCTACATTATTAGAACAGAGACATGGCACTGGAAGTCTGAAAGGCAATTTGGTTACCAAACCTTGACTTCATGGCAATCTAATCATATTTTTTTTTTCAATCATCTTTTTTTTTTTTTCTCGTTTTTTCACCAACTCTCCCTCTCTAAGCAGCGTTTGAGTCTGAGGTATTGGAGTTCATCCCAGGTTGTATAGTGAAGTGTTTATTTAGGATGATACATAGAGGAAATGCCAGCGCCTGTCTTCCCACCGCAGGACTATTGCATATTTACAACTTCTGAGTCTTTATAAACTCTGAGCATTTCCTTTGTCTTCCTATTTGTAAAGGGAAGATGTGCAAGTAGATGGATGTGGACAGGCATGAACTTCTCTGGCTATACTGCAAGTTGGGTGAATATAAGCTAAATATATTCTGTGAATTCATTGCAAAGTGCAGACCATGGCATTTGGCTTTTTAGAATGCCATACTTACAATATTTTTTTTACACACTATCAGAGATAATGGACTTTTGAAACGTATTCAGTATTCCACGTGAATCTCCTTTATATTTTAATTGATTGTAAAGGTAGGTGGGATGTGCTTTCCTTAATTCCTTCTTCTTCGTTTTATTTTGCTACGAAATATACATTATTGACAGACCCTTTAGGCTATCTTTTTTGATGACATTTAACAGGAGGGGTTCAAGTAAAGGAAGACCTCCCCTAAATACTCACCTCCTCCTCAGGTCTTTATTTAATTTTTGTATGCATTTTTTTAGCATTTAGGTCAGCATTTTCCATGCCCTCCCCTTTATAAATAAACAGGGAAAACTGACAGGCAGCAAGGTCGAAACTGACAAAACAAAATACTTCTAAAAATAATACACTGTCAGATTGTAGGATTGGTTTCTCTAGTTCAGGAGGAGACAAACAATTTAAACACATAGTATAAAACTGTGTATTTTAATAATCCATTGGCCTACGTTCAAATAGATTAATTGCACTTGGACCTGTCCAGGCTCTCAGTCTTATGAAGACCTGCCATGTAAAGCCTTTAAAATATTTTTAAAATAATTTTTAATGTGGCAATACAGTTGAAGAAAGACGTCAAAGTGATTCACTAGAATGTAGAATGTCACAGTAACATGTTCACTTAAGTTTTGATCTGATCACTTCTTCCTTCGAGAGTATTCAAGTATTTAACTTCTGTATTGTAAAAACTGTTGTTGCTATATTGTTTTCTCCCTTAATTTGCAGCTGAAAGAAATATGCGCAATTCCTGAGAAGGGTTAGTCTTTCTGCAGAGTTAATAATTAGGGAACCAACATCTACATCATTGTTCATGAATGTTGAAAATCTAATAGCTATTCCAGATTGGCAATTTGATTGCCGTAACTGTAATGCATTATAGTCATTTAAATTATTAATATTATGACCATCATGCTTTTTTGTTGCAGAAAATGAATTAATTTGGTCACTTTTACTTCTTTTTTTTAAAAAAAAAATCTGACAATATTGAAGATCTTAATCTAATACAATTCCCACCAAATCAAAATTCATTTTAAGACAGCTTGCAGTGACTTCCAAAGAACTGTGAAATAATATACAATCCTTTGCTCACAGGTCTATAAAATAAGTTGATTTAAAGAATGAAGTGTCAGGATATGGAGAAAGAAGGCATTTTTCAGTGGTCTCTATAATAGTACTAGCTAGGAGCCCTGGTAATAAACAAGAGAAATAAGAAGTATTCATTTATGAAACAATACCTGATTGGGTGGGTATTACTGAAATATGGAAGGGTGTTTCACATGACTTGAATGTTAACATTGCCAGAGACACCTTGGAAAAGAATGAAAATGTGGGCAGAAGAAATTCTGCAGTAAAGATATTCGCTAAGTCAAAGTAACAGAAAGTTTAAAAGGATGGGAAGAAGAAAACACACGGGTTACTGTTAAGACTGGTAAAACACAGAAGGGCATATTGATTAAAATTAGCTTTAGAGAACAAATTAATATATTAGAGGGAATAAACACATTTTCAGCAATTTTTATATGACATCTGTGGAGAAAAGTTGCTTGATCATAGCAGAGTTTGATCTGGGAGGGGAGAATTTGATCCAGGAAACCTTTAACTGTAGGTTTTATGTTGTGTTTATTAGAAACAATTTGAATTTCTAAGGAATTAAATCAATAATTTTTTGATGGACAGACTGTTGAAACAAGCTCAGAGTAATTCTATAGCAGATCTATAAGGAGGATTTGATCTTTGCACTAAAATCTGGTAGCTGATATGGACAGTAAAGATCCAGCTTTTTTTTTGCAACAGTTATATAGAATATTAATTTTGGCCAGTAATACTCATAGTCTTTTGAATTGTCAATTTTACAAACTGAAAAGAATGAGCAAAATCAGGAATGAAAAAAAAAATTAGATATACTGGTGTGAATGCTAATTGGGCATTGCATGCAGAAGCAGTAAATGATGAACCTTTGCCTCAGAGCACAATTTGGCAATCACAAAAGGTATCTTTGACTAAAAATAATCAAGCTCAACAAAAAAGGTGAAAGGAATAATTGAATTGTTTTTAAAAGGAAAGCAGAGAATTTGTGAAGACAATGGGAATAAATCAGTAGGTTAGAATGCAGCCCATGGATGAGAAAAGGTCGGCACGAAAGCTTTATGATGTAAAAGGTGAGGATGTGATTTGATGAAGAAGCAGAGGAAGGAACACTGGCATGCACAGGGCTCATAATGGCAAGATGCCATCATTTGGCCTTAAGGCTTTTATCTTTAAAAATTCTGAGGACTTCCTGTCCTTGCACCCTTCTCACTGTTTTCTTGACAAATACAGTGACACGGAATGTTCAAATATATCAGGACAGCATGAAATCTCTTATATAGGTGTGAGTCCAGGAAAACGATGTTAAATTATGTGTCACAGGGAAGAAAGCCTGAGATGTTCACCAGCTACTTCTCTACAGTTTTTCTGAGGAAGCAAGGTAAGATATCTACTGGAAAAACTTAGAAATGCCCTGATAAAATAAGTTTATTTTATATTTAGCAGACTTATCCATCTCATGCTTATATGTGAGAAATGATGATAATGAAATATATTTTTTTCTTCTGCCAGTGGTTAAGAATAATATCTGGCCGCAACTATCATATTTAAAGATTATATTCTCAGGACCAGACAACTTGTGTCTGAATTTCTTTGAAAAAGGTCAGTGAAGTTCTTAAAGTCTCGACATTGAGTTGTGACAAATATTGGAAGACAGAATACTCCAGGACACAAATAATTACTCCTCAATAATTGAAAAATATAGAAAATGGCATTTCCTGGGAAGTGTTAAAATGGTCATCATGAAATTACCACTGGAAAAATTATAGAAGACTTGATACTGATACGATCAATACAGATTTAAAGGAGGTTAATGTATTTAACAGCAGGGAACATTGTTTTAATGAAATTAGGTCTTTTTGAGAAAATTTGTTATTGCTTTTGATGAGATTATATGTACAGCTCATGAAAGTAACTGTATTGACATAACAAATTTACTCTTGTAAAATATTTGATTTAATTAAAAATAATGAAAATTAGTACTGTACAAAATCAGTGTAGTCCATATTGGAGTGATTAAAAGGTGGCAAAATGAGAAATCCCACAGAGTAATTATAACATACTGTCAGAGGACAGTGTCTAGTAAAAAATCTGCAGAGATCCTCTTTGCGGTTGAATCCTGTTCTCTGGACAGAACTGTAAAATAATTACAGATCGATTTGCACAAAGGCACGAGTTTGGTCGCCTACCTTCTTGGGCTCACTTTGGGCCCTAGCCAACATTTCTCAGAGTTCACTGTGTCCTCTGCTTCTATCCACTTCTATCTTGTGACTGAAACCTGCTAAGAACTGAAGCAAACAGGAACCCCAACAGCGATGTTATTTGGTATTTGGAGCAGTATCTGGCCCTACCGCTGTGAATGTTCTTGAAGAGAATCTAATGCTCCTGGCTACCACAGTATCATATAGTAGTTGCCAAGGTGGGCCACTTGAGATTGCTGAAGTAATTGTCCAAATAAAAATTAGAAAGCACGGCACATCCATAACAGGTGCAAGGGGACAGGGGAGAAAACAGGAAGAACAAAAGTGAGAAAGCTTGTGGTTTAAGAAAAAAACAGTGCAACAGGTGAAGGAAAGGGCAAAAAGTCAACCAATGCAAAAAAGTCACTCACCACCTCCCACAAGAAAACCGATGCCCAGCCAAGTCTCTGAGCAATGGCCACCCTGAAAGCCAAAGTTCCCCATTTCTTCTTCTAGAATCATAAAATCACAGAATCGTCAGAGTTGGAAGGGATCTTCAAGATCATCTAGTTCCAACCCCCCTGCCATGGGCAGGGACACCTCCCACTAGACTCACAGCCCCATCCAACCCATCCTTGAACACTTCCAGGGATGGGGCAGCCAAAACTTCTCTGGGCAACCTCTTCCAGTGCCTCACCACCCTCACAGAAAGAATTTCTTCCTAATATCTAACCTAAATCTACCTTCTTTCAGTTTTAAACCATTACCCTCCATCCTATCACTACACTCTCTGATAAAGAGTCCCTCCCCTCCCTGGAGCCTTCTCTTCTCCAGGCTGAACAACCCAAACTCTCTCAGCCTGTCTTCATAGGAGAGGTGCTCCAGCCCTCTGATCATCTTCATGGCCCTCCTCTGGACTTGTTTCAACAGGTCCAGGTCCTTCTTCTTATGTTGGAGGCTTCATAGCTGGACGCAATACTCCAGGTAGGGTCTCACCAGAGCGGAGCAGAGGACAGTATCACCTACCTTGACCTGCTGGCCCCACCCCTCCAGGCCCTTCTTCCTCTACCTCAGCTTTTTATTTCTGAGCACAATATCATATGATATGGAATATCCTTCTGCCCAGTCTGGGTCAGCTGTCCCAGCTCTGTACCCTCTAAACTTCTTACCCATCCACAGCCTACTTGCTGGGGTGCAAAATGGGAAAAAGACAATGCATCGGCAATGTACAAGCACTGGCACTGTTCGACAGCCAAAATATTGGTGTGTTATCACCAATGTGATTTTAGCCACAAATCTGAAACACAGCACTGTACAGGCTGCTAAGAAGAAAGCTATCTCAATCCTAGCCAAATCCTGTGTAGAAATAAAACACTTTAGATTTATCATAACACAGAAGCATCCCTTATTGCCTATATCTATCCACAACTTTATCCCCATGCAGCAACGTAGTTATCATGAGTAAGTTTTCTAGTTCTCCCAACACACGGGTCTGTAAGACTTCAGTGACCATAGTGATTAAATTTCCATCAAGAAATCTATATTCCCAGTACATCGGGAGCTTAGAGTGACTAAGTCAATCCCATCTGGCATGTTCTGGCCAAAATATTGTATAGTGTTGTAAATACTTGATTACTGGTTTCAAGAAGTATCTATTAAGAGTTATCAAATATCAGTTACTTGTAATTTTTTTTTTAAAAAAACATTCTATTTTGGGTGTATTAAAAAGATACAGAAGGGCTTAATGTAAGAAAGTGACCTCATCCCGCTCCAATCTGATACTGTATTTGCTGTTTCACCTGATGATATACTGGATCCAAGGCTATACCCTATTGTACAGATATGAGATTTTGCTAGCTGTTTCTAATTAAATATTTTCCACTTTGTTTTGGTTCAAATCTGGCATCGATTGTCACCAGAAATCTTTAGATACCTATAGATTTCAAATTATCCCGTTTTTGAACATATTACAGTCTCATATTATTAGTGCACTATTGATAGACATGGTAAGGCTGAGGTATTAAGCAATCTCATTGGTCATTAATTAAACTAGATGAAAATAGACTTCATGCAAGCTTCTCCCAGCAACTTCATTTCAGAAGCATATGTACATGATGTATCATTTATTGTTTATATTATAATGCTACTGCACTGCTATTTGTTCTTATGGGACAGCTTGAGGCTTTGGGGAAGTGGGGAGAGGGAGAGAGAGAAAAAAACAGCCATCGGGCGCTACATTGCAGTTGAAGCAGATCAATATTACATGAACAAGTGAGAATCCAAAGAATTTCTTCAAGTTATGAAAATAGGTTGCAATGTTGAGATAGTTAGACAGGTGGCAAACTGAGACTACTGTTTTATGCAAAAAATATATCTAGTTACAAAGTTAGTTCTGTTACTATCTAGTTACTATCATGTTTTCTGCTCTTGTCTTCAGTTCATCCAAGATGTGTATTAGCCTTGTTTCTGTGCAGGGAGTGTTCCTTAACGTATGTTTGTTCAGCAACTACTATAAAGGAATATTCACCTCTGTAGGGAAGCCCACATTGTAATAGGTGCTAATGTAATACAAGTAATAAGAATAATGGATTAAAAAATTTGCCATTGGTTTGATTTACATAGTTTGAAAATCAGCAGATTTTCCCTCTCTCTTTTTAAAATGGGTAAAGTCATAGAAAACCTCTAAAATAAATGCATTTCTGTTTTCAGATAAAGTGCCTGTTAGGCATTTTATAGAGCTGCGAGAGTTTAGAAAAGCTTCAGAAGCAAGTCAGCTTGCTCATATTTATTTTGAAAATGCACTCCACACTCACAGGCTTAAAGGGAGCTTAATTACAATCAATGGAATAATTAAGTTGAGGGAAATGTGCAATAGAGAACAAAAATGAATAGAAAACATATGCACAAGTGTACCTTTGGGCAAATGCATTATAGGCACAATATTGTCATTATGCCTCTCAAATCACATCATTATTTGCTCTGGCGTATGTGTAGGAAACAGACTAGATTGTACATGGTTTTTACATTCATATTCTGATCCGTATTTAAACGTTTTACAAAATGGTGCATTGTAGTAACACTACCCTACGCTTAGCACACGTGTCATTTTGTGTACGGCTGAACTTTCACAACGTATTCCTAATTCTGAAAAAGCATTGCTATTTAAAAAGCTGTGCTTCTCTCCCTCCCCTCACAGTCCACGTATTTTAGGAGTACTTATAACAGTTTGTTCACCAGAGTTTAACTCACAGCAAACAGATCTTCGCAGATGTATTATTCGCTGGTTCCAGCCTGGTTACACTAGCCAATTGCTACTGTTTCACTGACCACAGCTCTCTGATAAATAAAATGCACACACAGAAAAGGTCTCCTAGAACAGGTAGTTTCAGAGAGTGAAATGGTCTTAGAGAGTCTTATCATGCTCTTTTTTAATTCTGAATTCTTATCTCTTGGTGCACCTTGCAGTCCCAAAGCCATAAGTCCTGTAATGGGAAACCTGCTTTTTTATCTCTTTTTCGAGCATTTGCCAGGATAGACATGGAAGAGGGGGGGAGAAAAAGGAGACAACAAAGAAAAAACAGCCACAAACCCCGAACCACATTTTCAGGTTGCAATTAGAGAAGTCTAAATATTTTAAAGTGGTCACCAACATTTGCGTAATTCTCTCTTTGAAAGTGTTAATACAGTGCTTTGTACAAAATATTTAGAAATAAAGGTTTGACGTTTTTCTGGAGTGCATTTAACAGCAGAAATTCCTGTATTAGGGATGAAAGTCCCTTCAATGTAAGCAAACAGATTTCAGAAAGTTTAGTCCAGAAAATTTTGTCCCAGGGATCATGCCAAACCTTTCAATTGCCCAAATATGATAGAAAACTCTGATAATAGATGGTATGTGTACATAAGTTTAGAGGAGGTGAACAATGAGTTTGTTTTCAACCAAGCTAGTAACCCAAGGATAGAAAAGTAGACAACGAGCTTAGAAGCTTAAAGTGGCTGGATGGAAACTACTTTTTTTTTTTCTTTTCATGCAAGGAGCAATCAGTCTCTATTGATCTAATTGCTGTATGCTCCTACTGACACTTTGGATTTTAGCAGGACTCTTAAATATGACTTTTTTCAATAGCTAACAAAATGACCAAGGACTACGATAACAAGAACAGTAAACAGTTTTTCATTGATTGCACTCTCACATACCTCAAGGCATAAACTTGTCTTTAGAGAGCGCGGGCTGCAATAAACCTGCTCTGGTAGCTTTAAAGACCAATTGTTTTGTGACTACTTTGTGCGTGTCTTCTGAAACATCTAATAGTGGCCGTTATCAGAAGACAGGGTAACGGACTGTAAGAAGTACTGGTCTAATCAAGAAACTTCCTATCTGTGCATATATGAGACATGGAAACAGAGAAAAAAAAAGGGCTTCCTGCTTTTCCAAATTATCTCTGAAATGGGTTTGAGAACAATTTGAACAGTGTCTCCATACAGGTGTGATGGAAGTGAATATGTTTGGAAGACAGCATTATAACCTCTCACTATGATAGGCTTCTGTGAGTTTTTTTCATCCATCAAATCCGCTGGTTGGAAGTGCACGCTCCCACCTGCTCCTCTGAGTCACTGTATTTTCCAGTGTCATGTGGCAGCAATCTGTCAGAGCAACCATGTCATAAAAACACCACAGAGCCAGAGTCTGCCAGTTTGATAAAAGCTGCAATAGGATTGACTAACATGCTGACATAACAAACTTGATATCAGATGAAGAGCTTAGGAAAAAGCAGAAGGTGGGGGAAGAAGCCAGACAAAAGTAACTTCGCTGAACAGAAAAAACAGTGTATAACCCACCCTTTAAAAATAATATTATTATAGGATATACAGCCATATTAATTCTCAGTTTATTCTTTCAGCTGGAGCTAAATAGTTATTTATTTGCCCCCCGTTTTTTTTTCTCTGCCAGGTTTCTACCTGTGTCTGCACCACAAGTGTTATTTCTGACTGTATGATATGTGGACTGGCCTTCAGGAATGCTTTGTTTTGTCAAGATCCCCTATTGCACACGCAAATGCAAATGAATATTGTTAGTGATTCTGGCTCACTACATGACACTTCACGTGGTGTATTCTTCTCCTGAGTCCTGGAGAGGTAATGAGCTCTGTCACCCCAGAATGGACTGAAAAGCAACAAGAATGACTTACTGGAAAGCAAACAGATTGGGGAAAGGAAAGTGAAATGAAATAGAGCAAGTGAGTGACCTTTGAAAATCGATGTGCTGACTTGAAATTTCCCAGGTAAAAGATACAGTCAAATTACTAGATCTTGTTCTCACATGTAACAGGATGGTCAATTTGTTTGGTCAAATTCAATGAATGTTAAAGCCTTATAAAGCTTCTGTGCAAAAGGATTGGAGGTGACATCAAGGCGGATAATAAAGTTACTCAGAGCACAGATCAGTGGCAATTTAGCAATTAGCTCTGTCAGCAGCTCTGGAAGATCTGTAACAAATCATAAGTTTTTAGTTAGCCAATATAATAAAAATATTTAATAGTGAAGGGAAAGTAACAGAGGCGATAAATGTGTTTAAGCTTAGAATATTGCCTTCTTATGACAATTACACGATCTGGAGAAAAAATGTGGTTTACGATATATGATATTCTTCTTGAGACAGAATATTAATATTCTGGCAGGTGAAGAAATATTTGTCTTTTTGACTTTCCTCAAATCTCATAGATCATAACACTGTTGGTTTGAGGTTGGGAAGGAAGGAAAGTTATTATGCAAATTGCACAAACATCAGACTGAGTGGAAATAGAAACAATTACTATAGGCTAAGAAATTCAGCAGAAGTATGAAGAACAGAAATGAAGCAATAGGGAAGGGCAATTCAGTTTGCAAGAAATAAGTGCCATCTCTTCGCTATAAAAGTACAATTTAGGTGAGCAAGTCTGAAAAGAAAGGAAGAGAGCTTGGTAATTACCATCTTGTAAGCCCAGATTTGTCAAGTAATATGATGTATAGCACAGCCAGAGGAGATCTAAGATAGTAAAGTCACAAAGTAGGGTATTCACATCTTCAGACTTTAGGCATCTAATTGAAGCACTGAAATAAGCCACCTAAACACCCTACATAGTTAATGGAAAAAAGACGGCTCCTCCAGAGAGCAATCTGAAGCACTTGAGTTAGGTGCCTACCTTTTGCCATTGACTATATAGACCAGCTGAAGTTAGATGGTGTGAATACCTCCTGAAGTGCCTTATTACAGCATATCCAGGAATATACCTAGGTGCAAGGGAAGGGCATTGCAGGGCACCAATTATCTACTTTAACAGCACATGCACCACTTCTAACAAAGTGGTATTTATGTGTAATAGTCACTGATTGCTCTAACACTACCCTGAGGCTATGCACAGCTGTAATGGAAAGGTGGATATCTTCCATAAAAAGTCAGGTTAAAGCTCTGACCAGCTTTTTGAGACAACATCCATTCAGTACAGAAGATGAGGCTATGGCAGAAGTGAAGGGGGAAGATCCATCTTTTAAAACGTCTAAAAATGAACTGGGCAACAGGGAAGGAAAATCTTGCACTGGGCAGAGGTTGAGAAGACCCATGATCTAATTCCATCTCTAATTTGCGCAGCTATGGACATCTCACATCATCTTTTCATAAACATGGAAAACAGCAAAGGGCTCAAGCTTTCACTCTTGTAAATGTATTACTTGAACTTTGAAAGTATTACAGGACAGGCAATCACAAAAAAAGCAGGAATATATAGGAAAAGGATTAATATATGGGAGAAGGATTAATAGGAAAAAAATAATTGAAGTGGCATGCACCAAAACCGCAAAGCACACTAAGAGTAATTCCTGCTGCGGCAGACTTGTCCAAACGCAAAAATAACGAGCAGCCTCATTTAACTAACATAGTGGCACTGTCTGCTCACAGCATTCTCTACCCCTCCCTCTCCAGCCAATCTAGCTCAGTTCAGCAGTAAAAACACTGAAATTTCCCTGTGTTTTAAATCACTGAAGTGGTAAAAAATAGATATACAAGAACTCAAATTATTACGAAATAATTTGACATAGCCCTTACCAGCGAGCCTGAAGTGACAGCTTTAGCAGTCTCACAAGATCTAAACAAGAACAGAACCACATAAGCACTTAGGAGTGAGCAATTGCTTGCCTGTTACAATTTGATTTGAAGCTGATCTAAAGGAGTAGGTAGCACAATTGGCTCTGAGCACATGCAGGAATCTCCATCAGCTTCTTTGCACCTTGAAGGGTTAATTGCAACAGCAGAGACGCATAAAAAAAGAAACAGATCATTCTTTTTCAGGTACTTGAATTAATAGAAAAATATTAATGGAAGTAAAATCTGTCTGAATGAATAAAATAATTTTAATTAGTGTTTATTGTGTTTGAGCGACCAAGAAAAAATATCTTTTCCCTCCCCTCCCCTCCCCTTCCCTCCCCTCCCCTCCCCTCCCCTCCCCTCCCCTTCCCTTCCCTTCCCTTCCCTTCCCTCCCCTTCCCCTTCCCCTTCCCCTTCCCCTTCCCCTTCCCCTTGCCCTTCCCCTTCCCTATCAGGATTCTTCTCCTTTCCAATATACATCTAGTTTTTCTTATTAATATCAGACGTTGGAGATTCATGATACAGTGGCAAATTATTCTGCCTTTTCACAGAGCATTCTTGTAGGAAATGGGATTGCCATATTCAAGTTGAATGAAGGCCAATTTTTTATCTTAAATGCAACATGTACATCTTGTTTACACAGTTTACTTCTCATTTTTTGCCTTGAAAAGGGGACGGACAGTGTTTGTGAGAGCGCTTAAGTGCTTGCCAGGGCCTATCAGTGACCGCAGGTTAATTGACTCTTCTGTTTTATATTACTTTGTGGGTAACGAAGGTCCTCAGTACTCAGCCCTTTCAGACTTGAGGTTCTATCCTAATTGACTTTTTGCTGCATTCAGCATGTAGTCTTAAAATCCCTCTGCGAGGCTATTCGCCATGCTTAGCCGCTAACCCAGCATGGTTAGGATGAAGAGTGGTCCTGTGGCAGCCATCCAGGATACAGCTATTTTCTGTTATAGTTGTGGAGAGGACGGGTGCATACCTCGCAGGGAGTGTTCATCAAGCATTAGCTGTGCCTGGGTTTACTGAGCAAAGTCCACAGCCAGGCTTAACTGGCTTCTTCCCGTTGCTTACCCCAGGCTGATGGGGTGTCCGACATGGAGTGTGCCCTCTCCCACCTCCACTCCCAGCAAGCTGAGCGTGGGGTAACCCTGCCGTGCTGTGATCCCAGCTGGAGCTGTTCTGGCTGGGGGGTGACGTGGTGAAACCCCTGAAAACATCCGCGCTTTGACACAGTATCAGTGGTAAAATGACGGTGTGTACACAAGGGTCATAATATCACTCACATGGCTTCCACAGGGAACAGGATCCTGACCTTGGAGCTGTAGTAGATGAAAAAGTGATATGTGATGCTCCTGGACACCTGGAACTCATTCACTATATCAGATTTTAGCATGGTGCTGATGTGATTTTTGTCCAGGCTAATGACCCTTCTCCCAGATGAATTCTGGGTCATATTTCGGAGCTGGCATGGGCTGGGGACCGTTTCCAGTGGGCAAGCTGGTTGTGGCCTCCCCATTTAACGTCACTGACCAAGGCCCTCTGGGGCAGCTGGTTGGGATCCCGGGGGGGCAGTCATGGGCACGTGTCCTTGTTGGGGCATGTGGAACCTTCCCGTCCTCTTTGGCACACTCAGTCCTTCTGCTGTGTACTCGGGCTGCGTTGTGCCCCTGCTCATAACCACTTGGGGAACTCGCAGAAGGTATTTCCCTGCACACCAGGGCTGCAGTACCACCCCCTTGCAGCTCTCCTCCTATGATGACTGGAACCTCAGCTTGATGGCAAACAATAGGATTTCTGAGCAGGAACAGGCACAATCTTATAATCCTTTATAATTAGCTTTAGGAATATTTGACAAAAGGAAAGTAACACTAGGAAAGTTCTGCGTTTTTGTGTAGTACTACTCGTATAGCCACATGCTTGTAGAGCCTGATGCTTCTGGCAGCCTCCCTTTGTTGCTGCAGGGTGCTTTACACCCACGTGAGGCAGACAGGGGGTAACGATCTTCCTTCTCTTCCTCATTTCTGTCTTTCGGGGTTGTGGGGGGAAGGGAATAGCAGAGATCAGGGAAGGAGCGAGGCTGCTGGGGAGAAGAAACACATACCGGGGAGCAGAGGCAGGGCCTATTAGCAGAGAGCAAGCTCTGCAGTAAACCTCTCCTTGGCTCCCCTTCATTAATATATAGCCCACATGGCTCTTGAACAAAAGTTTTTCAGATAACCCCTAGGTCAAGCATATGAAAACTCAGTACGTTTAGCACCATATGCGTAAATAGCAATTGTTTTAAAAGCTTGCATAACCAGACTGTGTTTCAAGATATGTATGAAAAGCATCAGCAAAGAAAGACCCTTAGCTGGTGTAAATCAGTGTCACTTGTGTCAGTAAACCGTGTTATTTCATTATTTCTGAATTCTAATAATGTTCATCTCTTCTTTCACACAGTACTTCTGTGCAGTATATCCCTTATGATGATTTGACATCTCCGAAGGCATTAACACTCTTTGGGGAACGTGAATCAAACAACAAATGCTCTTTGTGCGTATTCACTTCTTATGGTTTTATTTTAGCTCATTCCGATCAGAACAGAGCCTAAGAAAGGATGTCGAGAAAGGGCAATTTCCCAACAGTGTTTACATTATGGGAAAATTTCTCTCATTGTGAGGCTGCCTGGAAAACTCTGAAGGTTGTTTCTGCCTAGGAATAACAACTATGTTCCCCATAAATCCTTAGAGATGGCTCTATGGACTTCTTAGTAAATAATAATAAAAATCCTCTACCTCACTGCATCTTACTGAAATGTCAAATATAGAGTATTGTCTGCTAAACCTTAATAATTATTATCATGTTGTCGCCAATCATTATGTTCTGCTGTAAATATCCAGTATTATCTTTAAAAAGAAAAAAACAAGCCATTTTATGCTGTGGTTCCAAAAACTAATAGTTTCACTATTTATTTATTATAGTTCAAACTACAGAATTTATATATGTGCATCATTTATAAGCATTAAAAAGAATTTTACTAGGGCAGAATTATTCCTATAAGCCATTGTATTCAATTCTCCCTTTCCTTCTTCCATCTTATTCTTGGGTTTATTGTGAGCTAGTTAGTTTATTGCAGATCTTTTTAGAAATCCTGTTTAAGGTTTATTTCTCTCTGTGACTCCTCATTCATTTCCCATTCTGTTTCTGAAACTTAACTAATCCTCCTGCTGCTTCCTTCTACCACTCCCAGGCTAGTTTTAAATGACTATAGGTGCACTAACAAGTTTGCTGGGAAATGTATAGATGTTTCTTTTAGGCTGCCCTTCAAAATGCCAGTTCATTCGGTCATTCTGGCTAAGCACTATTTAACGATGTCACGGGGGAGGCTAGGTCTTTAGTCTCTTCTCTGGCAGTCCTGTGTAGGCTTTGAGCCTCCTCGGTGTGAAGAGCTGAGGGACAGCAAGTGCTAGAGTTGTGCTATCCCTTTCTACGGGGTGGCAGTGGACAGGCACTGAGGGAACAGGAGGGTCCCCTCTTGCTCAAATTAGGAAAGCCTGAAGTTAGTTATCTCCTTTCTTTCCCCCAGAGTAAGGGGCTCAACTTGATGTTCGCCCCTTGAGCTTTCACGGGCCTGGAAGAACAGCAGCATATTAGAGCTCAATCAGTGGCAGATTTTTAATCACTCTGTTGAGATTTGCAAAAATCTGGAGAAATACTGTACTCTCTCCCCCAAAACAGGTATAGATGGAACAGGAAATGACAGACTTGTTCGGTATTTAGAGCACACGGCTATTTTTGCAAAGCTGTGATATAAAAAAGAGGTTCAGGACAATTCCTGGGGTCCTGCTGCCCAGCTGCCCTCGGCTGGGGCTGCTAGGTCCTGGCAACCCATTGCCTAGCTTCTAGCATCCCCGCTTGCACAGTAAGGCAGGGGATAGCTGCAGATGCACCATTTAATGCAAACATGTGGCCAGCCCAAGTTCGCTGTCTGGCTGCCAGCGTAAGCCTGAGCTGAGCAAAGCTTGGGCTTCCCTGCCGTGGTTGCAATTAAAGAGCAGCACTGGGTCCAGATCTCTCCTGTCTGACGAGTGCGTGGGTGTCAGAGCTGCTCGGGCAGAGCCCTTTGTATTTTATTCCCTTACACGTTGGGCTTTCTTCAATGAGAGTAAGAAACATCACATTGAAATTCTATTTTGAGGGACATGCTGTGATACACACATACATTAATTGTGCCACAGACTGAAAGCTTCATGTCCAGGTGAACAATCCTTTAAAGCAGTTGGCAGCAATAACAAGTACCTCAAGGTTATGCCCTATCTCTTTTTCTCTTTATGTCATCTGTAACAACTGTGGACTTTGACATTTAGTTAATTAAATTTGCCCACGCTATCTGACTTAGTCGTGCAATTCCTCTTGAGGACATAATTTTTGAAGGTAGTAGGCAAGAAGAATGGTTAACCTTGATGAGTCGGTTTGCCATATTAGTATGTTATTCAGGAAAAAAAACTTCGGAGATTTCCTCCATTGTATAAATAATAAACCTCAGGACAGTGCATGGACATGGAAGATTTAAAGAATAGCATAACAACTTTGAGGCCAGATCTCCAAATAAGAATAAATTATCACACAATTGCAACTGCTGCTGCACTTCATCTACAACTCTCTCCCTCCTGCGATTTTCTTCTAGTAAGTGGTGTTTCTCAGCTAATTGTAGTTTAGATGATTCCCGTCAAATCTGTCTGAAATGGCTTTCACTGTCTCTGATGCTTTATATTTCAATGTGGATAGGTAATGTTGCTTTTGAAATTTCATTCTCATACATCTATAGGTGTTATATTTTTAGTATTGGTATAGTCCAGAGCTGGATCCATGTCTTTACACAATTGATCCTTATATATGCTATTGCTAGCATAATTCGGAAGTAGTCCCGGAAAAGTCCGTGTAGCCTTCTATTGCCAGACTTGCCTTGCAGAATTCCTACAGACAGCCTCCAGTCTGCCCCTGGGCATCCTGAGCACACTGACGGTGGGCTTGGCGTGCTGCCCAAGTGCTGTGGGGGTATATGGGACGGTTATGCGCTGAAGGTGGGTGGCCGGTTGGGCTCCCAAGCTCACAGCCTTTGTGGTGAGACTGGTGTGGTTTTGGCTTTAGAACCAGAACCGGAAGACAAGACAGGAAAAGGTTTTGAAGTGATTTTTGTTTTACCTTAGCACCTATTTTATCTCATTGCCTGAGGTTGTACAGATTCCTGTTTCTACAAAATAATAAATAATAATAATAATAACAACAACAACAATAATGATTGACACTAGCTATTTCTCATAATACAGTGATACTACAAATTTGTTTCAGGGGACATAAACTGTATATAATTTAAACCCCCAGAAGCTCCCTCACTAAAAGTTTTGGTATACAGATTAGAAAGCACTCGTTGATGGCCATAGCAATTAGTGGTAGGCAATTTTCACTCGTACTTTACCCTTACCATTCTTCAAGAACCGTGGTTTGATATTCAGAACTTCCCTTCAGAGGAAGGGGGGGATGTCATGGCACAGACCATGATTTATTGCAGTCCATATGGACAGACAGTGAAACACCGGGCCAAATTTGCTCCAGCCTAGCATGAAGTGCAGCACAACTGAAGGCTCTGGGTAGTGGTTGTAAATCAGGTAATATTTGGCCCCTGGAAGGTAGCTGTAAAATCAGGCGCAGTTGATAACATGGATGTCAAACTGCATTGTAAATTTAAAGCCAACCTATAAGAATTTTCCTTTATTCAGTGCGTGCCAGATAAATGTATGCAGGCGAGCAGTCATTCTAAGCCTGAGATTAGACAGATTGATACCGGCTGTCTGACAAATCTCTAGCACTAGATAAGGCTAGAAGTGGAGGGGAGAGAGTTATAAATTGCATGTACCCATTAATGCACTCATTTAAACGTGCAATTTAAATGCTAATTGATGTTAATTCAGCCCAGCGCTAGTGCTGTTGTGTTCAGCTGTTAGTCAAATACAGTAACCTGGCTGGAGGGAGAGTGGTAAGGGGCTTGGGAGGATAGTTTAACTAAAGCCAGGGAGCAATTCAATGTATGGAACATGTTTGTTTCACCTCACATATTATTATACCTTCCAGGTAATTAGAATTAGCTGAATAAGGGCAAGAAAACAAATTGTGACCATTCTGCCACTGCATGCTGACCACACATCTAATGAATGGTATTTTTCGTCTTTTACATTGCTTGAAATCATTCTGTGTCTCAAAATAGCTTGACATTCCTTATTAAAGTGCTTAGACTTAATGACAGAAACAGCAAAGAAGTCCCAAGCAAAAATGAAATATTTTTTTTTCAATCCAAATGGAATGCTCTGTTTGCCTTTTTTTTTTTTTAAATTCCTTTATTTTAGTCTCTTAGGTGAGGACAAAAGATCAGTTCACAAAGATTTCTCTGCAAAAAATGTGGGTTAGTCATGACACTGAAAACCAGTTCGTTACTGTGATGTCTGTACTTAAGTAAACCCCTTGTACTAACTTTAAGTGAAAATCTCATTCTGAATATATTTTTCTAATGCATCTGCAGCCTTATGGTAAATTTAATAGATACTCTAAATATGCCGTGAAATGCTGCTGATCCACCTGTTACTGTTCAGTTCCTGTTGCTCAAAAAGTTATTAATAGTAGGAAAAAGTTACAAAATGTAAATGGCTTGTGGCTGATAAACAGTAAATTTTGTGGGCTAACAGTTTGGCCTGCTTTATTGTTAATATAAGAGGTTAAATGTAATGATGGAGGTGTTAGCGCTTTTATTAGGCAGCCAGAGTGCATATTTGGCTCATGATGTGTGTTAATATCATCTCCATACGCCGTAAACCTGCCGGGTCAAATTCTGGGCTTTCTGCCAGATGCTGTGCTCAGTTACGCTGCTGTGAACCTGTGCAGAGATGTAGTTTCAGGGGTGAAACAAGGGGCAAAATGTTGCCCAGTCTGTTGAAGCCTTATAAAAGCTGGAAGTGATGGAAGACCTAATTCTTAACTCTTTGCACCTAGGAAAAGTAAGTGTAAAATGCTAACAGATTGACTGCTATGGCTGGATCATTTGAAACAGTGATATAAAGCTGCTGTCGGAAGGATACAGGCACTGCAGTGTGTAACTTTCCATGAAGGGCTTGATTTGAGCCCGTCGTGTGAACAGACTCTTAACCGCTCCAGTGACTTTTGATAAGGACACAATTCACGTAAAGCTGAAGATTTTAAAAAAATGACAAAGTAGCCTCCTAGAGAACTTCATATGGGGACAGTTCTGGGATTTAAGAAGTGCTATATATAGGTCCATTGCAGAGGAAACTGAAGAGGGAAACTGAGAGGCAGAAGGAACAGACAGCCCTCCAGAATGGCGTCACCATATATTTATCCAGAATCATATCTTTAATTGATCATCTGCATTTGAAAGATTATGGTCTCTGCAAACTTTTTTTTCTATGATACAGTGATGTTATAGATCAAATATCTCAGGCAATTGTTTTACTACTGAATGGCAGTATAATGTCAAATGATTTTTTAAGGCGCATTGCTTAGTTCATATCTTTCTTTTTTTTTTTTTTTTTTTTTTCCCTCCAGGAAGGTTGCGAGGAATTGTAAGTTGGGGGGATTTGTTCGAAGGTGAAGGGGATATGAGATTTTAAATTGCTTGGCTTATTGGTAGTGGTTTATCTTAAATTGTGCTGCTGCACTGTATTTTTAAATTATGTCAAGGGCACCTAGACCATATGGAATGAAAGGAAAATAATGATTTAAGAGTGTATCTATATATTGCAAGAACATTCTCACAATGTGTCAGCAGAACCACATGGTCTACAGTATCCAAGAGAGATGATAGGTCTAAAATAACCGGTATGAAGAAGTGGTGGTTAAAGCTGTAACATGTTGGGCACCGAAATCCATCTCCAAAAGCTTTTGAAAGGAATGTCTGGTTATTGCTGATTTGTGACTACTCAGCACATTTAATGCCATTCTGATATTGAAAAAGGATTCCAGTGATAGCGAAGTTTGTGTCAGGAAGTAAAACATTTGGCCTTGTCATGCATTTAAAATATATATGGTCCTGCCTGGACTCACTGGCTGTTTTTTCATAGTACTCTTGTAAATTTTTCTCATCAATGGGAGGTGACAAAAAGTTGATGACTATTGAGATTACCTATATAAAAAGGGAGTTTTTCAGAAATGCCTGAAATGAATCTGGATTAGATGCTATAATAAGTGTCTTCATTGATTTTAATGTACGCATAAGTCTTAGTAGTTCTGCAATACTTACTGTGTCTCTCAATACATTAAATGGCTCCTGATTCTTTCCTTCCTTAAACTAGTATTTTTTTCAGATGCATTTTTGTTATGCAAGTTAGTAGAAAATGTTTTCTGAAATCTGTGTGGAATTATGTGCCCTGCTTTATCTAAGCCTACTCTTTTAGTGATACATATACTCAAGGAACTCAACTAAATGTGTCTCACAGCAGTAGTGAAATGGCTCTCTGTGTCATGGCTCCCACAGAGAGGAGCTCCACGGTAGTCATTAGTAGTACAGGAAACATCAAAGGTAGCAACTGAGACCTCAGCCTTCCCTGCAAGAGGAAATCAAAGCCCAGTGGCTCTACCACTGCTGGCTATTTCAAGAAAAAGCAGGCAGTTTTAAAAACGATCAGTGGGCAATGAAATGTCAGGATAAGTGGTAGTGAACCATCTACATAGAAGATGTCATTTATGACCCAGGAGCTGGGCAATGGGTCTGATCTGTACGGGAACGGGTTTTTTCCAGTCTTCATTTTTCCTACCTTTTCTTAGGGATCTCTAACTGTGGACAAGTACTGAGGATAATGCAAATAAAATTAAAATCTAAAATACAGGTGGGTGTGAACCATAGGTGCAGAGTGGTGAAATTAGCTGCTGTGAAATGAAACCCAGCCTTCCTTGTAAACCCATGCATCAGTAATCTTCTTTCCCTAATCCTGTCTGAAGTCACACATGATCTGCTGCAGACCCTTCTTTCTAAGCAAGTTCTTAACGACCATGAAAACCTGTTAGACTCAGCAGGTGAAACATACTCCATGGAAGTCGACACACCTGCAGCTGTCTCATTTTTGCTGCCGCACTTTGCTAAAACACTCTGGGTTTCTGTGGGGAATCTGCACTATTTCTTATACTGAAATCTGCAGCGGAAAACCAAACACTGGCCAAGCGGAAGATCAGAAGAAGCCAATAGAGACTGAAAAAAGACTCCCAGGACTAATCTTCCATACAGTATTCTCAATGAGGCCAGGCTCCTTAACAGGTCAGGGGAATGAGGGGATTAAGTTGTTTTCCAGGAGAAGGGCTGAGACATTAGATAGAGGCAAGTGGTTCTTTTTGTGACTCTTGGCTGTCCTTACACGACGCATTTTACATTTTGTGTGACTGTGCATTTTGCAGTGCCACATATTAAAAGGTTTTAATTTCCTAAAGACAATTTCAAGTTCTCTTGTGGTAGGAAATAATATTCAATTCTTCTCTGAGGAAAATGATCTTAACTCTCCGGGCCTATCGCTGATACAGGGCCTTACTCAGTTAGCTACAAAAGCTTTCAGTTAAGCAGAAAGTACTGTACAGTCCGTAAGTGGAAGGAAAAATAGAAAGCTGAAATTTGAAAGCAGAAAGAAACAAGCAAGTGTCCTCACAAAAGAGGAATGCAATTGAGAGTCGATTGTCTAGAATGGTACTTTGGGCATCCTCATCTCCAAGAATAATGGGGAGAGGCAAAAGGCTTTTAGCACTCCAGGGAGGGATCACACCACAGCTTACACGGCCCGTTTATCATTATTTGTGTTATGGTAGTATCTAGAGCAGGAATAGATGATCTCTGGTGTGTGGTGCCACAGGCTGGTGCATTTTGAATGGTGTGAGGCTGGGTCAGCCCAGGGATGGGAGCTGGGGGACATAAGCTCTTGTCCAAGACCAGGGAGACAGAGGTTCTTTCCTCAAGGTCTGAGTTTGGCAGAAGTTAGGGGTGGCTGCTCAACAGAGGCTTGCCTCTGTAAGAGGCAGCATGTCCTTGCTCTCAAGGAGGTCTTCCCAACAGGATCGGGTTCTTGTTCAAGAAAGAAAAAGACAACCTTGCATGCCACCTGGAAATTGTAATACTTTGCTGGTTGCCTTAAAATACAAGGCAAACTGCTACAGAGGAGATTGCACTGGATCCCTGACCCAAGGCACCTATTCCACAGTGGGCAATGTCAATTGGGTCATCAGCACTTTAAGAACGATGATAAACTCACACTTAGTTCAAAATGCACACTGGAAACTTAGGCAGAAAGACAAAAAGGCCCAGAACTACTAAGTAGGTGCCTAGCTGCCAGGGATTTTGAAAGCTGTATAAGACTTGCCAAAGGTTTTACAAGTGTCCCACTCTAATGTCAACAACTGAACCCAGTTTTCAAGCCCTAAATTAGAGCATTAAGTCCAGCTCCATGTATTGCTAATGTCTCTGCTCCTTTGTGGAATATGCAGAGATCTCTTCTGAGCTGACCTTTTTAACAAATCTTTTTGAGTAGCTTTCCACAGGCTCCATATTTTTGTGAAAATACCAAGTAAAATAAAACAAATAGTCAACTTTCCCACTAACCGGCATGTTTCAGGAATTATTAAAATAGGACACTGAATGATTCCTAAAATGTATTTTTCTCCTACCTGAAAGCCAAAGCTAATAGCAGATAATAATAAGAATCCAATATGTCTCATTGTTAGCTGTCTCAGTAAAAGCTGTTCCATTTGCCCTCCAATCATTTCTTTAATCACACTTCGGAGAAAATTGCACATAGCTGGCTTCATTGAAACATGCTGTAATGTTTTGTTAATTATGTCACATATAACACAGCAGGCAAAATTTTTGCAAGGAATAAGAGGTGAATAATCTTCCTGTCTGAATTTTGCTAAATAAATGTAATACCAAATCTTAGTAGTGCTTGCACAGGGGTTGAGCCCCTTTCTGGGCGACATTCTCATCTGTTTTCCTCACAAGCATAAATGAAACAAATATAGCTTTCCTTTCTTGCCGTGCATTTTTTTCACCAATACTGAATAGCGTTTTATGTGACAACAAACGTTTCATCTTATGGATTCTTGAAAATGTCCATACCACAAGATCAAGGAACTCAAAAATGCAAATCTGCAAATCAATGCCATGTTTGGTTTAGAACATGATTAAGGGGTACCTGAGGTGATACCCCACCCATGGTGAAACTGAGTCTAGACGGGCAGAAGGTTGGGCTGCTGGCCCTGAGCTGCCTGGCTTTTTGCCTTCGGTGCTGCGAGCGCAGTTAGGGCACCACTGAATTATGGCCATGTGGTACTGGACTTTCTAGTTAAGGTCTCTCTGCCAGCTGGGATCAACTCTTTGCAATATGGACCTGCCTTTACTTGTCAATAAATACATGGCATCTCTTTAGCAAGCTAGATAACCACCTTTCTGTTACTTTGATACCGACCTCGGTGGGTTCTTCCTTGATGCTCTTGTCCTCATAACAGATAGTTCTACTCTTTGTTTACTTATCCTGCTCTGTTTTCAGTTTCTTGCATCGTTAAGTTGCTGGGGTGCTTCTTGGCTGCAGAGAAAGGCAATGACGTCCCACATCATGTGCTGGCCAAAACCTGCATGAGCAGCTCTTGCTGACACCAGTGTTACAATCGCACATCTGGTGGCTCACATTGCTCTGCTACCCAGCTGAGCGGACACTCTTTGGGAAATAAACAGACTGTGAACTGCTATCAAGTTTGCATTTCTGTCTCTGCTCAGCTGTTCTCCTCCCTTCCCTCCCCACCTTCCCTCCCCTTCCCATCTTGCTTCTGGCTCTATCCACAAGTCTAAATCCAAGAAGGATCAGAGTGATATTAAAGTTTCTTAGTTTCGCTTAAAATTGCGTTATCAGTCTGCTGAAGGGGATGTGGTAAAGCAGCAAGGGACTGAAGAATATATGGTGGGTAGTGCAAGCAGGGGACCAGGGGATTAGCAGGGAGTAGGAAGAAAAGAGTTTGAAAAGGAGAAAAATCCTGGGAATGAGGTTCAGGGGAAAGAAAACAGCCAGAGGAGTGCTGCGTTGTGAGGGAAGGTGCCATTAGCCAGAGAAGACAAGCTCAGGAAAAAGATGTATGAAAAGAAAAAAGATCAAAGGAATTTGATAGAAAAGAGAAATATGGTAAAAGGCGACCTATGGTAATAGCAGTAATAATTAGATAAATAGTTCAAATATGCAGAATAAAACAAAGACACAGAAGCAAAAAATATTACACAGGTAATAAATATTCAGGACGGCTATACTGGGAGACAGACAGTTTATATGTGGACACAACCCAGGGAACGTAAGGGAGAAAGAATGGAGTTGTAAAAGAGGAAATAAAAACCAAACAGATAAAGAATTTATGTTTACAGATGGCACCTTACAAGACTTGATTTTACACACTCTGTTCTGTATTTAAATAGCCTTTGACACTGGAAAAAAGGCAACTGTAATTTGTAGGTCTTACAAATCAAATTCAACACGCAGTAAATGTTGAAATACTGCTGTGAAGATCGGTGTTAGAAAATAAGGTTCAAATGCAAGAAGGAGATGCTGAGCAGGACTTTCCTTCCTGAGTCAACCTCTGCACAGGGTATTTAGGAAGAGACATAGACAGATTTAACATTAATTTTTATGTCAGTTTTGACATTTAATTGAAGCAATTTCTTATGTAAAAGTTTGATTTCTCTATCATACAACACTTATCAAAGTTTAAGCAGAACAATTTGAAATGTCAGGATAATAAACCATGAAAAATAGAAATAAATATGCAGCATCTCAGGTTTTATTACAGACTTACATGACTATGCATTAGAAAAAGTAGTATGAATAGCTGTCGAGAGAAAAATGTGGAGGCCGGTAATGAGATCTGGAACAGCCTGCTGATTTGGACATGTGGTAAATGTCTAAGCACTACTACATATCACTAACCAAAAACTTACTGGGTTCTGAATATTGCATTTATGAGTTTATGCAGGTCATATGTGAAGAGAGATGCTCCTGCTGGCTGGAGAGAACTTCACAGAGAAGGAAAGAATAGAAGAGTATGTGGAGTATGGGGAATAGGCCTCCTCAAGGAGAGTGATGTTGGTTGCAATCAGCTAGGGACTAACACTAAGTCTTTAAATCCATTAAAGAAGCAAAAAAAATAGTTGTATATTCTTAATGTTATTTAAGTAAAACTTCTATAAACCTAATGTCCTTGAAGTCATGTGAGAAATTAAAAGTGCTGTTTCTTTGATATGGTTCTACCTTGAGTTATGTAACACAGATGATGGTGGTTAATTTTGACTTAAAATTACTATTGAAAATGGATTAGAAAAAAGGTTGAAAAAATATTATCTTTGAAACGACATACCCAAATTATCCGTTGTATGCTGATACCCTTCTTGACCCAGCTCTTGTTACTGTAACCCTTTCCACTCCCACCCTGTATTTCCCAGACGTGTTCCTCCTACCTCTCAAACTCCTGCTCTGCTTTCCATATGGCTTCAAGCACAATTTAAGCCTATTTGGTTACAGGACCACTTGATCTTCTCCCATTCCATATGTACCTATGCCCTGCCAGCTCTTCAGAAATTGGGACCTGCAGAAGAAAAGAGATACATGGCATCTTGGGTTGGAGGTAATGTGTTGTAGAAAGGGTGAAGCTTCCTACCTTGCTTTCGTCCCTTAGGATGCTTGCTTGTGTCACCGTAGTCCTTCTAAGCTCTTCAAATGGGGAAAGTGCCCTGTCCTGAAAAGACAGTGTGATTAAGCTTATAATCAGAAAACTGATCTGCAATTAGTAAAATTCAGTGTAGATATGTGATTAAGAAAATAGGACTAAGCTTAGGAAGTTTATCACCTACTTGACTTCTGGTAGTACATAGAGGCTGGTCCAAATCACATAGAGTCACATTGAATTAGAAGTATTAAAAGAAGCTTTAAGTTTAAGATTAGGCATCTGGCTGTAAGCCTGTATATGGAGATCAAGCCACAGAGCTTAGAAAACAATTAGCTTGTCCTGAAATATATGCTTTTATCTGATTACTGAATAACTCCCTATGCTCTGTTTGCGCTAAGACCTTGAAGCTGCCTGATGCCATGCGAGGTGCCCTCATGTATTTCATCAGATGTCACACTGCGGAAATCTGCAACGGTACCTCCCATCCCCATCTCCCCAGGGCATCTCAGATGCCACCAAACATCTACATCTAGTCAGCAAACTAATCAAGGAATTGAGACACTGCATGGTTAAATCTGTGTCTTAATTGCAACCTGAGTCTGCACTTTCGGTCAGTAATGGGACCCATCACTGTTTATCAGTGCATCACCACTGCAGAAGCATCTGTCCAGTACATTCAAAGATTTTCAGATACATTTTGTGCTCACAGAAATGAGTTCAGTGTATTTATCACGGACAGCCTTCTCCTTGATTAGAAGGCATTAATTTCACAGCAAAATAGAACAAAAACCAAAACCAATCCCAATTCTTCCAGGATGAGATGTGACAATTTAAAGTAACAGAGAATGTAGCAGCAGAACAAGCAGGTGTTACCCGGCTGTTTTTAATATTAGCTTGGAAATGAGACGCTCTGCTATTGCCAAGTAACAAGGGCTTGGAAAAGCCTAATTGAAATGCTGGGAACACAAATAAATTTTAAGGTGAGACTTGATATATTAGGGAAGACATTCTCTGAGCTTGGCAATCCTATATCCAAAGAGACTACACCACCCCCTTAAAAGCTTTGCGTGCAGGCCTTTCCTTCCAGGTATATAAGCAACAGGCCCAGGAGCTTACCGTCTGATACAAGGACATTGAAGAATAAACCAGAGAACAAACCATACAGGCAATTCCCATTGTCCCCAAACAATTGTGACTTATCCCAGCTGTTTCTAGCACTACGGTGAAGTGGGCGAGCACTTGTGATAGATCAGAAAGCTGGCAAGATGGTTAAAGAAGAGACATGTTAAAGGATGAGATGTGAAAGCTATTCCAAACAGCAAAAGAAAATAGGCTTTTTTGCAGGTAACTTAATGTATATGACATATTTGTCAGTGTGTTGCAAAACAAGGGTATTATTATCACTCTACATTTTGTTTACCTAGTAAACAAATTAGTCTACTGTGACCCAAATGGGTAAAAACTATGTAGCTATAATAAAAACTGATTCATATTTTCAGTGCAAAGTGGAACAAAACAGATCTTTGTTGAATTTTAAATGAAATTTTTATGGGCAAAATCAGCTGTGCCACAGGCCTGAATCTATATCAATATGAACGCACATAGCAACAGCCCATGCCTCAAACAGCTGTGGAATGATGTAGGTCGATATGACAACTACCACATTCAAACTAAATATATCATATGGAATAGGATATGTGAAAATAAATAAAACAGTGCAACAACATCTCCCTCTTCCATCTAGAGGAAAAAAAAACAACAACAAACCAGCAAAACAACAAGGGGCTTAATTCTCCTAATTCTTAATTTCAACTCCTCACATGCTAGCTTTTAAATGGGTCCCTAACCACGGTGCAAGCTGCCCGTGGACATTTACAAGACTTAAAATTCTGCCCATATTTCATTCTTTTTTATATAGCCATTCAAATATGTGGCCTGGTTACCTAATAAAGATGACCTGGAAGCATACTGGAAATATTTTTTCTATTTCCCTGCCACTCTCTTTTCTTTATGGGATTTGTTTATGAGTCTGTAAAGGTATTAGAAAATATTTTTTCCTTCCATAAATAAGGGAAGGACAAGACACAAGAAATCCACTGATTAAAATTTTAACAATTTTTATTTTGTGATTAAGGATGAACTCCTTTAAGCAGCCTTTCTGCTTGGGTTGGAATGGATAAAAAAAGTTGTTGCATGATAATAATTAGTAATGTATAGAATAAAATTAGCATTGATAATTAGCATTCAATTAGCATTTCTTTCAGTTTCATCTCTCCTATGGCTCTTCAGTTTCTATGTCACTATCTTGTTCCAAGAAACTTCAAATTTTTTTTCTAGGATGACTACAGCTCTTGATGAGCTGATTATTGGTATGCTGAAATCATTATCATTTAATACTATCTCATTTTCCTCCTGTGCTCCTCTACCTGAGGCAAACTGATAAACAAGTAAAAGGAAGACTCTTATTGCACAGTCTTTCATTAAACTGTGAAATTTTTCGCTATGGAAATTGTGGAAACTATTGTTTCTGCCTGTATTGAGCAAGACATAGCACTCTAACTGTAGGGCTATTAAGCACAATGGATTGTGGCACCCTATCAAATGGTTTCTGAGACAATCATCTGAATACCCTTCACAACTGATGGAGAGAAATAGGCCAGTAGGGGCTCAATTCATCTCATCCTAAAATAAATGTCTGAAATAGGTGAGGAGAACCACAGAGTTCAAAGACAACTTAGGGTGGATACCTCAGGTACAGACCTCTGCAGAGCGATGAGGTTACCCTTACCGAACAGAGTACTCCCTCAGGAAATCCCTCAAGTACAGGTCAATGGAAAATAGATGAACATACTGGTGAAATATCACCATCTGCCTGTCTCATTTTCGTATTCCTCTTTCAGCATTCATTTGTGGATACTGTTGGTGCAGGAGACTGGGAGACATTGAGCTTTCTCTGGACAGAAACAGCAGCTGTACTGCCCCTTACGTTCTGCATAGCAAGGATGGTTAATTTTTGGCTCTTAAGCTGTCATACCATATGAGTGGCTGCAGGACATGTATTCTAGGTGATGTGCAACTCTTGCTGAGGCTGGAACCGGTACCTAGAGATGCAGCTTCCCAGAGCTTCCTGCAATGGAGTGATAACTCCCTGTAAGAGTTGTCCTCTTTGCAATACTCCTAGCTTCCTATCCTCCCAAACAGTTTGTGCCTCATGGCTTTTTGCAGGATGAAACGTATGGCATGCTGCTGGTAGTGTAAAGAAGGCTGGCCAGCCCTGGCCTACTGTGCCTGGTCTTCTTCTGTGATGGTGAGTGTGCTGGGGCACGAAATATCCTATTTTACCTCTGTACAGCATGGTGGATTACAACAGCCCTGGCCCATGCCTTAGCCTTTCGCAATGGATACCATATTAACACATCAGAAATACATGTTCCTCAAGAGTAACATGTGGTAGACCTTTGTGTGCTGGTTCTGCCCAAGCAGGAAAAGCGAAGTTTCATGAACCATGAGGATGGCAGCAGGATGATGTGCCGTGGGCTTAGCTGGAAGCAGAATTGACCTCTGCTCATAACATCTCCACCTCTAGTTTGAAAGATCTTACCTACCTCATACATAGCCTAGAAAAAAGTTTTAAATGTTGAATATCACTTTGAGTTGATCTTCAGGATGATGCTATTTCAAATTTAGATGCTTAAGGAAATCCATTTTTCCCAGACAGTTAACCATCGACTCAAAATCATAACAAGGTATATGTTCTAACTTCAAGCATGTGCTTATTTAAGTCAAAGACAACTGAAGTATACAAGTTGATGTCCCATGGACTTTGATAGGACTTATAGCAAAATTCAAATCTAAATACATATGGTCTTTGTCCAACTGACATTTTAACTCCATAGGATATTCCTTAGTTTATTTTTTAACTAAGTACCATCAATGATCTTCCAAACATTTATTTTTTTTTTAAGATACTGGCTTTTTAGCATTCATATACACTGAATGTTTTTTACCGGATTCAGTCAAAACACAAGGTGGACATAGAAGTAAATGCAAAGCTACGGAATCCGTGAAAGCTGTTTTGTGTGAGCATGATAGGGAGGCTTTGATAGTGGGACACTATTTTAAGTTAGGTGATGGGAAAGGATGCATGTGTCTGGGTATGAAAGTGTGAGAACTGTGAGAACAGATGCAGGAACTTAGAATTGGGTTAATATTGGAAAAATATTTTAGAAAATAAGTTATCTAATGATTAAGTCTCAGACAAACACAACAAAAGGCCAGTACTTAAAACAGTAACTGCAACAGAAACCTAGATGAAAAAAGATAAGCAAACAAATTGTGAGCAGCAAAACTGAGGAATTTTGAATTCCTGGGGCTCTCGCATATGTGGATTCTCCAGTGGCTAGTTCTGAGTTTGACCTTTCTTGGTTTTTTTGCTGGAGACCTTCTGTAGTAGAAACATTAATCCAGTTTTACTTTGTGTAAGGCACTAGCTATGTTTGTAAAGCTCAAAATAATTTATTTTGATTGAGAAATACGCTTTTATGAAATTTGGATGAAACAAGCTAATAACTTCAAAGCTGTTGAGGGTAGGTGGATAGATGTATGTACAACGTAAGTCTAGTTTCCTCAAGAATTCAGACTATTAAGAGAGCTAAGAAGTTGATGTACTGTTTGGCCCCGAGAAGTCACTCCACATTGCGCATCTTGTGCCTCCTGCCAGTTCACATAGGAGACAGCTTTGTAGTGAAAACTGTGAATTGATCTCAACACTTCTTTCATGAGAAACCATATTCTCTTTCCCCAGAATGACTGCCTATTCACTGTGCTGTGCTTGCACAGAGAAGTTGCGGGTTTTCAGCTCAGTTACTTTTAATAGCTCCCCACTAGCAGGATCTGGCCCACAAAGTGAAAATAAATTCCACCAAGTATTTTGGTTCATTTGTGTTTTAATTTCAATGCATGAGATTAAAATTAAGTAGAATTATTATAAATGGAGTGCAATTGCTCTTTTTCTTTCTTAAAACACTAGAACTCTGCCTGTATAACCAGATGACATTTTGCTCCTGAAATCTCTCCTCCTCTCTTCCACAGATTGTTTGGGGGCTGCTTCTTGCGTCTGAAAAAAAACCCCAAATTAAAAAAAAGAGTGGGGGAGTGGGCACGCTTCCTCTGGCTCTGCAGGAAGAATTGGACTTGAGTCATCTCTGGAGAGTTATTTTTTTCCTGAGTCATTTTCTGTGCATTTCCAGCTGCCTTTCACTTACTATTTTCCAGGTGTAAAGAAGAAACCTTAAATATACTCAGTTGTTATTTGAGAAAGTATAATTTATTAAATATATTTTTTTGCATAAATTATTTTCTGTAAAAATCTTTGGAACCTTCTGTACACTCCTTCTTGTGTTGCTGGAGGGTTATTTTGAAAAACAACTAGTTTTCATCTTCTTTTTCCTTGTAACAGTCATTCTAATTACTATAAAATACTCTGAAGTTATCTTGCTGGTGATTAAAATCATGCAACCATTTGAAGTTTAAAATATCAAGTCTACCTATGCGATTTATTATGGTAGATTCTATTGTCATTTTTACATATAAACAAAAATCAATTTGTATTATCTGATATTCAGATCTTCATTTATTGTTCTCAAATGAGGATGCCCTTTAACTTGGCAAACTTTGATGAATAAAAGTAAGGTGTGAATAATAGTAATAAATAACGAGAAAGTTTAGTTTTAGTCACAAAGTTATATCAAATCTCTACAGTAGGTAAGATGTGTGCTCACGTAGTGCAAGACAAGGACCCTGCTGCAGAAACTCTTTAACTGGAGTTAAAGTTGGAGTTGGAGGGAAACTCCAGCTCCTTACTGAGCAGCCGAGATCTATTTAATTCATCCACTCCTTCCCCTTTTACATTTCCTACAACACTGCTAATATCCTGGACCAAACCACCCTCCCAGAAACTAACTTTGTCTTCCCGTCCTAACATTGTTTCTGCTTCTTCATCTTTGCAGGTTTTTCTATGTAAGGAAAAACACAAGGTTAAAAAGAACCCAAGCTTTAACACTAACTACTTTGAGGAACAATTGAAAGTTATATATGAATGCATACGTACAGCAGGTTTGCTGAAAGGTACAATATTATATATTTAAGATATTGCTATATATTGTATTCCTGCCATCCCTGTTGATTTGAGGGGGGGGTCACAGTGCCCAAGTCTCTAGACTTGGTCTCACTCGGATCAGCCTGAGAGCTGCTTTCCTTTTGCAGAGGGCTAAATCAGCACTTCTCCTCCTTTGTCACAGCCAGAAGTGTACACATGCACAGCCTAAACTCTTATCTTTGTGCAGGATAACAGTCCTGGAAATAAACTCAAAGTCATCGAGTTCCAAATCCTCTCTCTATATTTACAGATAGCTGCTGTCACGCTACTTCTGTTTGAGTCCAGCCTCCGGGTGGAGATTTCACCTTCACCTGGCATCTGCAGGAGCTACCCTCTATGATGGGGTCTTGTGGTGCCCCTTGCTGGAAAAGTAAGCAGTGACCTCGGACGCAGAGGCTAACTTAGACATGGTTGAGTAAGCAGTGATCATGATATTTTCTAGAGTTCTTGTTGGGATATTGATGTTTGGCTGTTACAAACTGTTTCTATATGCTCATTGAAGATATTTTTTATTCTGGCAAACAACTTGCCCAACTCTGCACCAAACACCTTTAAGGTAAAAGCTACAGAGTGGAAAGGGGCTTTCCTTTCAATTGTACCTTTCCCCAGGTGAACAGTAGCAAGTACAGAAAATAGGAAAATTATCTTGCTCCTACTCTTGATGCTGTCCTGGCTCCTGCCAAGAGGGGAAAGAAAACCTTCCAACAGGCACAAATCATCCTATGGTCTATCTCCTGCACTGCTAGAAGCAGAGTAATAAAAAACCCAGGAGTATTCAGAGTGGTAAAGAAAGAGGGAGTAAAAGTCTCACTCTACTCTTCGATTTCCCACTGAAATTCTTGATGAACCCAGGTTAGCTTTCCTCTGGGTTCCAGCTGTTCCTCTGAGCCTCATAAAGACATGACAGCACCACTTGATGATTTGATATTTGATTTCCCTGCAACCATTAGATGGCTTTTCTTTCCCCTCAGACTGAGAAATCCACTTCTTCTGTTCAAAATATGGAACATCTGTCAGAAAAGAAGTATCATACTTGCCGTCACAAAAGATGCCTCAGATTTGATTGCAAGGGCACTTGTGTATGAATAAAATCACTCGAGTACAAAAGTATTAACCAAAGTCTTGTATACCATTTAAATGATTGATTGGTGGTGATGACTGATGATTGCTGTGCATTAATGCCTGAAGCTCTATCAAGCATAAAAGCAGAATTCTGTCTGGTAGATAAGAAAAAGGTTTTGCAATCTATAGGCCGGATCCAGTGAGAGCATATGAGATCTTTTCACTGTGTTTAGTTTGTATTTTGTCCTGTAAATGTAGTTTTACACTGTTTGCTTTACGCTACCCCCTACTTTGTGTTGAGTGTGATTTCTAGCAGGCAGAACGGTGTGTCCCATAGCCGCTTCCCCACTTGTTGAATTTCCTTCGCTGTCTCGTACGTGTTGTCCTAAGGGTCATTTGGAGGAGACAATGAGTACGTGGCTGTAGTACCATGTTCTTGTGAAACCAGTTAGATAGTAACAGCCTCAGGAAACAGCTGCTTTAAGACAACCAATCAAGCCAACTTCACTTTCTCAGACATTAAAAATATCAATAGCATCAGTAATTTAGTTCAACTGTATTTCTTAAACTTGCCTATGCTGTTAATCTGCAAACTGGAGAGAGGCCTGGGTGGTTTCCACCTTCTAACGTTAATATGGTGGCTGGTACAGCAATGTAGATTTAACCCTTTTTATTTTATTCTTGGTGCACTCTTTGCACTAAGGGGAAATCCCGTAAGGGCTGAGGTACATATATGTTATTTATTGCATGACTGATGATTTTAAGCTAGTCTTAGATCCTATTTTGGTGGTTAAAATTGTGATCCAAAGGAATATTGGTTTGGGGTTTTTTTTGTCTTGAGGGATACAAATAGTAAAATAGCAGTCTTTAATCTATATGCAAAACTTATTTGGGATGTTAACCTGTATGATACTTTACCTAGAAATTCTATTTTCTCCAGTGTGGTAGGACTGCATTTAGTAAAATGTAAAACATGAAGAGTCTTCTTCCTTAAAATTAATCTCTAGGCCACAGAGCTGTTTTCCTCATGTATTTGAATTTAAGTTGTCCCTCTAATCACTCTAAATCTCTGTAAAGTCCTTTGGCTGGATCTTTTATTTCCCTTATACTGGCTAAAAAAACTCATGTTCCCTAATTCAGTGGGTTCTCAGATAAAATGTGGTTTGAATTGATGAGATGTTGCAAAGCTGCTTAGTTCAAAACACAGACTAGACAGAAACCTCTTACGGTAAATGTAGTAACAAATGCTTCAAGTGAAATAAATGCTTCCCTTTGGAAAACTCAGTTAAGAACTAATGACTCCTGCCTACTGCTTTGCCAGTATGGTGGTATATTCAAATGGAAGGGGACAGCCTAGATATTTGATGATAAATTACTGAATGAACCCTTTATAAGTGCATTATTTCATTCTCTTTGTCAATGATTAAGTATTTGAGCCGTATTTTATTTATATTTTTACAATGTTAGTGAAGCATTATCTCATTAAACTGCAGGTGCTGTTAAGACATAATTCACCTGACCCAGGAAAGGTTTGAAAAAAGATTTTAAAAAATGTGATACACACTTGTCTTTGCTGAATGTTCGCCTCCTGTTTCAGGCTTCTGTCAGTATCTCTTAGTATGGTTGGCTGAACAAGACCATTCCCTAAGAAGAAAAACAGAGGTGAGGCTTGACTTTTTTTTTCTTTTTTTTTTTTCTTCTTTTTTATTTTTCCCCCCCCACTAAATCCATGGAAGAATGAATGAAAAGACCAATCCCACAAGCCACAAGTGGCTACTCGCTCCATTGGGGTGTGAAAACCTGGGATCAGGCACATGCCCTCTCTCATTCAGTCTCCCCTGTTGCGACTGTCCCATTTCCGCTGTGGTTGCTGGGTGTTGCCATCAGTCAGACTGGGTAGAGGTTATGGGAGTTTGACCTAGGCACAGGCAAATCAGACTCAAGCCCGCTGTCTGTAGAGTGCCCCTGAGCCAGTGAGCTTTGCCCACCAACCTGCTCCAGGTTGTGCCTCTTTTTCTCTCTCTAAACCCTACTCTTGAAACAGAAACAATTTAACGTGTCGCTTTATTCAACGGAAATAACAAACGATGATCACTTTTTGTTCTGCTTTATCATCCGGTTATTATCTGTGCTCCCAATACTTTCTTCTACTTTATTGGCTCCTCAGTTTTTTGCAAGTTTGGTCGTTCCTAAGCTGTTTTTTGGCATAATTCTGCTCTGATCCTCCCTAGCTGTTTCCGAGGAAGGGCTTAATCTGGTGTTCATTGATGCTATCTATGATGGTCTAAGTAAGAGGGTTAAGTATTATCCAATGTCATGAGAGCAAACTGTATAAATTTTTTGATATTCTTTTGATGCCTAGAAGCGTTCGGTCACAATGAAAAATAGGTAATCAGGTGTCATTTACCATGCTTGAAATTCTTGAAGCTGATTCACAAAATTAAGTTCTAGAATCTCATGTACGTTTGATGAGAACTGCTCATCGTCTTGTAAATTGTTTGGAAATGTATCAAACACAGGACTTGGCACACCAGTCTGTCTCAGTCCTGTATATAACCTTGTTCTGCAAAAACTGTAACAAAATAAACATTTGGTGTGTTAATGGAAAAGAAGGAAAGGGAATTTAAAACTGCGAACACCATAAAAGGAATGGAGTGATTTGAAGTTTATTTGGATCCAGGGTTTTAATGTAGGCTTATATAATTAGAATAACAAAATAATAATAATTGCACTGTATCATGTCATTAAAATGGATCATTTTAATGATGCATTGAGTTGTAGTAAGTAATTAATGGCTTGCTAGTACTTTGTTATTTAGAAGATAATAATGTTATAATTCACACTTTAAAATAATTTGAAGACGAAATCAATAAAAAGCAACTATGCATTTTTATCCCTTTGGATTATCGCATAATTTAGAAGAAAGTGGCACATGAAGAGAATAATGAGCAGATCCGACGTATTGTTTCAAAAGCAGTCACGCTCTTATAAATAAGTAGAGAAGTTCAGTCTGGAGGCCCTTCTGATGAAATAAACCCAGATGTTTGAGGCTTCTTTAATGGGAGATAGATGTTTATATTCTGTGGGCATTGACACTGTTAACTTCAACAGTGGGCAATCTCTTGAAAGACAAGTGGCTGTCAAACCCTGCTGTGAATCCCACCGTGACTTTTCTCAGAAAATTGTTTACTGTTAGTGGGATCCAAAACACTGAGATTTTCATGAAGACTGACAGATGCTATCATTTTTGGTCACTGCTAAAACGGCAAGACCAATTCATTTCAGTAAAGAGAGTCAGGGGAGATGTTCCCTTAGAAAATGAGGTTAATATTCTCCCCGTAGAGGAGCAAGTTCACATACAGAGATATGGCTGGAGGCTGGTGTACAACCCATGGCTGTTGTGTTGGTATCTAAATTATTTATGGGAAAGGAAACGTTAACTTTGTGTGTAAATAAAAAGGATGAGAAGTTCTTACAAAGCAAATGATGTTAATACTCCTGCTCTTCACCCATTACTTTTTCTCTCAGAATGACTTTGTCAGAGTCTTTTGAAGCAATGGGAGTTTTGCCAATGACATTAGCACAGTTTGGATCAGATCTATAGAGCTTTATAGTATATTACACAGAATATGAATTACTAGAAACCCATTGAAACAGTTTTACCCAGCTTTCTTTAGGAACAAATGAAACTCATAGCTTTTGAAATTGTGCACATCTCTCTCTGTCTGATGTTCACTGGTAGGTAGAGACCCTAAAATGTGTGATTTATGTTCACAGTTAGATACTTAGTCATTTAAATAATTGGATCTGTGCATACAATTTACCACAACTGTAAAATATGCATGCATGATTTTGGCAGCTCTGAAATGAACTGGCAAAACAGGATGTTATCCTTCCATATTATGGCTTTTGCAACATGTGATTTACTCATTTACAAAAGAGTTGTAGTAGGCAATTAATATTGTTATGCTGGGAGCTGCAACAAAGCTCCTTAAAAGTGGTGGGCCTAACATTTTAGTCCATTCAGACTAAATGAAAGAGCAATTAACTGAGCCTCTCTGTTGAAGTAGCTGGAACAATGCAACACAGTGTCTTAAACCTCCAGCCTGCTCAGGAGCCCCGACTACTCTGTCAGCTTTGCTGTGGTGTGACTGCAAACAGAGTGGCAGAGTGCTGGCTTTTGATTGCTGCTGTGTGTGAGCATGGTGTAAGGGCATAAGTATGCATGAAAACCAAAAAGACTCCAACCACGTCCAGGGAATGATTTTTGGTATGAACCTGAGAAGAAAAGGCAATAGACAGAAAGAGATATTTTGGTTTGGATGCTGGTGGAAACTGCGTTTACAGTCATGAGCAAAGAAAAGTTTCTCTATTTTTTTTTTTTCCCATAAAAAAAGTCTAAGGTTGAGAAAATTCTGACCTTAACAACAGTATTTCCTCTTTACAGATGCACTATATAAAACTTACATTTCAACTTTTTTGGTTCTCAAATGGTAAAAGCATATTGTTAATCGTATCCTCGGAATGCATCTGCCACATCACCGCAAAAATGAGAAGGGTCTGATTCTGGCCTTAAGATGTCCGTTGTGCATTATCCCTAAGAGCGTAAACACTCAATTTCGCTTTCTACTAATACGGGTAATCTTTGAGCGCTATCAGGATTTACTTGCCAGGAAAAGAAGATCTGTTCACTCACAGATCCACCAGAGACTGGCTGTTTGGTAAAGGGCAATCCTCACCACAGCTACGGCTATGTAACCTTTTTCTGTGCCAGCGCCACCTTGAGAAAGCCCAGCCTTTTCCCCTGCTTATCTCAGAAAGCAGTTGAGACCCGAAACTGCATCATCCATTGGGGTGGCACAAGTGCTTGTGTGGCCACATGGCTAGTTATAGTAGGAATCTGACCGATGAAAATTCCTTTTTTTGTTTGCTTAGCAAGCTTACTGCTAATTCAGTTTTGCTAACACAAGGCAGAGGTTGTGGGGAGGGGGGAGGAATAAGCAGCTGTGGGAAGGGATGGGTTTTAGGCTGACTCAAGCAGCTCTTCTGCAGCAAGTGTGCAATCATGGCCTGCGGTGAAGCAGTGGGACCACCGGCACAACCTCCTGGGCTGTGCAGGAGTCACTCCAGGAGTAGAAGGGACCCACTAAACAAATTTGTCTGCACTGAGCACTGTGTTTTGGAGTGCACGTAATTTAAGAAGAGTAATTGTTTCCACTTTGGCAAGAATCCTGTTTTGTTTCAAATTGAGCGTTGTCTGTTTTGCAAAGATACAACTCTGCAGTGCAGTTCATCAGAGTTCACTGTTTGCAAGGCCCCTCTGCCTGTTCTGAAAAGGGAAGGCAAGCAATTTTGCACTGTGCTTGTCCGTTAACTTACATGTGTACCAGAACACAGACATCTTGTACGGTAGGCTGTGTAAAATTTAGTGTCTGGTTTGTGACTTTAAATATGAAACGTGCAGTTGTTTCATATTGCCGCCTCAAATTCAGACAAAGTTGGCTGTCAATTATTCATGGTACGGTTACCTCAGTTGCAGACGAACTTGGATTATCGATGCAGAGAACGTCCGTCCGCCCTCCTGTACAGCATTTCTGAATCCAAAGTGTCACCAAACACAAATCGGAGACATACTAGATGCTTTTATGTGATGCTGCACTTCAGTTAAGAAGCCGAGGTACAGAGTTTAGAAATCCTGGTGTAATTTGGTTTGAATGCAGGTGTTTTACTTCTGTACCTGAGTAGATACAACCATACTGTTCCATTCTGGATCAAGCAGACACAGTCACCTGGCTTAGTATTACATTTGCTGTAGGGGGAACAATTCCTCCAAACTCTGTTACCTTTCTTTTCTTCAATACAGTAATATTTTATCACTGAATTTTCATTTTCTCAGTGTTTTTGCATTTGCCACACTTTTGCATGTCCTTGCACCCTAAATCCCTGAGTGTGAACTGTATGAATTCTAATAAAATTCCTTTCTTGTATAGAAAATACTGGCAAAGAAGAATGTTTCTGATGGCTTGATTTCCTTTTAAAAAGTGAGCAATAAGCCATAATCTCTTAAGTCTAGAGTATTTTTTGGGCAGAAGTTCAGGTAGATCTATTCATATCACTAATAGCATAGTCCTTTGCCTTCACATTTATTCAGTTCCTGAATATTGGATCTTAAAAAGAGGAAGAGGGAAAAAAGCAAAAAAACCCTATTATTATGCATTTTTGGCCCATCATTATGTAAAAAAAAATAATATTTCTGCATGTGATACTAAAAGAAAATGTCTTTTTTAATAATATGGAGGGACTTGAAAGGTTTCTTGGCAGTTAAATCTCAAATGTGTCCTTGCAAAGTATTTGATCTTTTTACTTGTATGGGTAGAAGAGCCAGAATCCAAATACAATTTGAACACATAAGCCAAGGAATTGGGCAACTTGCTGCTGAATTTCAGTTAATGGTGAGAAAATAATCAATGAGAACAAGGTGCTTTCATGTCAAGCTTAACCATTTTAAGCCCCCTGGGTAAATAATGCTTCATATTTCGTCAACACATCAGTCCAAAAACTCTTTCTAAAAGAGTAGAATTTAATTCATTATGAGGTTGTTAAAAAGTGTGTCTTGATTGGGAAAGCCGAGGCACAAAATATTTCTTGGAAAAGAAAAAGACTAGCTGACAATTGTTCTATACTATCCCAAAAGCTCAGGGCTCTGCCCTGTGTCATCATCCTTTCCTATGCTCAATAAAATAAAGCAGTGCCAAGGCACATTTTAAGACAGTAAATACCAAGACATTTATGATATAACAGCAATTTCATTTATTAGATAAGTCATCCAAACGCTTCACCCTTCGGAAAAAAATAAAATATTTTGAAGCCTAATTACCTGTCTGAGATGAGTCTGAAAGAGTAGAAATTGAGGCTTGCTTTCTGCATTTTCTTTAAAATCCATTCTGCCCCCCTGTCTGCAGATCCATCCATTGAGCTGTGGGGTGAGGAGGGCAACGCTACCCCAGCAAGGACCCCACAGCTCAAACCATTTTTACCTGAGCTGCGAAAGTGACTTGTCTGCAAGGAAGAGTGGTTCTGTGCTTATTGGTTCAAGTTTCCCTTGTATGTGTGGATCACACAAACATAATCGAACCTTTCCTTTTTCGAAACCCTGGAAAATCACTCTGTATAATGAAAACCAGAATGGGGGGGGAAGGGGATTAATGTAGACCCAGTCTGCCAGAACTGGATGAATAATTTATTCTTTCAATATTGCTCGCCTTTCCTTTTGCAAATTGCCTGCAAACAGTTTACCTTTTTTTTTCATTTAGTATTATTTGAAATTATTTGCTGAATAATTTCTGCAGTTAATTCCTGATCTGCATATCATTTGTGAGCGGTTGGATAGCAATTCCTGTTAAACGTTCAGGCTGCCTCAGCTAATTATTGTGGAATATGCAAACCACACTGTACCATAAGCTGAGCTGAACAAGTGTTTCTCAACATACTTTAAGATTGTTCCTCCTGTATAACAAGGACCTCCTCACACATGAAGAAGATTAATTTATATAGATATTCAAATAAAATCCAGACTGGAAGCTTTAAAGAGCAAGAGTAGTGAACAGATGAAAGGTAAAATTTTCTTGTGAACTAAAGACCGATTGAAAGATAGAAAGATAGAAAATATTAGTATTCAACTGCCATCTCTAGAATAAGATCCACGGATATACACCTCTCTTTCAGTCCTATTTTCTTGTGTTTAAACTGTCCTCTGTTCTCTGACCAGTCATGGGAATATGTTGCCCTTGGCTCCCAATCAGTATAGTTAAGCCTAGGCCCTACCTAAAGATTCCCTTCAGCATCACTTGCAGCGCTCCCTGGCTTGTTTAATTTCTCATGTTTTGTCTCAAACTTTTCAATTCCTTCTTCATAGCCTCGGAAGAAAGGCTCATGGTAAAAGAATGCCATCAGATTTTTATCCTTGTCTACCTTGCTGTAAACCCATTTTCTTTTGGGGTTAACAGATTCGGACTTGCCCAAGTAATACCAATTCAGGTTTTTCCTGTGAGCATTGTTCCTATGGCCTGTTCCATTTCCTCCTTCCACTGGCTCAACTTTCTGTCTCATTAAGCCCAAGTAACGGTGCTTCGTGGTCTGTTTCTACTCCACCTATCATTTCTCAGTTATTTGGATGGACTATGGTGCCAGCTGCCTACAACTGTGATAAATCTTTGAAACAATATTCTCCATCTTCTCGTGTTGTTCATTGATGGTGTCCTAAATCTAGGCAGGAGCTTCCCTTTACCACCTACAAAACTGAGTCTTCATCATCCTGCAAAACCTTTCTTAACATGTATGTTATGACCACTTGATCATGTGATTAATATGATTCTATCCTCATTCTTCTCTCTTACCAATACTCACTTGCTTTGCCTTATATTAAGATCGCAAGTTCTGGGAGCAAGAGTGATCTATTTGTCCTTTATTCATACAGCATTCATCACGATGGGTCCCCAGCTCAGGACTGCATTCTTGGAGTCATACAAGTGGGAAAAAAATGAATTTTTGCTTACACAGATGGCAAGCTGTTATTTAATTTAATTGTCTATGATATCCAAGAGGAGATTGTGAAATTTTAATTGATACTACTTTTTCAATTAAATAAGTTTAAGAGGATTGTAGACCCCTGAAAAGTAAAAGGGAAAACTGAGTGATTCAGTAAGCAGGTGACAATATCAAGAAATCATTTAAAAAGTGATGATACACCTGTTTGGACTTCTCACAGTTGATTTCTGAATGAAATAAAACCATCTAGGAAAAGCATTCAGGACTCAAAGCAAGAGCTGATTAGTAGTCTAGTCTGGTATTGAAATCCCCAGTTTCCTGTCTGTAATTGCCTTTCGAACGTTCAAATGCTGAAGGTCGAAATGTAGCATGCTGTGCTCATAGAGATCAGTGTTTGCAATGAACACACAAATTCTCAAATTTTAACTTGGTTTATTGCCATTTCACCCACATACAAAATTTGTAATGAGAGAAAGACAGGTTATTAAGTGTTACAGAACAATGTATATAATAATGTTAATGAGACTGACTATATTTGCCTTGACCTCATGGCCTTAAAGCACTAATTGTATTTCAGATTCTTTAGTTTTCTTATGTGTATGTATATAAGAAAGCTATGGGTGGTCCTCGTTTCACCAGTCTTTAGAGATTTACAGTGAAAATGTCTATAGCCAATTGAGAGAAACGTGAATTTCCTGGCATACAATTAATTATAAAATACTGATTTTAAACTTTGGCATAAAGTGACTCACATTTAATCTTCAATTAACGTAGAGGGAACCCAGACATTTACATCTAAAGGAAATCCTCCCGCCATCCTGCCTCTGATTACAGTTCTGCCAAGTTTTACAGAGTGCAATCTCTTTCCTTTTATGAGCTTCCATATTTTCACGTCTTCTCCATTTGTTAGAGTGCCCTAAGCACACAGATATCAAATATCCCCAATAAAAGTTTTCGTTTTACAGAATGAACAAAACTCTCATCTTCATGTGAAGGGACACATCTTTTAGCCCATACAATTCTTTTGTTCTCAAGAATCCCTGTTGCACCTTGACTTTGTGTCTTTGTGCTTCTATAGAAAGCCCTGACTGAGACCTTCATCACCTCCTGTGGAGAAGATGTTATTGCTATGATTATTTGTTTTGCCTTCAGTGGCCAAAACGTCATGTGCACAGCAGTCCAAAGACAGAATGTTCCAAGCTATAGAGTCTGGTATTAATTTATATGGACACATAAGTGTGTTTATCTGCAGGATTACCAACTTAATAAAAAAATTTCACCTGATTCTTTATTGTCGCTTCTAGCTTTCTAGACCATGAGATTAACTGTTACTGTCTTTATAAATTAATGAATAGGAAACTATAAATTTAAGTGATATTTACAATTAATAACTGTATTTCACAGGAAATAATGTAATATCTAATGACTTTAGAATAAATTTATTGTTAAATTTGCACCGTAAGATTACTTTACCCTGAGATCTTATCTTTTGAGCTCTGTTTTGAGATATGAGAAATTCAGTACCCGTGGTTCAGACATAAAGTTTCAGTCTCAGTCTTCATACAGTCTCATTCCATGTTGCCTTACTGCATCTCACCTTTGAGGAACACAAAATTAGGTTCTTGAACAAATTTGGTCATAAATCAAAGCGCTTTACCTGATTTACATTATGGATATTCCAAACTGCTAATATAAGGTATCAGCAAGATACCTGATAGTATCTAATATTATTAAAAATCTTGTGGTAATCAAAGAGGTCGTTTACTTTGACAATCTCATACTGAACATAGCTTTATTTCAAACCAATAATTCACCCCTAAATTCAACTTTCTGTAATTTTAGAATTTATCATTGAGTCCAGGAAAGCAGCTTACAACAGGGTAAGGACATCTCCAAAGAACCGAGGAAACTGAAATAGCTCAGCAGCTGACATGCACGACTACAGCAAAGATGTAGGATTTAGGTAAAGGGTTGAAGTGGACTGAGGGACCAAAGGAACTGGGGCAGGGCTGCAGCTGGAAGTTGAAGAACAACTGAAGCAGAGTGTCAAACACAGCTGAATAAAGCACTTAGAAGTCCAAAGCACAAGCCACAGTCTGCAGAGAAAAAAAAAAAAAAACGTTTTCCTACAGCTTGTCTTTGGCCCTAATTCCTGAACAGACCTGAAAGACCCTTGTGCATGAATCCTTTGAAGACATAAAATACTGCTATATAGGGGTTTGGCTAAACTTCAGTAACAGCCAATCTGAGATTCTCCACGTACGCAGGAGTTCATGCAATCTATGCATGATATTGGACATCAGACATACATTTCTCTTGAATCTCCTTTATTGGAGAATTAGATATCATATTCCATTTGATACCATTTAACAATAATTTACCATACATTCTGTTACTGCTTTTTCTGCAGTCATCTTACAGATACTTACATCTTACAGATACAGACTGCTCAAACATTTCTAATTTCTTTAAGAGAGGTGGTAAGAGCTGACTGTACTAGAATGGTTCTTTTATGCAAGTTTGAGTGGTGAAACAATGCAATGAGCAATCAGTCCGAGTCACCCAGTCACAATCTTTTCCTCTACCCCTGCTGCAATACTGTCTATTGCCCAGGCGCAATAATAGGATGTATTTCCATTTTCACTTACCAATGTACTAAGCACGGAAACAACTTACAGTTTCTTCATGGGGTAAGAAACCGTGCAATGAAAGGAATGAAGTCCTCATCAGAAATAAACTTACCTCCTCTGGTCTTTGGTACAGTCTTGCATGAAGATACTTAATCCAGTTGCTGCCCTGTTTTGTTTTTTTCCCTTTCTTGGAAATGTCGTTTCTCCTTACACCAGGAGGTCTTCTTAACCTGGAGACAGAATATTTATTTATGTGTTGGCCAGGTATGGAAATAAGATACTAAGAAATGCTTAATCTGTTTGACATGCTGCTTCATTTCACCACAACATTAATCCTTTTTACCTAGGAACTTTTTCTACCTTTTTAAATAAAGTATTGGACTTCTAAACTTCAAAATTACATGCGTCCATCAATTGCCAGAGGGAGTCTTGAGGGAAGCTGACAGATATGAATGAGATAAGAAAAGAAAACATTTGAAGAGACTTGTTAATGCATCACTTGAGGGTAAAAGAGACATTTTACAGAATATAAACGAAGCATCACATGTCCCAGCTTTGCCATTGTTTAGAGAAAAATGAATTCACTGCAACGCCAATGTGACTACTGTTACAGTGAGATGGGTATTTCCAGTCTGGCCGTGTATGGAAGCGTGGAGGTCTTGTATTATTTGAGATGACCGATGCACAGTCTGCTCTTTAAATTCTGCTCTCTTGTGTTTCAGAAGAAATAATAGAAAACGTTCTTTGACTGGGGATTTTTCTTCCATTAGCTGAAATTTTGGAGAGATATGTTTATTTATTTTAATAGTACTGAGCCAAAATCAACCCTGAACGTAATGAAGCTACTGGGAAGGTTTCATTCAAGCTATTTTTTGGAGGGGGGGTGTCAGACTTTTATCTTTTAAAATCACTTACCCATTCTCAACATTGTCTCCTCAAAAATTTCCAGTTTATTCCAGTGTGGATATTAACACAATAAATGAAAGATTTTCTAGTCTGAGATTTACATGCAATTTTTAGGTTATAGACTTCCTGCCTGACCCTGAAAACAATTAAGATTGCATGTCTTCCTCCTTTTCCCATTTGTTAGTTCAGAATAGTTCTTCTCAGGAGTATAGAAATTCTTACTAATGATTGTGAGCTCTTCACAACATTGCGGTGGTGAAAGCCATGTTACTGCCCAAGCAGAATGAGTTGAAATATTAATATTAGTGTACTCTTTCCGTTGATGTAATTGTTTGCAATTATTGTGCAGGTTTTAATAAAATCATAACATGAATATTGCTTAACTATTACCTGTTTTCCAATATAAATCTATAGGTCAAATGATGTAGAGTTTTAGGTGCTGGACACAGATATAAAATTTCACTATTATTTTGCTCCTCACCTAATCGCAGTTCTCATGGTTTGATCAGTCCCATTGTATTATTGCAACATTTCGCAACACTTTTAGTTAAATTTCATGTTTCTGTTTTATGCATCTAATTTATCTCTTTCATAATTGATATGAGATGTGCATATCTTGTGAAGTGCTTTGGGATGTGTAACGTGAAAGGTTCTATAGAGGAACAACTGTTTTCTTATTAGAGTGAACTCCAACAAGACAGATTAAACATTCAATTAAACAAAAAATTTGCCTATGTAAAAAGCTCACAGGAAGGAGCATAACAACGTTCATTTTTATGAGGTACTAAAGTTTTTGGAATCAATTATTCTGAAAGTTCATCTACTTTACTTACAGGTAAAATAATAACTCAGTTTTTTCAGAAAAGGGGACAAGTTTTATTTACGTAAAGTTCCACTGTAAAAATCTGGGTACTATTTCTTTCTAAGGTCTAATACACTTTGGTGAGCAAAATGAAAATACTCGTAAAAGGCAACCACAGTATGTTATAAACCACCTTTATGGTTCATTATAGGTTTGGTTTAATGCTGTTGGATTAACACTAAAGGTTAATGTTTGCATAAAATATGCATGATTAGTTTAATACTCTGGAACTGTGATCAGGTTCTCTAATGTTATGAAAGGGAGTGACATGATACATGGTTAAGGCTGACACAAATAGAAGTGTGATATATTTTCAACAAAACTGGTCAAGGGTATTTTCAAAATCCTCGCTTATGTGATAACACTTCAAAGCCAATCTGTGCCAATGGGAGATTTTGTGTTCAGCTCTCATAATTAAACTGTTTTCTGGCTGCAGGAAGTGCATGCATTTCTAATTTGCAGTGTAGGCAAAGTGCTTGGAGAATGATACTTTCAGATTTTTTTTCTTGCATTTGTTGAGCCCTAGATATTGTGTGGAGTGTTTTTGTTTTAAGCGTTGATTAACTTTGTTATGCTTTATATTGCCAGAAGAATAATAGTATTTTTTATGCATGGACTTGAAAATCTGTATCTAACTGGCAGATTTCCCTTATTGCTTGCATAGAAGCGTCTGCCTAAGCTCTTCACTTACCAAAAAGTGATTTATAAATTTATGATTTATTCTTTCTAAAATATATCTTGATGGTACCTCAGAGATAATTACAGTTAGGCCTTCTTCCATGCTGCAGGGGATGAATAGTATATTTAGCATGTGTTTGCATAAATATCAGCCATAAAACTCAGATAGACCATGAACTTCTCCTGCTGTCAGGGGTCTGGATAACAGATAATGAGAAGAGCCCATAGGCTATCATAAGACAAACACATAACGCACTGTAATCATCATGACATATGAACACAACTACAAGTACATGTACATGTACATATAATGCATTGATTTATATGATTATGCATTATACAGCTATCAGGACAGGTTTTGTTTGGTACACTTATGGGTATGAATATTCAACAGAAGAGACGCACTAGTAACCCCTGACTTTTGTACAACCTCAATATGACTCATGATGGTCATTGTACCCTGTACTCACAATGATGATCCAACAGTGATTTAAAAAAAAAACACGTAAAAATGAAATTAGGCTGGGTTAGTTTAACTGCTACTCTTCTTTCATCTAGCACATGTACAGCATGTTGTAACAGTTACTTACAGGCTCATAAACTGTTGTTTTCCAATGCACAGAATAGACTGTCTGTTATTTCTATTTTCAATTTCCAACAGGGATCCTATGCCTTATTTCCTACATTTCTTCTCTTCTTTTTTCTTTTTTCTTTTTTTTTTTTTTAATTTGGATTATTTTAGACATCCAATTTATACAACTGACGGTGTGGTGACAAGAAGACATGGGTGGAAAAAAGTGGCCATTCATGGGTGTAGTAGGGCAGGCAAAACCTCCAAAGGCCAGCATCGCTGCTAATGTTTGTGCGGTATGTAACCATGGCCTGAAATAAGGTGAGTGACTCCCTTCACGCTTAAAAGTGAAGAACTTGTATATAGGATGGCAGAGACAGAAGCAGAACTCACTCTTGAGGGCAGTTTTTTTTCAAACATTTATGTGTAGCCCTGTGGTGGTGCAGCTCCAACCCCCAGGCCACGCTGCAATGTCAGGGCAAGCCGACATTGTGTTCTTGTCCTGGTTACAAGTTCAGGGAGTTGGGACAACTAGGCACTCCCTAACCGTACCCGAAACTCCTGCTGCCTGGATCGTAGCCAGATCTGGAAGGAACCAGAATTACCCGACAAAAATTTGGGGTCAAAAATGGAAAAACACCCAAGTCAATCATCTCGCAATTCTATAAATAGTGATGCTAAGTGAGGCGCTTTGAGCTCTCCAGGATGGCAGCAGGTGGTGACCCAGTATCTCCCCCTGAGCTGGGATGCCTCTCAGGGTACATTTTGCAAGGATTTCAAAGATCATCCACTGATAGATGCTGATGAAGAAGAAGGGTTCAAAGATTTGTCTGCTGACAAATGACAATGAGGGAGAATAGCAAGTAATTCAGTACAAATAGCTCTTGTGAGGTTCAAAGGTCATTTGGTACCAATAATTTACTACTATTTACAGAAGAAGAAACACCTTCATTATATAGGTTAACCTCTGTATTTCTGTGTGTGTGCACCATGTGTGTGTTTGTGTGTGATTTGATTTAAGAAACTCTGCTGTAAATCTTGTGTGAACCTTGCCATTTTCAAATCTTTAACTAGTTGCTGTGTTGATTATAGCAAATTTTGTTAAATCACTCTGATAATTGGCTGATGATTAAGTATTGTTAACAAATCATACAACCTAATCCTGTGTTAATAAATCTTAAAGTGCTGCTACCTTAAAGTTGTGTAGGATCCATAAACTAACATTTGTGACAAATTGGTGTAGTCGGCAGGATCCTAAAATCTGCATTTGTGACAAGGCCTGATTTGGGCATGCTAATCTGCGAACAGCAAAAGGCTATATATACCTGACATAAATGCCTGCCACAGGTCAAGATTCTGTGTCAAAGAACTGGACTACCCAGCAAACTTATTTTAGAAGAAGTCACAGGATTGCCTGTAAGGGACAAAACAGTGCCCTTCCCCCAGCTTTGATCTTGGAAATTATTGTAATGTAATGGCTGCTTCCAAGACCAGAAAAAAACATCCTAACAAAGATAACCTTATTTCACTTCACGTGTGGAATTACAGCCTAGCAAATTGGAATTTGGATAAGCAATAAGCCAAAGTAAACAGGCTATAACTATGGACAGGTTTTTAATGGGCACTGCTATCGGTCTTGTTTATTCATTATGTATTGGTTATGTAGCCACAGTCCCTAGAGACCAACAAGTTTAAAGACTGAATATTCATTTCTCCTTTTTACCTAGGCTTACTTCTGTTAAAGTTCAAAAACATGAGTGCAGATTCACTGAAAATGGATCTTCTTATGGAGAGCTTGTTTTAGAGGCTGCATAATATCACTCCCGCACAGAACAAGTTCTCCAACCCCAAAACTGCTGATCTGTTTTGATTACCAAAATGTGGAACACTGAAATCAAACATTTGTGCAACATTTATTAATGCCTGTAAAATGGAGGAAGCTCTTGGTGTATGAGCAATCATGCATTTTTGGGAGATGAGGTAACATTCTTCTGCTAAGCGATATCAATCTTAATGTAATTAGTTTTAACAGCATGCCCTTCATTATTTTTTTTCTATTTTTACCACAGTTATCTCCATTTTCTCTTCATTCAGCAATGTCTCTTCATCTGTCAGACCGACAAGAACTTTCTCAAAGACAAACAATGCTAATGAACCAGAGACGTGTCTCAATCAATGTCTTTCTTTCCTCGTCTTGATGGGAATCATACATAGCTGCTAATTTTGCATTAGGGTCTTTTTTTTCCTCCTCCGTTCTTGGCCTTAGAGGCAAGGAAGGAAAGTGGTTTCAGCACTTAACAAATAGGTTTTTATCAGACTGACTGGGGAGCATTCAGTGACATGGTTGATCACTCCCAGGAGGCACAGTTTCAGCCAGAACAAGTGGACAAAGGTCACCAAAAACCAATTCTCTCAGATTATGTTGGAACACACAACAGTCATAAGCAGCTAAATAAGATGTGCATAAAAGCTGGGCTACCAAGTCTAATTCTCAGTGATCTTACATTTAAATATTGATACATTCTGAGAATAGCAGCTGGTAGAAGTCATAGGTAGGCTTGAAAATTATTCTGCAGAGAGTCACTGAACTCAAATAAATTGTATTTATACGGGAATTTCATAAGCTTAACTGTTGTTGTTGCCTTACTGTGAAGTCATAATTAACCAATGCATCACCTTACCTGAGACAGCAATGCAAACTACCCTGCTACTACTTGCAGTATACACAGTTTCAGATTGTTAAAAGGGGAAAATGAAATATCTTGGACAACATGAAGTTTTAGGTATTGAGTCTTCTGCTGCATTTTTTTTTACTTGGAAGAAGAACACACTTTTTACAAAATTCTACATTTCTCTTCATATTGTATTTGAAATAAATAGTTTATCATAGGTCGGATATATAAAATCACAATATTCATTACATCAATGCAAATCTTAACAGTTTGGTACCTGTTTGACCTTAGTTTTAGTTTGCTTGAAATCCTGTGGTGGTTCACAGAGATTAAAAATCAGCTGTCGTTTTCAAGTATGGCCACTCTTGTCCATATTACATATATCATGGTGTAGTTTCTTCATTTGATGAACCAATTAACTTAGTCCATGAAGTTGAATGACCATAATGAGTCGTGAGAATTCATTGTCGTGGTGAGGCTGTCTCGGAGCCTGAGAGAGGGAGCACAATGGGCCACAATCAATAGAAGGCGTAACAGTCTCACAGGTCAATGGTAAAGAGTGGCTCTAGCCACGCTTTTAGTAGGGGAAAAGCAAAGAAAGTTGAAATCCATTAAAAAAACCCCAAAACATCCAAAAGCACAACCAAAGAATCTTCATTGTTAAGTGTATATTGGGCCAACAGGAAGGATTTTAGAAGTTCTTCAGGAGTTAAAGATGTCAAAGAAATAGTGAATGTCCATTTCCAGATGGAAAAATAAGACCATTAGCAATATAAAAAGACAAAAATGTTTGATGTTTTTTCTGTTTTCTGTTTGTATGGAGATGGAACACATTACAAGAAGATGATGAACTACTTTCTGCTCTATTAGTAACCAAAGGATGTATAAATCAACATCTGTTAAGGACATAAATTTTTTTCAACCAGCACAGTGATTTACACTAAAAAAAGAAACATTAAAAGAGTTAACTGAGGGGAACTCTAGTCTTCTATAATAATTGCTAATAATTCTTGAAGTACTGAGAAATTTTAGAAAAATGAAAGAATGTCAATGTTGTGCTAATATGAAAAAAGGTTAAAGGGGTTGAGCTGAGTGATTGGAGGCTGGTTTGCTTGACCTAAATGTCACGTCAAAAAAAAGTGGAAAATTTATAGAAGATTCAGCAAGCAATAGCAGAATGTTGATTTAATTACTGTAATTCAACATAGTTTTGTGAAAAAGGTCATGTGAAAAAGCTAGTTGTTAAAGCTGTAAGATTTTAATTAAGTTCTACTTAATAAGCTGGTACATCTATGTTAGTTCTATACAATAGCTAACAAAAAATGTATGAAATGCAATAAATATTAATGTATGTAATTACATGTAATTATGTAATAATGTATTATATATAATGGACCGGCTATCTGATAGACTTCTCACGTAATTATGTCCTGGAGAAAAGTCTTTTTATTTTTAAAATTGTTATGCTGAGACCTAGTGAATATCTTTATCTTCAGTGTGTAAGAAATAAAACTATAGGTGATAAAATCTGTGATTGAAAAATATTTCCAAGAGCAACACATGTAACGAAGAATGCAAGTGGTTTTACAGATGCTCAGTCAATGAGGAAGTCTAGAGGATTTTACTGCAAGGACCAAAGGTCAGCTGTAGTGGGATTTTAACTTTATCATCTACAGTGCCTACATGTGAATTCTGTGATAGCTATGCTCCCTTATGAATACGGCCAATGGAGTCAACAAGGTCTAGGAAATGTTTCCTCAGGTTGACAATAGAGATAAAAGCCAGAAAAATGCCCATGCCACGTTCTCCTCTTGTCACTAGTCCCTGACTGCCGCCGTGCCTGTCTTTCTGAGTTTGGGGATAGCCAGGGAAATCCCCTCCGGGGTACTGTGCAGGCGCATGAATGCACCATTGCTCTGGCACATATTTACTGAACTTGCTGTGCATCACAACACACACTCAGTGCAGAAAGGAGGGTTGCACCCCACAGCACCGTACAGCAAATCCTCATCAGTGATCTCGGAAGGAGATCACATGCCAGCTGTGGTGCCTTGGCCTTCTTGCCCTCTCCTATATGTTGCTTTTCACGTGCAGCCCACGTTGCATATGCCTGTGTGTGCAAGGCTGGGGATAGCCATGCCCACCAAAGGCTATAGTGCCAGTCGTGGATTTGGGCGTATGTTCCCTATTCCCATGCGTTTGGTCCTGGGCTTACTAATGGAATATGTCTTAGCCCATCACTGTGCAAGGGGGAGATGAAACTCAAAAAGATTTTCCCAAGGACTATTAAGTTCTGGTGGGGCTGAACCCCACAATCCCCAAGGTGAGAGCTGAGCCCACATATGCACAAAGCAGGTAAATTATTCTCTAGACTCCTGTGGAGAATGTTGGTTTGGTTTCCGTTACCATAATGGGAGCATAAATACCGAAGCCATCAAATGTTAGACAACTACACATCACTTGTGGAATCTCAGCAGTCCCTGGCTGCTGATCTCAGGCAGCTGTGGTGTAGCTGGGGAGCATATAAGTTACTTTGTGGGTCTAATTCTCAGTAACAAATTACTGGATGATTATTTTTTTTTTTAAGTTAGCAGCAAATATATTTTCCATTTAAAAAAACCCAAAAAAACCAGACAAACCCAAATCTACAAAATAGATAGAAGACAGTCTGATTTAGAGCTTTTACTATGTTTAGGACTAACATTGACTAAGTCACTAGTATGCCCACGATTAGCTTTGTCTTAATTATTTCCTATATGCATAGCAAAGGCAAGGAAGAGAAATAAAATATAAAAACAAAACAGAGAAGCTCAAAACTCAGTTTAAGCTACTTTTTTCCAAATGCTTGAGGGCTGCTGAGAGTAAATATTTGTACAAGCTGGAACTGGAAACTCAGAAATCTACAGGGCTGTAGCAGTTTTAAAAAGAGCACAGTCTCAAGAGTTCAGTAATGGTTGCTGAGTAGCAGGAAACCAGACTGATGTTCAATGATCTCCTGAGGGTGTCCGAACAAAACAGGCGTGCTGAGCAGACTGTAACATCTTCTTGAGGAGTTTATGTAAAATAGACATATGTTTACACTGTTGGTTGTTTTGAAATGCCTTTTTTCCAGTTTATACTTTGTTCTCAGTGCTTAAATAAACAATGCTTTGGTTCAAAGAAGTCTCTTTTGTTGCTGAATATTTCCAGTTACCGACTCTCAAAGGAAGAAGCCCTGGTGCCAACTCCAGCCGCATGTGATAAATAAACCAGTAGGCAAGATAGTGTGACCCACCAGCAGGAGCCCATGCAGCAGAAAAAAAACCATACAAAAAAGGGAAAGCATGGAGTGAAGGTGCTGCTAAAGTGCAGATAGCCTTATAGCCAGGATAACTCCTTCTTTTCACTATGTGCTTCTCATCCCCAGTGCAGAAATGGACATGCATTACCTCTATTTATACATAAATGGGAATGAAGCCTCAAGCTACTTTATAATTGAGTATGCAGCGAATCAGATAATTTATTTCCCAGCTTAAATAATTTATGGTTTTAATGTAAGAAACCATTTGAGGGAAACTGGATGTGTATTCAGACATGGTGCAACTGGATGCAGTTTTACTGATGTAAGTTAATGTGAGCTGCCTTACCTTAGGTGTGATTTCTAAGCCAAGATACCTAGAAATGCTATGTACACACAAATTCAAATAGTCCTTGAAGTACATGGACTGTATTTTGTACTTTTAAATCCTGTAACAGAAGTGCTGGACCTAACACAGATAGGTTCTTCATTTGCTGAAGAATTTAATTAATGCATTACACTTGTATAATAATTTTTGATGTTGTGCAGTTATATTAAATAATTAGTCTTCTTGATGAGCCCTTTTTCCTGCTATGTCCTCCTTTTTTTTTTTTTTTTCAGTACTAATTTTGAATAAAGACACCAGGGTCATGATGATCAGAAGTGGAGGTCAACAGCAAGTTGAAAAAAAAATGAGCTTTGGGGGAAAAACAGAAAAATTAATTAGTTGGGGATGTCAAAACCTCCTTAACATGCAAAAAGAGTGGAGACGGTCAGTGAGAAAAAAATATTAATTGGTTTACATCATATGTGCTGAGGATACATTTAATTAGAGGAAGAATGTCCCCTCTCATCTCTGGGAGATGCTAGGTCAGAACTTTCCATTTTCTTATATGTTTCACACCTTCATCAGTTTCTTGCAGAAACAACTGTGAGTTACCAAGAGTTTCAAGAGCTGATGAAAGGAACTATCACAAAGTGCATTTAGGGAATAAGGTGTTGCTACTTAAAATATATGTAAAACAATGTTAATACTTCCACTCCAAATTCCAAGTGATTTATTAACTTAGGAAAATAAGATATAGGATTGAAGGGTGTTTCAGTAAACATTTCGTCTTACTTTCAGGCAACCACATCAGGCAACACAAACCAAAAATTTTCCCCACAAAATATCTCTTCTTCTTTCCCAAGAATATTGACAATGTTAATAGCGTTCCTTTTTAGGACATGTGGCATTCTTTCTTGGGATAAGTCACCAGGTCTGAAATTATTATTTTCCCATTGAAATCAAATGGATTTTCCCGTTTGCATTACCTGAAGAAATGCTTTGGGTGGAATACCTGAATAAAATACCTGAATGAAAGACATATTTTGACCGGAAAGACAATATTCCTGTGTATGATGGGCAGGATGCAAACAGACATTATGCTATAAATTGGCAGAAGCCATAAGGCAGGTATCTCCCAACACAGCCCCAGAGCAGGAATAGGGGTTGAAGATGATAAGATATGGGACAATGGCGAGAAGAGAGAACATCACCTCTGAATTACAGCACAGAGACAGCAAACACATTTCTGGAAAAATGTAATTCAAAACAATAAAAGATGGCATTGAAATGTTGGTATGCAGTTGGATGACAACCTCAGACAGAATACTTCAAGAAGGAAACCAGGAGAAACCAACCCCGGCTATTGATCAAAGTGGAGTTAAGGAAGAAAAAACAATTTTTTCCTAGCTTCATTAACTGACAGTCATTTTCAATTTCAGCACAGTTTTTAAGCATTATCAGACAACTTTGCAAAGTAGATATGTTACCTCTATTTTCCAGATGAACTGACTAGGATACAGAAATCACTTACAAAACAAGAAGGAGCCAGTGAACCACCAGATGAACTGGTCAATCAGCACGTACTCAAAAAGCTTGTCTATATATAATTCCTGGATCCAACTACCTTTGCTAGCAAGATAGCCCCTGGGTTAGGTCAGTGTGTCAGTGAAGAATGACTGTCTGAAACCAGTTCCTGGTGTGACAGTGGCATATATGTAAAGAGTGTTTAGCCATAATGTGGACTAATAGTTCCCACCCACGACTGTTTGCTTCATTTTCTAGTTTTGGAGTGTGTTTGGATACCTAGCTAGTATTATTTGATTTCTTCTCAACTAGTTAAAATTATCATTTCAATTAGTTAGGACACTGTTCCTAGGACACTGCCTTATATCTGTATGTTCTCTTAGCTGTGACAACACTTAATACTGGGTCATGAAGACTTTAGCATTTAGGAAAGAAATACGAATTGTTTTTGCACTCAGCAAACAGAGAATTTGCAAACATAATGGCCTGACTTCGTGTCCTCTACTTGGTGCTGAACCTAGCTAAATGGATGCCTGTGGGGCAGTCCTATGCTCCACTACCAAGGTGGAGCGGGACAACAAACCAAGCCTGTTATTCTGACTCTGTCACCAGGGATGAGCCTGCTTCTGGTCAGGAGGGTCGGGGCGGGGAGTGGGGTGGATACTTTCTGGGGCAATGGATTGGGCAGCCTGTTCCACGTGAAACAGCAGGCCCAAAACGCAGGGAAAGAACCGACACAGGGTGAAGGGAACAGAGCAGAACTATCTGGTGTCAAAATTTATAGATATGAGCCATAGGGTAGGTAGGAAAAAAACTCAGGTGATTCAGTTTAAAAAGGAAATACGCATGCATGTGTGATATATTTAGGAACCTCTGCTATAGACTCTTCTTAAATAACCTAATTTGCATGAAACCCTTTTCTCCTCCACAACTAGTCCTTTCAGCCTCTGATTTTGTTCAAGTTAACTGAAGGTGCAGACTACATGGTTCAGGTTATTTGAAGGTATGGATTCTCGGAGCACTTCTTTCCAAAGAAGAATGAATTTAAAAGCATGCACGTGATACAGAGTAATCATGAGAAGTTAGAGTGGTTTTGACTCATTTACATCATTTAAGGTAATTCTAGAAAGTTAAATAAGCATACACCATGACATAGTTTGCAAAATAATTACCATTCATATTAATTAAATATTCCATGGTGTGTATGATCTCCTTTTGAACTTTCAGTCCATTTTCAGGGTGCTGTTAAAACAAATTAAGCAATATTAAAAAAGAATAGCTTATGAAATGCAAAATAGATGAAAAACTCATGCATACACAAATTCTGACAAATGGTCAAAATTATTGTTTTGATCATGATTAAGACCCATTGGTGCAGGGTCCTTGGTATTATTCTTTCTTCAATAAATAGCAATGATTCACGTTGAAAATGTTTCACATATATACCAGCTGGTTTAATATTCATATTCAGGCAGTCTCTGAAAATAGCAAAATATTACTTGAGACTTTAATAACAGTTCTGAAGATATTTGGGCCATTGGGGCTATATTCTCCATGAGCTTAGATGTTGTGTGTTTTTGACCAGTCTAGGAGTAACAAAAACATTTTCATTAACAAATATATTAATAAGAATAGTCTTTTTTTTTCACTTAATTTCTTTTTAATTTCTTGGATTCCTTTCAGAAATAAAGCCTGGAAAAGCAGCAGTATGGCTTTTTTTCTCCCCTTTATTTGTTTTCTCTTAAATGACTGTTGAATGGCAACAGACGTTCTCTTGAAAATTACATCTATCCTAGTATTTTAAAATATTACCATTTCTAAATTATTTGTTGACTATTTTACACATGAAAGAGTCACCCAAAATGAGCTATCTAGAGGAAAACCCGCTATATATTCACTCGTATTGAAAACATTCACGGTATTTGTGAATACCTTTTTTTTCACAACGTTTGTGAGATGCTGTAATTTTATCTTCCTATACACAAAACAAAATAGTCAAACTAGACTAACTAGTCAAACAAATCCTACTCTAAGTAACCTGTTCTCTTTTAACATCCAGCTGATGGCTTAAAATGTCTGTAAGCAGCAGTCACGCAGTATGTGTGGGTATGTGGTACATATATCTGTAAAGGTGGCAGATAAAATAGTTGATGAGAACAACTGTGAAATCCTGGACCTAATGACATGACTTTCACTGGCTTCCTGTGACTTGGGATTTCATTTTCATTATGTTCAATCTGGCATTTCTTATACCCATGTATCCCAGGTAGAATTTCACCTTTCTGTTGCAGTCCATCAAACTGGCTGTTAGAACCACAGAGGCCAGTGGTTGCAAGGTTATTAAAATGTTGGAAATATCTTCCTGGTTTTGCCACCAGAAATTAGAGTTAAGTGCTGTTTCCTTTTAAAAAAAAACCCAGTAGTCTCAGTTTTTGACGCTGCTTTTCAAACAGTTACTTTGCTTATCTAGAATATCTTTTGTCTGAAGGAGAAACTCATTCCCTGTCTCCTTTAGAAAACCTCAGTTGTGCTTCTGTCAGATGCTCCCAACAAACTCTTCCAATCACCTGTTCTTGCCTCTACAGCCTTTAACTGTGATAAATGAAAACTTCTAGGTATTCTCCATATTAAGAGTTCTTAGTTAGTAAAAGTAATAGAGTGTTTCAGGTAGGTTGGTACTTGTCTTTTTCTTCCATCACTTTTGGCTGGCCTTTCAAATTTTCTTTAGCAAACCAGAAGTAATGCAATGCACTGTGCGTGACAGACATTGCCTTTTGGTTTACTAGTCTATGGGAAGGATAAGAACCCTCTTGCTGTACTCAAGGACTTCACCTCAGGTAATGACATGGTCTCTTTTGGAGCTCATTTCTGCTTATTCTGCATGTTGCAGTCATTGCCTGCACGGGCTCATCTGTGAAACTTAGGCAGATTTTTGTAAAGGAAGAGAGTGGTTTACAGAGCTGCTGGGGGTGCAGCCATGGCTAGGTAGGAACTTCCTGGAATGATCCACTACCTCCCCCTGCCAGCAACCTGTACTTGTCCCTCCAGAGCCCACATAAACTACAACAAAAATTATATGTTCTTCTTCTGCTTTACAAAATGCGTAGTCATGAGTTTTCTAGCAACTGAGTCTTGTAAGTAGTAAAGCTTATAATGTATTAGTGTCAGTGCATCAACAGACAATAAATAGGACCATTTTTTTCTCTTTGTGAGATGATATTTTCGGTATTTCACAGTAAGGCCCTTCAACATCCAGAAGATATATTTGAAAACCTCACTGAAAGTTTAGGGTTTTGTTCGTTTTGGGTTTTTTCCCCATATAGCTAGGTACCACAACTGAATGAAGTATTCAGAAACAACTTACTCAGTATTTGGTGTTCATCACACATTGCTTCAATTCCCCTTTAAGGTACTCTCCCAACCTTGGGAGACTGCTAGTTGCAATTCTAGACAACAGGCATCAGGGACAGAAAGCACATAAGGTGGTAAGAAAATAGATCTCTCTTTCTTCTTATTATTAGGAATATAATTTCTGCATGTGGCAAAATTCCTGTGTTGAATTGGGATCATTGCTGGCATCTTTCCACTTTCTGTCAACAGAGAAGCACAGAAAATAAAAAGTTCCCCTGGTCTCAGTCTCCAGAAGCAACGGATACTTCATTATATTCACCAGGTACTTACAGTAGATGTTGTTGTAATGCTAATGCCAGACACAGATCCAGTAGGTTGTGATTTACATAGAGCACATTCATGAAAGATTACTTGCTGGTCTGCATGGACTTTGAGCTGATAGAATTTGAAGGGAGGTCAAATAGCTTTCGCTAAACCATACATCACATAATTACAGTGGTGATTCTTTTCCTGTGCTGAAAAGTAATTGCTGGCAGGAGAAACTGATGCCAATATGCATAATATTGAAGAATTAGTACCTCAGTTCTCACCACTTCTCTCAGTGATTTGAACTGTCAAATTTTGCTGAGTAAATCCAAAAGAAATTGGTGATAATAACGGACTGTGGTAGATTTTCTTCTTGAGATAATTACTCTGTCATTTTTACATTACCTTTCCCTTTTTCTCCCCTCCCACCCCAAATGTTCCAGTATTTGGGAAAGCACTGAGGAGTAAATAATAGAAACTTAAGATTTTTAGATAAGCATAAACAACATATAAAGGCATAAATAAAATATATTTTTTATTTCTAAATACATGCCACACATAAAAATATACCTGTGTTTATGGATAAAAATATATTATGCATTATATCTATTATTTTAAAAATGTGTTGCTCTTCCATAGAATATTGAATCAAAGTATTTAGCTTCCCTTACATTAACAAACTATATTTTCATGATACTGTTTCTGTACATCGAACAAACAAAATTTGACTTTATGCCTGCAGACAAGAAAAGGGAAATGTCTGGTGGAAATTAGCACACATAGGTGCATTCTGAGGTCTAGACTCTGAAGCTGATGGATGTCGCATTTGGAACATTCGTTCTCAATATTAATCTATGCACATGTATATTTGTAGCATGAGGCTTCTATAGACTCTTCCTAGATGGAGTATTATGGTTTCTTTCATTTCTCAGAAGAAAGAATAATTCAGAATTCACAGTCATTCTTAATGAAGTCCTTTGTAAACCCACAGTGATCATGGTATATGTATAGCCATACAGAGAAATGGATGCACATCTATACTTTTATAGATGACATTTGCATCTAAAGATATGTATGAATAGATAATGGGGTATACTAATTGCCTGTATAATAATAGATGTTTTGTTTGGCATTATGCACCCCAATTCTGACATCATAATTTATTTTTAATTCTAATAATGCTGTTGACTTCAGCTGACTATTCCAGGTATACACAAATGTTAAAGCAGAATCAAAACCCCACGTGTCCATTTTAAGGTGTTACACATTCTCAACGTTAAAAGGAAACTTGTTCTTACCAGAAAATAATTCTCTTCTCAATCTAAAGCTCAGTATTTTTGAAATGCTAAGTTAGTTATATTTTCTACAATAGAGATCAAATTTTCTATCAAAAGCAAAGAACTTTTTCTCCCTGGTTGGGAATAACCTACTTAGGGAAGAATTTGGACCTAATATAATGATACAATGTCAAAATAGAATGTGAATGCAAATAAACATCTTCGATCTCTATTCACAGCTGAGCTCACTTAAATGTCAAAATGCAGACTCAGCAACGGCTGTGTCTGTCATTGGGGATGACACCCACACTGTCAAATCACAACAAAGCACTGTCGAAGTAGGTCTATGGAGACTACGTTAAGTTGTCAAATGAAACAGATGCCAGCACAGATTATATTACATCTGAAAGACAAATAATAAGAAATTAAACACAAAGACTCTGATCTTCAATCAAAGTGTACAAGTGCATAGAGTGCCACCTGGCTTGTTATTTTTTTTCTTTAAAAACATCCCTTTTGGGTTTAAAAGAGAAGCAAGGATCCTTTTCTTCCCCTTCATCCAGCTATGTTTTCTGGATTTTTTTTGCTGGGTTTTGGTTTTGTGGGGTTTTTTTGGTTTGTTTTTTCTTTATTTTTTTCATTGGTTGGTTTTTTTTTTGCAAGCTGCAGATTAGATTGATCTAATAGTAGTAGTAGTAATAATAATAACAAGTCATGTTTTGAATATGTTTGTTGTTTTCTTGTTCTTGCAGTGCAAGAGCTACTTTTTAGAAACTGTTCAATGGACCATACCGGCTGAGCGCTATTTGTTTACTGACTGAAATTATGTCAGTAGCACAGAATTATACGTTACCCTCCCCAAAAGAATGTGTTAGTTTCAGCTGTGGTATGTATATATATATATATATATTAGCAAAACATCGAAAGCGTTCACCTGCTGCCAGCTTTTCATAGTAAACCTAGGAATTCTGGTAATACAGTTCCTATTCAAATCCATGAGAATAAGACAGGGGCTGCTTTCATAATAGCACACATAGTAAGTAACACTTAAAATGAATATTTTAGTATATTTAACATGGGTTAATATAAGGAGGTTATGTTAGATGTGTGAATTTTAATATTTTACCAGCTAATAAGGAGAAAGATTGGTTTAAACTTTTGTAGGACTTTGTGTCAACTTTAAAGAAAGCTCTCTAACAGCTCTCCTGATTAGGGAAACAGCTTTTTTCAGTGAAATTTATTGCACGCTTGGGTGACTTGTCAGCCAGTTGCACTACAAAGTTCACTCCAGATGAATAACACAGTTGTCTAAGCTCTACCGCAGAAACACCTAGATTTCTCAGCAGCGGTGACTCAGTTCCCTGTGGGCTTGGCTCATGCCCTTAACTTCCCCGAGACAGATAATATTAAATGAAGCCATGCTATTGCTATCGGAATGGACTTCCCAGATACAGTATTTTTAAGGACTTTCTGCCTGATCTAAATGGACACTTCAAATTCACTCACTACCTTTCTTCCAAGACAAGGCCAAACTGTCCACACAAATTCTGTTTCCCCTCTGAAATGTATCTTTCATGTTACTTTCATTTATGCTTGCTTTGCAACCTGGAATCAGCTGTGAATTTTATGAGGCTGCTTTTTTTCAGAGCTGTGTCAGCCACAACCCTAAACTGCTGCTCAATCCCTTATGCTGAAAGACTTCATGGAAATGAAAACCATAATGTCTCAAATGCAATAAAGTTAATAGCTTTTTGTGGTATGTAATCAGAAATTCTTCAAAAAGCCACAAAATAGTACTGTATTGAGAAAGTAATTTGGGCATAAAGTAATCTAGCCGCATTTATCAGCTCAGATGCAACGACACACTTCTGTAGCAGTTTTAGGTTCTGAACAGACTCTCCCTAACCCAGCTAGCGTAGTTGCTGCACATTTCTAAAGTAAATAGGTGACAATGTCTACGTTTCTGTCGATTCCATGCATTCTGTAAGAAAAGATGCTTTTCTACATTCTTTTTCTTCCTCCACAGATGTTACCCAAAATGTGCTCTGTTTTTCTCTTCCCTGGTACAGTGAGCTCAGTTTGATCTCCTGAGGTTTTCCATCCCCTCCATTGCTTCAGCAGATTGATATGGAAATTTTGCTCCTCTTGTGCCTGTTCAGTTTGTTTTCTTTTTTTTGTTCTTTCTCCCCCCATTTTGCCAAGTGATGGGAGGCTTCTTAAACACTTCCTAAGGGCTTTGCCACTTTACAAAGACCATTTTGCGTTCACTGGTTTGTAATCGCAATAAAACCTTTTGGCCATGCTGCAATTTTCATTTTCTGGACAATTGGTTTCACATATGTTCTCAGACCTTTAGAATGTTAAATAATTGCTATCAGAAGCATCATTTAAATACAATTCAGTTGATCTCAGTTATGCTATGACTGGTGGCAAGAAAACAGGCATTTTGTTGGTTATTTGACATCGACAGAAAGCAGCTTTGGCCAATGGGTATTTTGATTCATCTAAAATCCAAATTTCTCCATTGGTTCAGAGCCCAATCATGCTAATGTCCAAGTGATTCTAAGTAGCCTCTGACCCAGCTTCGGTCCTCAGTCTCAAGAGAATTCAGTGTCTGCTTATCTCAGTGCCACATCTTTTACTTTTAGTAATATTATCTAAAAATACTTTGCTTTTGCTTTTGCAAGCTCAAGGGCCACATCACAAACTTTGAAATGTCTTCACTATGTTAAAAAGGTCTTTCAGCTTCCATTTGTCATTTTAATTTTAACTTAATTAGAAAAGACAAAACGTTTCTAGCAGTGTTCAGTTCTGCTCTCACTAGTCAAGAGGCCTCTGCAAAAAAAAAAATGTTTTCGACTTGCTAAGCTACAAGTTTTTGATTACAGACCAATAAACTCCCTTTTGAAATCACTCTATCCTTTGTTCAGGCATACTTCTGGCAAATAGGCAATGTGCAAATTTTGCCTGCATTGCAAAAATAATTTCTCACTCATAAAAATACATGGAAAATCTTAGTGCTAGATGAAGGGAAAATCTTAATACTTAAAAGTCAGTGTGTTAAGAGCTTGCTTTCACTATTGTCCAAAATAGAAGTCTTTTTAAGCTGAGGTAGCTGCACAATAAGGTCTATTGTTGAATCTATCAAGAAAATATGGTTTTTGCATATTAGGCAATGTAATGATTAGAGTACAAATGGCCCTCTGATGTGGCCACAACATGACAACAATGAATTCCACTGTCTAATTCATTTCATCAATTCTAAAGTTTAGTAAAAGTCAAAAATACAGGGTGGGAAAATGCTGCTGTAGACATAGCCTACAAGATACTCTAATAATATAAATATTAATTGAAACTAACTGCAGAGTTGACGATGTTAAAATTAGCTTTTCAGGAGAATCCAGAGATGGAAAACACGAAAACACACACACACACACAAACCCTTTTATGGTCAAAGGTTGACAGAAGGCAGCAAATATTTTGGAAAGCATATTTGTGGCATTTATAAAACTGTGATATTTAATTCTTCTGAGAAAAATCACATAGTCTTATATTCTTTCACTTTGGTGCCAGAGGTTAGGTCTCTGTGTGGCTATTGCAGGTAAGAGCCTTTTTGAACTTCCTTCCGTCCTGCTCCTTGTCCATCGCAGGGAGAAATGGACAGAGGGAAGGACGAGTTTTCTGTTTGCAATGCACAGGCATTCTTCCTGCTAAAATAACATTATTATGACTAACATGCCTTATGTGTGTTTCAACACGATTTCAATAAAATTATATATTTTAAACATTCCTATCAGTTCTTTCTGATTATTTATAACCACATCACACATATTGCATAATTCATGTTCAAATCATTTGCTGATATAGCAAAGAGTTGCTCTTTATAGCAATTGTTAAAAAGAACAAAATGAGGGTGTTTAAGTGGCTAATCATACAGTTTGTCTGGGAAGATATGAGCATTTAAATTACATGCTGATAAACTGATCAGAAACGAATGCTGGCAGCTACTAAAAATACAAAACAAAAGATGATGTCTCTGCATCTGTGGTGTTATTTAAATAATAATTGCATTTTAAACCACTTTCCTTTATATTCCTTTATTAAAAAGAACCAATTATGGAAAGAATTGACACCGTAATTCATGTCATAAAGAACACACTTTACAGTGTGAATGATAGAATGTTATTTTTACATGTATGATTTAGTACAAGTGTTTCCCGAGATTAAGAAAAAATATCAAATATTTTTGAAAAGCGTACAGAAAATGTACCTTTTTGAAGTTAATTGGATTCCCATGGTTGCAATAGCATCTGATAGCAACTGAATTATTCTAAAGGGATCAAATGAGACAAAGCAAACTGTAAAACTAGGAACCATTGGCTGAGTTGCTTTACTGCCTTTGTTTCTGAGAGATGTGGCATCTTTATCTCCCTGTTGGTTTTACTCTATTAAAACCCAGCGGTATTCAGGATAGGGAATTCCAGTTGGAGGTGGTTGCATTTTTCTGAGAAATATTGTCTAAAATGCAATCTGTGTCTATCAGAAAGAAGAGAAGGCTCAGACACAGCAATCCACTTGAACACCTATATAGTATCTTAAAACGGGCTATTCTCTGTTTTGGTGACTTTTCAGGAACAATCTGACTGAAACATATCAGTTTTCTGTGAAAAGCATGCAAATGTTCAGCAAATTCTGTTTCAATAGGTTAAGAAAGATTTGAAAGGCTTAACAAGGACAAAAAATCTTCTAAATGCCTGTGACAGGATATAATTATTTTGTATCCTGTGTCAGTAAGTGCCATCGCTCTCAGGAAGTAACGCTGTAATGCTGTTTCTAACCATGAACATGATCAGTCCAAAGGAACTATTTCAGAATTTGACCGTACTACTTGGTGAACATCTTGTGAGTAACAGCCACAAAAGAATGGGGATGGGTTTGCAACTGATTGGTAGCTAGAAGAAAAGGGCTGAATTGGCAGTGCTTGTCTAACTTGATTGTAGCAGTCATTAAAGTCTAAATAAATTGCAATGACACTGTGGCTAGACCCTAAGGTATGGAAAAAAGGAGTGTGTCAGAAAATGTCTAAGCTCTGCTGGAAGATTTGTAGTATTTCATTCCCCTAGTTCAAAATGTGAAAGGTTACTTATAAAGAAGGATGACAGAGCACAAAAATAGAAGTTTTGTATATTGAAAGTAGTTTTATTCTCATCTAGTTCTCAGTGTTAGCAATGATTTGGCTACCCAATTTATTTGGTCCAATAAGTCCCTGTTTTGGCAAGTTATTGATGTCTCATTCTCTTGAGGTCTTCAAATGGAGACGGGAGGCCTTCCTGTTGGACTCCATGCCTAATCAAGCCACGGCTTCCTACGGAGAAGATGTTTAGTGAAGTGCTAAGGTTGTAGTGCAAAGGGTCTGACTAAGTGATCAGGGAGGATCATTCCAGACCTAAAATCTGCTACACCTCATGCTTCAGCTTCTGCATGCTGAGTCAGGCCTCACTTGAGAAGCGAAAGAATTTCAGGATGCCAAAAATGTCTTTGTTTAGGATGGGCTTTAATAAATAGTCTTCCATTATTCTTTGGCAGTTACCATGGTCATTTAAAAACTTCTTTTTAAGGATTGGGCTCTTCTCTTTCATCTATTTTACAGTTGTTTAATTTTCCTTCCTGTATGAAATGGGTAGCGCACCTTTGTCATTAACATGCTGCATGTGTCTCCTTACTTGACTTTTACATTATTGCTCTAGCTATTACTATGCATGCATTATTTATATGGTTGGCTATCAAGGAAAAAAGGCAAGCAATTTACTTGTCAAAACATATTAGAATGCGTGACTTTAAATCAAAGTTGCACGGGTTTGTAAAAAGCTATAATAAATGTTCTTTGGCTAATATGTTAGAGCCATGCAGTGGGCATGGTCAACGTGTTGGCTAAGAAACCTATAATCACTTTAAAGACTTACTGAATAGGAGAGCATTTTAGATTATTATGCTTTCCTTTTAATTGTATGATATTAAGACTTAATTTGTGAAGACTATATTATTTCAGTATAAGAAAATTCTAATCTGTGCTTTAATGTTACCATCAGATTTAAACAGGTATTTGCTCAGTATGAAAATTATAAACATCATGGAGCCTAATTATCTAAAGCTAACCTACAAATACAGACCTCTGGACTTAAAAATTCGTATTCTTCTCTGTAGAATGCATTCCTCTGAGTTACAAAAAGTTCCTGTAATCTAGATAATTCTGTTGTGAAGGACATGAATTTTATGGGTCCCACGGCCTTATGCTTCTGTTGCATGACAGAAGCAACTGCAACTGAATTCACTGTACACAATACTTACATCACAGGTTTCTAAAAAATTTGATGGGAGACACCTGTTCCATGCAGAAAGTGAATTAGGTTCCTGTGAGCTACATGAAGAAAGTATTTTGACAAGTATAAAACAGTTTCCAGTTCCCAATTACTCTTGCCACATAGAGAAACTTGTACACCTTGTTTCTAAATCTAACCATTGTTTTGCTAGCATTGTGAAAATTTCTAAATTTTAAATTCATGGACCAAACTGAAAAACAAGCTGATCCAAAAAACCCAATATAACCTATCTCAGCAAATAAAACCTGTGGGTCAAATACCTAGAATATATAAGGGTCAAATACTAAGGGTCAAATACCTAGAAAATAAATTTTAAAATTAAACCCTGGCAAACCTTACAACAAAGTATTTCCAATTAGAAAACAAACTATAATACTGAATATGTTTAAATGAAATACTTTGCGCATCATATTTCTTACCTCGTTTTTGGACCATAGCCGTTTGTTGGATGCAGCAGAGTCAGTAATAGTTTTCCTGAACTTGAAATAGCATTTTGGATTAAATAAACATTTATGGTTTA